>NW_027526445.1:188519157-189148094 GCF_048455015.1 Haemaphysalis longicornis
GCTTTTATGTACTGTGATCCTGATGAGCTCCGGGACTCACAGAGTGGGCGTGGAGTGTTCCCAGCTGTAGGTCCGGAAGAGAAATAGGGAGTACGTGCTCGGGTATTACTTTAAAACGACCCCGGAAGTTGCCACTCAGCATCGCCACCGCAGCCGTGAGTTCCTCCGCGCTGCGCAAGATGTACTTGGACTATATAAGAACGTGAAATGAGTCGTTCCCGTAATTTACGCTCTCAATCTGCTTGTATATTGCTACAGTGATTAGGTGATAAAAGCGTACGATCTCACACATGAAACGAAATCTCCTTTCAAAACAAGCGCGCGCACACGCCGACGTCACGAGTCTGTTGCTTCGACGGAGGGATGCCCTAAACGAGGTATTGCTTTTCTAAACTTGCACCTGTCTCCAGTACTTAGGTATCGCCATGCACCCAAATGCCCAACCCCGTCGCTGCACCCCCCAGCGGTCGAAACAGAAATCAGAGTTCTCAGAACGCTAAAATCTCAGCCTCTCCAGGGGACAATCCCTATACATCTCCTTCCCTTGCCCTACTTCTAATGCTGCCAGCCATCTTCAGCTGCGTGTGTCTATTCTCCCCTGTATTCTGTCTTTAGCGCTGTTTTTCTCTTGAAGCATTATGTACCAATTGGTCCGCGTTACCGCTTTTTACAGTTCATCACTTATTCAGCTCGTCACCCACCTTTCTGATATGTTCACACTCTCTGTTAAACGTTTTTATCTCTTTATATCTAACAGTTTTTCCACCGCACGGCTCTATTTTCTTCTCTCCTCCCATTTTTGCATGAGTGCAATATTCTAGCTTTGAAAACGTTTATGCCGCAATGCAATTTCTCGCAAAAAAGATGCACTCAAAACTCATAAGGACTGCTCACGTGCCCTTGGAATGTTTTTGAAATATTATGTTAATAGGAAGCATATGCGAATCACAGAAGGAGAGAAAGCCTACGTGTGCGTTGTTCTTTAGTTGCACTGTGAGTTACAACTTGCAGTCATCGTGGACATATTTCGCGCATTGTTTCATTGAAACAACCACCCACATCTTTTTAAGTGTTGCATGAAAAGGAACATTTAGCATACAAAGTTCTCACCTGCTATAAACGTTCTGCGTGCAACCCAACACAATACTGGGGTGAGGCAGGGGACCATAGTGTGGAGCTTTTATAGAAATCGGCTTCCGTGCGCCAAGCGGTTCCAAAAGCATTAAAATTGCGAAAACTGTGCCAAAACAAAACGGCTGAGATTTTGACGCTGACGTCAATTTCAATGGGAAGAAATGTTGACTTGACAACCATGATTTTTCAAGCAGGCTCAAACTGGTGTTATTTTTAGCAGTTTGATTGATTCATTGATCACTCAATGAATCAATCCAAAACATCGTGGGTATCAGTTAGCGAAAAATATCTCAAAGGTCGTTTGCTATAAATTCACATTTTACGATTGCACATTTTATATTCTATGTGTTTCGAAAGTTTATTCGTCGAAAGCAGTTGCAAGGTGCCATAGAAAAATACTTTTGGCCATTTAGTTGGTAAGCTTGATACGCGAGTTGACGAAAAGCGACACTTCTTGATGCGCTGTGTCCCCGGAACGACATTACCTGACGCCGCCATTTCCGTATGGTTAAATTGGCCCAGCACTCGTCTTGCGTATTCCAGTGGCCTTCTTTATCCTCTCGCGCACACACGTAGAAAAAAAAAAAGAGGCGGTGAAACGATGAAAACGGTAGCTTTTGTTAGAACACGGTGGGCTCTGTTACCGGGTCCGCAGAAACTTCTTTCCCAATCTCTGTTCGGATTAGTTCAGGTGCTTAGTGCGCCTCACCGATATTTTCTCTGGCTTAGCTGACGTGTGTGTGGCTGGGTTCCCATTTAGTAATTTTATCCGTTGCGGTTCTTAACAGTGACGTTGTCGCGGTAAGCCAGGTTACGGGATGTTGCGCGGGTCGAAAGGCGCTGTCCATTGAAAACAATTTCACCGTCGTTCGACCTTGAGTGTGAAACACGCTGCGTGCGTTTATAATCAGGGTTCGTGAAGCGAAATTTCGGACTCCTTGCAGTGTTACAAAACGCTGAATATGACAGTGAGCTCTCGAGCCTCGAGAATTCATGGGGCGGTGGCAGGGAAACGTGGCGGCGCAGGCTTCATCGGCGCAAAATGTTCAGACTAAGACTTGAAGTTGTGCTAGTTAGGTACACATTATTCGCTCTAAAAACAGCGCCGACACGAGGACGGCAGAAGTGACAAACTAGAGGCTGCTAGTTTCTCACTTCTTCTGTCCTCGTCTCGGCGCTGTTTATAGAGCAAAATGTTCAGGCAGTGCCCCAAAGCGGGACTGGCTTCTGTTGCAGGCGATATTTCTACATGTGAAGTGAAATTTATTGCCAAAAGCGAATTGGCTGAACAAAAAAACGTTACTTGAATTACTATCCTGGAGAACATGCACCTCGGGAATTGAAATAGTGGGGAAGGGGGGGGGGGGGGCGGGGGCTCGTTCGGTGCAAGAGCACTTACTTCTCTTCCGGCAACGTTTGCTGTAGCTCCTTAATTTTTCGTAAAGCGCAGTCTGCTATTTCAAAATTATTCTGGCGTTAAAATGACACTAAATACCTCTGAAGAATTCAGGTTTTTTAATTCCATATTTTTAACCGCGCTGTTCATTTTCTATGCGTATAGCCTCGATAAAATTTACGAAGTTTGTGAGAAGGGAGTCCAATTTGTACCTTGCGGTGTTCGGTTAATCAAATCTTTCGCCAAAGTCCGTTCCAGTGCTGTTTGTACTCCAAACTGATTAAAAGCGCACCTTTCCCCTGAGTTGCTACAAACTTAATTTTTACGTTTCTAATGAAATGACCTGTTATAGTCGTTAGCTGCTCCAAATTAAGGTTCCTTTGCTCCAAAATTGAGATTTTTCCGCCCCGAAAACTGCTCCCAAATTTGTTTCCGCTATCTCCCCCATGTACTTCTTCGGATTAATTCTGGATCACTTGGGTTTACTAAGTGTTCGCCAAAATTCGTTGAGACGGGTAACTTTTAGTTGAGCTCAGCACGAAGGCGCCATAGTTGGCCCTAGAAATGTAACACTGCACGTAGATGAATGATTTAGACTCACCGTTCACGTAGAGAGTGCTGATATATATACGCAGGAGAAGGGGGTGATGCGTTTAACTTGCGCCCAGCCGCCTCATTTATATTTTGCGTGTTCGAGTGTTGACTAGGTTTTGGCGCGGAAGCTCGACGAATTTCAAAGTTGATTTTACTCCAACTAGGCACTTCAGTTTTCATCTTCATTCTGCAGCAAAGGGAAATTTTCTGTTCCGCCTGCATTAGCGCTTTTCGCCTGTAGATATGCCGCTTTCATCACTTAAGGCCACAGGGTAAGCCCTATATTCCCCATGCAGTTTGGGCCGTTCTGAGATACATTTTTCTCGGCATTTAATAAAGGAATCTGCATAATGTATATGTCAATTTCTTTCTAATTTTGTGGTCTTTTAGGCGTAGTGGAAAAATGAACATTCGTCAAATATTCAATTTTTTATGATTTTGTGTTTGTTATTACCTAAATTTTGGCATTATTTTGGTTTAAAAGGTGCGTAGCAAAAAAAAAAAACGGTTGCGTGCATATTTTAAATTCCAGTACAGTGGGTGTGACAAGTTATGTATATGACAGGGGCAAAAAATCAGCTCATTGTCCTGGAAACTATAGTAAATAATGGTGCCCATGTAATAAAAAACGTTGTTTCGAGATAACGGAGTTATGGTACCCACGTAATAAAAAACTTTGTTTTGAGATAACGGAGTTTAAATAAAAAAGTGAGGAGGAAGACAATACTTTTTTGCCAGAAACACCACTGGAGCTATTCAAAAAGCACTAACTTCGTAATCACCGTCGAAGTTCATTGCCGCTTTTCGCCTGTAGATATGCCGCTTTCGTCCTTTAGGTGTCTCTGTTTCTGCTTTTGTTTTCATGGCATTTCGTCTTCATTTCGAAGTGCATATTCAGGAGTACAAACTGCTTTATGATAGTTATAAAGAGTTGGAAAACTGTCCCCTTGCACCGAGTGAGCATTCACATAGTGATCTTTCTTTTTATTTCCAGAGCACATGCTTTCAGTGAAGGAGCTGCAGCTGCAGAAGATTCTTTTCCTGAAGGGGTGCAAGGACAGAATCAAATTCCCCGTGTACTGACTGCGCTCTGCGCTCACTGCATCTAACTAAGTGCCCACTCATGTCAAGTGCCCCTCCAGTCACCAGACGCTACTGGTTCTGACTCCGCTACTGTCCACCGCAACTGGTTGTTCTGCTCCAAGAAGACAACTGCGAGAAGACCTGCTCCAAGAAGACAACTGCGAGAGTGAAAATATTCCCCTGACTGGGAAGCGAGTGACCGAAGATACTTGTTTCGTTGGAATGAGATAGCGTCAGTTCTAACGGGACGCCCATGGAGCACAATTCATAGCTTACATGTGAGGAACTAGACCCCAGGCACCCGCCTGTTCTGGCGTACTACACAGAGGAGTTTTTCTTACGTGGCGTATCTTGAAAGCGTCTTGAGACTCTTGTGTGAATCAAGCAACCGGCTTCTTGAAATTTAAACTTATCCTCTCACCACTGTATTCGGTGTTCTTAAAATGGGAAGGCACATGAGCATGGAAGCAAGTACAAGACCGTGGAAGCCTTTTGTGGTTGACGCAACTCTCTTGCTGGTGAAACTCGTAGCCATCATTCATGATATACTCACATTCCCCGTGTATTTAGCCCTTCAAAAGCCGTGGAAGTATTGGAAACGAAGAAAAATTTGCTTTGCCAAACCCGCGATCGACAACGACCCATCATCACCATACCGCCGCGTGCAAAACCTGGAGGTTGACAGCCTGAGAGACATCGAAACACTGGATGATTTAGCGCGCAAGGCGATTCGCACGAACGCCCAGAGACCAGCACTGGGAACGCGACGTGTGCTAGGTCGCAGAGAAGAAAATCAGGAAAACGGCAAGGTCTTCAAGAAGCTAGTTCTCGGCGACTACGAGTGGATGACGTACGAAGAGGTGGACCGCAAAATCGATCTTACGGCTCGAGGGTTGCTGTCCATAGGTGTGAAGCCAGGTGAACACTTGGCCATCTTCGCAGAGACGCGTGCGGAATGGTTGATCACGGCTCAAGCCTGCTTCAGGACAAACATACCGCTAGTGACGGTGTATGCAACGCTGAGTAACGACGGAATAGTCAGTGCCATCAATGAGACGGAAGTGACGCATATTGTGACGTCATTAGACCTGCTGCCCCGGTTGCTCAGCGTGATCGAAAAGGTGCCATCACTGACACACATCGTCTGCATGGCGAACTCTGACGCCGAGCCACCGGTCTCTTCCGGCCGAGGACCGCAGGTCAGTTTTTCGTGGAACGAAAAAGCTACAAGGGAGAATTTGAAATTACGGTGGTTTCTGTGTTTCGCTTAAACATACAAAAGGTGAGTGTAACTCACCTATTGTTATTCTTTAGAAGCCCGAAACAGCTCAGGCAATAATAATTTTTAGTTGGCACGTAATACGTGTCTATCTGCAATGGGCCGCTCCATCATTACGCCGAATCTGATTTACTTCCCATGATTGGTTAGTTCACAGTGACGTTGTAAACGCTTTATATAGAAATTCCCATATGCTGTCAATACAAAGCCAGCTGTGAATGGATATGGTTATACAAAACGGCTGTAACTCTTGTTTTATCAAAACGATCTCAAAACAAACGATATGAGAATTAAACGCTAAGGCAACCCTCACATCGCTTGGATTTTAATCTATGTTTTGTAATTACGTAGGTTGCGGTTAAGCTGTAACTATTGTAGATTCCCGTCTACTATAAACGCACAGGCTTCTAGAGGACGGAAGCATACGGCCGTATGTTTTCCTATTATAATAAAGCTGTAGCCCTTCCAGGTTTCGTTAAGGTAATCAACTAGGGAGTATGGTCAATTGAAAATTAGAAACAAACGTGCTTTGTTTTGTGCACTCCTTGCACTGCGTCCAACTTTGTTGGTCATACTTCTTCACAGAGTGGAAGGTCACTGAATTTTGAGGCAAGAGCTTTTCCTCAGGGCAAAAAAAAAATGAATGTGAGGAACAACTTTGTGTATCGGGTAGCAACTTCACTAAAATAAAAAGAAAAATCTTTGACTAACAACCATTTATCGGCCTTGTTTTTAATCGTTCGAGACGGTTTGCTATGGTGGACGAGTAGTCGTCTGCCACCGAGTTATGCCCATGTCAACTGGCAGAAATTGCCCTTCAACGAAACTACCATTCCGCGCACGGTTTTAACTTACAAACTGCCTCTCAATCATAACAAATCAGGTGCAGAATGGGAGAACGCGACATCGTATTCACCACGCAGTGTAGAGGACGCACGCCGTAACTGGCGACGGTAGATGTTGCCGAGGTCCTGTGGTGGCATGCTCACAACGTTTGCATGTCTCCGGTCTTGCAATCCACAAAGTAATAATTGAAGCTTGGTTAGCTGACTTCATAGTAGCAGATCCTGCCCGAACGAAACCATTTCCTTCCAGGGCAAGCACTGAGTTTTCAACTGGGACAACTAAACTTGTCGCGAGAGAGAGAGAGAGAGAGAGAGAGAGAGAGAGAGAGAGAGAGAGAGAGAGAGAGAGAGAGACATAGACAGAGAGAGGAGGAGGAGGTGGCTGGTTGACAATTCCACTCATTTCTGCTTTGGGGAAAGCCCGACTGTGGTACGCGGGTGTACGGCACGTTGGCCTTTCGTGAATAATCATGACGTTATGATATAAATCGCGCAGGTTCAATCCAGAGATAACGCAAAGAAGGATTGGGATAGAATCTCTTATGGAAAAGGAGAATTCCGGGGGGTGCTTCCGGCGGTTAAGAAGTGATGAAAGATGTAACGTCATTTTCATGAGTCGCGCTAGCGGCACGATAATAATTATCCCAGATGTAACGGGTTAAGCCCTTTTGTAAGGCTTCGACTGCGTGTGCTAATATAGTATGGCCTGTATCCATATTGCAGATGCGTAGCCTAACTGGCAGTTAAAGTACGTGATGCGAAGCCTAACTGGCAGTGAACGTACGTGTTGTGCAGCAGTAACTTTAATGGCGACGCAGCAGTCTACAACTCCCAACCACATGAATAAAAATATACACGTAGGGACGAATCATGTCAGAATCCTCCGTTTGAGAGCACCGTGGCCGGTAAGAAACAGTCTCGTGCTTTGCTTTGAATAAAAATTACGAAGACTTATTCTGCGTACGCCGTAGATGGACTGCCATTTTAGTGTGCAAGTATTTGACGTACACTGCTTATCAATTATGGCAAATTTCTTGCGTTTATTTTGCGCAGGTCATCTCTTTTTCGAGCCTCCAGCAACTGGGCTCCGAATACGACCAGCTGTCGGCTCCAACAGCGGATGATGTCGCCATCGTCATGTTCACCAGTGGTTCATCCGGCAAGCCCAAGGGCGTGGTAGTCACTCACAGAAACATCATTTCAGGGATAAAGGGATCCAGTGCCATTTGGGAAAGGTACGGTATTTACAACAACGAAGCAGCTTACATCGCCTACCTCCCGCTAGCCCACATGCTGGAGCTCTTTGCCGAAGTGGTTGCCTTCAGCGCTGGGGCCCGCATAGGCTACTCGTCTGCCCTCACTCTCACCGACAACTCCAGTGCCTTAGCGCGAGGATGTACCGGGGACATACGCCTCCTGCAGCCAACGGTACTCGCCTGCGTTCCCCTCATACTGGACCGGTTACACAAGGGTGTCACCGATGTCAGCGCTGCCAAGGGCCCACTCTTCAGCGCTCTGTTTGACTTCGCCATTTCATACAAGACCTTCTGGCTTAATTCGGGATTTTCTACCCCTGTCCTGGATATGCTTGTATTTAACAAGGCTCGCATTCTTTTAGGCGGGAATCTGAAGGTTCTGCTGTGCGGATCGGCGCCCTTGTCGATCTACACGCGCCATTTTGTCAGGGCGTGCTTCGGCTGCCGTGTCATTGAGGGGTACGGTATGACTGAGACGAGTGGGCCGGCCACACTCATGGATCCCGACGACACCACTGCAGACCGAGTAGGAGCACCAATTCCTGGATTCAGCATCCGCCTAATCGACTGGCCGGAGGGAAACTACAGTACCTCAGATAAACCTCATCCTCGCGGTGAAATTATCGTGGGAGCTGCGGCTGTCGCCAAGGGTTACTTCAAGAACTACGAGTTAACACGGGAGTCATTCGAGGACAAAGATGGCATTCACTGGATATACACCGGAGACATCGGCGAGATGTTCCCGGACGGCACGCTGAAAATAGTGGACCGCAAGAAAGACTTGATTAAGCTGCAGTTCGGAGAGTATATCTCACTGGGTCGGGTCGAGTCCATACTGAAGACATGCCCGCTTGTAGACAATGTGCTGGTTTACGGCAATTCCTTGCACACGTACCTTGTCGCATTTGTATCCCCGAACTACGACAAGCTTCTGCGTCTGTATCAAGATTTGGGTGGCAACGACGCGGCCTCCCTCACAGAACTGTGCGAGGATGCCAAAGTGGCAAAGGCTGCTGAGCAGGCGATCATGGCGCATGCGCGTGAAAGGGGGTTGGAAAAGGCTGAAGTTCCACGCAGGGTGAAGCTGTGTGCAGAAGACTGGACTCCAGACTCGGGACTTGTCACAGCCACATTTAAGATCCGCAGGAAGCCAATGCAGACGTTTTACCAGCGGGACATTGAAGAACTGTACTGTGTCGGTACGGAAAGCAGACTGAAACAAGCGTGATGGACTGTTCTGGTGGGCGTGTAAGGCTGAAAAATAAACCACATAACTTTGCTGCTAAATAGTCCGGTTGTCTTCTGTACTTGCAGTAGTTGTTCACTTGCAATCAACAACTAAAAAATGGGAGATTTTAGAACAGCCAATTTACCAAGGGCAGACATAGAAGATAACGAAATGGCGCACCTCTTGACGCTAATGAAAATAACCTCAAAAAAGCCCATTAGGGTTTTTCGCACCTTTGTATGTTCTTGCAAAAGCATGAATTTAGTTTTGTCCGAAACTGAAGCAACCAAATGACTTCCATTTTTTCTCAGAGAAAAAAATAGACGACAGGCAAAGACGCCGATGATTATTGTGCGTTGAGAATTAGAATGCTGTTTTTTCGATAAACTGGCTCTATCAGGAGTAATTTTGCAGAAGCTTGCCTGGTTTGTGTTTTCTCAGGCTTTTCCGCACCTCAATATTTTTCCATTTTGCTGTGTTGTTTACTTTCTATACATTCGTACCTTGTTCAGCTGCAGAAAGGGCTTCCAAAGAGCTTATATCACTGATTAAATAGCATCACGGTATGCGCCCTTGAAGTCTTGGGCGAGCCGATATTATGCAGCGGTTACGACGAATCAACCTCATTGCTATGAGTCGAAGTTTTGGACTTAGACTACTCGCCCTCCGGAAGACGGCTTTAGTACAGCATGCTTGGATCTTGCTGCTCATCCGGGCCCTCTACCTCAGTCTTCGCTAGTCACAAATGCAGAAGCTGGTGAGGTGCTTCACCAACTTCTTATAGGTAGGGCTGTAGATAGAGGTGAGAGTAGGGGATTGGTGATTCTTCCACACCAGGCCGTTTCGGTACAATTATAGGAGGGAAACGTGAGTTACATTTATTTACCCTCCTTGGTAAGCTCTCAAATATTTGTGCGGAAGGTCCATAGTACGAAAACTGAGCTTGAGCAAATGTGCATTTATAAATACTAGCTATAGATGGCACTGCTTTCAGCTGTATTGCACACACTAGACAGTTGAAACCAATGTTGCCTGTAGAGTAGACTTTAAGAAACTGTTCCGGCTTTAGAGCTTTTAAGCAAACTATAAAGAATGAGATTGTGGAAGCAAACGTGAATACTATTGTATGCGAGGTAAAGTACTCGCACGTAATTGCCATTTTCTTCTATGCTTATTACCGCAGTTAAATTTATTTTGACAGCCTCTGGATATGTATGGGGCTAATTGTAGTGTTTAGGCAAGTTTTTTGGCCGCTTCAGAGTCCAAGTCATATTTTCGGCTTAGTCCAATTACAGTTCAAGATGAAGTCGACATTTCGAAAATTTTGGCCCTTCCAGGCACTTTGCCAGCGGTCCTCCTTTCTCAATAAGAAACTCTGCTGCTACTACCCTCAATTAATTGTTTGTATCTTTTAAGCCAATCCCCTGCGGCAGATGTAGGTTTGGAGTTTCTGCATAGGCACAAAATCCCGGCCGAGGCGTTTTCATTGACCTAACTAAAGCGTTCAACACGAGCAATCATGACAATCTTTTTAATAAACTTGAACCACTTGGTATAACTGTACCTCCGTTACTATTATTGCGTAGCTATCCATGACACCGTACACAGAAGGCGGAAGTTTCTAATGTATATTCCTCAACCAAATTAACCAACAGCGTACCTCAGGGCTCCATTCGGGCCCCTTTTTTTACTCTATATTAGAGATTTGCCGAATAGCCTCTCTTCATACAGGTTTATATTATATGCCGATGACACCAGAATTTTAACTCCGATAGTAGTATTATGTCAAATTGAAAAATTAGATTCTGACCTGTCAGAACTGGCTGGGTGGTGCAGTAATAATATGTTACAAATTAACGCCTCTAAGATAAAATTTACCGTCTTCACTTCCCCACAACAAGAATTACCTTCTATTCCTCCCCTGAAAGTTGCTCTCAATAACATCCATCTAAGCGGCTGCTCAAGATTCCTAGCCGTTGAAATCGACAGTAACGAAATACCACCGGGACATTCCATACATTAGAAAAAAATGGTGTTTGGCGTAATAATAAAGATTAAATCTCGCCTTTATTTCAATCCCTGAACACAATGTCACTGTATATATATTTTGTTTATTCACATATTTCTTACTGTATTATGTCATGGGGTAACACATACACCCCTCCTCTTGAGTTCTGACAATTCAAAACCAAGCAATAAGAATTACCGCAGCAAGCCTATTTCTCACTTACGCTGGGTCATTACTTCAAAAAAAATTTATTAACTGTTACCGAACTTCTTAAATATAACCTTGGTATGTGTGTATAGGATAACAAACAATTAACTTCAGCCCTTAACTTCGATTCTTTCAAAGAGCAATGTCACGAGGCTTGCTCTAAACAATAAATTTGTCTTGCGAAACGTTCTCACTAATTACGGCAAGCAAACAGTTTATTTCTCATTAATTTCTGTTTGGAATAGCTGACCCGTTCCGTGAATATAACTAAAACGAAGCTAAAAAAATCATGTTATCACTGAGCTAAAAATCACGAAGCTAAAAATAATTAGCTAGCCTGTTTTTATACTTCTTAATTGTTAATTTTTCATCGTGAGCTGGTTTCTGTAAGAAAATTCTTCTTGCAATAACAGCGTGTTTTTCTTTATTTTCAGTTGTTTATGTGAGATTATAAGCGTATCTTCAAGCATTATTTGTCTGAGTTGCAATTCACTGAAGTTCTGTTTATCTGCTATGTACATTAAAACTATTCCCACTTCTACATTGTACAAGAGGTCCCCTTACAATCTCTGTCGGACCTCTTCCTGTATATGTTTCATTCGAGAGCAGCAAGACACCTTCGAGCAAGTGATTACCGTTGCCTTTATTACCTCCGGAGACAAGGCCTCCAGTGCGCATCCGGAAAATCGGCTTTGCTGACGCTCCACTCCAAGCCCCCTCACAAATTAGCTCGAGGTATACCTGAGCCTAAGATGACCATTGTAGGGAAGGGAGTCCCCAACGTCTCGCACATGCGGGTGGACTGCGGGTGGATAGCTCTGGACTGCTGTCCACCTGCGGGTCGACAGCTCTGGACTGCGCACAATTTACTCACTCCATAAAACCCTGTCACAACGGATGCACCTACTGTAACGCATCCGCAACTGACATCGTGGCCTTAAAGAGCATGATACCCTTGAGATAGTGCGCGGTTTGCTTATTAGACGCATTACCTACGGAACCCCATACCTCGCTCTCAAAACAACAGAAAAGGCTCGACTTAACAAGCGTACAAACTGCGCTTGGCCTCCCCACTACCACTGCGATCCAAAAACTACTTGCTTTGGGAGTTCACAACACGTTGGAAGAGCTGCAAGAACCCCATAATTCAGCTTAACTACGACGCCTGCAATTGGCTCCCACAGGTGGAGAAGTACTTATAGTATTAGAAAACCGCTCGATACCCCCGAGGGAACAAAAATACGCATCCGTCTAGGCCTGCACGATTGCATCCGGGTGGCCCCAATACCTCGAAATATGCACGCCAACTACGACATTGGCCGCCGGACTTCTCGTGCTAGAGCCCTTACTGCACGATACGAGAATGAACCCAGCGCCCAGTACACAGACGGTCACTTCTTCCCTGGGCGCGCCGGCCGCGTAGCCTGTATAGTCAGACATACTGGCCAATGCATCAATGCCGCCACTACTACCACAACCTGAAGCGATGTCGCTGAAGAAATAGCCATTGCCCTGGCAGCCACTTCCCGACCTGAAGAAATTACTATCCTCACCGATTCGCAGGCAGCGTGCCGAAACCACTAGACCGCATTTCATTGTCAGCCCTACTCATTCTGAAAAACTGCTCGGCAACCCCTGATAGTTGCATCGTCTGGGCGGTGTGACACGCCGCCATCACCGGCAATGAAGCGGCTCATGCCCTGGCTCACGATTTAATGCACCGAGCCATTGCCGCCGGTGGTCAATGTATACCCCCTCAAGATCAACCCCACCCACTGAGCGACTACACGGAGATTCTCTCCCATTACAAGCAAACTCACCGCAGCATACCACCACCACACTGGCGCCTTTCCAGAGAGGAAGCTACAACACTGGCGGCGGCTCCAGACGAATGCCTACCCCCATCTCACCCACCTCCGCCTCATCTTCCCCACCTAAGTCTGGCACCCTCTACCACATCACATGGGAGGGCCAACCAACTCTAGACTTTCCCCCACTTCCCAACCCCACCTTTTAGCAGTGGAGGGCTTCCCTGGCGAGCCCATACCCGGATATCAAGCTTAAACTAGTTAGCCGAGCACTGCCGGCCAACAGACGTCAAGGCATCCCGGAATAACGATGCCTTTAAAGTGGCGAGGACCACACATGAGCTTCTGCTTGATAAATAAAAATATTTATTCTATCTTTCCCTCTGTATATGTTGCATATGTTGTGTATTTAGCACAAATAAACCTTTTATGATTTCTGATTCTGAATTTACCACTGTGCTCTCAGCCAGGTCGGACGCTATATTATCAGAGCTTGTCTTAAGTTGCGACGCCAGACACAGTGTCATTTTGCTTCGTCGTCAATGCCATATCGGCTGCAGCGGTGCCGGAGACAACAACGATGATAATTTTTAAGGCATGTAATTACATGCGGAACGCGGTTTTATTAAAGTAGCACAACAGGCGCGGGAAACACCTCTGCGGCGGAGGCTCCCGTGTGGAAGGAGGGGAGGTTAAGTCCAGTTCCATGCGGAGGACCACTAACCACTTAACGCAACCCTGGCCTAGTTTCACCAAGTTCTTCCCGAACACGGGTTTAGTTTACGGGTGTTAAACCTTTCTTTCAACATTATTTCCACCCTACTCTGTAGAATACACACCACCACCTTCCCTCACCCACTCCGTACGCATTGCATGTTTTCAACACAACAATCTGCCGAATTCCAGTTCTGTTTACAACCTGGTACCCTACGTTATATTGGTAGGTTGGTTGGTGCCACGAGAATTGCTCATACTCACTCAGAGGGATTAGCCAGGAAATGGGCACTAACTGTCTTTTATTATAGTTCAGAGCGAGCCCAATCCCATCCTCCTCCTCTCCGATCCCATCTTCGAACGCCTGAGCTGTAGGAGAACCTTGTGACCAACAGCCGTCTTGATGTCCAGCAACGCCCAGCCTCCAAAGCGAGGCTGAATGCTTGCCTCATGTATTCGGACTACAGAACCACTCCCACTAGAGCGGGTGAAATAAAAGCTTTCGGCTACTCCGACTACAACTAATACTAATACTGCGGAAATCGCATACGATGATGAAATTCATAAATCCCTCGCCTAATGTAAACGCACCCCTCAGGGGGAGTGACCAAGACTTATTGGCCTAAAGCGGTTAAGGTAGTGCCTATTGTCTGGACCAGTGCACGATGATGATTGAACACAAGATGAAGCGCAGCAGTATTCAGTTGGGGATACTATAGGGTACTGCAAAATAAGAACTGACGTGGGGAAAACTCCAATTCCAATGAATGTCCCCTTTCTCGAGTTGTCAGTGGGAAAGCTAAGTAGGGAAAAATATAAGTACGAAGCCGAAGGGTTCACCATTGCCATTTCAGAGACATAAAGCTGTAGCTGTAAACGGCTTAGTTTCTTTTCTATTTTGGTGGTGACTGCATCAAGAAATTGATGAATGGGCCTAGATTCACTAAGAATACTCCGCGTACTTAATCGTGATAGTAACGTCATGCACAGAAGCGCCTTTGTAAGGTTTCTTTTAATGCGATAGATTGCCCTACGGCATAACAGGGAGGTTTATAGGTACAACATTGCACCAGTCGCACGCCGAATGCCAAGAAGAGACCGGTACTGGGGTCCCCATATCCAACGCTTAAGATCGGGAGGTCTCCCAGGATGGAGCCCTGTGCCTTGGAGGTGTTAGATTCTGGCGTTTCTAAGACCCGAAAAAGTCCACAACAGGTGTTCAACGTCAGCTTCTGGCGCAGGAGTCACACAGAAGGGGCAGGTGTCCGCAAACAGGGCGTGGTATCGGGCAGGCCAAGCGTGAGTAACTGCTGAGGATAACACCACCCCAACTCGAAGCCCCCGCAGCAAGACCTCCTCCCAGCGATCGAGCCCACTGGGGAGGTCAGTTCCAAGCGGTGAAAGTAAAGCACGCGTGGCGCGGCGGAGGTCCTCTTTTTCCACCAGCAGTTCTTCTAGGGTAGATACTCGAAGTAGTGGTAGTGGCCGTGGGAGGTCTCTTCGGTGGCAGGCGCGATATGCCCCAGTGTGGGCAGGAAGCGTGTCCCGGCTAATCCATGAAACAAGTACAGGGCATGGATAAGTGTCCATATTGATGTGAATGCGTGCAGCCAGGCTTGTACAACGCGCAACGCGACGCAAATCCCGAATCGGTGCCGTTGAGTCCGTGCAAAGTTACAGCTTGTCCCCAGTAGTCAAAGTCGATGCCAGCGCCTGCAGGCCATCCGTAATGGCAGTAAGTTCTGCTAGCAGGCTTGGGAGTGCACGGAGTGACTCGTACGCGCAGCTTTGATTTAGGGCAGGGTAGGAGGGACACGGCAAGGCCGTGGTGACGAAGCAGTCGTATGCCCCGGAGTCCACAAAAGTCTGGACAACCAGCCGTTGCGTCTCAGGCGCCCAGTCAGGGACATGAAGGACGGCACCTGGAGGCTGGTGAAGGCCCGAGGTGCGGGCGTGTAGCCCTGTCCGAGGGTTGATGTGCGCCACCTGATGGAACAGCCAGGGCGGCCTTGTGACGGAAAAGGCTGGCATCGTATTCGGCGGCTGGCCCATGTACGCGGCGAGAGCTGCTGCCTCTGGAAGTAGTCCACGTTTCAGCAGGCGTGCGGAACGAGGCTGATGAATGAGTTCATCAAGCGTGTTTCCCCCCCAGTTTGAATATCGTCGTTATGCGATGAAGAAGACAGCGACGCGCGTGGCGTGAGTGCCGCGCGCTCCGGCAACCTCGTTTCGAACGGCCGCTGAGGACGACTGATCCCGCAGCGCCCTGGTCCTCTCTCTCTAGCGCTTCGTTGGAATAGCTGGGCCTTAAAAAACCATCGCCCTGCCTACCACCGATACACGCTACTGGGAACTGTAAGTTGATCTGTCTATTGTTACCGGGTCCGACAGAAGAAAAATATAGTGATGGGCGTCTGTCCACTCGATCCTGTAAGCCCATGGTCTCGCAGAAAACTCCACTCCTCTTCTGTGACCAGAGCCGTAATTTTATACCCGCTGCCGTGACTAAAGCACTACCACCGATTTTGAACAAATGTCGAGGCGTTGAAATTTCGGCCGAACGGGGACTCACCTAATAAAATTCATAAGGGAATTGCTCATGCATAATCTATGGGCTTAAATAACATCGGGTATCGATACGAAACGTCTGCAAAATTATACAAATGCTTTTAACAGCCTAGTTTGCTTCTTTTAGAAATGCACCACTTCTTTACTAAGATGAAAAATAACAAAAATATATTTTGGTTTACCGACTTTTCTCTAGATGGCGCTAGCCGTCTAGCAAGCAAGATATTTATTTTATTATTTAAGCACAGAAGTGACATACTTCTAAAATAAGCTAAATAGGCCATTATGAACGTTGATATGTATTTGCAAATCTTTTCGTATTGGTGCATGATGGTTTTTAAGTTTTTTTTTTTTTTACCCGCCGCGGTGGCTCAGTGGCTAAGGCGTTGCGCTGCTGAGCACGATGTCGCGGGTTCGATGTTGGTTCGATTCCCGGCCGCGGCGGCCGCTTTTCTGATGGAGGCGAAAAGCAAAAACGCCCGTGTGTACGAGATTTCGGCGCACGTTAAAGATCCCCAGGTGGTCAAAATTAATCCGGAGCCCTCCACTACGGCGCGCCTCATCGCCTGCGTTGCGTCGGCGCGTTAAACCCTACAATCAATCAAATTTTTAAGTTTTAAGCACGTGGGTCTTGAAATATTATCTCCCCCAAGAATGTTAACAGGCGAGGCCCCCTTAACTAAACTGTGAGCACTGCAAACTTGTATGCACCGTATTGCATGCACATAAGAGTTTATTTAAGCTGAACATTTTCCTATGACCCGTTTGGATTGCGGGGCTACAATAATACGGCCAGCCGTGTCTTCGTGGAGAATGCGGATTACATTCATTAGCGAAATTTTTGTCGCTGCATTAGAACGCAGTTCATTCACGCCGGAGTTATGGAGATGGCCCGGAATTGTTTTTTTTTTTTGTCCACAATGGAGCGGTTCAATATTGAACTCTGCCCGTGCGGATTGTTAACCGAAAACTGTCGTAATCGCTGAAGTGGAGATAGGAGAAATTCTAGACCGAGAAGTGTGGCGGCAAATGCCGACGAGGCGACGAGCCCACAAGGAAGTGTTGGGAGTACGTGACGCAATAAAAACGTTTCTCGTGGTTGGAATCAAACCAGCATCCCTCGAGGTATGAAGCCCGTGTCTATGCGAACACGCTATCATCGCACTCGGGGCACAGCGCATTGAACTTCGGCTTAGTTGAAGGGAATTTGTGGGTTCTGTGCTGTAGGAGGCTGGATTGTTGACTTTGATTGAAATCAGGTTGCATGGAGAAGCTTTTGGTTTTTAACCATGCTTCGCTTATGAAGAAATGGGCAGACCTACGAAAATCCAATTTAAAGCTAGTGAAGACCACCAACTCCACTTTTTACTCTGTGCTCCCATCTCAACTACGAAGGTAGATTTTTTTTTTACATATTCAGTTTGAATAATAATCTTCGCTGCTTAGGTTATTTCACACTCTTCTAAATTTCTTCTTTCTGTCCCTTAGGTCACGTTATGGAAAATTGCGCCATGTTAGCGAGCAGAAACTATTGCCAGAAGTGCCATTTTTCATTGCGAAATGCTTTAGGACGTTGCTTTAGTGGAGTGCTTATAATACTGCCCTACAGCACTCTAGCAGCACCAAAATATTACTAATCAATTTCCGCCGATAACTCCTCGTTGATGTGCAGATGAGTGCGCCAAAGCCTGGTACGGCGGCCTCAAAGACCGATGAATGCATGTCGACGAGCGCTGCGATGACAGGTCCATCGGCGACGGACCTGGAGCGCGTGGTGGCCTACGCGAACCGATTCTCCATCAAGCTGTTCAAGAACGTGTCCGGCCTCGATCCGCGCTCCACGGTCTGCGTCGGACCCTTCTCAGTTTTCAAGGCGCTCTGCATGGCGTACAGTGGAGCGAGGGAGCACACGGAGCACCAGATGGCCAAGGCTTTCAAGGCGAGTATGACGGTTGAGGCGCCATCAAAAGAGACGCGTTTTTAGTGCGCAGAATTTTGGCGACCGGTACCGTGGTTTGGCGGCGGTGATGTCCGCGTAGCGAGCGCGCGAAAGAGACACCGAAGGCAGAATGAAAATAAAGGTGAAGCGGCAGGCGAAAGTGTGAGGTGAGGGCGGCACGCGCTGATATGGCGTCATCTCTCCCACTGCCTTCCCCTCACACTTTTGCCATGCGTCGCCGCCAAGAAGTGCTGCCCCTCGCACTTTGGACGAAACCACTTCCTTCGTTCATGGCTCATTCGAACCACGTGACATGTGCGCCGGAAGTTCAAACACTATTTGCAACATGCTCGCCGGCGGTTGCGGCGTGCTCAGAGTTAACAGCAGAGTAGCGCTCGGTGTCTCACGTCTCATGTTCGCTGGCCACACGGTCACTTCGTGAGACGCAGTATGTGTGCGCCGTGAACGAGAAGACTGGAGTTCGCGCTGCGCACAAATTTCGTATTAGGAAGTATAGTAATATTCATGTGATTTTTAAGGGGGACTGCCCTGATCACATTCCTGTGGGACTTTAATAAAAAGACTTGTGTACAAAAACAAAACGTATTACAGATACATGAAAATGTTTTTAACGGCCTACTGTTCTTCGTATGGAAATATGTCATTTCTTTACTAAAACAATTGAAGAAACACATTTTGAGTTATACAGCTTACACTACAAGGCGCTAGCTCTCTAGCAAGCCAGAGTTTTAATTCTTTCTTTCAGTACAGCAGTGACATGCTTATAAAAAAATAGACTATGCGGTTTGGGGCATTTTCATGGATCTGAAAAAAACTTTGCTACTGGCGCACGATGGTTTGAAGACCGTGGGTCACTATGTGTCCCATAGGAATGTTAACGGGTGCGTCCCCCTTAAAGCGAAGATTTGTTGCTTCTTCTCCCCCTTTTCCGGGGGCTGCTGCTGCTGCTGCTGCTGCATTGTTCTTGCGTAATTGATTCCACCGCTAAAGGCCGGGCGGCAGCAAGGCGACGGCTCACATTCAACTGCTGTCGCAATACCTTACGAGCCAAGTGCTTTGTACAAAAATTAAAGCCGTTCCACTCAAGGTGAAAGCTGTCAGAAGTACAGACCACTGATTCGTCATAATGGGCTGCAGCGCCGTTATCCGCTCACTGTTGCATTTTAAATTTCCCGCCTTCGCAGTGCTCGCGCGCCCCCTGCCTGGAATTGCGAAAGCGGGAGTTCTGTTCCTTTTGCGCTTTCTTTAATTTCGTATGCTGGAGCTGTCTTGTGTCATTTCAAACGTGTAATTTTTTTCTTGCGCGGCTGGAGCATTTCTGCATCATTTCCAACGCGTCATTTTTTTCTGCGTTGCTGGAGCCTTTCTGAGGCACTTCGTACGCGGCATTTTTTTCTGGCTCGGCTGTAGCCTTTCTGCGTCATTTCGAACGCGGCATTTTTTTCTTGCACGGCGGGAGCCTTTCTGCGGCATTTCGAACGCGCAATATGTATATTGCGGGGCTGCTTTTTCTGCTTCCTATCGTAAAAACCAACCCAACGAGCGTTCTTAACTAAAGGAACGCGGGGAATGCCGTTTATATACACAGATTTTGCATAAAATGTACCTGCAGTTTCTTTTCGCTGACAGGGAGGTGTATGACACACGCCAGTGGTTCACGAGGTTCGAACGGTTATTACTGTTTATACCGCGTGGTTTTCGAAGCCTCAGCATGACTCCCTGACCCCGGCATAGAAGGCTCTACTTGGGTCCGTTATCTCGCTGCGCCGCCTGATTCCGGCAGTCGCATCGACCGTTAGCGGGCTGACCCCGTATTCAGAAAGCATACTTAAATTATGCATAAGAAAGCCTTTCGTAAGTGTCGGAAAAGGACCAAAATGAAAAAAGGCCGCTTTGCGGTTCACAAACCTTCCTTAAAAGAGCCAAGAAAACAAAGCACAAGTTTCTTTCATTCAAAAGACGGCCTCGTTAGAATCATACTGACGCCAGTTTTAACGTAAACTTCTCTCACACAAGCTACATAATTAGGAAAAAAGGGAATGGCCATGCGGCCCACTTCCTCATTTCCCGCAAGAGAACCTATGAAGTCATACCAGGATGCTGTTTGACTGGCGGAGGGAGGCCGGCAAAAGCAAAAGCAAATTAGACTGAGCTTATAAGCTTGCAGCACGGCCTATTTGTGCTTAAATGTATTCTTTTTAAAGCAATAAGAATGGTTGGACAAACAGTGGAAGTTACGAAAGCACATGTAAACATAGAAGTACTGATGTGTACGGCTCTTGGTACTGCGGGCACTATGCTTGGTTTGGCTGCACAGCACTGCGAGGCTTTGGGGTTGTCTCAGACGAGACGACACTGGCCGATATTGGCGGAAGCAGCGGTGTCTTACGGGACCATATTTGTCGAGCGAGCACTATGCTTCCCGACACAATAATTTTCTAGAACAAAAATCAAAAACAAACCAAAAGCAAAAAACGGCTAGCCACGGTATGGTGGCGCCATCTAAGTTTAGTAACGTTAACAAACGCGTATTCGGCTGCAGCAGAATACCTCGATGCCATACAGGATTGAGACACTCTTTAAACGGTCCCGTGCCGCTGCAATTGGTCAATGTGTTCAACGCGTTGTTCTTTTCGTTTCCCACGGGTCCCACCACGCGAATGATTCAAACATCGCCAGTAAAACACGTTGCGGCGATAACTTTAGCGGGCTTTCGATACAAAGACTTGTTTCGGCGGTGAGCGGGTGACCCAAAACAGCGGCGCCAGTGTATACGTCTCCACCCTGTACGATGGACGCGTGAATCAAGGCACCCTAGGCTGCAGAACGGTCAGTTCCGGTGATGCCATTGCAGAGCACGAAAACGCACGATTTGGCAAAAAAATGAACATTTTAGCTTAAATTGATTAATTTCTCAGTGAATTAAGCATCATTTGTATCCGGACAAGCGCTAGGGGCGCTATAAAACACGAAATCTTCAGAATAAAACTGACTTGTATTTTGTCTTGATGGCTCCTTTAAGGCGCACTTATCAAAGACCCCTTTTTTGAAGCAAGCTAGGCTCCTGCGAACGAGGCTAGCGCGCGATGCACCAATCCGTACACTGCGTGTCAGCGGGACTTGGCGTTTGCGCCAACAGGGGAGAACGCTTCCGTTGCGCCGACTTCGAAGGCTCAGATCAACCAGCGCCGTCCGTAGACGGTACCCGCAGGGAACTTCGGCAGAATACTGATCGCCGCTTGCGCTGCTACCGCGCATGAGTATCTACTGCGTGAAGTTCACCACAGCATCATCCCCTCTCTCGCATGCGTAAGTTAGTTTGGCGATTAGTTCCATTGGGGCAAGCGGCAGCAAACTGAAGCTGCACCTGCCGGCGTCGTTCTACGAGCGGAGGCAGTGCCATGGTGCCGGCGCAGGCGGCATCGCGCTCCGGCCGGGCCGGCGGGCCGGTGTGAGATGTGCGGTGTGCGCACGGCCGCGTCATTGCGGCAGGCGCGTGCGCGCTAAGCGCTTTATGGTTTACAGCTTTATCGATTTCTCGCGTACGACGCGCGAAATCGAACACTTCAGCCAAGCTGTCGTAGTAGTCTTAAATGCTGGTCGGGAAAAGGCGCACTTAAAGTAGGTCCGGGGTCAACTTAAGTAGCGCTGCTTTTCTGTCCGATAAGTTCGCGAAAAGGCGCTCTTTGAGCGTAAGTTTGGTTCTTCAAACCCGTTAAGGCGCCGAAAAGTGCCCGAAGGAAAAAGCTCTACTTAAGTTAGGTTTGTGAATACGGGGTAAGACAAGGCGAGCCCATTAAGTGCTGTGGACTTAAAACTAGCCGGGAACTCTAGCGTGTGGCGAAAGTACAGTGCGGATCAGAAAACTTTGGGGCCCGGAGCTACTGCTTCCTTGAGGCCCTAATGATGATGATGATGATTAGGGTGAAGATGATGATGATAATGATACCGATTTATTATGCGAAAATTTTCGAAGCCCTTGTTATGCTCCTGATCAGCGATAAATTATACATAATTTTACGCTTTCCGGAAACCAATTTCTTGTCTTGATGACTAGTATTATATAACGGATTTTATCAGGCGCAAAAGCTCGTATGGTTTGATTGCCGGTACATCACAGATTCACAATTAATCGAAACGGCGTGTCGGCCTGCACACGCCATGGCACAGAATAGTATTTTCTTACAAGAAGCATATTTTATTAAGCCTGTAAGGTTTTAGTTTTATTGTAAAGTTTTCCACCTGCATATATGGTAGGGCTCAAAGTCCCCGCAGGCAGCTGTCCCTCACAGACATCTGCCATACCCGCTACGAATAACGGGCCAAAATCCTGTAGGTTGCCCGCCCAGACGAGAATGTACGCGGCGGTTAAAGCACGCGCCGCCTTTGAAGGAGGTTGGAGGAGGTGGGGGGGCTCATACGTGTCGCGCAACGCAACCTTCCCATCTCAGCACGATTAGCACAAAGACGATAAGCAGAAAAAATGACGCTTTTTGGCCTGGGGAGCGGTTAACTTCGTGCGTGGGTTTGCGCATGGCCATCGAACTTTCAGCGGCGACGAACTCCTGTTGCGCAGCTGTGATAGTCTTGATAGTCGGCAAGCCGTTACACGTTAACGGGTCCCATTTGGTTTGTAGAGCGACAGGTGAGCACGAGAGATGGCATCAGACAACAGCTTAATAGGAATAGAATGTCTCAGTTCACCCCCGCGCTGCTGCGCCCGTCGGTGCCGCGCAGCAGTTCCAGCAGTCAGTAGTTCGTTGTCGATCGGTCGGGTCGTTTTTCGGTCGTAACTGGCAGTGGAAACACGCTGAAGCTTCTCGTCTAGATTCTGGGTCTACGACGGAGGCGAGTATGGGTGGACCTCTCGTTTTCGAGTCCTCAACACGTCTGCCGCGTCCAGTGTTTTACCCGTGCTACGTCGGCGGTTCTTCTCCTCCTGCCGCCGCGCCCAAGCGGGACCAGATCTGCGGGCCGCCCTTTGGTCCAGGGCGTCCGCCGACAAAACGCTGTAGTACATCAACTCGAGGAAGTCCTTCCCCCTTGCCTGGCAACGGTTACAGCGATTGACGAAAAGCTACTTTTGTTGGTTAAACAGGGTAAAAACACGAAGGTTTCTTCCACGCAACCTGAGTCAAAGGCTAAAATCCAAACTGCTGCGTCCACGCCGGAATGGTCCAAGCGGATGGATGGCAGCTTCGTAGCCCGAATGACCAAGTTGATAAAATGTGCTTTTACTGCTACGAAGACGATGAGTTTTCTTTTCCTGACGTTATAAACCTCGCCATGCCTGTATGGTGAAAATGCGTGATTGTAACTATTTTTTTTTGCACTCGCTTTGCCTGTTGCCGTTCATGTATACGTATATTTTAGTACTGTGCACTGTATGCACTCATGTCATGCCGCTAAACTGACATCATCGTATTTTCATTTTATTAGGTTATATTTGCTCTGACCTATGAACAAAGTGTGTTTATGCATATGTTCTCTCAGCGCACACGCCGTTCATTGCTGGACGCTGCAAGGGCCCCGTCAAGCCACCAGCTTTTTTCCTTGCCCCTTCGGTGTACCTTTTTGTAGCAAAAGCTGCAGTGCGGTACATCGGGCAGTGTGCGGGGGTGACCAGTTTTGACCTTGAGAGATAGAGGTCAAACCACACCCCATTCCGCAAGCGCCCCGATTGGAGCAGCGCCCGATGGTGGGGAGAGGCACACGAGGAGGGAACGGAGAAACGCGCGCGACGCGTGACTGGAAGTGGAAGGAGAGGACGCCGCCGCCGTAGCGACAACTGCGCGCCACGAAGGAACGCGACGTGCGCGCAGAGCCGTGTGCGATGGAGTGGGACGAACATCCAGCTGTAGCCGCTCATACAGCGGCGACGCTTGAACAACGCCGTGGGGCGAAAAAGAGGAAACACGCTACCGCTGCGTCCAGCTCCGCTATCTTTCAGTCTTACGCTTTAGTGTGAGCTCCCTGTGAGCGAAATAAACTTCGATTTGATTTGATTTCATTCCGACTATGGGAAGTGTTTTTAAAGCAAAGCTTTTTACCTCTACCCCCCAAGGGTTCTTTCGCGACCGTTGGTGTCACCAGAAAACTCCAGCGAACAAATAAAAGAATTTACTGGCACCGCCGGGAATCGAACCTGGAACTAATAGTCTAACAAAGCGAGAGCCCGTTGTCTTACCGATTTAGCTACGAGCCCACGCAAAGACGGGGAAGACAGGTGGTGTACTCACCAAGCACATCTGCGGGTTTACCCCCTGCGTTCTCGCTGAATGCCACGTGAAAGCGTCACGCGACCACTCACGACCGTCTAGAGGCCCTGTGCGCACCTTGCTCATGTGCTAAGAGTTACAAAAATTAAAGGAAGCTCACACCAATGCATGACATCTCACTTCTAGTACGCCAATGTGCTAAAGCCTGTGGCCTCCAGTGTTCACGTAAACAATCACAGCTCCTTGTCGTCCGCCCTCACGCCAAATCAAGAAATACATTCAAATATTCCTTGATGGCCAGTCCATCACTACAAGCCCCAGCATCAAGATTCTGGCCTACATCTCGATGCTAACACCAAGAGTGACGTCTACTTGCAGCGCCTCAAAAACAGCATTAATCAAATCATACACATGATCAGGCGAGTTGCCACCAAGAAGCGAGGCCTAAAGGAATCTGGTGCCTTTCGATTAATTGAAGATTTTGTCCTCTCGAGCGTTACTTACGTCAACCCCCTGTCTTCTCGACAAGGAAGACATAGAGATGCTTTATATAATCATCAGAAAGGCGGTCGAGCAGGCCATTGGTCTTCTCATGAGTGCGTCCACACAGAGGCTGCTTAGCACGGGGCTCAACAACACGGTGGAAGAGCTGATAGAAGGACATCTTTCTAACCAGAAGGTCTGAGTCAGAACTGCGGCGAGTAACCGCATGCTTCACCAGATTGGCTGGGCAGCCCAGAATGTCACTCCGCTTGACGTACTCCCCGACTCTTGGCGACTAAAACTAAAGATGCTCCCTTTGCTTAGAAATATGAACCCCTCACATGAACAGGGTCACCGAAAAGCACGGGCTCAAGCGCTAAACACCACCCTCGGTGGGGATCATGCAGCTATCTACACAGACGCCTCCAAACATAGAGGGCAGCAATACGCCATCATCGTTGCTACCTCCAGAACCAACCTCCTTGCGTGTACCTCGCTTAGGACCCAAGAAATTACGGCAGCAGAAGAGGCAGCCATCAACTTGGCTCTAACTCAACCAGGAATTCTGAGGGTAGTCAATGATTCCCAGCAAGCCTACTGGAAAAACCAGTCTGGATGGGTGTCCTGACCTGCAGTGCGCGTGCTAAAAGACCACGCACGAAACGATTCCATTCAGCTCATCTGGACACCCACTCACGCTTCAATGGAGGGCAACAAATATACCCACCCAACAAGCCTGCGCTTTTACCTCCCGTGCTATGGAGCTGCACGAGGACAGTCACCCGCTTGTCACGTTCAGGGAGATAACCCAGCATTATCGCCTTCTGAGACAGACCGTACCTTCGCCTTACCCTGACCTTTCCAGACCAGAGAACAACAAACTACCCTACGGCTCATACAATCCGGGCCCCTTCCCCCAGCCTACGCGTCTTCACTTAATGCATCCGAATTGCTACGACGCTGAATGTAAATTTTGCTCAGAAGTAGGAACACTCCGCCCCGTAATCAGGGTGTGCGACTTTAGCCCTGAGCACCCTCC
Organism: Haemaphysalis longicornis; assembly: GCF_048455015.1. NCBI lineage: Eukaryota > Metazoa > Arthropoda > Arachnida > Ixodida > Ixodidae > Haemaphysalis > Haemaphysalis longicornis. The sequence goes on from NW_027526445.1 coordinate 188,544,978, forward strand.
TCTCTTTCCGTCAACTACCCAACAAGAGCAATGGGAGATGCTGCTTTCCAGGCCCTCTTTACCTACCCAGCTTCAGCGGGTGGACAGAACACAGGCCGCGCGGACTGCATATGGGCCCCACAGAAGAAGGAATCACTCCCCAGGGCTGCACTCTGGGCCGTTCAGAAATCTGAACAGAAGTATTTCTTCCTCCTCTTTCTCTGCAGCAAATCTCGTCGCCTCCGTCCGCGGCGCAGAGACGGAGAAGTCAGATCGTCTAACACCGGGTTGGAGCTTACTTTAATTTTATAAAAAAAGTTTCCACTCTTGTGCTACACCAATACAACTCAACCAACCACAGTTCATGCATTGATTTAACCTTACCAAGAATATCTCTTTGAAGTAATAAATGGTGTGGTTATGTGCATTTCACTTCTCTCTGGTTTTACTATTTGTAGAGCGATGTGAGTGAATGTAAGTGACGTCGCATGGGTAATTGTTATAGGTGCCGTTTACAGCTTTGCTTTCCAACCACATTCACGGGGTGGATTGGCGCGATTTTTTTTTTTAAATGCAGAGCATTTGTTAGTCGCACGATGTCCCGCGTCGGCGTCGGCGCCGTCCACACGCTCACTGCGCATGCGCGTCGCGTCGAGGCGATAGCGAACACTGGGTGCATTCCAATTTACCGTTTAGACAGCTTCGTTGCCGTCTTCGCGGACAGTACGCCATGTTAAGCCCCGTTCCAATTCGAACGAAGCAGTCAACGAAGACTGCTTCGACGAGACAGCATCGAAGATCGAAGTCAGCAACGATGCAGGCTACCTTCCTGTCTAAACTAATAAGTGACGCCAGCGCCACCTTTTTGCGTATTAATGTTAAAACAAAAGCATTTGTTCATTTATTTAAATATTTAGTATAAGTTACTAGTGATGAAAATGACTTTGTTTAATTTTTAATTACGTATTGTTTGTAATAACAACGGTAATAATAGTTACGAAACTTGCGGCTTGCGCAACTCAACATGTCTGCTATGATGGTGTCGTCTGCGCGGGTGTTCCGCTTGCGACCACCGCGGCGCCGTTCCAATTTTATTCCTTTAGACGCCTAGTTACACTGCTTCGTAGGCTGTCTACGAAGCTGTCTGAGAATTGGAACGCAGCCACTCTCTCGCGAGGGGCATTGGATTGGATTCGATTGGATTGACTTGCATTGGATTGGCTTGGCTTGGATTGGATATGGATTGGATTGGATTAAAGTGGATTGTGTTGGATTGTGTTGCGTCATAGCCGCGGCACGTTGCGTCATAGCCGCGGCAGACGCGCTGGGGCAGGCGCATGTGCAGTACTCTCTCTACCGCAGTTTCCTCTCCTTCGGGCGCGCTGCGCATATAACTGGTGTGCCGTTCTCCGGCGAAGCAACATCCACGCTTGGCTCAAACACCTAGAGTCCACGCCGCTTTACAAGTACGCCAACGTCGTCATCGACTGGGACCGGCTTACGCAGTCCCCTCAATGTTATGCGCGCTATAAAACGCGGTCCCTTCGCCGCTCCGCCCATGCGTCGCATCTACACAGGGGTTCCCGCGAGGGGAGGTGGTAGCAGCAGGGCGTGTACACGTGATAACGGCGTGGTGGGTGCGTGGAAAGTTCGCGGGCTTGTGTATGGAAGTGTGCACATGCGCGTCTCTCCCACGTACTCCTCTCCCTCGAACGCGGGTGGTGTGCATATAAGCGGCGGAGCGCGCGTTCGGAATTCAGTCAAGGGCGTCTTCGCTTGGCTTTAGCTTGACGTGACTGTAACGTGACGCTTTGCTTGACTCGAGTAGATGCGACGCATTTACTCGAGTTCCCCCCGTGGGAAGATGCGGGCGGGTTTTTTTTTTTCGTGAGGCGCTTGATGGGCCTTTGCTTATCAACAGCATTAATTTTGGAAACAGGTTGTGGAAAGTTTGATTTCCTGCAGTTCGCTTTGGCGCTACATTGAAGGCCCTCAGCGAGTCATAGAAAGATTCGTTTTCATACATGCATATGCTATACCGCTGTTCGGCCTCTCATTCACGTGTACACGGCACGTGTTACTATTACAATCGACACGTAGCAGACATTTCGGTATCGATACATGTTATGCGCACTATAGCTAGAATTATTGCGCTTACTTTTCGCGTATAAGATACGCTTTTTTGTTATTCGGAAAAAGCCTGGTAGAAAAAAGTTGTTCGTTTGTTCTCCACAGGTGAACAAGCGGTTCGACATGTCTGGCGCTTTCAACAGCCTGCTCGGAGTCCTGCACCAACGTTCGTCGCACGTGCGTCAGCAAACGTCCACCCACGTGTTCTTGGAAGGAAGCCTCGCTATCTCCCCGCACTTTGAGTCGGCCATCTGGCGAAGATACAACGCCCAGGTGCACAAGGTCAACATGCGGGTACGTCGGAACTGCTTTCCTATTCAATGAATATTGTCACGAAGCCAAGGATGACGCAGTTGTCTTCAAGCTGGAACAAGTTTATTGGAGCGCACTTGTGCTCCCCTAACAACTCAAAAGAATACAGAGGCGGCGAAGCAGCGGTCAACAAAGTGACTTGCGTCGGCGAGCGTCGCAGAATCGAATGCCGAGGCGTCTGCTCTGCAGGCTTTTTATCTTTCGGCGCGAGTGTTTCTGGAACCGTCGATTCACATCCAGAACATTGTAGATCACAGAAGATTATTCTGCGCTAGCGGCGTTAGGGCGAAACAGTTTGCTTATCTGAATGTGATACCCCGTGCGGCATAAAAATAAAGAATGGAAGACGCGCTTTGCTTGGAATGCAGATAACACAGCCGGGCGTGGCCCGGCAGTAAAAACACACAATAAATAAAAAAGCCCATACATGGTTCGCGGCAATATTGCAGCGAGCCTGCCGTACATGATTCTAAATTAAATGCGTGTGCTTATCGGGTCGCGTCGACAAAGAATCGCACGCCACCGCTCCAGAGCAAGTGTAGGTGTCTTGGAAAAAGACAGTGACATTGGCCGCCGAGGGGCGGCCCTATCATTATGCGGGAGTTTGATTTAATTGTCATAAATAGTTAGTTGTAGGTGAAGTTCTCAGCGTTACAGAAGTCCCGGCCGCTTTCAATACATCGTCGTCATAGGTGGTTACAGAAACGGCTGTACCTCTTGCTTCATCAAAGCTATCACCAAACAAATTACACTCGAGTTACTTGAAAATAATTTCTAAGGAACAATGCATATCTCAGTACATACAACAGTACAGCTTTGCTGGCCTTCCATCGTCGCAGTAGTCTACGGGATGTAAGTTTGTAATATTGTTGTGAGAATGACCTAAAGTGGCTATTTGGGCTTGTTGGTTGAACATTATTAGGTTACGACAGCGGAGCTGGAGCATGGACATAAAGGAAGCGGTATAGACGCACGCGAATACTGGGACCAACAGTTTATAGAAATAAATCCCGTAAATATGCACAGTAACCACACTATACTAATTTTTATCAGCGGCGCATGTGTAGGAAGTTTCATTCTATCTTAGTCAGTGCAACCGACGGTGAGCTGATTCCTGCCAGTTCCAAGATGTCCACCAGTTCAGCCTCTATAATCTCTTCTCGTGCGATACGGTCGGAGCATTTTTTGACAATTGTTTTGTCAAAGAAATTCACACATCCGCACGTGGAGCAGTGTTGCGCTAGAAACCCAACGCGCGCGTTTCTTTCGACTGCGTTTTTAACTTTTAAATGCAGAGCATTTCTTAGCCTCGCCTGTTCCTGCGTCGGACGGTGTCAACAGTTTCGCGTCCGCAGCAGGTGCGACTCTCTTCCTTCTCGCCTCTCTCTCAACAGCAGCTGGCGCGTGCATGCGTCGTAGTCAGCCCGTTCGCTCCGTCGCGGTGTCGGCGTAACAGGTGCGTGATAGCAGCGCAGTGGGTCGTGGAAGGGCACGCGCTGCTTGCGCATGCGCGCTCTCCCCCCCGTACTGCTCTACCTCTACTGCGCGCGCTGCAAATATAGCGGCTAGCGGTCGCTCATGTTTCAGTCACTGCGTTGCTCCTTCCTTCCTTGGTTGACGCTCGTGCCCACGTTTACTCGTGTCTGCTACTCCAGCATCACGGAAGGAGCGATGGAAGCAACACTGCCTTCAATCAGTACTGAGGCCCCAATGCTCTGCATTTACTCGTGTTCCCCTCGCGGGAAGGCGCGGGACTTTTTTTTTGGTACGTTCGCTTAATCTATCATTTAAGCATCTTCCAGTCTGCTTAACGTAAACTTTTTCGCACCGAAGAGAAATTTTGCAGTGGAGACGGCATTAGGTGGAAGGGAGCAGCTAGTACTGGCTGAGTGAAGGGTAAGTAAAGTAGGAGGACAATTAGAAGCGCGGGAAATAGAGAGGATGCAAAGAAGCCAGAATTTGAGAATGAAGAGAGCATGAGGGGATGGGAGGGGGAGGGAAGGATGGGTTACACGGCACAGACACAGAGACGCCATCGTCGGTCGACGTAATTTGCAGTGAAACAGTCCGATACGGCGTCTATTTTTCTTTCGGGAAGTGCTGTTCTTCAACAGTAGTTTGCATGTAATACTACCGCAAGCAACGCCTCCAGAGCAGGCTGAACGAGGTTCCTATTCCTCGCAAATGTGAACATTACTGAATGGCAGCTCGAGTGCATATGGGTGGATTTACAAAAGTCGTATAAGTTTTTCAACCGCGGCGGTTTAGGACACTCAACTTCGCCCTCACCACATGTGTAGCGCCTGCGTCTCTCTCATTTCTCCAAAACTGCCGTCTCCCACTCTCACTTTTACCATTTCATACACCCACTCTCTCAGGCACGCTTTCGCATTCATCACGTGAGGTTGATGAAAGGGGAAGATAAACAGAACGTCTTTACGGCAGCGTGCCCTGGTGAGGCTGCCCATTTCTCGTTGCGCTTCAGCCTTTGCGTCTTCGTACTTAAAACTGCGCATTCGGACGGGACAAGGAAAAGAGGACACAGGACGGGCGCAGACTCACAACTAGTTTATTGAAAAATGGAGCATGCTAATATACCCGTACCAGCACATGCGCACACATGTCACTACCTTTATCACATGATATAACAGTTTAGAAATACATACTCATTTCCATACAAAGATATGGATGGCTTCTGGCTTGTGAAAGCAAGCCACGCGAGCCAGTTTTGACTCAGATGAAGGTGCTGAGCAAAGTAGAGAACAGGTGGCAAGGGAATTAATCATCGAGACCTTCTTCATTCGAAAGCATGGTGAACAGTGTGTAAGTGAACCATCCATATTTTTGTATGGAAATGAGTATGAATTTCTAAACCGTTATATCATGTGATAAAGGTGATGATATGTGTGCACATGCGCTGGTACGGGTATATTAGCATGCTCCATTTTTCAATAAACTAGTTGTGAGTCTGCGCCCGTCCTGCTTCTTCTTTTCCTTGTCCCGTCCGAATAGCCAGTTTTAAGAATGAATATGAACCAACTAGCCCGACATGCTTTACTTCGCGTCTTCCACAGCAGCAACGGCAGGTGGAGGTAGCTCTAATAAGGCCAGTGATGTTTCGGGTCACCGCAAGATAAGGTCGCATATCCCTCCCCTTCTTCGGCCCCTGCCCTAGGCACTTGCTGAGAATTTCGGCGTGTGCTCGTCGGCCACGGAATCTCCACAGCAAGGAGTCGGCAACCTGCGGCCCACGGGGCAATAATACGCGCACACCCCAATCGTTGGGAGAACCCCTCCCATCCCCCTGCCATTTCCTACCTGAAGGCCGACCCGCCAGTTATGACCGCAAGAGGGGTTAGACCGGAGACATGAATTCAGAATTTATCGCTTCCAGTTGTCATTGTCCTCCATCTTCGTGCTCAGCCAGATTATATAAAAAATTGTCCAATATTATTGTGGATTTCCTGAATTTTTTCCTATACCCGCAAAGCCCCCTTCCACTCGGCGCCCCAGCCGATATGCCGTCCGGCCCTACGCCGTGTCGGCTTAATTCAACAGGCCTCCCACCATTCAGGGATCAAAATCAAACGCCCATTTATAGGTGCACGCACCTTCCATAGAATAGGGTCGTTGTGAACCGTGAGATGCTTTTGAGTCACTAAACATTTTAGCACAGCGTTAATTGGACTGGCTTGTCCCGTCGTTTTCTTCTGTGTCCTATGTTCATCCCTGGTTTTCATTCCACTTTAGCACAGCGTTGAAGACTTCAATAAGCAGTCCTTCAGCAGTCTGAAGGTCGAAGGCACATCGTGCCGTCTTGCCTACAGACCGCTTGCGGAAGCCGAACTCGCACTGTAGCGGACTTTGCAAGGTCACATTCGCCACCTCCGGCAGACTAGCAAAGCGCGGATTGCTGAAGCCAGGCCGAGGGGGGCCAATGCTCGCATTCGTTTTTTCGTAGCTAACCTCCGAAGTTTCGCCATTCCATAATCACCGTATATCTTTATTTTAAGCCTGGTTATCTACTGCAGGACGAAGGCCTCCCCCAAGGATCTGCAGCCACGCCTGCTGAGTGCCTCAAGCCCGATAGTGCGATTGTATATTCGTTGGGAGGTATTGAGCAAATGTACTCAACCAGGGTTGCTAAATGCTTGGGTGGTGAGGCAATGCCATTTGTGTGCCAGGGAGCCTCCCCGAGCATGGTTGAACTTACCTAGGGCAGCCTCCCGTGGTATGCGGCAGCGTTACATTCCGGACCAGGCAGCATTTGGAACTTGGAACAACGCTGTAGAGACGTAGCATGGAAGGTGCTTAGAGCGCGAAAAAAAAGTTCCCCCGTTTTTGCAGCCGCCGCTTTCCATACGGCCGATTTCCCGTGCAAGCCGGGTGAACTTCCCTTTTGTTGTAGTCCCACACAAGGGCCGGCGCCAGGCCGGGGAGTCGCTTGTACCTATTTTACCGGTAGGTGCCCGGCGCAACCAAAACTTACGAATGCGCATGGTGCCTTCCACAGCTATGGTGGACGCTCAACTTGCAACCGCCTTTGGCAGTACATGCCGCCAGACTCTTTCGGCCGGGGGCCCCGCCAGATGGACAAGGGTCAGGGGCCTCTCGCAAAGGTTTAGTATATATATATATATATATATATATATATATATATATATATATATATATATATATATATATATATATATATATATATATATATATATATATATATATATATATATATATATATATATATATATAGACAGAAAATAGGGGTTGGCAGTCAAGAAAACCTCGGAAAGCAAAGGGGAGGTTGTGGTGGGTCATAGAAAGGATGAAGCATTTTTTTAGTCGGAAAGAAAGTGGTGAAAAAATGCCCGCCGGGTGGGATCCGAACCCACGACCTCCAGAATACCGGTCTGGTGTGATTCTGAAGGTCGTGGGTTCAGATCCCACCCGGCGGGCATTTTTTCACCACTTTCTTTTCCGAAATATTTCGAAAAAAGCCGAATAGCACTGGCAATGACGACTGCAACCTCGATATATATATATATATATATATATATATATATAGAGAGAGAGAGAGAGAGAGAGAGAGAGAGAGAGAGAGACGTACGGGACGAGGGATTCCGTAAGGATACATATCAAAGTTGCAGTCCTTGTTGCCAGTGCTGTTTGGCGTTTCAACAGTGTTTTATAGTGCCAAATGAGGTATGATTGCATTTTTTTTTGCCGGAATAAATAATTGAAAATTGAAGTCGAGAAAAAATGCGCCGTTTTTTCCGGAAGCGGGAATCGAACCCACAACCTCCGCACGCGTTATGCGGACGTTATTTCTATTTTCTCGTAGCCTCTCGTTAATGCATCTGCCGGTTTGGCCGATGTATACTTTTTTACAAAAAAGAGGAATCTTGTACACTACTCCTTCGATGCATTAACGATAGGCTACGAGAACATAGAAATAACGTCCGGAACTCTAACAATGGGCATCTAGCTATTCATTGCCGTGATTTTAGAAATTGCTGCCCCTTGTTTAACAAAACCGAGGTGATTGCCAAGAGCCGTGACTCGCTTACGCGGGAGATTATAGAAGCACGAGAAATTGCGCATGCGGGTGATAATTGCATAAGCGTTGCGTCGATATCCCTATCGACCAAAGAAATCGCGTTCCTGGACTATTGACCGACATGTGGCTGCTTGTGCGTTTAGTGATGTGTGTTTTATCTTTCCTTGTTGATTGCCCACGTGCCGATAAGTGGTAGTATATATGCTGTGGTCAATAAACTCAGTTTGCTAGTCTGCGCTGTTTTGTGTTTCCTTCCCTCAGTCCCGTCCTGTTAGCGCATTTTTTCAATTTTGTTCGTGTCGTCGTCGTCGTCGTCATTACCGTGGACATGCATGAGGTAAACCAAAATTTTGGTTCGCCGGTTGCACACGAAGGCTGTTTTTCGGAGCAGTGAAAAAAGTGAGCTGATTAAAATGGGCGCATGCAATGCGACCACGGTGCAGGGGAGTATTAAACTGCAACGACGATGTTTTGCAGGATGAGTCGGACAGCGTGCGCGAAAGCGTGAACCTGCAGGTGGATAAGGACACAATGGGCGTCATTCCGCATCTGCTTGTGAGCGGAGTCCTTGACGGGGACACCTGCGCCGTCTTCTACGACTCGCTGTACGTCAAGGCCAGCTGGGAGCATGTTTTCCCCGTGAGTTTGTGACACAACTCCTCGCTTCCACTGAATCTTAGTTGTGAAGAAAAAAAACGAACTTTTTGTCAGCAACACAAGGAAAGAAAAATCGGAGGTGTGCCTGCTTGCTTCACTGCAAATGTCGGCGAAAGACGATTGTGTTCGGGCGTCGCAGCCTCGTAACACTTTCCTCCTCTGTCTCCACCACCCACTCCTCTCGCGCTCTTCTCCCCTCTCCTTCCCTTCTTAACTGGTGAAATTGAACTGCACGTATGTTCAGGCTCTCTAAGCAATGAGAGATTTAGCGAAGGTTACGCTTGCATCATCGTTACCTTCGCATGTCATTATAACCATCTCCATATTAAAACGAAGGTTTGTACGTCAAGGGGAAAGGAAATTACTGCATTCCTGCGCACGCATATAAATTCTCCGGCCGAACCCTGAATGCGCATGCGCGGAAAAACCAGGTAGGGGAGGAGTTGGAGGTAAGGGGGGAGATATTAGTTTAATTCATCACAGCAAACAGGCGCAGCAAGGAACTGCGGGAATCATAGTCAAAGCAATAACGCCGGGAGGTGTGGTAGGGGCAGCGCTAACGTGGGAAGGGCACGCACCAGCCGCTCGTTACTTTGAAATGTATTGACCACGTTTACTAATACATGAACACCAGGCGCACGTCACTCCTTTGATGATTAATTAGCTGCACGCAGTGCATGGGTTTGTTTTCTTGTAATTCAACTCCGGTTTTCCGCATTAACATTGCTTGCACGCCACGTCATGCGTCCTCGTCTTTCCATTACTAACTTGTAGCAGCTCGAATTGCTGTTCCAAGAACAATGTAAATATCCTTACTGTGGTATCGCGTTTTTCATATATTTACTTTCGCAAAAAAACCCCAAAAAGATTGAATAAATGACAAAAACAAAATAACAAAGTTATAATTGAGGCTACGGTGCCGCTGTCTGCTAACTACCGTATTGGAGCCCTTAAAACGTGCTTATATTTATATCCTTGCTGAACATCGTTAAATGTGTACGCATCCTGATTACGTAGTCAGGAGCTGTTTTGCTTATATATCGTTCTCGTTAATCGCAATTTTTTTATCAGCTTTTGGCTCTGCGGTTCACTCAAGTCCCGTACAGACAGCCGAAGCTTTGCCACGTTTCTGATGACTTTGCTGCAAATGTCGTCGCAAGACGATGGACTTCTTCAGCTCCTGCCATGCAGCTGCCTGCCCTCTCTGCCCCTGTAACCTTTCCCGCTGTTCCTTCCTGTGTCGGCCCTCCCACGGGAAGCGCAACGGAGGTTGGCTGTTTTCCAGAACGGCGCGCCTACCATCTGTTGGCACCGCATGTTAGTTTGGCTCGGCGCTCCATCCGCGAACTCCAGGCTCGAGCTGGAGGTCTTTTTCTACACTAATGTTAAGCTAGTGTTTCTAAAACTTTAAATGCATCATTCTTCAACATGGAGTCCTCATCGCTTTAGCAAGTCCATTACGAACCTTTGCCACACTGGAAGCTGGGAACCGCTGCCCTACGGAATCGTTTATATGAGAAGCACTATGCAGTTAGAACTATTCGAACGCATCTAACACAGCGTTGACGGAACAAAAGTTCTACCGATTAGAAACTTGCCGTCAAAAGGATTTGCGGCGGGCCAGTTGGTACATAACTAACCCATAAAGAGCTCCAAAGAGAGAACAGCACGACTGAAAAGGACAGCCACTGTGCTGACTACCATGAGCAAGTCATTATCGCTTCACAGGCAAAAACTATACAAAAACAGGGGACATCTGACACATGTGCGGCGTTTGTTTGCTGTTTTGTGCTGTTTTTTTAGGAACGGTCTATGGGTCACTGTCTGTCAACTTCCGTTTAGCCTTGCAGCTCATATCATCCATTTGGCGTTGTTTAGCGTATCTGATAATTTCCGGCTTATTTCTTCTTCCGACGTCAAGGTGGCGGTTGCGGCAACCGAGAAGCACCCGTACACGATAACCACCAATTCTCGGGTGGGCTCCCTGTCATCCGCCAGCGAACACAGCCCAGAACTGGTGCGCATCTCGGGCCCGTACCGACACTGTCGGGACACCGAGAACAAGCTGTTAGCCGTTGAGGTGAGCAGAGCAAAGCGTGCTGAGCATTGCTAGAACGGGAATTTAATTCACGGCGTCCAGACGTGACGCCTCCAGTGTACGTTCTCCGAGGTACCTGTCAAGGGGAGAACGTCGTGTGGAGGTTCACACTTCGTGTGATAAAGAGATCAGTGGTATAATTTGCAACAAAAGTATACATGCATGGAACACTGGGAGGTGCTGGTCATTTAGTGATGATATATTGTGTTGCATATTTATGGGTTGCGAGAGACACCCGTATCTCATACTGTTCACACTTCAAACAGTGTGGTGCAGGTTCGAGTGAGCCGAGTGAGCGGGTTCGGGATCGGCTATTTTTAAGCTGAATCACCACTACTGAACTCTGGGGTTGTCGAAGTTGCAACAAAAAAAAAGGCGGTGAACTTCGCATGGTGGCCGCCGCGGGAGCGAGGGAGAGAGTGAGTGAGAGAGAAAGCAATCAAAGCTGTTCCACTCAATGTGAAAGCTGTCGGAAGTACAGAGCAGTGACTCGCCATAATGGGCTCACCGCCGTTATCCCCTCACTGCTACCACTTAATGCATTTGCGATTTCATTGCCTTCGCAGTGCTCGTGCGCCCCCTCCCTGATATTGTGCCAGCGGGAGTCTGTTCTTTTTGTGCTTGGTTTAATTTCGTATGCTGGACCTGTTTTACATCATTTCGGAAGGGTAACTTTTTTCTTCCTCGGCTGGAGCATTCCTGCGTCATTTCAAGCGCGCTATTTCTTGCTTGCGTGGCTTTAGCCCTTCTGCGGCATTTCGAAGCCGCTATTTTTTTTTTCGCGGCTGCCTTTTTCGCTTACTATCGTAAAAACCAACCCAACGAGCGTTTCTAACTAAATGACTTCGGAGGCTGCCAGCTATATACACAGAGCTTGCCTAAAATGTACCTGAAGTTTTTGTTGCGCTAAACAATGGGCAGATGTATTACAAGCGCCAGCGGTTCGCGACGTTCTAACAGTTAGGACTGTTTAAGCCACGTCGTTTTACAAAAACAGCGTCACTCTATGACGCTGGTGCAGAGGCTTCTACATGGATCCCTTATCTGCGGCGCCTGATTCCGGTAGTCGGATCGACCGTCAGTGATCTAACACGACAAGACGAGCCCATAAAGTGCTCTGCACTTAAACACTATTACTAGCGACACTCAGTCCTAGTGAGTGTTCCTTAGGTGACGAAGTCCTGCCACGAAATCGAAATTAACGCTTATATTCAGCTCTTACTATCCCCAGTGGATCAGTGGCTAAGGCATTGTGGTGCTGAGACTAAGGACGCGGTTTCGATTTCGGCAGCCGTGGTCGCTATTTAGATGGAGGCGGAAAGCGGAAAGGCGCGTGTGTCGCGATTTGGGTACGCGTTAAAGATCCTCAGGTTGTTAAAATTAGTGCGAAGCCCTCCGATACGCCCAGCCTCACCGACCATTTGCAGCTCCGGCGCGTTAATACTCTTAAAAATATCCAGCACATAGAAGGGCCTAGTTGCTGCCTGCAAAAAAAAAAATGGTTTCTAAACAAAGCCTTCTATCCACCACAGGTTCCGCTCAGCTCGGGCGATCTGAGCCTGGTGCTGTTCATGGCGGACAACGCGCCCAGCCTGCGCCGCTTCCACAAGCACTTGTCGCTCGAGCAGTACGACAAGCTGATGGACAAGTTGGAAGCTACCGGCGAGAAGATATCGGTACGCGGGCATTTGGCGTTTGCACTGAATGTATAAACCTTTCGGCAATATCAACAATTACTACCGTTACCACAATAATTATCATGACCATCATCAACCCCAACAGGAGCCGTAGCCTGTGTGTCCCCTGCAGCCCACAGACTTCTAGAAACACGGCTGGCATGCCCTTCGTTGTCGCATCATCAGCAAAAGCATCACCATCGATCTCAAAGCTCAACAAACATATTCAAGAATACACAACGCAAGCCTTTACGGAAAAATGGCATCGAGCTTGCGACCAACTTCACGGAACGATTGGTATGAAAAAAACTTGTTCGCTACTCCGAGCCCTTATTAATTCAAGCATCACGAAAACTTCAACTCTACAGAAAATACAGCGACTCATTCAAGAGTACGACCACCCCCAAGAACTTTTTAAAACCGTGAAAGAGACGTATATCCCGCCCCGTGTATAAGCAAACTATAGGGAATACAGTGGTGCAAATATTCCGTGTATAAATGCAAAGTTCAATCTTGCCGAGGTCAATGCAGCTATTAGCAAATGAGCGGGAAACAAAGCACCAGGACCAGACATAATGACGACACCCTTGTTACGTAAATTAGAGGATGTGGACAGCCAGGCACTTCTGGTAGAAATAAACGAAGTGCGGACGGAGAACAAACTGCTGAATCCAGCCTGGAGACAAGGACGAATGATTTTCATACCTAAACCATGCAAAAGCATCGCTGCAAGCAATCTACGCCCAATGGCGCTCACCTCAAACGTCAGCAAGCTTATGGAGTGTATGGTGCTGCAGCACTTGCATGATCCCATTGAAGAAGTTGGTTTCATTCTGTACAACATGCTACGATTTAGACAACAGCTGCAAACACAAAATGCCCTCCTAGCACTCCACGAAGAAGTTATGGCTCAACCAAGCTTGGCGCAAATCAACACAATACTCGCAGTTTACCTCAAGAAGAAATTTAATTGCGTGGACCACGATGCCATATTAGAGGAGTTATCCTCCAGAAACTGTAGACCAAGCCTGTACAACTACGTCCGGAATTTCTTACGAGGACGTTCTCTCGTGATTTCCATAGGTGAACATGAGACACCACCGTTCCCCCATCCGCAACAAGGCATACCACAGGGTACATTACTATCTCCCACCCTGTTTAACCTTGGAGCCCTTAAAATTCACAGTGCGCTAAAACAGGTGGAAGACGTACATCACCTCATCAACGCAGATGACATCTCCATATGGATCAAGACAGGCTCCACTGGACATATTCAAACATAACTACAAAAGGCCCTCAATAAAACCCAAGAAGCAGCCGAAACAATTGGCCTGACATGCTCCACGGAAAAAACGGAACTACTCATGGTCACGAACAGAAGATGGTAGCCACCCCCCATTCAGCTTACACTATAGGACACAGTCATCCCTACCCCGCCAACTATCAATATTCTTGGCCAACACTTCTAGAAGGATGTTGGGGGCCACACCACAGTAAAAAGGATTCTAAAGCAAGGAGAGCAATTACTCCAACCTATGAAACCTGCCTCCAATAGGCAGAGAGGACTTAAAGAAAAAGACCTACTCCGACTTAAGGAAGCACTCATCACATCTCGCATAAGATATACTCCATTCCTTATACAAACGTCAACAGGACCCAATGGCAGAAATTGGATACTCTACAACAAAAAGCCTCAAAGATATCTTTAGGACTACCGATAACCACCTGTAATAAGGCCATCGAGGACATGGGCACCACAGCCACCATTGAGGAAATTGTCTCAGTCCACAAACACAACCAACTTAGGAGACTGAGGCAATGCAAGGCCGGGATTCAACTCCCGCGATCGATCGGCTATGATTCCCAAGCAACGGTGCACGAGTACTGCAAGCTAGAGCCTATAGAGAGACAGCAGTTAAAGATAGCACTCATTCCCGGTAATATGTAGGACACTAGACACGCAGAACGAAGAGCCATCGGGGCTACATATTTCAATAAGGAACCGGAAAGAGAACCCCAGCAAATGCATGTATACCCGGACTCGAAGGGAAAAGGCACCTCGTCGGCTGCCGCGTACTGGACGGTGTCCAAAAGAACCTATGCAGAAGGGAACAAACAGTTCAACTCAGCAGAAGAAGCGGAACTATACGCCATTGGCAAAGGTGTTATCCACCTCTCCCAACCAGCCCATCCCCTCAATATCTATACCGACAACAAGGTGGCATGTCTACTCTTAGACTCCGGTCATACATTCCGCTCAGAGGTATACCTATTCAAGCATATTCAATCAACTGTGAACCTGTACTGGATTTCTGGCCACGGCAGGGTACTGGGAAACGAAAAGGCTAATCAGCTTGCCCGAGACGCATACATCTGGGCTCCCAGCAAGGGCTTCCAAAGTCCGACATCTTAGGAACCAACTCCCTCGCAACTTCACCTTAAAGAATGCAAAACAGCGAAACGCCTACTTCCTGCTCCCCACCCTAACTTAACAAGACAGCAGCAAACCCTATTCCGACAGGCACAAGCCGGAGAACTCGAAACACCTGCCAGGCTACATCTCATCAGATATGGCAAAAGAACGCCCTTGCCATCATGTTCACAGTGCAAAATTACAAATAACCAAGACCACATTCTTTGGTAATGCCCTTAATATATCGAAATGACAAAACAATACAGTAGAGAGTGGCTGACCTCACCTAGAAGAGAAGAGGAGCAGCGTGAACGGAATGACTCCACTGAAGAAGCCGCCAGCAGAAGCCTGGACGGAGGCCTCTGAATCTCGCAGCGCTCTTTACAACTCCTCATCACTTTCTATCTGTGCATAAAATATTATCTCTCTCTGTCTCATCACCATTAGCTTAATACCGATCTTGTTCTTGTAGTTTGAAATTATAATTCTGTCATTGAAAATAACGTGTTTTTGGTTTCGACTTCGGGTCCATTGATTGACTGATTGATTGACTTAGTAAGCTAAATTAGAAACAGCCAGCGTGATGTGAGCTTTGCCCGCCCGTTTAGGAAATTCCGAGTTCCAGATTGCGAGACGCTGCCTCCTCTTGCTGCTCTCTTTAAATTTCCCCATCTTCGCCAGTGGCGATAATGGAGCGCCTTCATGCTCCCACTGAGAATCTCACACGCAATTCGGAGCCAACTTGACACCTCTGTTCGTGGTCACTCATGCCCGCGAACTAACCTGTGTACCCCTAGTGCGCGCTTCAACGGCTTGTATTACGCGATTTGTGGCACACAATAAAAGAAGCGTGGTAGAAAACAAAACGATAAATCATTTTAAAAGAAGGGAATAGGATCAAGGAGGCACGTTTCCTGTAAGCTCTAACAGCGGATCCTATAGCTATCAATTTTTTCAACTTAAGATCACATAATGCTTGAATTGAATGGCCTTTTCTTCTTCTACAAACAAAGCAAATACGGATTACTTACCAACAAAACGTTAGCTATCTTCAATCCCAGAATCCCTAAATCCGTCGAAGGGATCTGTAATACAGGCCGGCTACGCCCCGAGGAAGCATGGGCTATGCACTGGCGACTCAAAATGTAGGGGAAAATGGGAAACACGTCCGGCGATTCCCAAGCTAAAACATAAAGACGAAGCTCACAACCTGGTTGTTGATCACGAGCAGCCGATGGGCAACGCTAATGAGATTCGAGTGAAATACACCGGTCTTCAACTTGCTTCCCCGTATTAGCTTGGCAGTAAGCAGTTATTCCTATCGCGGCCGATAGTAACGCATGCAGTAAAGCGTATAGTACTTCCTACACAGAAAAGATCCTTGATCAACGCTTGCGGTTTAATGAGGCCATGCTTAATGCATACGAAGGAAGGGGCCCGTCTCATGTTCGATCCCATCCATCCATCCATCCATCCATCCATCCATCCATCCATCCATCCATCCATCCATCCATCCATCCATCCATCCATCCATCCATCCTTCCTTCCTTCCTTCCTTCCTTCCTTCCTTCCTTCCTTCATTCATTCATTCATTCATTTCTTTCTTCCTTTCTTTCTTTCTTTCTTTCTTTCTTTCTTTCTTTCTTTCTTTCTTTCTTTCTTTCTTTCTTTCTTTCTTCCTTCCATCCATCCATCCATCCATCCATCCATCCATCCATCCATCCATCCATCCATCCATCCATCCATCCCTCCATCCGCCCGTCCGTCCATCCATCCATGGGTCTGTCAATCAACGGGGATCTCCTCTTCCCCCCGTCCGTTCCTCCATACAAAGATCCAATGGAATTACGCAGGTGCTCGTGCCCAAAATGCACGTGGAGGAGACGCTGCAGCCGTCGTACGCGCTCAAGCACATGGGCTTCCTGGATCTGTTGGACGAGCACGCCAACCTGTCAGGCATAGCCAAGGACCTGTTCGTGTCCGACATGATCCACAAGGTGTCCTTGAGCATCGACTCCACGGGCATCACCGCCGCGTCCGCCGTGTCCCTGTCGCTCACCTCCTTCTACACCGAGGAGCTGCCCAAGGCATACCGCGAGGTTCCCAGCACCCGGCCCTTCATCTACGTGCTCAGGGACCAGCGGACGGAACTCATACTCTTCGCGGGCGCCGTGCAGGACATCTGACTCCCTAGGATGCTCCCGCGGATTGTCTCCTGTTGTGATTGGTGCCACAAATGGCGTTATTCGTCTTATATCAGGAGCGCTGGACCGACGTCCCTGTACATAGCCGATAAGATTGTCGTGTACTTTAAAGTGAAAGGTCTTATTGGTGCTCTCTTGGCTCCTCTGCGCTATGCACATTTCAAAGCAGACTCCTTTTGTACAAATTATACGGGGTGATGGCAGGGGAGAGCAGGCTCCCCCGTCTAAACGGCGACAATATGCGTGAGCCCTACCGCTGGAGTTTGTCATGCAGAAAACGTGTCTAGCAGAGGACAGTAGTTCTCTAAGGAGAGTGGAAGCGCCATGTGGAAGCGGCTGACGCATTTGATCGTTGTACCTAATGTTACGCTATTCGTATGCATTTTAATTCGAACGTCGTGGGGAAGGTGGTTGAACTGAGCTTGACGGAAGTTAGACCACTGCATACCATACTATGGTCCATATGGTTGAACATGCACCGAATCGCTTGCCGTGACACTTCCAAGCTAAGCGCTTTCAGTAAATGCATGATCGCATTACCTGAATTGCTATACAAAGAATGAATGCAATGATTTGTAACCAAGAACTGTGAAAATGGTTTAAAACATAGACCCTGCGGTTCCAATCAAATTCAAAATGCTTGAACAAACCGATCAGCGGAGCTCAGAACGCTGTCTGTTGAATACCCAGCTACCAAACCAATCAATTTTTCGCGAAAATATATTTGTGCTGACAATTCCAATATACGCAATTACCTTTTCGCCAGCGCATTCTTGTCCGCCAAGAGTACACCGTTGTAAATACAGGGAAACAAAAGAGTATCTCAGGTAACGTCCTTTCTCGTTTAGAGGACCCATGTTTGGTTTATTTTTGATATATATCTACAGAAGTTAAAAGCGATCAGTATTACAGGGTATAAGTGTTTCAATCTCAGCCAGTTGATATTAGGTACTTTTGAGCAGCTAAGAACTTCACGATAACCAAATGTGGCTTGCACTTGTTCAAGCCACGCGTTAAGTATGGCACGCCGGGCTTATAGCGAAAAACTAACGCGCTGGTAATTCTGCGAAGTGAAGTAGGCTGCTTTGCAGTGAATGCGAGGTGTGGGGTACAGTGCGTGGTCCGCATTTGGTGATCCTCCCTAATTATTCCAGCACGCCATTTTGTAAAGTGGCACATGATGATGACCAGCGGCATTTCGGGCGATAAGATTTTCGGGTGTGGTTCTGGAGTTTAGCTAGGATAAATTACTCTTTCGATGTTGTATATCATTTCTGGCGGAGTACAGGTGTAATGCGCTGTCGCCGTGGCTGGAAAGGTGTCAGGACGTCGTCAGAGCGTAACTGTGGGTTCAGCCATCACAACCCTCGTAGGGACCAAGTCAGAATTTTCTGGAATAAAACTGCGAAAAATATACACTGGGATTATTTCGCCCACGTGTCTACGGGAATATAACGTCTTCCTCTACTTGTCAGTGCATAAATGTGGGCGAGTTGGTTTGTCGACAAGGGAAATTACCTGTAAATAGCGCAATGAGTACGAGGCTATAGAGGATACACAATCCCGAGCGCTGGACCTGAGTGTCCTAGAACCAGAAGGATCTAATAGAAAGTTTTGGGTTACGCGGAGTAGACACTATGGCCGTCGTGCCCTACTCGGGTTTTCCGCACCTAAAGGTATGGTACGTATGCGCCAATAAATTCGTTTTCTCTCAGGTTGCTTTAAGAGTGCCATCCGACAGTTCTATAAGCAGGTCACTAAAGCGACATCCACCGACATTTCTAAAAAAAAATCCCGCATCTGGCATTGTATCGCTCCACGTAACGCAACGTTAAATTACCGAATATAACCTAGAGACCATTCAAAACACCAAAAACTAATATAGGTTATAAAATGACAACTAAACGATACGTGTAATAAATGGAGCTAGAGACGGAATCACACTACAGCCCTTGATATCAGCAAGTAAAGATGGAACGTCTGCACCACATCGGCAGACGCTGTATCTCCTCGGCCGGCACTCGATCCAAGCCTGCAGCGCCGAGCTTGCGGGCCGAAGCACGGCACTCGAGACAATGCGTTCAAAAGAATATTACTTAGCGATTTCGGTCGCCCATCTATGGTATTGCGACGACTTCCTTTACGTTGCCCTACATTAATGGGGGGTAGTTGGTTACTGGAGCAGTGAAACACTTCAAAGCATCGCCCATGAGTATGAACAAAGATAATACACAGGAAGAGCGCAGGTTCTGTGTGTCCTCAAAGAAGAAGAGTCGACTGGAAAATGTTTGGTTGTATGGAATGGATAACTATGGGTCATAGCCGTGTGCCCTATACTGACGTTCTCCACGGTTGAAGTTATAACAAGCGGTAATACATACCAGTTTTGGCAATTACACGATCCATCGTGTTTCCAAGAGCGCACCAGCACCAGTAGGCTTTCTCGGGTTTTCAACTGCTAAACAAACTCGCACTATCTCTACAAACAATGAATTACGGTAAATGCTACGAGCGGAGTGTATGACGCCTGCAATATTCAGTTGCGAGATAGGTACTTCGGTGCGGTATAAAACGTAGGTATCTCGGTGGGGTCTAAAACGTTAATTGGACAGGCTGATATACCGCTCCCGGCCATGCCCCTAACTCGACGTGAAGTACACCAAACCACCGTAATTTACGAAAAGAATGCGTTCAGTTGAACCAAACGAAACTTTTTTTACTAAAAAAAAAACAGCCCTTACACAATTGTTTGCGGGGCTGAGGCTGAAACCACGGGTGTCTGCGCCCAAACCCGCAATTATACCCCTAGGCTCCCGAAGCTGAATATTCGCACTTTCCAGCAAAGGTGGCGCCGCCGCGCGCCTTTTTTCAGAAGCTTTTTTCCGAAGTCGGCGTCCCGAGCGAAGGCAGCCGGAGCGTTCGGAAACGTGGCGATTGAGAACGCAAAACCCAAAACCAATCAAATGGGCTATGTACTGCAGTGTAGAAATCGCTCAGTGCCAGAAAAAGCCAGCGTTCATACCTTTCCCAGCGATAAAAAAAGCCCGCAAGGTTTGGATAACTATGCTCTGCATTTGAAAAGGTGTCAGCAACACAATGGTGTTTGCAGTATTCACGAAAGCGGACTTCTTCTGGAGCAATATCCGTAAGTTTAGTACGCTCTGCAGCCACTCAAACCGCCGTCTGCAGCCACTGAAACCGCGGTTGAAGAAAGGCGCTGTGCCGCCACATAATATTCCTATGCGCACGCACGAGTAGAAAGTGAAGCTAAGAACCAACAGGAGAACGTCATTGTTCTTTCATTAACGAGCTGGTTTGTTAATAAATGCTGCATCCGGTGGCATTTTGTGCCTTGTTGGGTTGTTTGTGCTTCGTTCTCTTTTTAGCATTATGTGTGATTGCTATTTTGAACATGCTGTTTTTTTTTGTTTCTCTAACCCCCGAAAGGAATGGGCGATGTAGGTATTTGTAATAAATAAATAATCTTGTTACTGCGGCATCGACGTTTCCGACAGCGCGCTGAAAGCACAGCACAGCTGATGTAACAGACCCTGCCGTAGGGGCGTCAGCGTTGGATATTTAGTTTCGGTATTTTTATTAATACGTGTAACCTGCATAAACGCCGTTGGATCTTTTCTTGTAAAAACAGCCCACAAAATTATAATTTACTCGCATTATTCGCACTTAACTCAACACAATTGCGCAAGTGGCAATAACAAAACGCTGTGCTAGGTTGCGTCTACCGAGCTCTGCTTGGCGCGTAATAAATATTCCTAAAGTGTGCTTGAACAATTTTACGAGCATGGATGGAAGTGTAGTGCCCTTTATAGAAACTGAAGTGCCAACAAACGTTCACGCAGCGCAGTTGGCTGGTGACGCCATTCGGTTGCAGGCACAATCCATCGATGCTCAGCATGTCATCGGTGGCCTCCCTGATGCCGCAAAACACTGTGCGACTGGCGTTATAAACTGCTCCGCCTTCGTCAAAGCACGTTCGTGTCTCATCGGTAAGGGAGAAGATGGTCTGAAGAGACACTAATGGGCCCGGGTCGGCTTTTCCCCCCGGATGCGCGCGCTTACACGACGGCCCGACCATCGTCCCGTCCTCCATTTTAGATACCCCGTCGCGCCACCTATATTCGCTGGAAAGTGCGAATAGGGTTTATGAGCAGTTGCCAGAAACAATGGAGGGAGTGTTGAAAGACAACCAGTGGGTGGCGGTTGGTGCGCACAGGATGAGCTGATGACATTACTGTGGCGACCCACCAACGGGGGGCAGTTAAAGCGAAACTGAAACAGAGACGCTTATGTTGGCGGAGATGATGGGAAAGGAGGCATCATTGGGAATCTATAAAGCACGCAAACAATAAATCTGGAAAAAGACCTTTAATGACAATAATAAAGGCAGTTCATTGCTTTTTGAGGATTGAGTGGCTCCTTGAGGAGTAGAACTTACATGAGCAAATATTCGCCCCAGGACGCACAATAAACTTTTTTGCACCCGTTTAGCCCAAAAGGGTGTAGCATAAGTAAAAAAAAAGCTGTTGGGAGGCCTTTACACCCTTGTTCTTGAATGTCAACACCCTTTTCCTAGCTATGTACTGCCTATGTACTGCCTTATCCTACTATGTGCTACAAAGTAAGTATGTACTGCCTGTACCGCTTGCATCCAGTTGGTTTTCTTGCTCAATTCATTTGTGTTCCAACTGTAACTTGTGCGTACTCACTGTTTGTATTGAATGCTGCGCGCTCCGGCAATTCACATTGCCACTGCGCATGCCTTCACCTTAAAAAAGGGTGTGAGGATGCTCAACACCCTTTTTGTAGGGTGTTACGCATCCTCGACAACCTAGTTTAAGGGTGTTGAGCTCAACACCCCTTTCTTATCTGTGCACCTTTTCTTGCCTAAACACCTTTTAAGGGTGTTAGCCATGGGATAAGATTTTTACACCCTTTTCGTCCAAAAAGGGCGTAAAAAGTTTAGTGTGTCAGACATGTGTGGGCTGTGGAAGGGATTAAGAAACACACAGTTTCGTAGTTACAGAATGCCGAAATATCCCGCCAGCTAGAATCGAGGGTAAAGCCCTGCTTCCTGTGGCACTGGCTTTTGCTGATGGAAGCATTAACTGGTCAGCAGTGAACACTACTTAACAGAGGCTAGAGTATTGGAGGAAACAAGCATAGAAGTCCGCAAAAGATCATCACAGCCAGAGATAGCAGACGCGCAGAATAAAATATGAATTCGAGTTTTATGTTCTCTAAATTTAATTAAATGACTTACGTAGGCAAGATGGCGCATGCCATCACCCCTATTCGAAGGGAAGATCTCTAATCATCTTCATCGTTATGATTGAAGAGTCGCCAGCACGGTACCTCAAGCTTCATGTGCACACCTGCATCCGGAGGGAAAGAGTTATAAGTTTTAATTATGCGTTCATTTCAAACGCGCATTAATTTCGGATTTTTATTCTGCTCATAATTCGTGCACGCGTTCCACTCCAGTAACTGGGAAACACGCACAAGTGTTCCAACACAAAAGTAACCCCAAAATAACCATATATTTTTATTCCCCCTCACACTGTTTATTTTATGCAGTCTCTTGCTTAGTCATCATTTCATGCAGTCGGCATTCTAAGGAAGTGTCTACGCAGTTTGGTTTTTAATCGTACTGGGCATTCACATGCTTACCTATGAGTGCCACACAAGCGTTATTGTCGCTCTGAAACAGCACTCGTGTAAGTAGCGAGTCTTCCACAACTTGGGGGTCAGTAGAGCCTTGCAGATTCATCAAAATACTGCATGGTCCCTCAACTGCCCGAACATCATATTCTTACCCAAAACCACGGCTTCGGCTTTCCTGTTGAGACAGTTTCTGGAGCTGCTCCAGGTGATCGGATGTTTCATCAAAACAGAACGCCCTCTGCCTCTATGAAACACCGCGCTTAGACGCTGCAAATCGATGGTCTCAGCCCGGGAGCAAGGAACATCTTGGTTCTTCGGCCCATTGTTGCCCAACTGTGCTCCAAACTTGGAGTGCGACGACCATTCCACATGGGAGCGTGCTCAACATCTAACCGTCCAATCCGCAGGGGCCCCAAATTTTTTTTCCGGGTGTGAACACTGCTTAATTGGAGTCAGCCGAAGGAGACAAACGTCGTTCTGCGAGCTCGCCGTGGGAATTCAGGAAATGGCGCCCCGGAATGACAGCTCGAGCTGAAAGAAGGCGCAACTCTCTTCAATCCAATTCAATTAAACTTTATTTACCAAGAAGGGAATACATTGTTATTTGCAACACATCATCTGGGCCAATAGCAACCTTGCTAGTGGCGGGCCCATGCAATAAATACATCATATTGTAGCAACTCAGCCTTTAAAGTAATTCAATACGGACAACAAAAGAAAACGGTGGTCAGAACCGTAACACGCCCGTACACATCAATGTACTTAAACATTGCACATATACAATCATACATGCGCATACATACAAGTGCAGATACTCACACGTAGACATATATATGCGCACGTGAAAGAGAAGCAACGACAAATCTAGTCTCGCAACTGAATGTAGCCCATATTTTATCCAAGACCAATCATTTAAGAAGTAAACATACATGTTTTACAGGTGGTAAACTTAGTCATGTGCAGGTCAAGTTAGCGATTCGAAATTATTACCTTTGATAGTGTTTTTCAACACTCGAGAGAAGTTGCGGCTTTCTTTAACGTTACAACAGAAATAGCGTTCCATATCTTAGTACCCAGTTACTGTATTGTACGTCTGCTATACACGCTGTATACAAGCGGTATGCTAAAATTGATGTTTGCGTGACTTCGTGTTACTCGACCTGATTTTGTCAAAATATTTGATGGCAAAGGGCTGTTCCCTGACAAAATATTATGAGTGACGCAGGCTATTTTGTAATCTCGGGCGACCAAAAAAGGTATTTCTAGCTTACAGAATAAAGGAGCTGCGTGGTCGGTACATTTTGGAAAGGTTATAATGCGGAGTGCTCATTTTTGCAATTTTATAACCGGGGAAAGATACGATAAATATGTGCTGGTCGAATTTTAAATGTAGTATATTAAGTAACATTAAATGACTGCGAAGTAATTTGTTTTTATCGTTTGTAAGGGGAAATGCTGTCGTGCCTGGTATAACGTGAAACAAGCAAAACTTAATTTTTTACAGAGGTTACTGATTTGCTGTTTATAATTCATGGCCGCGTCAAGCACTATGCCGACATATTTATATGTATCTACTTTTTGAATCTGAGGAGTTCCCAGTTTCAGGTTCATTTAATTATTGCTCTTTGCACCTAATATGAAAAAAGAATATATTTTGTTTTGGTTACATTTAGGGTCAGTCTGATTTCATCAAACCATTCCGCGATATTTATTAAGTCACTATTTGCTTCTATTTCTAGCTGCGCAATCCCATTTCCTACGAATAAAATAACCGTGTCATCAGCGTACATCATGGCTTCCCTTTTACTAAGCAATTCGGGAAATTGTTTACATAAAGAGAAAATAGAATAGGTCCCTAGACAGAACCCTGTGGCACTCCAGCTGCTTCGGCTCGAAAATTTGAACAAGTACCGTTTATGGAAACACATTGTTTACGTTGGGACAAACAGCTTTGAATCAAATTTAAAGAATCCCGGAAACCATAAAAATAAAGTTTCTTGACAAGTATATCATATTCTACAGTGTCAGAAGCTTTTCGCGCATCTAAAAATATACCGACAGCCATTTTTCCGTCGTTAAGTGCGGTATTAATGATATTCGCAACGTTAATAACACCTGTGGATGTTGATTTGTTTGGACAGAATCCATCTAACAAAAATTTAAGAATGCGCTTTGGTATCAGCTTTTCAAATAATGTATTTATTGCAGAAAGTACAGAAATAGGTCTGTAGTTTTCAATTAGGTTGGCATCACCATTTTTATATACAGGCGTTATTTTTGCAATCAAGCATGTCGAGGTATACACCATCTAGGAGTGCCTTATTAAATATTTTTTCAAGGAATGGTATGATTACCACTGTATTAAGCTTCAAA
The DNA here is from genome assembly GCF_048455015.1 of Haemaphysalis longicornis. Taxonomy (NCBI): domain Eukaryota; kingdom Metazoa; phylum Arthropoda; class Arachnida; order Ixodida; family Ixodidae; genus Haemaphysalis; species Haemaphysalis longicornis. The sequence goes on from NW_027526445.1 coordinate 188,570,056, forward strand.
ATTCGCGTGGTTATGCCATCTACCCCGATGCTTTGCCAGTAGGCATAGCGTTTATAGTAGACATTATCTATTCTGAAGTAATTTAAAAAAACACAAAAGAATTTACAATGCAGGAAGGCACCCTGCCACACTTTTTCAACATTGTTCCAAATACTAAATTCTTGCAGAAAGTAGTAAATGAACACGTACAGTACGTAGAATAGGGGATCGGAAAGTACCTCAGCCAAAAATTACTGCTGTATGCCCAACAGATAATTTGTAAACTTGCTGAAAATATTTTTTCACTTTCCATGTCCTGGCTTTTTTCCACCTCTTGAATCGGGTAATCACAGCGGTGTAGCGGCTATTGGCCGGCTTTCCTTCAGTTGCAGCAATGAACGCATTCGATAGCCAGTTTAAAGCCACAAAGCAAAGCAGAAACGCTTTTCTTCAGTTGCAGCAATGAACGCATTCGATAGCCAGTTGAAAAGGAAAGCCACAAAACAAAGCAGAAACGTGAGACGGATAGCTAGTTCAGCAGCGACGAGCAAATCACGCAGTGACGCTCAATGCTGGTGATAAGAATAGCTTCTGCAGTGCTTCCAGACGCGACGAAAAGAGTGAAAGCGTTTATCGGAAGCGTTGCAGAGTCGCTTTAATGATTTAAAGAATATTCCTCCTTTCATGTTTCATCGAGAGCAGTGGCAGATCCAGGGGGCCTACAGTTCACGTCAGTGCCCTCTTCGCTCTCTGCAAGAGAGAGAGAGAACCCCTTTTCAACAGAAAAGCTGTCTTATGCTCTTGGCTGCGCCGTCCACCCTCGGAAAACATACCAAGAAAATGCCGAGTGTACGTACCCACGTGGGGAATTTGCCAGGAATCGGGCGTAAGGGAGACTGATGTGCCTGCTACACAAAACTGTAAATTAAAAACTAAAGCACTTGAATGAAGAAAGAGCATACAATCAGAAGCGAGAATTGGGAAAAAAATTTGAAGTAGAGGCTCGAACAAAAGAACAAGCTTTTTGATCAGGAAAATAATAAAAGTTAAAGGGTAGGCGCCGAGGCTCAGACACGTGTCCAGCCTTGACCGTGGAATTGCTCTACGTGATGGGTTTGGAAACACAAATGGTACACTCAGACACCCATAAAAAATTTAAGAACTGTGCCGCGCTGTCAGGCGAAAATGCAACAATCGCCCAGAAGAAAAAGAAGTAGTATTGCGGTCTTCAACGACGAGGGAACGCTCGACAAAGATTTTTCAGAGGTGGACGATTAAGTATGCGGAGACAAAGGTGGGTACTGTACAAATAAAGCACTCATATACTTTATTTTGTGTTTGAGTTGGTCTTCTGCTTACAAGCACGATATATATACATAGGGTCAATGGTTCTCAGTGACTTCAATTGCGCTGGTCGACTTCAGCTTAGCCAGACGAACTTTTTTTTCTTTAATGTTGGTCTTTGACACAACACAGAAAAACAACACAAACTTATGTACATGAGCAACTCGAGCGACAAGCCACCAACCTATCTCAAAAAAAAAAATTCCCTCGCACTTCCCCGAGGGGGAGAGTGTGTAAGTGCGAATGCCCTCCCGCTCTCCCGCCCGAAGTGGAGAGGAGGCGCCCAACACCCGCAGTCACTGAGCGGAGAGAGAAGGAGGAGAGTAGCGGCCGCCGTTACGGCGAGGGCTGCACGAGCGCCCTCACGCGTCGGAATGCGGAGCGCCCGCTACGCGAACGAGAGCTATCCCGCCCGAAGTGGAGAGGAGGCGCCCAACACCCGCAGTCACTGAGCGGAGAGAGGAGGAGGAGAGTAGCGCGCGCCCATCTCCCCCCGTTGCTAGGGAAGACGAGGAGCGCGCGCACCCACAGCTGTTGCTATGCGGACGACGGCGGCGGACGATTCAGGCTCGCTTAAGAAGTGCATTCGCACTTAAAACGAGCCGGGGGTACCCTTGGACCTCGTTATGTTGGTGGCCTTGGATAGCATATGGCATTCGCGCATGGCCTAGCTGCACGTTGATGTGGACGCCGGCCATGCGCGACAATGTTTTCGTGAGTACATATCACAGTAGATAGAAGTGCAGAAGCACAAGGCATGCGCTCCTGAGGGGCTGTCAAGGATAGAACCCTTTACTACGCTTAGGAATTTTAGAGAGGTATCAGCCTTCTTAGCGAGACGAACACAGCTCTTCTGTGACATTATGTTTGCACCGTTGTGCAAGCTGAGTGTGATTGTTAAAAACGATACTCTTTCTTTGGCTACTTCAACCCAGACATTTTGGTCTGTCCGTATGTTGTCTATTTGTGACTCGATTCAGCCACCCGGCCAAAGTGAAACGAAGTCTGCGCAGTTGTCTTATATACTCATATAGAAATCTAAACATCTAGGTCCGGTTTATATGTTCATACTGATCAACATTGTTGAACAAGAAAAAGGCATTACGCAAATATAAAACAGAAAACTAATACACAAGAGATATTTACACTGTTCCTTCACAAAAAATTCATAGATACTTGATTTTTGCGAAATGAAATAATACATCTACTGCAGAAAAAAATTAACACTGTCGCCCGCGCCACTATAGCTTCTGGCGGCATCTTGAGAATTCAAGCGGAAACAGCTACAAAAAGTTGCACTAGATAGGTTCCACGTTCTGCTTGGAACTCACGTGAACTAGGATAACGTGGTTCTATAAACATTGAAGCAGGGTGCCTCGATTCACGCGCATCTCCGCCGTACGGCAGCGCTGGCATCGAGACACCCTCAGTGGAACAGTAGAACGCGGTAAATCTAAAGTGACTTTAGCAAACCTTCAGCGTGTTTAACTTTAGAGGAGCGAGACGAAAGAGGGACAACACGAGACGTGAGCGGGAAAGCGAAGGGAGGCATTTACTTAACAAATGTCTACAAAGACTATCGTGCTTTGTCGACATTTCCAAAGAAAGAAGCAGATACGCTGCCAATTTTTTTAGTGTGCTTTGAGTGTGCTTCACGATGCGTCTCTGAGGCCACCACAGTCGTAAAAACTGCGGGGCCGAAATGAAGCTGCACGGAACTAGTACAGAGCAGCAAGTGAGCAATCCTTAGCTGTATCTCGAACAACAGGTACTTTTGTGGTCGGTTCGATACATGGTGCACCGCAAGCATTGGGTGCGGCCTTTCACTTACCGCTCCGAGATAGCAAAACCGGAGGACCGGCCTGGGACCAGAATAGAGCTACCCCAGCAGGAGCTAGACAAAGTTGGGTGACACGCCCGAACTCCATAATCCCGACGGAACCCTTCAGGGCAGTACGCTGCAGAGAAAACTTGCGATGTGTCTATGCCTGCGTATTGTGCGCCGAAGCTTCGAAGCAGCCGAAATCTGGAATGCGGTATCAGTGACACAGGTGGCGGCATCTACAAGTATTTGAGGGGGGTATAACCGGCATCCTGCTGCACTGAAGAAGAGCACGTGGATATTAGTCCTTGTTCTAGAAAGATATGGTATACAAAATACCTCCTAAGAGTGCTAACCTGCCTCCATCTTCGTCTCTTGACTAACTTGCAGGGCGTTCGATTCACTTGGGTCGGTTGCATGTGTATGTTCTCCGTAAAATGCTAGGATCCGACCTGAGGCGCGATTAGTCGTAACTTTTGCTAAAGAATGTCTTCTTCTACGGCAGGTCCTATAGCGCAGGTTGATGTGTGACCCTAGTTTTCGAATACGCATTATACAATCACATAGCACCTAATTTCTTGGTGAGTATTACATACACGTCGAAATAAAGAATAAAAACACGTAAAAAATGACCACTCTTTTACACCGCGCGGGATCACACCGTAATGAAGCAAACAATGCAATAAAGAGTAGGATTTTAGGCTCGAACCACGTTACCATCGTTGTCCCCTCAGACGTTCACTCTGAAGGGAGCAGGATGAATGGCCCAAGGAAAAAAAAGAGAACATTTTTTGTCGAATCACTTGATTCTCACAACCGCTTCTGGGTAGCATTAAAGGGACACTGAAATGAATTTGTCAAGCTCCCGTTCTTGCTTGCACTGCGTAAACAGGCTCAAATTAGCACACTTTTCATCGTTTATCCGGTTGACAAATCGGTAATTATTTTACAAAGCGCGAAAGAAGAAAAACTACCATGCGCGGTTTGCGGCGGCCGCACCAACTAAGGCTGTGACGTTGGCAGGAGGGGGCACCGTGATTGGACGATGCCCAAGGTTAGCAATCAAACAAGTTTAGGTTTCGGTTTCGGTTCTGTAAAACACAACCAATGGCGTTGTTGGATGGTCATTCTCAATATCTCAGTAATCATCCTACCGCGCTTCTGCCATGTTGCCGGCTGTAAAATGCATAAGATAAGCCTCCCAGGACGGCTTGGAATCGTAGGCTTCACTAGCCGAGGCCTACGCAGTGCATGAACGCCCTCCACGTCCCCCCAGACGCTCAAATGCCATGCGCTTTTCCCCTATATTTGGAGCTTGCCTCACTCATGCCTGTATCGTAAAAAGCGTGTTCGCACCAGGCCAATGGTCTGTTGATTCTGGCCTGTGCCCACTGCCCGCAAGCAGTCGGTGCTTATGGCAACAGCACGCCAACGAGAACTCGCTAGCGCGCCAGTGCCAGCCTGCGTGCGTTCTGTGAACTAGTTCGTGGAGCAATCAACGTTGCGGCCCAAAAAATGTGAACTCATTATAGAAAACATCGGCGGAAAACGAAAAAGTTAACTTATAAAAAAGAAACGCACGTAACCGCCGGGATTCGAACTTGGGACTTGCAAAACACTTGCTCTGATATACCTAGCGCTCCGAACCACTAGGCCACGGGCACGCGCTGCCGTCCTTGGAAATATAAGGTATATAATATATAACCAGTTTACACATTTAATCAGTTTTAGCATTCCAAGCAGCTTCGGGTGGCTATTTGTTGATTTGCGTTCGTGCAGTAGGCATCCCCCAAGTTTCCACAATTTCTCACGTCTAGCAATTGCATTTCTGAGACGGAAAAGCGTTCGCAGATGCGTAGTCGTGCTGCTGGCCGCTGTGCTTGTTCGCCCAGCGCAAAAAGTGCTTCCCGCACCCTAGTTTTACGCTGTACGGTAAAATTATCAGTTGATTTTATTTCCTTAGTATCTATATTGACTTCGCTGACTCTTCTCCCGCCTTCAAGAGGCCTTATATTTTCCTACTGGCGTACCAGTCAGCGAAGCGTCGCATGTACGCTTGTGCAGCGCTTGTGTGAAGCGACCTTGACTTGGAGCTAGATACAGTGTACAAACTAACCAAGTAAAGAAAGGCACATTCTTACATTCACAAACATGTCCTGGCTTCGTTTCAACTGAGCGAACAAATTGCGACGACCCGTCGGCGGCCGGCGGACGAAACGCTGAGCCGACTGACTCTGTCTGAAGGCCGGGGAGCAGTGCCGTAGCGCAGCCAATTGCGAGCTCGGCTCCTCCCGACGTCACACGAAAACGCTACAGAAAACGGGCGAGCGTAAAGAGAGGAGGACAGCATTTTCGAATTAATTTTTCTGCTAAATAAAATCGCGTAAACGCGCCCAGAGTAGTCGAAACGTGGCCTGGGGACTCCGGACTACAATTTGCGCTAGTAATCCCGCAATGTTTACATATCACTTCAGTGTCCCTTTAAGTGTTGAACAGTCTGGTAGCAACTTTATCGTCCTCTTTGTGGCTCAAAGACGTGCAAGGCGACAGCGACACTCAAGAAGGAGGCGAAGGTTTTTATTTATGACCCCTCCCCTGTTTTTTTTTGTTGCCCTACCTACCTGCCTCGCTTCCCGCTTTTGTGTAATTGACCATCTTATTGACTTTGCTGAGAAGTATATGCGCGTAAAAAGAACAAAAAATGTGGACATTTATTTCGTCGCACCGATGACAGACTTTCTCATACGTTAAACCAGTCTATGGCTAACGCGTCCCCGTTACGTAGCTGCCTGCGACGAAACTCAGGTGACTCACCGGCCGTATCCACTTTCCAAGAATTTTGCCTTTTTAATGATGCGAGTTTGTGTTCGTGGGGTATCGGCGAAGGATGCCTTGCTCTGGGCCTATCGTTCCCGTCTAGTCCTCGTTCGACCGGTGCTTCCTCGTATTGCGTGCGGCACCCAAGGCCTGTAGAATGACATGGGCATAGTCGAGGATGTGCCATGTAGTCGTCTCCTCAACGCGTAGGTGTTTTATGAATGTGTATTGAAGTTAAGATGTTTCTGTGAGTGTATTCTAGTTCGCTCTGGGTTCGGTGAACTTTATGACCTAAGTCGTACTGTTTCGGGCCTTTACCTACGTATAGTGCTGTGGTTGGGAAGTTGTCACGACCGTACAAGTTTATGCCAGCCTACCATTATACAGGTGGAAAGCGAACAGCAGAGCCAGTAGGTAAGTGGTGGTGTAGGTGCTGTGTGCTATATTATGGAATGTAAGACGGTACTTTTTGGAAATGCCTGCTCCTGATGATGTTAAGAAAAGGGTGATGGTTTGAGCCTGTTGGTGATGCATATTGGGAACTGAAAGCGCAAATTAGATGGGTTCATTTGCAAATCTTTGTTGCTGAGTTCTTGGTAAAAAAGTTGCGAGCCCAAACGCAGGGAAAGCAGGCGGCCTCACTCGAAACACGTCCAAAGTACACGGTTATACCTTATCCCCACAATATTTCCCACAACTTTAAGGAAATTGCAGGAAGCGCCAATGTTAGAGTGGCTTTTTGCCCCAGAAAAACTTAACAAGTAATGCATAATGAGCGATCCCAGGGGTCAATGCTCTATCGTTGCGGTATAATACATAAATGTAAGCGGACAACATGCCCAGAAAACGTGGTATATGAAATTCCCCTTTCTTGCGGCAAACGTTACATTGGGCAGACTGGTCGTTGTATTAATGGCCGGCTTCGCGAGCACTCTGGCAATGGCAAAAATTGGAGTGGCGGATGGTTAGCGCATCACTGTTCCACGTGTGACCACAAACCGCACTGCGAGCCGCTCTTCGCCAAATGCATCATAATCGGCAGGAATAAAGATAGGTTAACCAGAGAAATTATGGAAGCTCAAATAATAGATAGGTTGCAGTCTCAATGCGTGAGCACACCATCTGTATCCCTTTCTCAAAAAGAACTCTGTTATCTCAGACGATTATAAGTGTTTCCGCGCATGTGTGGTGGTATGCAAGTGGAAAGCGTGACATGCATATATTGTGGGTTTTTTCCAAATATATTTTGTTGGTAGTTAGCGCCCGTCCTGTTGTCCCCTTTCTTTGCCCGTGTCTAATTTGCGCTTTCAGTTCCCATGATGTTACGAACTTTTTAAGGAGCCGAAAAAGGGCATCCCTGCGTAAGAACTCCAGAGTTGTCGCTAGTGGCAGGAGTACTATCACAGTGTCCCCATTCCCTTCCTGCAACGGCGAATTTACCGATTTACCGTGCTCTGTGGTATTCGCGCATTACTGATTGATTTTAGGGTTTAACGCGCCGGCGAAACGCAGGCGATGAGGGGCGCCGTAGTGGAGGGCAACAGATTACTTTTGACCACCTGGAGATTTTTATTGTGCGCCGAAATCTCATACACACGGGCGTTTGTGCTTGTCGCCTCTGTATTGACGCATTACCTACTGTACGTATAACTGGGGCACAAGTATTAAACAAATATTCACACAGCTTTGACGGCACAAAAACAAGAAACCTGGTATGTTGCGAATGTGCCCTACACGCACACAACACCGGTATTATTCCCTCGCTACAGCACAAACAGTGTAAACTATATTTATGACTGTCTCCGTCTTTGTTCTGCTTTCTTCTGAAATTAAATATTAAGACCTGCATTACAATGACCTATGTCTTAGAAATTCAAAGAAGCGATTATCGCACACGTGGCCGCGATAGGTGGCTGGTTGCGGGTCGGCGCACAAGATGCATGCCTCAGTGCCTTAAACACAATGGGCCTTTTTTGTTACAGGTACCAAAATAAACAGCTGAACAGCAATGGGTGTACGCGCAAAGCAGTGTGCGAATATTTTGTAAATATCAGTATAGCCAGGGTTATTTCGTTTCAGTTGATCATTTCATGATGCTATTTTGTTTTAACTTTTAATGTGAGCGCATGTATTACGAGGTTATGGCTGCGTTATTGGTTTACACTATCTGCGAGCCAGCAACCTATGTAATGTTTGACTTCATTTTACTTCACACAAAATGGTATGCTGGCTATTGATGTGCCCACACCTTTGTTTGCTTGTACTCTTGACACTATAATGCAGCAGCGGCGTGTCTTATACACTTTTTGCGTGTCAAATTCCCATTTTGCTGATATGATTTTGTGAGATGGCTCTGTTTAAGTTAAAGTGTGTTTGATTTCTTCGCGTAGCACTGCTAGTTGTTGAACCACCGATTACGTTTCTGCCTTAGATCCCATGCTGCTGACATACACGAGGGTCCTTAGACACTTTCAAGCGGTTGCTAGACGCTTTCTGGCTGAGGTTGCCCGTATGTGGACGGTTCATGTAACTCTTTCATAAAAGTCTAAAAATAAGAACCCATTAGTGGATGGTGAAGTGTAGATGGAGACTAACGTTGTTCCAAAGGCTCTGCGGCCATTATGGCTACCCTCCCTGAAGTGTGTGTGCAGCCGTACCTTTGCAGAAACCCGCCACTTTGGGGATTTTTAATTTTCTATGTGGCATTGAAAAAGCAGGGAATGGGTAATGCGTGGCCTACTCGGTACTCTGCGAGGTCTTGCAGCTCCCTGCCTTGTAAACAAAGAGCCCATCGGCGGGAGCTTGACCAGGGCTCGACGGCCATCGCTTGAGGCTTTTCCCCTCCACCTTCCAACACATCTCCACTCTTGGTCACAGCACTTCAATAGGAGCTGGGGACCTGAATGCTAAAGATGCCCCGCCCTGTGTCCAGTTTGCTTTGAGGCAAAGGAATACCATTGAGATAGTGAGGGTACCAGAAGGTAAATGTAGCTTTATTGCTGGTCCATTGGGAGAACCTTTCACAGTCTATTCACCTCGCCCATGAAAAGCACGCCGTTACGGTTGCTGCGGATACAAAATATGAACGGGTGGTCAGCGTAGAACTCAGCAGGACCACACCCTCTACAGGATCCGACCATGTTTGTGGCGCTGGCTGCGGCCGCTTTGGTCCCTTTTTCGTCCACTTCGATGACCGCTTTGTGAATGACGTCGTCCAAATACAGCCCCTTCTGTCCGGTGACGCCCAAGAGATCGGCTTTGTGCGGGTCGAAGACGCTGCGTATGCCGACCCTTTTGAACGTGTCACTGAGAAGGTACGTCGTCGCGAGCTTGAACCTGCAGGAGGAGATATGTGATGTCTATGCCTCAGTGGGAGAGCATGCGACTCCAACATACACTTCTTGGGCAGTTGAAAGGCTGTTCAAATTGCAAAATGTCGATTAGCGTCATACGTTCAAGATTTTGTTGTCTTTCTTATATCCCGCGTAATTTCCAGTTGTTATGTTGGACCTCCCCTTGTTTACGTGATGTAGTTGCAAGCAACTACAGAATTTGGTCTTCTTAAACATCATATATAGGTCATAGGCGAAGAAAACACAGATTATGAGTGTTTTTAGCAAAAATAATGGATATGTCAAGGAGCACAAAGGCGGGAAAGAGAGTTAAGATTTACACGGCTTTTCGCACGCGCTTACATTAACCCAGCAGGAAAACCTAGTAGGTCTAGACAGTAGGAATAGCAAGCTAGTTAGCATAGCTACATTTTTAAAGAGCGTTGAATGGCGTGAACAGGATCGAATTCACGGGGTGTTCTGGTGTATTTAGCAGTGAAGAACGTAAATAGAACGTCAAAAAATGTTGAAACAGGTGTGGCGGTGTCAAAGAATTGCAGCAATTCACCAAATACATGCATACGTTCCACCAACATGCCCATGGCAAAGCAAAATAAACAACACTTCTCTGTTATAGCATAAGAAAACTACGCTTGGAATCAATGAAAGTTACGGGAGGCTAACTTGTTTATCTCTGGATAGATATCGCTGACTTTACTCTTATAACTTTAAATTTCTTACATAATTTATTAAAGCAACCCCGGAATTATCGACTCGCACAACCCGCCGCGGTGGCTCAGTGGCTAATGCGTTGTGCTGCTGAGGCTAAAGACACGGGTTCGATTTAACGGCGACGGCGGCGGTTGTTTGTTAGGTGGAAGCGAAAAGCAAAAACGCCCGCGTGTTAGAGATTTTGGGGCACGTTAAAACTGTCGAGGTGGTCAAAATAATCCGCAGCCCTCCACTGCAGCGCGCCTCATTGCCTGTGTAGCGTCGGCGCGTTAACTCCCGCAATCAAGCAAATCAATCAAGCGGCTCGCACAAACTCCATTCAACGAAAAAAAATTCACCCAATCTGTCTGTTTATGGACCATCTGTTCGAGCATGTGGATGTGTTTATGTGGTTTCTCCTGTTCCTGTGATTTGTTTCCTTCTCTTCTCGCTGCGAACATATGTCCTGACAGATGTCAATTTCCCTCACCTGCTTTTGTTGAACTGTGTTGCAGCATTAACACACTGATGTAGACCATACCTTTCCTGTCTAGGTCTTTTGTGCACCTTATCTATTTTCCGTTTCTTTCACATTGCTCACGTAGCAGCCCTTGCCTGCTGGACGTGCCTGGACGTACCAGACGACACCTGACTCCCGTTTACTACCCTTTTGTGCGCCTGGATTTTCTCTTTTTGGATTCGGCATTCTTCAGATCTAGATGCGCACTTCGCTTGTGCGTGCACGTGCTGCCAGTACGTTCTGCGTTCGCTCACCTACATCCCGTTTGGTTGGCTTCGTTTTGTGCTATCATGACACGTTCATTTTGAGTGAGCGATGTGTGCATCCTCCTCTTTTTCCCTCTTCGCTCTCTTGTTGCCCCACGAGAACATCCCGATTGTATACATGCACCCACATTTTCGAAATCTTTCTCTCTTTATTACAAGAATAAGAAGAATAATGTTTGTTGTGTGTTCATAAACGTCATACATAGTGAATATAAGGAGTTCCCACACCACGACGGTGTAAGGGGACCTCCTGTAACTAAGTATAACTTTTTGCTCTTTTACTTGATTTTTTACCTCTTTTCCGGAACGTGCAGAGCAAATGTGTACTATTATTTACATTGATTCAGCTTATTTGAAGTGTGATGAGTGTATATTTTTTATTCGTTTTTGAGTGTGTGCTTTATTTGTTTTCTTTTTATCATTAAGTGCATTGGTTATTTTTTCTTGCATTTTCATTGGGTAGTTCACTGTGTACTTGTCTGTATACGAAGGATTTGTTGCCTATTCTTTTCTCTGTTTTTGCTGTCTTTACCAGTTACTTGTTATAAGATGTACCTCAATCTTAGTCTGTATTTATATTGAATTTTTATCCTGTTTTTTTTTTGTTTTTGACGTTCACTGTTGGTACTTTTGCTCATGTAACCCCCCTATGTAATACCCTCTCACGAGGGCCTTTAGGGGTATTATGAATAACTAAATAAATAAATAAATACTGTCACGTGTTTCTCAACACCGGCGCCAAGAGGCTACTGTGAGGACGAAGGAGTGGTTGAGTGCGCGTGGTCTTTTATCATTGTCATTGAGAGCTGTGGCGCTCGAACTTGGAACCCTGTGCTCGAGCTCTCCCGCAAAGGCTCCGGCTGCGTCTACTCATCTGGAAGTCACCTTCAAGGACACCGGCTCGGCAACTGCGTGCTTATAGCACGCGAGAATGGAGAGATTGTAGAAAGATCTGAGCGCCTGGTACGACATTAAGAAAATACAAGTAGAACAGTGCGCCAACAAACTAAAGAAAGGGGATTATAAACACAAAAGAGTAGTCAAAAGTGTTTATAGAATGCAAAGCGTCAGGAAAAAGGAAGAAAAAGCGCAGTTTTGAACAAATTTATAAATTATTGCGTTTTAATTTCACTAGCGAGGCTACCAGTTAGAAATTGCACAAATAAGCCGTTTGTTTGCCATATTTAGTGTTCACTTTTGGCAGTAAAACGTTAATGTTTGAGGTAAACCGGGTACAGTTGTTTTAATCAGCGTTTCGGGCGCGGAATGTGATCGTAGGTATCAGTTTATTAACGTATTGGCACAAAATAATAGTGAGGCTATATTTCAAAAATGGCTGCGTGTTTTAATAATCTATTAGCCTTGAGTAGCTAAGAGGCATTGCTATTGCTGGGTTTGAATGTGCTGGATTGGAGTGGTATGATTATGATAGGTATTACCTCATGACGCGATACACTAAGTGAGGTGAGTGTGACTGCAGGCATAATAAAGCAATATTAAGGTTGATTAAAGCTGCACCAGCTTTGATTAGGACGCGGATACCGTGGGACAGTTTTGTTTGATATGCGATACATGGTTGGTGTATTTTAGGTTCGAGTCGAGTAGAACTCCTAGCAATTTGAATTCAGAAACTATGAATAGGTAAATAATTATTCTGTAGGACAGGGTCAAAAGTAAGCGTTTAAGCCTGGAAGTGAGCCCATAAAAGCTCTTTTAGTACGCGTGTATTTGCAGGCAGTTAAGTTCGCACCAATGAAATACATTTTTGAGATGGCATGACAGTTTCTCGGTTAATTTATTAATGGAGGTGTCGTAAGCTAGTGGAGATGTATCGCCGGCTAAAGGTAGGGTTTGCAAAAGCTGTGGGTTTTAGGTAAGTCATTGATGTACATTAGAAATAAAATACGCTGAAGAATAGATCTCTGTGGTACGCCTTTGTAAACTTTCATAACGTTAGACAGTGTGTTACATAAAGATGCGGCTTGCGATCAATTAATGAAGTATCTTTTTATGAATGCCTTGGCGCGGCCTAAGCCGTGTATTTATTCCTGTGTAGAGAATAAGATACTAAGATTAATAGAATCGAATGCTTTGGTTAGTTCTATAAAAAGGATCCAGCGTATCTTCCGGTATCGATCCTGCTTTTTAATTTTATCTGTAAAGGAGACGAGGGCAAGATTAGTGGGATATCCAGCACCGAAACCACACTTATTAGGCGAGCGGTGGGTGCACTCGCGCGATGTGCGGTGCTTACCGCTGTGAGCGCCGACCCTCGAGCTATTCTTCGCAGGAGCCGACACGAGCCAACACGAGTAGAAGCTCAAGGGTCGGCAAGAGCACTCGCACTCGTGGGTGAGTGGGGCTCACCGCGAGTGGAACTCGCAATCGCGAATGGTGAGCGTGAGCGCAAGTGAGTGCGAGTGGTGACGACGAGTGGTGAGCGTGAGCGCGAATGAGTGCGAGTAGTGAGGACGGAGTGGTGAGCTTGAGCGCGAGTGAGTGCGCGTAGTGAGAGCGGAGTGGCGAGCGTGAGTGCGAGTGAGTGCGAGTTGTGACGAAGATTTGTGAGCGTGAGCATGAGTGAGTGCGAGTGGTGAGGGCGGAGGAGCGTGCGCGAGCGCGAGGGAGTGCGAGTGTTGGGCACGAGTGGAGAGCGTGAGCGCAAGTGAGTGCGAGTAGTGAGAGCAGAGTGGCGAGCGTGAGTGTGAGTGAGAGCGAGTGGTGAGGGCGGAGTGACGAGCGTGAGTGCGAGTGAGTGCTTTAGTATAAATATATTGTTTGAGTGAGAGTAAGAGGCATCCAGTTTTGCCCAGTGATTGGTGCAAACACGCCATATTTCAATATCTTATTTTAAATGAAATAAAACGGATGCGCAATCATATCACAAACCCACTTAATAGGACCCCGAGATATGTTGTCGAGGCCAGCACTAGTCACCTTGATATATTTATTGATAGAAATTATTTCATCCGGGCTTGCTGGGAAAACAAAAATAACCGTGGAAGGCGTTGGAATTAATCTACATCGGTCAGAACGGGATCATTATTATCGGAGGAAAAATAATCCTTAAGCGTGTTCGCGATTTCTTAGGGGAGACTAGTATAGCTTTGCAGAGTTAACTTTGTTGATCGATATGGCTTGGCAGTCTCCGTTCAGAAATGAGGTTTTTCCGCTGTTGTTTAGCTTCGCAGCCTGCTGAGTTAATCATAAACTGGTAATAACGGCGCCGGGATTCTTTTATTAGCTTGTTAAAGGGACACTGAAGTGAATTTGTCGAGCTCATGGTTTTGCTTGCACTGCGTAGACTGGCGCAAAGGCTTCCAAAACCGAGGCCCTCGCTAGGTTTCCCAGAATAGTGTGATCAGAAATGAGGGGCTCGGTAAGGACTGGCAGTCTACAAGGCGAAGAGACTTAACAACCAGGACAAAGGTCTCCTGGCATTCTTCAGTTTTCAACTCACTTTCCAAGTTTTTTCGCCATCCGCTGAATCGCCCGAAGCAATATTTTCTTGAGAGTAGCATCTACTGGCAGAAACGGCTCGCTTGCATGCAAGCGTCAGGTGGCGTGCGAAGCAAAGTTTTGCACTTCTTGGAAAGAGACCGGAACGTGTAAGTTGGGTATGACAGAAACTGCGTCGGCACAGCTGTTGGAAGCAGTTACCTGCGTTTCTACCTTGTAACCGGTCTCTGGCTTAGTGGAGCGAACACGCGACGCTCTTACAGCTTGGCTCTAGTAGCGCCATGGCTGCCCTGGTCACTAAAGTTTTAGGATTCCATCTGTTCTGTCCTTTCTGTAGGTACCATCTGTACCGGGACCCTACTGACCATACTGGGCACTTGCGCATTCGTTACGGAAGGCGGCTCACTTCGCTGATGGGGCGCTCTGCGTTGCCATGCACGAGCATCTATTCCGGTAGGTTTCGAGCCTCCTCGCCGCGCCCACGCGCGCAGGCGCAGTCAGGTCGCGGTACGAACGGTACATGCGCAAAGGACGGAACAGGCGGAATTCTAAGCTCTATAATCGGGAAATGTTCCACGGCCGGGCATTATGGAGGTTCTCTTGACGACAGCTTATGGTAGCACAGTTCCAGTATTCGCGCATTACGACTTACAAAGCGGCACAGAGGAGGAGGAATAAACGTGTCTCAAAAACAGTCAGCCCTGGGGAAGATTCCTTATAGCAGGACCCCTTGAGTCCATCCGGATTATTGGGCTCTCTGCACCAGCCAAAGCTGGTTGTCAGGGTCTGAGCTGAACAGTACTCTCTCCCAGTGCTCAGGGGAGGGGAAAGGCAGGGGGGTAGGTGGGGGTGCTTATCACAGCCCCCCATGATATGGTAGAGGGTGCCTGGAGCCTCGCAGAAGTGGCATTGCGTGGAGTACAGGGTGGGGGCCAGCATGTGAGCTCTAGTGGGGTGGGGAAAAGTGTTTGTTTGGATGCCTCGGAGGTGGCGCTTTTGTTCTTTAGTAAGGCTTTTGTGTGCAGGGTGATATAGCGTTCGTTCCAGGCGGTAATGCTGGGTGATTTCGTGGAAGGACAAGAGGGGGTAGAAAATTTTTTAGGCATCACATGCAGTGTAATTCACCCACACTGGCAAAATTAACAGCAGCCCCGAATAAAATTGGACGTTGCAGGCTGACAAGGCCACGGCAGAGTAAACGTGTCACAGAGTAAAAAGGATGCAACCTTCGCGTGAGGGGGCGCAAGCAGGAGTAAAGCGCTTTCTTCGCCGATAAGCAGCGCCAAGGCCTACCACCATTGCAAGCGAGACAACTTGTCCTTTCACGACGTTCTTAAGTTCGCTAGGCGAATCGGCCGCCCGCAACATTGGGGAGATCAAGTGGCTATTGCTCGTACATGCCATCAAGCAGGGTGCTATTTGGGGAAGCGGGCCCTCAGCAGGTCCCGACCATTTGTTCGGTCCTGGGGTAAGCAAAGCATGCCGAAACACGACGCTCAAGGCCTACGAGAACTATTTACGTACATTGCGCCCAGACTCAGAACGGCACTTTGCGCGATTCAGAGCACAAGCATTCCTTTCCAACCTCTGCGTCGTCATCTTCGTGGTTGAAAGAGGCAGCCCATTACCATAATTAAATAGGTCAGCCCTCACATGGCAAGGCGCAATGAAGAAAATAATAGAGCATTTGTGGAAAAGTAGCACGAGTACGTGTGCTAATGAAAGGCAAAATACAAAATAGGATACATTACTTGGGAAGGCGGATCTTGACTTCCTTATTCTTCTTGAGCTTCTTCAGCGCGTGTCTGAAAGAATGCATGGGCAGACTTCGTAGGCTTGCGATGCCATCTCGACGGCGGGGCAGCATTATTGTCATACTGTAATCGGCGAATTTGTAAGGTAAGTCCAGAATATCGCAGCCCAAATCATCGAATCTTCCGTAAGAAGCCCTGAATTGCCCGGTCATAGTGTCCACTTGAGTCGCCTTCCTTCCGTAATTGTAAAAGGGGAGCCGTTTCGTATCTGACTTTTTGAACTCGGTCGCCCAAAGGCCCTTGAAGTACACAGCGTTTAAGACAACCATTTGTGTGCCAGCTGGAAGGGGCTTGTCAAATAGTTTCGGTATTAAGCCTTTGGTGTGTGTTCCGACCCAGTCGTTGATGGTACGGACGGCCGCCTTACCTTCCTTCGCAAAGTCAACGGCAAACAACTCGGCTCCAAATGACTCTTTCAAACTGGTGCGATAAGCGGGGAGAATTCGGAAGCCCTTCCGGAGCGCAGCGGCGTTGGCGCTGCTTACGGTGGAATTGGTGATCTGTAGGAGGCGTTCGTTGTGCGCCTTGTGCGACTCGAGAACCTTGGCTTCAGCAACGCGGGCCTCCTTGTAGCCCAGAGTTCTGAAAAGCTCTTTCTTCGTGTCGCCTCTGGCTCCTGCGTACACCATGCCCATGAGCGAGGACAGACTATACGGTGAGTACAGGACGTTGGGCTGCTTCTTGCGTGACATCACGGGTAACAGGCGATGACCCAGAATGTCACTCGCTTCGTGCACCAGTCCCGTTTGAGCGTTGTGCGTTGCGAAGCTGGCAGAAAGGGCAAGAAGGAACAGCACGAAGAGCGCCATTCTTGTATATCCCTGCAAAAGGAAGCCACAAACACCGTGGTATGTATCGGTGGACAAATGAAACGTTAAAAAGTAGGGAGAAAAGTAATAAATGAAACACTCTTGTCAATCAACGCCTTCGTGCAGTTGAAGTAAGAAGTGCAGTATATTGTTCCATTGCAACAAGTGAACAGGCGAAATTGGGGGCAAAGACAAATGGAGATTTATTTAGGCGAACTTGTGCCTCTAGAAGGAAAGCACCAAAAAAATTACACAATCTTCCCGTAGGGGTACCCTGAGTAGAATGCAAAGCAGCGATGGGGTCGATTCAAGTGCCCATTTGTTTTCAGTTCGTCGTTTCAGTTAGGTCGGGGTACGTAGCTACTGTCATATTTACAGTTTGGTTTCCATGGTAACTACCACACTTTTCACTTACCGGAACTACGAACTGGGAGACTGCGTTGAGCCCATGGCCGTTTCGCATACTACTCAGGGTTCCCCTACGGGAAGATGGTGTAACTTTATTAGATGTGACGGGGCTATGTCCCTCTCTTGTCGTTGTTGTGCCGTACACACCCCCACTGCGCATGCTCGGCTTGAGGAACGCCCGGTGGTGTCTTACCCTTTAATGGCTCCTGGAGTGACAGTATTACCGGTGTCTTCCTGGGCCGGCACGAGATGAGCCGAGCATGCGAAGGAGGGGGGGGGGTGTAGACGGCGCCACAACAAGGGAAAGACAGCCCCTACCATGAGATGCTGGCGCGACAGTGTTGTCGGTGTCTTGCTGGACCAGGACGAGACGAGCACGCTTCCCCTTAAAGGGCTCCTGGAGGGGCAGTGTTGCCGGTGTCTTCCTGGGCCGGTGGATGGACGGACGATGGACGACGGAGCCCAGAGCCAGAGATGCTTTGCATATAAAAGTCGTGGTCTCACGCTAAGCCCAAATCCGCCAAATCAGCGTTCTAAAGCACGAGCCGTTCTACGAACTCTCCTACATGTGCCACACGTCGTCGTCGTCGTCTTCCTGGTTCCGCCTCATAGCAGACGCACTGGTGACATTAGCCCCCCTCTCTAAAGGGCATTGCCCCGACGTTCAGGGTAGTAGCTACACGCAGAAAATGATAGAGAGTGGGCACAGTCCGAGTGTGACGGTGTTGGACGTCGGCTTATCCTCTAGTTTCCCAACCGGGGAAACTAGAACCACTAACCACTGAAAGCAAGGTTGCTGCCGATGGAGAGAGAGAGAGATAGAGAGAGAGAGAGAGGGAGAGAGAGAGAGAGAGAGACAGAGAGAGAGAGAGAGAGAGAGAGAGATAGAGAGAGAGAGAGACAGAGAGACAGAAACATCTTTTTTTGCCCTTCTATAAAGGCTTCTCCGTTGCGGGGGGAAGGAGCTGCTGTTACCAGTCGCCCCCAAGAACTGCGTCAATGTGTTGGAGGAGGGCCTCCCAGTGCTCCTCTTCCGTCAGTCGTAATGAAAAGGCGGTCAATTGTCGGACTGAGGGCGGGTACCTGCTGGCGCTTTTCGTGCGATTGCGGAGAGCGAGTTTGAGTTGTTTTGGGGGGTCCTCTGGGCGGTCGAGCCACTCCGCCCAGGTGCCAGGAGAAGGGTAAAGGGAGTCTGTGTATATGTTCGTTGTCTGTATAATCTCTAAGCAGTGCCACATGCAGTGCTGGTAGTTAGGGCACCCGTGACCGCAGCGTGGCCAGCTAGGGGGGCCAGGTTTATTTTCTATGTATTGATATGTGGGGTGCGTAGGACACCTGGTTGAGCTCGGTGGATGCAACTTGTCTTCGATCGCGGCCAAGAGATGGGGGGAACACAGTGTGTGTCTTTATCGGTGGGAAGGTCTACCAACTTTTGGTGCCTGGCTTGTCTTTCTTCGACGCGGGTGGTGTGGCGGCCGTATTCATCCGCCAGCACAATTGGAGGCTCAGGCTTGCGGAAGAGAGTTTCGCGCACGACTTGGTGAGCCGCCACATTTCCTGGTATCCCTTGATATCCTGGGATCCAGCGGAGTTCAACGAAAAGCTCTGGTTGGGAGGTTAGATGCACTTCGAGAATGTTGCGAGTGTGCGTGGCTATTTTGTTGCTGCAGAAGAGGCGGATCGCATCCTAGCTGTCAGTCAGTATCACCAGTTTCCGTCGGCCGGTGAAGTTCGTGATGGCATCTGCTATGGCTAACGCTTCGGCATGACCGGGATCACTAATTCCTTGGAAGCGACGAGGACTTCGTCCATTCTCGTAGTACATGGTGGTAGCAACTATACCGCCGTCTGATACGGCGGCTTCGGTGTAGACCGCAGTGTAATACTGGTCTATCGTCTGCGGAACTAAATTGCGGGTGGCACACGCTCTACGGGCTCTGCGCTCGTGGTCGTTTTCCACACTCATGTGGCAGGGGATAGACTGTACAGTCAGCCTCCGCAGTTGTTCCCAAGGAGGGCGTTCTGTAATGTAGCCTTCTGGTTCCTCAATTTGTGCCCCTAGGGAACGGGTTATAGGTCGTCCCTGTCTAGAGGAGCGCAGCGAGACTCTTGCGCTTCTGTGTGGATGTATATGCGGAGTGATATTGGAGTGTGAACTCCCATTCAACGAATCTCATGGAGTGGGGTGTAATTTGGGAGCCCCAAGGCAACACGAATAGGTTTTCGCAGTTGCGTTTCTAATTTGTATGATCTTAGTGCGTGTTAGCCGCATATAAGGGGCTGCGTACATAACGCGCGGAATAATGAGCGACTCAAAAATTCGTAGTAGTTCATGTTGTTTTACCCCATGTCGCTTCCTTGAAATCCGTTCCGTCGTGTGCGTGATCTGATTGATCTGAGTCGTGATTTTTTTAACCCAAGTGTCCGCTTTGCCTTGTTGGTGAAGCCAAAAGCCGATCACTCGAATTTATTCTTTCCTTACTATGGTGGGGCCGTCTAGTGTTAATTTGATCAAATTGCGTCTATGGTCAGAGCGGCCGGCTGGACCATCCTCTGCGACGATGTATTCGGTATTAGAGGGGGAGCAGCTGAGACCAACGTCTTTCATGTATGCGGTAACGATATCAATGGCTTCCTGTAGTTGGTGCTCTTGGTGCCCGGGGGAACCCTGACAGCACCACAAAGTCAGATCATCAGCATATATGTTGAAGTGAAGGTCAGTTATGGGGCCTAGTTTGGCGGGTAGGTCTTTGAGCACTATGTTAAAAAGAGTTTGGGAAAGAATAGAGCCTTGCGGCTCTCCTTTACTTGGTTTGAACAAGCCTAGCAAGCGGCCGTCTAAAAGGACCTCTGTTGTTCGGTCGCTTAAAAAGTTCCGTATGTATTTATATAATCGCTCACCACATTGGATGCTTTGGAGCTTTTCTAAGATGGCTTTATGACTTGCGTTCTCGATGGGGTAGAGTTTGGAACTTCAAAGACAAATCACGGGATTACCACGGACAAGTACCGCCATCACGCGTAGCCCGACGTAACAAGTAGTGGAGCACTCATATGGTTGCCTGCATGCGTACCTCGCCAGCCAATACAAGCCATACACGCGGCGTTGGCCGTAGGATCACCGGAAACAGAGTGAACGGAGCGCCACCGAATCCATGCACTCTGTCGTTTCCTCTCTGTAGCATCGACGCCGAAAATGTTTGCGTACATTCCTGATTCATTGCTCAAACAATAATCTTTCTCAGGTTCACACACGATTCTCAGTTTTCTGAAGCTGGACTTGGGCAAAAGCTGAAAATTGCAAACCACAAAGGTTTGCAATTTTCAGCTTTTGCAAATTTACGTTGATCTCACGGCTCGTTAAGACTTCCCGGAATCCGATCAGCAAGGGAGTTTTTCATTTCAAAGCGAGGTTTTTTACCTCTTCCACCCAAGCGTTCTGTCGCGACTATTGGTGTCAATGGAAAACTCACGCGAACAAATTAAACAAGCTACTGGCGCAGCCAGGAATCGGAATCGAACCTGGAACGAATGGAGAACTGGAGCGAGAGCCAGTTGTCTTACCGATTCTGCTACGAACACGCGAGGTGACTGGGAAAACAAACAGAGCACCCACCGAACACATGTGCGGGTTTACCCCCTGCGTTCTCGCCGAATGCCACGTGATAGCACCACACGACCTGTCGCGTTGCTCTTCGCTCCAACCACGGCACATGTATGCCTGGTGCATACGCTAGGAGTTTTAAAAAATAAAGGAGGCTAACCACGCTTGGCATCTCACTTCTCCATCTCTTCCGCCGATGTCGTCGCCTTCGTCGTCGGTGACAAAAACGGAGGAGAACTGAGGTCGTCTACCATCGAGTTTCATCTTGCTTTAGTTCTATAAAATAGGAGTTTCCACCAACAAAACTCAGCCTAGAACCGTTCATAGTTCATGCATTGATTTAACCTTAGCAAAGAACATCTCTTTGAAGTAATAACGGGTGCATTTCACTTGTATCTGGTTTCACGCTTGTGGGAATCTGACGGCATATTCGGTTGTCCGTTCCTTTCCTTTGGCTCGGAGTTGGCAGATGCCAAGGTGGCTCGCAATCAGAGCGCCAGAGGCAGCGTACAAACCGAATATATTGGCGATCTCGGAGCAGCGCGCCTGTAGCGCCACCGTGCGCTACAGCGCTGTAGCGCTGTAGCGCGGGAAGCCGCCGGGTAAACCCACGGCCAGGCTAGAGGAGCGGTAGGCGGGCATGCCCGCTCTCCGCTCCTCCAGTCCGGCCGTGGTAAACCGCTGTGTTTTGTGTCATGTGACCCGTCCTCTCAGCCAGATCGCGCAACTATCTCACTTCGAAGTCAGAGCGATCGAAAGCGCTCCAAGTCGGACGCTGACGCTCCGAATGAACCAACCGAATGTAGTTCGAGCGCTCGAATTCAACCAACCGAAGGCGCGGCCGCTTTTCAGAGCACTGCAGAGCGCTCGTAAACCCCCAACCGAATACGCCATGAGAGTCGTCGCATGGGTAATCGTTGTGGGCGTCGATTACAGCTTCGCTTTCCAACCACCGTCACAGGGTGGAATGGCGTCCAATTTTTCAGTTGCATCTTGAGTGGGGCCATCGAACTCCAGCTATAAGAGGCGATCTTCTCCCTGATCTTAAAAATCGCAGATCGTAGTCTATTGCACCAGTTACCCATGTCGGAAGATTTAATTTTGTGGCATTTTCGTGGCATCATAGCAGGGCCCCAATTTTCTACAGTGCTTCTCACTGTTGCCAAAGATGTGCTGGGAATTTAAAAGGGCCGTGATTATACGTGCAACATTATCAATACTGTCTATCTCCGTTCCAGCAATATACCTTCGGTTATGAGGGAAAATAATTATTTGAAGCAAAAGCAATGCATATACTCACGACGAAAGCGCGTTAAGGCGGCCACCCTCCAACAAGGGATATCGTGTTTGTACCGAGTGAAAAGCTAAAGATGATACTGCTCAAATTTACAATGCTGCCCAGTGCCGCATGAACTCGGCATGCGAATTCCATATCAAGCAACAGCCCTCTTTTATAGCTACTTGTCTTATTGTCTAAACCAACCATTCACGCTTCCATGTGACTCGATGCTCATAGAATCAGCAAGTTCCCTTCAAAAGCAATGAGTCTTATTGAGGCGGGCGTTGATAGCGTGGTGCGTTCCATCCGAACAAAACGTTAAAATAGTAAAAAGTTTATGAGCGCATTAGAAATAAGCTCTATAGAGAGGCGCATACTACTCAATGAGTTCGTGACTGGCGCGTACGCAGGGGCAATCGACATGAAGAAAAGATTAAAGTAGGCAGGTCTCTTTTAAACGAAAATAACTCTATGATGAGGCAGTCAAGGTCTTTTGTTTTAAGTGAATAGCGCTGCAATTTCTTCAAGGTTGTGTTACTGTGTTTCCTTCCTGGGTGTCAGGAGGGGACATGCGGTGTACCGTGAAAGGAGTCTCTTGCAGAGATATGATGTCCAGCGCTGGTGGACATACGAACTTCATAAGTAACTAGCTCTTCTCCCGATAACCACGGAACAACCTTTTTGTTCCAATAAAAGGGGGCGGGCGTGGTCTTTAGCGATTTTGAATTGGTGAGCCACAATAATGACGGATGAGACATTGCCCAAGGTTCGGTCGCTGTGGCGGCCGGGCCCCTTATTGGTCTCAGTGGTGAAAGGATAATTTTATCATCATTATCACTATCATCATCATCTTGTTGCGTGTACTGCAAGACCAAAGCATTTCCAAAAATCTCCAGCCACGTCTATCTAGTGCTAGCTGAGTCCTTGCTTTTCCCCCGACTTTCTCCAGCTCATCTCTCCATCGAGTCCTAGGCCGATCCCTATTCCGTTTTATGTCTATCAGGGGCTACTCTGTTAAACTGATGGTCCATCCGTTGTACCTCATATTCGTTACGTGACCCGCCCATGCCCATTTCTTTCGTTTAATTTGCAACAAAATGTTGCATTTTAGTTTGTTCGCTCTTCCACGCGGCTGGCTTTTAATTCCTCAGCGGGAACCGTAGCATTCTCCTTTCCTTTCCATTTCCCGTTGGGCCGATCTTAGTTTCCTTTCGAGTCCTTTAATGAGATACCAAGTTTCTGCACCACACATCATTACTGGAAGAACGCACTGATAAAAATGCCAGATTTTTTTAGGGAGAGAGGAAGCTTACTAGTTAGGATATCGGTATTCTTACTGAAAGCAGCCCACTCCATGCTAATCCTTCCAGTAATTTTTTTTCATGGTTTGGGTCAGTAGGTATGATTTGCCTGAGAAACATCTGAGAAAGTCTATCAGGAGCCACTCTGTAAAACTGATGGTCCGTCCGATGTACCTCATATGCGTTCATTGACCCGCCCATGCCCATTTCCTTCGTTTAATATGAAACAAAATGTCTTGCATTTTAGAGTGTTCCCTCTTCCACGCGGCTGGCTTGTAATTCCTCAGCGGGAACCGTAGCATTCTTCTTTCCATTTGCCGTTGGGCCGATATAAGTTTCCTTTCGAGTCTTTTAATGAGACACCAAGTTTCTGCACCGCACATCATTACTGGAAGGACGCACTGATTAAAATGCCAGATTTTTTAGGGAGAGAGGAGGTTTACTAGTTATATCTGTAATCTTACCCAAAGGAGCCCACTCCATGCTAAGTCTTCGAGTAATTTCTTTTTCATGGTTTGGGTCAGCAGATATGATTTGCCGAAGTAACACAAACCCAGCTACTGTTTCGAACGCCTCGATACCTCAATTTAAATTCTTGGGTGTTGGCATGCTGATTGAACAGTAACTTCGATTTGTTTGAGTTGATGTTTAGGCCTGCTGCCATACTTTCCGAGCACAATGGGCAAAGCATGCGCAGCAAATCCCTGCTCCTTTTACTGAACAGGAGAATATCATCTGCAAACTTTAGGTGGCAGAGGTATTCCCCTCAATCCTCACGCCTGTTTTCCTCCATCTGAACTTCCGGAACGCATTCTCCAGACAGGCTATACATCTTTGCGGGTATATTTTGTCCCCTTGGCGCACACCCTTTTTTATAGGAAAATTACACGTTCTTTGATGGAGCTGCATAGTTGCCGTGCATTCGTTGTAAATATCTTTGAACAGCGCAACGTACGGCACTTCTACGCCGTAGTAACGTAACACCATTATTACCGCTGATGTGGGAAGTGAGTCAAATACTTTTACGTAACGTACAAAGCCATATATTGCGGTGCAATACATTAAAAACACTTTTCGATTACCTGAGTGATCGCGTGAAAACGGTACTTTCCTTTAATGGGCCTGTTCTCGTCGTTGTTGAAGACGCAAATTGGCACGTACACGATTGAGAAATACCGTTACTTGTGCGTGACTAACCGCAGGTTGATTGGTCAGTAATTTTTAGTCTCCTTGGCATCAGGTTTATTTATGAAGGGGAACTCGGAGTGTAATTAGGATTAATAAATACATATTACAACAGCGAAGACGGAGTTATCCACACCATTGCACCTTCGAAGATCTCAAGCACTACGAGATAAGGGTTGCAAGCGTTGTAAGTGCAATGTGTCCGCCGAGGCACAATATATGATTCGTAAAGCCATCATCTCCTGCACCTTTGCTTTCTTCGTCGCTTTGAGCGCCGTTGCTACCCCATCTGTCGTAACCGCCAGGACCTGACTGACACCAGTTATGGGATAACTTGTCTCTCTTCGGCTATTTTGAGCATATCATCAATATATTTTTTATGTTCCCACTGGCGTCCCAGATTGAGTACATTCTATTTTTGTCAACAGTAAGCTTCCATCTACCCGCTTTCATACCTCTTCCGTCTTTCAATGCTGCTTGAACATTTGCCACATTGAATGCACGGATGTCGCACTCTTGCTTTTGTGGATCAATTTGGACAACTCTTCCATTTCTATTCCATCCGCTCACTGTCAATTATTATTTTCGGTGCTTCTCGATAAGTCCTTTAGGTTTCTGTGATAGTTTTGATTCGACCTTGCGCTGTATTCCTCCTATGGCTAGTGCTAACCGAATGATCACATTTTTGAATTGACAATTTGCAGTGTCCAGACAATTCTTTTTATTAAACAGCACGAAACATTTCTTCTCAAGTGACAATCAAAATTCTTCCAGTTTCCTTTCCACGGAGGGCACGCTAGGCATCTTCCGCTTTCGCATCATTATTCCTTCCCTTCCTAAATTTAGGCGGATACGACTTCTGGCCATCCCGTGATCACTTGTTTTAACCCTGCCATATACCTGTAGAGCCTCCCATTTTTTAAATAATATAGCGGGAGAGACGACCGACCGGAATGTCAGCGCCTGATCATGGTGTTCAACACCGACATAGGCGAGAGTACGCGCACGCGCATAGGGCTTTCTGCTGTATGAGTGTCGTCTGCTACGCTGTTATCTTGAGAATGCCTTGCAAGATAAGAAAAACAAGAGGTTTGTAGCCTTGAGAAGAACAGCGGAGCAGACGACGTTCCCACGACAGATAGTTCTATGCGCGTGCGCGTACCCTCGCCTATTCTACCAGTGAACACCGTGATAAGATGCTGATATGCCGATCGGTCGCCGCTGCCGCTATATTATAAAACATTTGGGAGGCTGTACTACATCCTGTACCATGATTTGAGCGCCCGTTAAAATGAAGTACACTTCGTAAATTTATGTAATTAAGGTAACCCTAATGGCCCGGGTAGTGCGTTACAGAGGGGTGTCGGTATAACAAGTACAGATATACATTGGAATAATAAGAAGACATGATGAATAAGTGCACAAGAGAAAATGAAGAAGTAAAAACAAAACAATGAAATTTAGCCAAGAGGCACAAGAAAGGCACAGTAATGTAGCCTGTGTAGCCCATCGACAGATATGCTTTTGCAAAAGTATATCTGAGGGCCATAAAAACTGTTTATGGTGCAGCACACATTTGGAATATATTTGTCGATGTATGTGCAAGTGGCAAAAAAGGGAGGTCTGTGAACAGCTTGAAACCAAAACAAGATGAGGACAAGGCACAACAGCGCTAAAGAAAATTTGAGAATCAAGTATGATTACAAACGTGAGCCGTCAAAGGTGATCTAAACAACTTATTTTCATGGAATAATACAAGCGGCTCGGGAAGGCGGTTCCAGTGGGTGCTTGCTTCGGTGTAGAAAAGACTAATAGAACGAAATTGCGTGGCAATGAATAGGCTCAATCTTATGGAGATTATCTAAGCGAAAAGATATGAAAGAGGGACTTGGTAGAAGCAAACCATTGAGCGTCTCGTGATAGAAAATTGTAAAATATTATCTCGCGGCGTAAAGAGAGATCAGGTAGTGGCAACTCTGGTCGTTACAGCAGCTGCGCAATCATATTATGAAAGGATGAAGCGTTCGGAGCGGTTCTGGACGGACTCGACCGATAAAGTTAAATAGGGGAGGCCAGGGCCCATATTGAAGCGCCATATTCCAGTTCCTTCCGTATAGGACGTTTATGAAGTTGTAGTTCCAGCGAAAATGTTATACAAAAGAAATTACGTTTTAAATAGCCCAGTTTGCAGTACGCAATGTTTGCTATGTAGTTTATATGCGGTGTCCAGGAGAGATTGGATGATATATAGACGCCGACGTATTTATAGGTAGTTTCGGTCTCACGAATATTCTAATTAGGTGTATAATTAGGGCTTCGAGAAGTTTATCGCACTACTTACATTAATTTCTATTATTCGTAATTAACCAGTCTTTACACCATGCAGGGATCATGTTAATACAGGACAGTAGTATGGAGGAGTCATTATCAGATGAAAACTCACGGTAAAGAACACAATCATCAACAAACAGATTAATTAATAATGAACTTTACTGGGCATGTAAATAATGCAAATTATCAATAGCAGATGTCCGAAGGCGAAACCTTGGGGGACACCTCAATATACCGTAAAAGAAGACGACTTTGTTTGGTTAACAGTGACAAACTGAAAGCAGCTTAAGAGGAAGTTATGTCACAAGGCAAGGACGTTATGTTCAACCTTTAGTTTACTTAGTTTTAATATTAATAGTTCATTTGATACCTTGTCGAAAGATTTGGAGAAATCGAGAAACATGAAGTCAACTGTGGAACCATGGTTAATCTTGAATTAAAGCGAGTTGAGTCTCACACGGAAAAATTGTACGAAAGCCACGTTTTTAATCGTGGAAATAGAAGTGTGTGAACCATGGTTAATCTTGAATTAGAGCGAGCTAAGTCTCACACGAAAAGATTTTAGGAAAGCCACGTTTTTAATTGTGGAAAAAGAAGTGAGAATCCATGTGACGACATATTGTCCATGACAAAATATGTTTAAACACTTTTTCACTGGATGCAAGGGAATGAAATGGGGCGGTAGTTATTGGCAATATGTTTATCAGCACTCTTATGGCCGGGAACCAACTTCCCTATCGTTAAGACACTCGACAGGGTGCCTGTAAGCAAAGACTGCTCAGAAATTTTATACAAAATAATTGAGGAGTGTTTTTAGTGTTTTTACAGAACTTTCAATTCAGACTATGTATACCAGAGGCTGAGTAGTGATTATGAGCATCAATAATTTTTGCGACGCTGCATGGATCAATAAATAGAGATACATTTTAGAAAATTAGCGGCTATAAACTGAGGGATGGTGAGCTTTCTGGTGTCTCAAAAATGAAGTTACAAAGAAAACGTTAAACACTGAAGCACACCGGTCATTAGATTGCATGACGCCATCACCTGAACTACTGGTCATAGCGTCATTCTTATGACCATTCACAAGCTTCCAGAAACGGCGGGTTTGTTTTTAGGGATATCAGGCAAATTTTGTTGGTTGTGTGTATGTTTGACCTCACGGGACGTGCGATGAGAGCTTCGATTTGCAGAATGATCAGCGCACGATTTTTCTGGAAGATTAGAGCACTCCGATGATTGTAGGGTGTAACGGGCCGACGCAACGCAGGCGATTAGGCTCGCCGTAGTGGAGGGCCACGGATTAATTTTGACCACCAGGGGATCTTTAACGTGCGCCCAAATCACGTACACACGAGTGTTTTTGCTTTTCGCCTCCATCAGAAAAGCGGCCGCCGTGGTTGGAAATCGAACAGATTAGAGCACTTCGTATTTCGGAATACACGGTTCGTTTTCTGGTTTAGGGGCTGAAAATATTTATTGAACCCCGGAATGGGTAACGCAGCGAGATATATTTACTTGTTACGTTGGCTACATTGCCTCTAAAAAGACACCAGCTGCGCTCTAACGACGCGTGGGAAAGGTGTTTAGTCAAGAAATACGAATAAATTGGTATTTATACCGTCATAGTCTGTGCGACAATGATCACATATTTGCTTCACATTGTTCCGGTGACGGGATGTTGAAAAATGTAAATCAAATTGAGTGGGAGTGCCTGCAATCCCCTTCCCTCACCCCTAACCCCAACCCTAACTATGAGCAGTAGATGGAGCTGCTGACCAGCTCCGACCTTCCACACCAGCGACGATTGGTGGAGAGGGCTCGGATGGCCAGCATACCCCAAGACATCCCGGACTAAGGAAGCCTTCCACCGGCCCGGCACCTAACAGCAGAACCTGGTCTCCAAAGAAGTTTATTCATCATCTAATTGGAGAAGGGCATGATCGCTATGTCCAGGTATAACTGGTAAAGAAGTTACTGCTTCTGTACAGGTTGTCAAACTAAGGTCGAGCGTGTTAACCGGGTAACCCAAAAGGTTGTGTTACCATTTGGGTGAAGTGGAAGGCTGAGCAGAGATAAAATAACGACTTTGTTTCACACTTTCTGGGTACATCACTAGAACCACACCTGGCGGATTTTATTCTTGTGGTATTAAAAGTTACCGGAAAGAATAACTCGCCTGTGGGGGTGTCGAAAATAAATTAATTACTTCGTGAATGTTATCATTGAAAGATTTATCGGATGAGGGGGATCAGTAGGCTGCTCCTATAATAACGTTCTTACATTTGAGAGTTAAGGACGCCCATACAATTTGTACATTGCTAGCTAAGGTAACGGCAGCATCCATTAAACTGGAGTTTATTCCAATCGTTACACCACCTCCCGAGCACAAAATGCGCACTTCATTATGTGTTCTAAAATCACAGAGTCGCGAATTTCGCCCGATAGCTACGTTTCAGTGAGCACTATGATGTCAGCGGATGCTGAATCAGTGAATGCTCTTAGGCGCATTTTCCTTATTAAGGATGCTGTGGATGTTCGTGAAAGCAACCAAAGGCATCTTGCTAGGTCCGCATGATTTGAATAAGCTTCAACAGGAAAGATAACCCAATCTTGCAGCAGGCGTGGAAACATTAAGACTTATTTGAAGGCTGAAGGTGTTACGATTGGGTGTGCTGTCGACAACACGGCCGGTAGGGGGGTTTTACGTGCAACATTTGCCACTCAAAAGTAATTTTTTGTACTTAGTTTTACATTCTGCTTCCCGGGTTTAAGCAAATTTTTAAGGTTTTCTGAGCAAGTGGAGTTTCTGGGCAGTAATATTCGATTATCGTTTTGACAGCACAGCACTTTTAGTCTTGGGAGAAGCAAATTTAAAAATCAAGCGTCTACAGCGATTGTCTGCGGCATGGCCAAGGTAGTGCGCACGAGTGCTAGCGTCAGAAGTATCTGGGCAACCAGTCAGAACGACACGGAAACATTTTGTCTTCTGCATCAGCGTATGATTCTGGGGAAGATCGCTCAATGCCATAAAATATAAATTTGCAGCGACATGGCCTATTTTCGTTGTCATTCGAACAGGCATGCAGGCAGTGAAATAAATTAAGGAATTTTAATGCCGGTTAGAGTGTACATCAACCTGCAGATTCTCAATGGCTGTTCACTTTTGTTCAAAACTACAGATACGAGCACAGATATCTGTAAGCTTGGAATTCATGATGTCATGTTTCAGGAAAAGCGTAGCAAGTGAATTCTTTAGTGACTCCTTTGCTACCGGAACATCAGCCGTCAAATTTTGCTAGTCGCGAAGAAAGTCGTAATTTCTCTAAAGTCAATACTTATCGGGAACGGGGTTGAGTTCAACATCCCCCGCCAGTACCAAAAGCGGCAGGTTACAGCTGCATACTGGCTTACCAAAGAAAGCAACACTTCTGAGCACGGAAACAGAAAGAGAAAGCAGTTGCTTGTTCTTTTGCTATAAAGAAACCCGAAGTAACTGACCAGCGGGATAAAAAATCGGTAAAGAGTGCGAGCCATCTGCGCAGTGTAGCTGTTTCGGTGCCCAGTTTTCATAATTGGGGCCTTTCTTAGTTCATCTGCTGTTCTTTCTTTTGCGGAAGGATGTACCCATTATTTGAAGGTTAATCCGTTCGGTCAAGGCAAACTGCATTGCTCCGCGGTTGTTTCAAGCACCTAGGCAAATATTCCTACCCCATGATCCCATAGCTGCTGTGCCGCAGTTTACATTGGAATCGCCCATAATGAAAACCTACGTAGTTTTTACTTTATTCATTGTCAATTCAATGCATTAATTAAATACATCCATAACCTCATCACCATATGCGGATGTAGGCGCCACATGCAACTTGCGCTTTTCATGCAGCCTAACAAAGAGAGATGCTACACGCACTATAATGCTGCCAAATTCTGCCACATTCCCGCTACAGCCCTATGAACCAAGAACCCTACGTGTAATTGATGTGTTTCAAAATTCCCCCGATAACAGACAATATCTCTACTAGGGAGCACCAAAAACTCCTCCTCAACTCTTCTTACCTGGCTTAACGCTACCATGCCCATTGAATCCCACCTAAATCATGGAAAAGAACGGATAAATAACTTTGCTCGAAAACGATCAAGAATTATAAGTAGCTATAAACAATTCCCACTGGTGGCCTATCCGGACCCACAGATTCTTAGCATCTTCTGCTGTATTGCTTGCCTTCCCACCACCATGGGTAGAGGCAAAACAACTGCTTGGGACTGAGGGCCGAGAATGTGGTTGCATAATCATTAGGAAGGTTTTGGCAGATGTATGCAACCAGGGTCGCCAAATCCTTGAATTGTGAGCAAATACTGTTTAGTGTCCCAGGGAGCCTCGCCTAGTCTGGTTGCACCTATCTAGTACAGCCTCCCGTAGTATCCACCATAGTTATGCCCCGACCAGGCAGCATTGCAGACCTACTGATGTAATGGTTGGTGGTGGCTGACATCACAAGCTCAGTAATTTTGACACGCTCCATTGATGCACGTGTACCGTGACGTCTACAAAGCACTGCCTTGTTTTTGACTCTCAGGATACTGTGCTGACTGGAGGTATAGTTCCTTCTTAAGCACACTTCCAAGTGTCGGCCTCACCCGTTCATGCACCGCACTTGAGGTGGAGCATGGTGCGTCTCTGCACACTGCCCTAACAAGCTCTTACCTCCCAATGAAGGTGATGAGGGTGGCATTTTCACTTAAGGCGCGTGCACTAGCACAAGAAACGCGGAAGAGTGGGCCCATGTGCGTTTTTGGTACCTCAAACCGCCTGTCACTCTTAGTGCGTGGGCCTTGGACGAGTCGTTATGGTCATCTGGTGCTACTCCTCAAATATTGGCTTGCTGAAATATTTGCATCAGAGTGAGGGCAACAGTGAGGGAGCTTTGTCGAATCGGTGCTCGATGTTTTGACATCCCCTGCTTCGAGAAGTGTTAAGTAGCGTGTTTGCGAACATATTGTTTTACTTCCCGTATATTGGGTTATTTCTGCGCATGGCGTGCGTTCATGTCAGGTGCATCATTTCATTAGGTCTCTTGTAATTTCAATGCTTGAGTGATTGCATTCGATTGGGATCATCTGTTTGCATGCGAAAAAATGTCCTTAAACTGGCCTTAAAGACAAAACAAAAGTTTGTTCAGGTTGCAAAACCTAGTTCTTGGTATCTCGCTCCGCTCTATTCAAGCCAGGAAGGACGTTTTTACCCGTCAGGGCAAAAATGTGGAAATACTTCCAAACTTCCAAAACGTGCTCTATAGTGACTCAGAATTAAGCAGCAGTGGCGCAATAAAGGACAGCACTATAAACGTAGTTATCAGGGCGTTTACTGCCCGTTAGGATTCAAGCGATAAGATTAAACGGAACCGTAAGGGCCGCTACAGACACCCAGTCAAATTTAGTCAGGGGCCACCAATCGCTCAAACAAGATTCTGTGATTTATTAGTGATGCAGCCGGAGAGTGGATGTGGAGTTTCCACCAGTTCATTCTTTTTGTTTACTGCCTGAATTATTTGCTTCACGTTTGCGGTAATAATAGACCGACGTTAGGAGGAATTTAATTGATGGCTGTGTATTGAGGGATATCTTCGGACCCTGAAGGATATAGGGGAGAGTGAGAACTTGGTATAGGTTTGAAAATGATAGTTAGATAAAGCACACTTGTACTTCTTTTTGCAACGTTAGAAAGTCAATTCGGCAGTTCTCCCGCTATCACTCTATGCTTTAGTCGCTCATGAATGAAACAAATTTATACAGACTATTCCGACGAGAGATTTCTACAGTTGCTTCTAAAAGAGAGGCATCAGCTAAGATCTGACGAATGTGGTCTTCTAGATGAGTGGAACAGAGTATAGTGCCAAAATTTCTGATCGTCCTTGTGAAGAGGTGGAGTACATCCACATAAGATGGGAAGGGTTGGAAACGATTAGTTCCTCCCAAAAGAAGCATTTAGGGATATATGCTGCACGGGGATGAGTGCATTTAAAAGCTTGTCGGGATTATGTGCAGTTGATTGTTTTCACGAGAGATGGTTGAGGCGTGTTGCGACTACTTGTTTAATTGCGATGACAATTTCATATAAAGCTCCTTGGGCAGAGAGAAGAGCATATATGCATGTATATTGTGCACAAAAATTGCCTCTTCTTTAAAGAAAATTCCAAAACTCAGCTCGGGCCCCAAGCACGTTGAGCCGCATGCAGAAAATTGGAAAGTTCTACCACTGTAAACAAAACTTTCTGCAGCTCCCGCTCTAGTTATTTTTGTGTAAAGATTTTTTTATACTCGGAATTTATATAACGTGTTCTTGTTTAACGCTCAAAGCGAAATTCTTTTGGAAAGATTCCCGAATTGTATAAATTTTCTAAAAATGCCAAAATATAGCGTCTTTATTCTCTGCATGTTAACAAGAAAGGCAGTTCACATTGTGCAGTGTTAATATTCTATTCCTTGTCCATCTTCGCGGCAATTTTAGTTTATGTGGTGAAGACGGTTCAGTTTGTAAAAAGCGCTTTATCTTTGCTAGGTAAGGCACTTTGGTATATTTTTAAAGCCAGTAAAAAAAGGCCATGTTCGATTTTACAAATTACATCTAAAGTTGTTCTCCATCACTTACATCGAAAACATGTCGCACTATTTGAGTTGTTTTGCAGCTACATTGCGCCAAATATGGCCTTGTTAGCAGCATTGTTGAGGCATGTTCGAGTGGTTTGTAAGGAGCTTATCACTGCAATGTAGGGCTAGAAATGGCCGTTACAAAAAAATCTCTAATAAAATAGTGCGGTGACCATGCCTTGTTGAAATTAAGCTTGAGAAATGTTCGACGGCGCCTCTTCGATCCTGAATAGTCTGCGGCTGTACCACATGCTTCCTACCTGCCTTATCCATTCCTGCGTTGCCTCGCTCCATTCCTGAGGCGCCTCACAACAGCGTCATGGTGCACACTCCACGACCACTCGTGGGAACGTTTTCTGTGTTTCCACGCCACTGTCAGGGACTCCTTTACTGGTTAAGTAAGTGCATGCATCCAGCGCTGCATTTATTGTGCTATCAGATCACCTTTGAACTTGCTGTTCCATCTTCGTTTTTCTGTATATATTTTGATCCTTGCTTTTTCGCTACTTGCTCCGTCCCTCTATACGCACTTGAGTTACTTCCTGTGAAAGCCTTGAGTACCATGCAGATTCCGTTCGAATGACCGGGATGAAGCTAGCCTTCTTAGGTTATTAGTATTGACAACACTGGTGAAAGGATTGACCCCGCATGGTCGCAAGAGGAAGCCAAGGACGACAAGCTGGAGGAACGGAGCGGAAGGTGGTTCGGGTGGCGCTGATTGCGAACTAGAGAGCGTTTGGAGGTGGTACGAGTTGTGGAGGACTGGAAGCGGGCCCAAAGTTCCCGTTGAGGTCTTCCGGTAGTTTCGACAGGCCAGTAGGGGCCGGCAAACGCCTGCGGGGCCCGCAGACGAGCGGGACTCGTTCCTTCGTCTTTCCGAAGTTCGAGGACATGGTCTGGGCGGGAACTTTTACCGCATTCGCCAAGCGCTGTGGGCCCACAAATTTTGTAATCCCCTTATAATAATGAATCGGGACCTTGGGGCACCTCCGTATTAGTTTGAGCCCGCCACTTCGCGTATGAAACACAGTCTCCAGACCTCGCGAAGGTAATACGTTAGCCAGGGGTGCTAAGGCAGGAAATCTTGGTATCTAAAAGGTGCCTTAGGGAATCTCTAAAACCACAGTAGATTACCGTTAAAAATCGACCCTGAAGCAAATCTGAACAATAAAGATTAATAAAGTGCAGATTACACTCCTGCTTAACTCCGAACTTCGCCCACAAAACCGCGGCACAGCGAAGCGGCAACACGTCGCTGGCCGTCTTCCAAATATGACGCTACTTCCGATCGCTGTCCGTCGCAGTAGTGGGCGGGCCGTAGGGTCAATTTTATCGACAAATACCGTTATCTCCAACCTAAACATGCCGAAAAATTTTACAGACCTAAAATGACCAATCTAATATTTGCTAAAAGTAGTATTTTACGCGGTTTTGAAAGCGCTTCAGTAGCCCTTTAACGCATCTTTGCTGTACGACCGCGTAATTCCGTTCAGTCCGGGTTACCCACGAGGTGCTGTCAGACAAGTTAATCAAGCCGTGCGAAGGAATCGCGTGGTATACGCGAAGATGTGCCGAAACAGGCCCAAAACAACCATCGCTAAAGCAGACGACAAAGCCGTCCCGCGACACGCCCGCCGGTGTGAACAAACAGATGCGCACGGGGAACGCTCGGGAACCATTCGCCGCGCCATATACACTGTGCTCTGTGAGTGAAAACCATCCTCCACCTTTCCAGCCGCGCTGGGGTTTTGAGCGTCGGCCACGGCGTAGAAACGAAGACGAAACGGAGAGGAGCGTCTCGAAAAGTGAGACAGTGGAACCTAGCAATCCTGAAGTGCTAACTCAGGGTACACCATTACGCGACACAAGCGCGGATACCGAAAAAACTCGGCATATGAGCTTAGTGATTCTCGTGTATACCAATTTAAACTACAGTAGAATCTGGATAAACAGAAATCGCTTAAACGGAATTGCTGCTTAAACGGAACCGTAACCACTAAGTTGGTTGGTTTTGTATTCAGATGACGTTAAAAAACTCTCGGCAATCGAAACGAAAATGTCCGCGTCACCGTGTAAACGGAACCAGAAATGGAACTGGTGAAACCCATTGCCATGAAAATCAGCTTTTCACGGTTCCAGCTGTATCGTTATTGTTTGATTTTTTTATTCCGTGCTTTTTTTAGCCTCGCTGGCCTCGTAAGACTCTTCTCGTTTGTGGTCAGCCGTATTAGCGCAACGAATGCAACATAGCAGTTCTTGTTCCAGTCCAGTTCTTCGGTCTCCATTCAAGACGCCGAGGTTGCAAGGCTCACCTTTTCCCACCTCGTTCGTGCTATCGTGGTGCTATTAGCGCTTCATTACCGCGTTGTCGTCTTCAAAATTCGGTGGCTCGTGGGCCCGCGAAGTTGAGGGCTCTGGCCCTCGTGAAGGTGCAGTTTCAAAGACTCAAACAAAAATAATTGGTGTATTTTGTAGCGCACAGCGACTTGTGGCCAAATAAACTTTGTGAATGCTGGGCCCAACCCTCTTGTAGTTTTCTTGCTTTCTGAAAAATTATCAGCTGCATTCACCTTCTAGTGCTTATAGTTGCATGAAATGGTATTAAAAGTGTGTGCTCACAAAGATTTGTATTTTCGCGCATCTATCTCAGTAAACGAAACTCCTGTTAAACGGAACTAATTTTTTCGGTCCCTTGAAGTTCCGTTTATCGAGAGTCTACTGTAGTTAGCTTAGAAAGTTTGAGAATTGCGAGAAAGCTGAGGGAACTTTTATAATCTCTACTTATCCGAACCACTTGCTCGTTTCGCCTCTTGTAATATCTCTTCAAACACAACCGAATTTGTATTCGTCGATTTAGAAAACGGAGTCCTATTCATGGCAAGCAGTGCGAAAAAGATAGCGTTTCTCTAGCAGTCAGATGTCTGTATGTGTTCTCTACGTTTTGTTTTCCCGCCCGGCAAACCAACCCTGAACGTATCTTTGCCATACGCCGGCTTAGTTCCGTCGGGTCCGGAATACGCAGGTGGTGCTGCCGAGCAAGTTAATCAAGCCGTGCCAAGGAAGCGCCGAATGGGCGCGAAGCTGCGCCAAAACAGGCCCAAAACAACCATCGCTAAAGCAGACGACAAAGCTGCCTCGGCGACTCGTCCGCCAATGTGACCAAACAGCTGCGCGCTGGGAATGCTCTGTAACCATTCGCCGCGCCACCTACACTGTGCTCGTGAGACAAAACCACCCTCCACCTTTCCAGACGCGTTGGGAGTTTTTTGTCGCGCTCATCAGGAAGGAAACTTTGGCTGGTGCAGGGAGAAAGCTGTGCTTCAAAAATCCCTTTTGGTATATGCCACTGCAGTTAGCGAACTTCTACTCTACTGCAGGCACGCGAATATCAGCCTTGCAGGGCAGTACGCTGCAGCCAAAACTTGCGATGTGTCTATGCCTGGGTATTTGCGCCGAATCTACGAAGCGCGGGACATCTTGAATGCGGTATCGGCGACACACGTGACGGCATCTAGAAGTATTTGAAGGGGGCATAAGGGGCATCCTGCTGCAATAAACAAGAGAACGTGGATATTAGACCTCGTTGTAGAAATGCGATATACAAAATATGCCGTAGGAGTGCTAACCTGCCTCAGTCTTAGTCTCGTGACTAACTTCCGGGGCGTTCGATTCGCTTTGGTCGGTCGCATGTGTATGTTCCCCAGAAAATGCTAGGATCCGAAATGAGGCGAGGTTAGTCGTAACTTTCGATAAACAAGGTACTCTTCTGCGGCAGGTCCTATGGCCTGGGTTCGTGTGATTGACCCCAGTGTACGAATACGGATCACGCAATAATGTCACACCCCTATTCTAGGTGGTTATTACTTACCCATCGAAACAGAGAATAAATCAACGTGAAAAAAGGACCTCTATTTTACACCGCGCAGGGTATTACCGTAATGAAAAAAAGTGCAGAAAAGAGAAAGGATCTCAGGCTCTAACCACGTTACCCTCTTTGTCCCCTCTCACGTTCACTCTCAAGGGAGCAGGATGTAAGCCCAAAGGGAAAAAAAGAGAACATTTTACTGTCGAATCACGTGATTCTCACAACCGCTTCTGGGCAGCATTAAGGGTTGGAAAGTGTCGTAGTAACTTTATCGTCCTCGTTTGGGGCTCAAGGACGGGCAAGGCCACAGCCAACCTCAAGAGGGGGGCGCAGGTTCTTATTTATGACTCCTGTACTTTTTTCTTTGTTGCCCCAACTGCCTGCCACGCTTTCCTGTTTTGTGTCATTAACAATCTTATCGACTTCGCTGAGAAGGAAATGCACGTAAAGAAGAATAAAAATATTAATATTTATATCGTTGCACCTATGACAATCTCTCCCATACGTCGAACAAGTCTATGCCAAACCCGGCCCTGTTACGTAGCTGCTTGCGACGGAACTGGTGTGACTCACCTGCCGTATCCACTTTCCAAAAGCTTTTGGCCTTTTCAATGATGCAAGTTTGTGTTCGCGGAGTATCGGGGAAGGCAGCCTTGCTCTGGGCCTATCGTTCCCCTCTAGTCCTCGTTCTACAAGGACCTCCTTGTGTTGCGTGCTGCCCCTGAGGCCTGTGAAATGAACTTTTGGGCATAGTCGAAGATATGCCACGTACACTGAGTGTATTCGTCTCCTGCACGGGTAGGTGTTTTATGAATGCGTATTGAAGTTTAAATGTTTCTTTGAGTGTATTACAGTTCGGTCAGTCTTCGGTGAACTTTTTTCACAACGGGTACTGTTTCGGGCCTTTACCTATGTATCGTGGTGGTGTGGTTGGGAAGTTGCCACTACCATACAAGTGTGAGCTGGCCTATCATTCTTCTGGTGGAAAGCGAACAGAGGAGCAAATAGGTCAGTAGTGGTGTAAGTGCTGTGTGCTATATTATGGAAGGTAAGATGGTCCTTTTTGGAAAGGCCTGCTCCTGATGATGTTACGAACTTTTAATGAGCTGACGAAGGGCACCGGTGCGTAAGAACTCCAGAGTTCTCACTCGTGGAAGGAGCACCATCACGTGTCCCAATTCCCTTCCTGCAGCGGCGAATTTACAGATTCACCGTGCTATGATGTATTCACGCATTATATGATTGATTTTAGGGTTTAACTCACCGACGTAACGCAGGTGATGAGGCACGCCGTAGTGGAGGGCTCCACATTATTTTGACCACCTGGGAATCTTTAATGTGCGCCGAAAACTCGTACACATCGGCGTTGTTGCTTGTCGCCTCTGTATTCACGCATTACGTAATGAACGTATAACTGGGACACAAATATTACACAAATATTCATACAGCTTTGAAGGCACGAAAACAAGAACACTGGTATATTGCAAAAGTGCCCTACACGCACACCACACAGGTAATATTCCCTTGCTATAGCACAAACAACGTTAACTATATTTATCACTGTCTCCGTCTTTGTTGTCTTTTTTTTTTCTCAAAATAAAAGTTTAAGACAAACACTAACAATGACCTGGGGCTTAGAAATTCAAACAAGCGATTTTCGCGCACCTGGCCGCGATAGGTGGCTGGTTCCAGGCCGGCGCACAACATACATTCCGCAGTCCCTAAAACACAACGGGCCTTTTTTGTTACAGATACCAAAATAAACAGATGAACTGCAGTTTGTGGAGGCTCAAAGCAGTGCTAGAATATTTTGTATATGTCAGGCAGACCAGGGTTATTTTGTTTCAGTTGATCATTTCATGATGCTATTTGCTTTTCACCTTTAAAGTGAGCGCATGTACTTACGTGGTTATGGCTGCGTTTTTTGTTTACACAGAGAGCCAGCAACCCATATAATGTGTGGCTTCATTTTACTTCGCATAAAATGGTATGCTGGCTATTGATCTGCCCACACCTTTGTTTGCTTGTACTCTTGACACTATAATGCAGCATCGGCGTGTCTTATACAATTTTTTCGTGTCAAATGAGGGTGAGCATGTACTGCTTCTTTTCCCATTTTGCTGACATAATTTTGTGAGATGTTTTTGTTTAAGTTACAGTGTGTTTGATTTCTTCGCGTAGCACTGCTAGTTGTTGAACCACCGAATACGTTTCTGCCTTAGAGCCCATGCTGCTGACATGTACGAGGGCACTTAGGTACTTTGAAGCGGTTGCTAGCCGCTTTCCGCCTGAGGTAGCCCGAATGTGGAAAGTTCATGTAACTCTTTCATCAAAGTCTAATAATCAGAACTCATTAGTCGATGGTGGAGTACCGACAGAAAAATGCGTTGTAACAGTAATAAAATATTGTTTTAATTGCAACAGCCTCAAGCACGGTCTGTAGTTTGAAGGCGTGACGTGCCAAAGGCTTTCCGGCCATGGTGGCTGCCCTAAATGAAGAGTTTGCGCAGCCGTCCTTTTGCAGAAACCCAGCACTTATTGGGGATTTTTAATTTTATATGTTGCAGTCAAAAAGCATGTAACGGGTAATGCGTGTTCCACTCGGTAATCAGCGAGGTCTTGCAGATCCCTGTCTTGTAAACAGAGAAGAAGCCTATCGGTTGGAGCTTGACCAGGGCTCGACGGCCATCGCTTGAGGATTTTTCCCTCCACCTTCCAACACATCTCCACTCTTGGTCCCAGCGCTTGAATAGGAGCGGGGAACCATGAATACTAAAGATGCCCCGCCATGTGCGGGGTCCAGCTTTGCTCTGAGGCAAAGGTATACCATTGAGATAGTGAGTGTACCAGAAGGTAAGGGTAGCTTTATTGCTGCTCCATTGGGAGAAACGTTCACAGTCTATTCACCTCGCCCATGAAAAGCACGCCGATACTTTTGCTGCGGATGCAAAACATGAACGGGTGGTCCGCGTAGAACTTATCAATGGTGCACCCTAGACAGGATCCGGTCATCTCTGCGTAGCTGGCTGCTGCTGCTTTTGTCCCTTTTTCGTCCACTTCGATGACCGCTTTGTGAACGACGTCGTCCAAATACAGCCCCTTGTTTCCGGTGACGCCCGAGAGATCGGCGTTGTGTGGGTTGAAGACGCTGCGTATGCCGACCTTTTCGAAATTGTCCTTGAGATGGTACTGCGTCGCGAGCTTAAACCTGCAGGAGGAGATATGGGATGTCCATGCCTCAGTGGGAGAGCATGCGACTCGAACATACACTTCTTGGGCTGTTGAAAGGCTGTTGAAATTGGAAAATGTCGGTTATCGGCATACGTTCAAGATTTTTTGTCTTTTTTTATATCCCGCGTAATTTCCAGTTGTTATGTTGGACCTCCCCTTGTTTACTTTATGTAGTTACAAGCAACTACAGAATTTTGGCTTTTTAAACATCATATATAAGTTTAAACGAAGAAAACACAGATAATGAGTGTTTTTAGCAAAAATAATGGATACGTCAAAGAGCAGAAAGGCGGGAAAGAGAGTTAAGATTTACTCGGCTTTTCGCACACGCCTACCGTCGCCCAGCAGGAAAACCTAGTAGGTCTTGGAAGTAGGGATAGCAAGCTAGTTAGTATAGCTACATTTTTAAAGAGCGTTGAAAGCAATTACAGGGCCAAATTCACGGGATGTCGTGGTGTATTTAGCAGTAAAGAACGTAAATAAAACCTCAGAAATTCCTGAAACAGGTCTGGCGGTGTCAAAGGATTGCAGAAATTCACATCCAGCGGTCTTATCACAGAATACATGCATATGTTCCAACAACATGCCCGTGGCAAAGCACAATGAGCAACACCTCTCTGTTGTAAGCGTAAGGCAACTTCGCTTGTCATCAATGAAAGTTACGGGAGGCTGACGTGTTTATCTCTGGATAGATATTGGTGACTTTGCTCTTATAACTAAATTTTTTACATAATTTAATAAAGCAACCACGGAATTACCCACTCGCACAACCCGCCGCGGTGGCTCAGTGGCTAAGGAGGTGGGCTGCTGGGTCTAAAGACACGGGTTCGATTTAATGGCGGCGGCGGCTGTTTTTCTGGTGGAAGCGAAAAGCAAAAACGCCCGGGTGTCCGAGATTTTGGTGCACGTTAAAAATGTCGAGGTGGTCAAAATAACCCGGAGCCCTCCACTGCAGCGCGCCTCATTGCCTGTGTAGCGTCGGTGCGTTAACTCCCAATATCAATGAAATCCATCAAGCGGCTTGCGCAAATTCTATTCAACAGAAAACATTTCGTCCAATCTATCTGTTTATGGACCATTTGTTCGAGCGTATGGATGTGTTTGTGTGCTTTGTTCTGTTCTTGCGGTTTGTTTCCTTCTTTTCTCAGTGAAGAAATATGTCCGGACAGATGTCAATTTCGCTAACTTGCTTTTGTTGAACTGTGTTGCAGCATCACCACTCTGATGTAGACCATACCTTTCCTGTCTAGGCCTTTTGTGCATCTGATCTACTTTTTGTTTCTTTCACATTGCTCACGTAGAAGCCCATGCCTGCTGGACGTGCCTGGACGTACCAGACGACACCTGCCTCCCGTTTACTACCCTTCTGTGCGCCTTAATTATCTCTTGTTTGATTCCGCATTGTTCAGAGCTCGACGCCTACTTCGCTTGTGCCTGCAGCCAGTACATTCTGTGTTCGGTCACGTACATCACGTTTGGTTCGGCTTCGTTTCGTTTTATCATGGCACGTTCATTTTGAGTGAGCGATGTGCGCGCCCTCCTTTTTTTACCTTCTCGCTCTCATGTTCCCCCACCACCACATCCCAATTGTATACATGCACGTCTGTTTTCGAAATCTTTCTGTCTTTAGAACAAGAATATGAAGGATATTGTTTATTGTGTGTTCATAAACGGCATACTAGGTGAATATGCAGAAGAAGCTCTCACAGCACGAGGGTGTAAGCGAACCTCCTGTAAGTAAGTAAATACTGTCACGTGTTTCTTAACACCGGCGCGAAGAGTCTACTGTGAGGACGAAGGAGTGGTTGAGTGCGCGTGCTCTCTCGTCATCGTCATTGAGAGGTCTGGCGCTCGCGCTTGGAACCCTGTGCGCCAGCTCTTCCCAAAAGGCTCCAGCTGCGTCGGCTCATCTGTCGCCACCTTCAAGGTGACGACCAGGTGGCGACCAATGCTCAGCAACGGCGTGCTTATAGCACGCGAAAATACAGAGATTGTAGCAAGATCTGAGCGCCTGGCATGGGACAGCAAGACAGACAGAGAGAGAGAGAGAGAGAGAGAGAGAGAGAGAGAGAGAGAGAGAGAGAGAGAGAGAGCTCTTTATGAGAAGAAGGCAGGTAGGTCTGCAGTCATGTTTTCGCCTACATACTACTCTGCGGGGATGGAGTGAAGGGAGTAAAGGTCCTAAAGGAAGCAGGGCGAAAGATTGTGAAAAAAAGGAAGAATTAAAAAAGAAGACAACATGCAATGTTCCAATGGACACGTAAATGTCCAGGTGGTCTCAGAGAATGACGGCGTATAGTTCTACATTGTCTCTGCTACGCCAATGTCGTGTATATAATCAAACAGTGCATCTAACACTTTTCGCTTGGATGATTGAGATGACTGTGGTCCAAGAAGAGCTTTCAATGATAACAGTCCGTTGTTGAGGTACTCGACCTTCTTGGCGAGGTGGTTTCGTTCCTGGTTGTACGCCAGACACTCTAATAAAATGTGTTCAGGAGTTTCTGGCAAACCACAGTTATCACAATAAGGGTTTCTGGTTTGACAGAGGCGATATCGGCATGAGTTCGTAAGTGCTGCGTTGAGGCGCAGCCGATGGTAGAGCGTCCCAATTCGACGTAGGATTCTCTCTGGCAGAGTCATCCTCAGGTCAGAGTCTATAGGATTCACAAAAGGTAGCCTACGTCGCTGGGTATCGTGTGACCTTACAACGGGTACCCACACATTGTGGCATTCTCGGCAACGAGAAAGCAGATGAGGCGTCTTGCAGAGGGCTACAACTGCGCAATGTAAAGAAAATTTTCTTCACAAAGCATAAGCCTGCAGCGCTAGCGAAGCAGATTGCCTTAGAGAAAATAAATTGCCTGGTACGACAAAAAGAAAATACAAGTAGAACAGTGCGCCAACGAACAAACGAAAGGGGATTATAAAATGAAATAGTAGTGAAAAGTGTTTATAGAATGCTAAGCGCCAGAAAGAAAGGAAGAAAGCGCAGTTTTCAACGAAATTATAAACTATCACGTTTTAATTCCACTAGGAAGGGTATTCCAGCTATACATTGCCACAAATAAGCAGAGTGTCATATTTAGTGTTCACTTTTGGCAGTAAGAAATAAATGTTTGGGGTCAACCGGGTACAGTTGTTTTATTCAGCGTTTCGGGGCGGAATAGGATCGTAGGTATCAGTTTATTAACTGATTAACACATAAGAATACTGAGGCTGTATTTGAAAAGCCTGCGTATTGTTAGTAATCTATTACCCTTGAGTAGCTCGTTGGCGTTGCTATTGCAGAGACAATGTGTTATTATTCGTATCACTTCATTTTGAATGTGCTGGATTTGAGCGGTATGAATATGATAGGTATTACCTCATGATGCAATACAGTAAGTGAGGTGAGTGTGAATGAAGGCATAATAAAGCGATATTAAGGTTAACTAAAGCATGTACCATCTTTGATTAGCACGCGGATACCGCAGGACAGTTTTGTTTGATATGCGATACATGGTTGGTGCATTTTAGGTTTGAGTCAAGTAAGACTCCTAGGAATTGAAATTCGGAAATTCTATTAAATAATTAATCTGTAGCTGAGGGTCAAAGGTAAGCGTTTTACGGCTAGAAGTGAACTCATAAAAGCTGTTTTAGTGGGGGTGTATTTGCAGACTGTTAAGTTCGCACCAATGCAATACATTATTGAGATGGCATACCAGTTTTTCGGTTAAATTATGAATGGAGGTATTGTTAGCTAGTAGAGATGTAGGCCAGCTAAAGAAAGGGTTCGCAAAAGCCGAGGGTTTTAGGTAAGACATTGATGTTTATTAGAAATAAAATACGTCCATAAATAGATCCCTGTGGTACGCGTTTGTTAACTTTCATAATGTTAGACAGTGTGTTACATAAAGATGCCGCGTGCGATCGATTAAGCACGTATCTTTTTATGAATGAAAGGGTGTGGCCCAAGCCGCCTTTTCATTCCTGTTTAGCATGTAAGATACTATGATTAATAAATCAAATGCTTTGGTTATTTCTATGAAACAAATCCAGCGTATCTTCCGGTATCAATCGTGCTTTTTAATTTTTATCTGCAAAGGAGACGAGGACGAGATTAGTGTGATATCCAGCAGGGTGACCACACCGATTAAGCGATAAGTCCGCAAATTTTGTTACATATCTAGTCAGAGTCGTTGTAAAACATTTTTC
Organism: Haemaphysalis longicornis; assembly: GCF_048455015.1. Lineage (NCBI taxonomy): Eukaryota > Metazoa > Arthropoda > Arachnida > Ixodida > Ixodidae > Haemaphysalis > Haemaphysalis longicornis. The sequence goes on from NW_027526445.1 coordinate 188,614,978, forward strand.
TAATATTTTGCTCAACAGTGGCAATTTAGCAACATGTATATAATTACTAATTGGTCTTTGGTCTCATTTTCTGCAAATCATCACAGTTTCTTATTGATGAAGTTGTGCTGACAATACACCATATTTCAATATCTTATTTGAAGTGACATAAAACGGATGCGCAATCATATCACAAACCCACTTAATAGGACCGGGAGAAATGTCGAGGCCAGCACTTACCTTGATATATTTGATTATAGAAATTACTTTATCAGGGCTTGGTGGGAAAAGAAAAATAACCGTGAAAGGCGTTGGGATGAATCTACATCGGTCAGAACGGGATCATTATTACCAGAGAAAAAATGATCATTCAGTGTGTTCGCGATTTCTCAGGGGAGAGTAGTATAGCTTTCTAGAGGAGTTAATTTCGTTGCTCGATATGGCTTTACAGTTTGCGTTCTGAAATCAGTTTTTTCCGCAGTTGTTTAGCAGCGCAGCCTGCTGAGTTAATCCTAAGCTGGTAATACCGGCGCCGGGATTCTTTTAGTAGCTTTTTAAGGCTCTGTCTGTAGGCTTTGTATCTTTTTTAGAGGAATGTTGGAAGGATGCTTTTTTTTTGTTTGAAGTTCTCTCCTTTGCGCATACATGACAGTAAGCAATCTGTGAGCTAGAGGTTGTGTAGAGCTGCCAATTTTTTATGGCTGATAACTTGCGTTGTAGAAGGGTAATACCCTCATGTAAAATAGAAATGGATTCACAATACGCGGCGTATGCGGCGGCCATTAGCGGCGGACACGACCACACAGCATTGCGTACGAGTTGGATAAACTTGTCTTAGTAGAACACAGTGCAATTAAACACTCAGGTATTATTAGGAGCATCACAGATTAGACAACAGAAGATTGGATAATGACAAGTTAGGTCACTCTTGAGGATTGGGAACTCTTGGGACTGAATTGAATAAGATAATATATGGTAAATAAGTGTGGTTGTGTTGCCTGATAAAAACCCTGCAAAAAAAGAAATTAAGGGTCGAAAACCTTAGCCAACAAAGCAATTAGCGTCTTCGACAGCCGTAGGGTTTTTGTTCTCTAAAAGGTTGATGTTGAGTTATATATATGTTATATATATATATATAGCATATATATATATATATATATTGTACTGGAGATAGTTGTCCCCGACACGACGACATACCATGCGGTTAGTCTGCGCCAATCTCCACTGTGCAACAGACGGGGTATGTGGCGGAGGAAGGACTGCTATGTGCCGCATGATGATGGCATGCAAAGGCGCTGGGCGAGAGAAGAAGAGGAACGGTCAGCATCGCGAGTGGCTCGCTCTAAGAGAACGCACCGAGACATCGGTCTGCGCTGCCTTGCCTGTCTCTGGTCTCTGCCTCTTTCCAAGCGTCTTGGTGACCGATAGACGCAGCCTAGGTTGATTTTATTTCCAAGGGACAAATGAATTTCTTATCGATTTCAATACATACTGATTCACCAGTTGCTATTGAAAGATTTGGACCTATTCTTCGATTGTACCTAATAAAGTTAGATAAAAAATAGCGTCACCGCCATGGTTTTCTCCGCATCTGTTACAATACTCAGGTGCATACGACGGAGTGTCCAGCAAGTTATCATCATTTCATAGCCAAGTCTCACAGCAGATGAATGGAAACCTAAGGTTTCTCGTCAATATGAGGGAACTTCTATTCGGTTGATGTTTTCTAAGGCTGCGCGCATTAAAATGCATGGCCGATGAAGACAAGTTTTTGAGGAGTTGGCGTAGTTGATTAGGTTACAGCTACGCAGCCATTTTGGGCGAAATCCAGAAGCGACATCACAAAGCATGCCCTGTGTACCTAAACACGGCTAGGTGTCGGTTACTTGCAATGCGGAGCACCTTGCCGTCCGTGTGCAGCACCTTGCCTTGACTAAATATGGCAGTTACTGGTCCCAAGGTATTGCCATACTTTCTTGCTTTTAACAGCGAGGTCTTTGGCAAAGAGTCTTTTGTTTTCAGATGTTAAGTGTTCATTTGGGAAAAAAAGGGGTAGCTTTGTGCTCCAGCGCATCAGAGATTTTTTGTGCTAAGCACAAGCTTTCGCGCCTGTGCAATAAAATCGTGCTTCGTTGCCCAACCCCAGAAACGAACGCTGACGATGTAGTTTTGTGGGGACTTTGTAGAACACGGTGAGCTAGGTCAATGTCGCTGGTGGCAACTGAGCAGCCGATCGATGATTTCACTTTTTTCGCGAGCTCGTTGCACTGTTCACCCTTAGTAGAAGGAATATCCTCAGCTTAACAATATTCAGTCGAGAATACTCCTCAAGCTCGGAGACGCGTTTGCTCAAGCCCTCATTTTTTGCCTCCAGTGTCTTGTAGCTTCAAGAAGACATGTGTTTCCTATCGTGGTTTCCTCTACAGATCACTTCAGCATTTCCACGCTGTAGACCAGCTCAGCCAGATCAGCTTGCACAGATCCTTCTGCTGGTTCCAAGGACGGCTTCTTTGATTTTGGTTTCTCAAACTGATTTACAATAAAATCATAATGATTAGGCTCGGATGCTGCCTCTAGCTGTTCATTCCGTTTAGCGAGCTCTGTTTAAGAGGCATCTTTTATGCTAGCTCTAAGAAACAGCATGAATTACAACAGCTCAAGAACTCACAGAAGCTGTTGTGGAAAAGGTCTAAGAGGCGAAACCAGCATTAAATGTAATATGCAAGAGCGATACAGAAGCGTAGTGCCTGACCCTTCCGTCACAACTGCTGCTGCCGAAAGATGCGCGAGAACTGTAGCAATGGCTTCACCCTCCCGTGAGCGGCCGATCCCCTTCCCGACTGGAGACGCGTAGACATGCGTGCATGAAGTGTACACAGGTTACCCTCGCAGTTGGGCAACCAGCATGTAACTTTCTTACCGTTTGTTGTAAAGGTATAACCTTTCCCTGCGCCACTAAATCATATATATTTATATATATGCTTCTTTTCTAACTACTCCTAACTAACTTCTAGCATTAATTTCTAACTACTGCCTCGTCGTCTTCGCGATTGCAAGAGGCAGCCCGTAACCATAATAAATAGGCTAGCCCTCATAAGGCCAGCCATAATGAAGAATAGAATAGAGGATTTGTAAAAAAGTAGCTGGAGTATGTGTGGGTATGAATGGCAAAATAGAAAATAGGATACATTACTTGGGAAGGCGGATCTCGACTTCCGTATTCTTCTTGAGCTTCTTCAGCGCCTGTCTGAAGGAATCCATGGGCAGACTTCGCAGGCTTGCGATGCCATCTCGACGGCGGGGCAGCAATATTGTCATACTGTAATCGGCGATTTTGTAAGGTAAGTCCAGAATATCGCAGCCCAAATCATCGAATCTTCCGTAAGAAGCCCTGAATTGCCCGGTCATAGTGTCCACTTGAGTCGCCTGCCTTCCGTCATTGTAAAAGGGGAGTCGCTTGGTCTCTGACTTGTTGAACTCGGTCACCCAAAGGCCCTTGAAGTACACAGCATTTAAGACAACCATTTGGGTGTCAGGTGGAAGGGGCTTGTCAAACAGTTCTGGTATTAGGCCTTTAGTGTGTGTACCGACCCAGTCGTTGATGGTACGGACTGCCTCCTTACCTTCCTTCACAAAGTCAACGGCAAACAGCTCGGCGCCAAATGACTCTTTCAAACTGGTGCGATAAGCGGGAAGAATTTGGAAGCCCTTCGTGAGCGCAGCAGCGTTGGCGCTGCTTACGGTGGAATTGGTGATCTGTAGGAGGCGTTCGTTGTGCGCCTTGTGCGACTCGAGAACCTTGTCTTCAGGAACGCGGGCCTCCTTGTAGCCCAGAGTTCTGAAAAGCTCTTTCTTAGTGTCGCCTCTGGCTCCTGCGTACACCATGCCCATGAGCGAGGACAGACTATAGGGTGAGTACAGGACGTTGGGCAGCTTCTTTCGCGAGATCACGGGCAACAGGCGACGACCCAGAATGTCACTCGCTTCGTGTACCAGTCCAGTTTGAGCGTTGTGCGCTGCGAAGCTGGCAGAAAGGGCAAGAACGAAGAGCGCGAATACCGCCATTCTTGTAGATCCCTGCAAAAGGAAGCCAGAAACACCGTGATATGTATCGGTGAAAAATGAAACGGTAAACAGTAGGGAGAAAAGTAATAAATGAAACACTCTTGTCAATCAACGCCTTCATGCAGTGGAAGTAAGAAGTGAAGTATATTGTTCCATTGCAAGAAGTGCAACAGGCGAAGTTGGGGGCAAAGACAAATGGAGATTTATTTCGGCGAACTTGTGCCTCCAGAGGAAAGCGCCAAAAAGACGTGGTCTCACGGTAAGTCCCGATCAGCCAAATCAGCGTTATAAAGCACGAGCCGTTCTACGAAATCTCCTACACGCGCCACGTGGAGGAGCATTTCGTCGCCATCGTCTTCGTGGTTCCGCCTCAGAGCAGACGCACTCATGACATTAGCCCCCGCCTTTTTTAAAGGGCATCGCCCCGATGTTCAGGGCAGTAGCTACACGCAGAAAATGGTGGAGAATGGGCACATTCCCTGAGTGTGACGGCGTTGGACGTCGGATTATCCTCTAGTTTCCCCACCGGGGAAACTAGAATGGGCAACCTCTGGAGGCGGGGTTGCTGCCGATGGAAGTTCCGAAGACCCTCCAGTGTACCGGTGGCCTATCGGCGTACGGCGGAAGAATGCTCCGGTGAAGTGGTGAACGCCGATCTTCCTGTTTTATTCGACGGGCAAGAAGTAGCTGCTCTGGTGGACACTGACGCAGATTTTCTGATAATGAGCCAAGGACTCGCAGCCAACCTCAGAAAAGTAAAAACGCCATGGGCTGGGCCACATATTTGATCCGCAGGCGGCGACGTAATGACGCCGACGGGCAAGTGTGCTGTGAGAATCCGTATAAATAAAACGAACTTTGTTGGCCCTTTTGTCATCCTTCTCAATGCTGTAAAGGCCTTATCTTGGGAATGGACTTTCTGCGAGAATATCACGCCATTATCAATATCCAAGAGCGCCTGGGTGCACTCTCTACCGACGTCGCGGCTCGAGACCTAGATTACGAAAAATGGTGGTGGACCTTGCATAGCGTTGATGAAGACGTCGTCTTGCCACCGAGATCGTGCGCGTAGGTTTATGTTAAAGGCGAGGGTTCCTCGTGTGGCGAAAGGATAGTTGAAGCAACAAGTCACCTCTCTTTTTACTCGTGTCTTCTCAATCGCACGAGGAGTAGTGCACATAAATGTTAATTGCACCGAAAGACTTCTAACAAACTTCAGCAACGAAAGCCAGCAAATCTCCAAACAGCGCCAGGTCGTGGTCAACCCTCCGTCTTCGACATATGCCGTGATCTACCAGCCACGAAGCAACAATGCCTGCTAGAGCTGTTACAACAGTATATTGATTGCTTCTCTTCTACAACAAAGATACGACAAACGCCCCTTATGAAGCATCGGATCATTACCGTGGAGGATACCTGCGTCGGGCACTACGATAACCAAAAAACTCAGTCACAGGACGTCATCAACAGTAACTGAGCTCGCCGCCATCCGTGCTGCTATTGAATATATCACCACGCAGTCACCCAGCCAATGGGCTATCTTTACGGATTCCCACGCGGCCCTTCAATGCCTCCAATCTTTCCCTTCTGACCAGCTAGTCGGGGACATTCGGTTTTTACATCACCAAGCCGTGAATGCTTGCCATTTCGTCGAACTATAGTGGATACCGGCACATTGCGGGGTATCGGGTAATTCAACAGCAGACGCTGCAGCTTCCCAAGCTCACAACTGCCAAGTGCCTACTGCGGCAATACCGTTCTCTAGGAAGGATGCGGCCGCACTTGCGTGTCGTGTTGCGCGGCAAGTACAGCTTTCAATATGGGTGGATCCTGCACGTCGCTATACCCCGCTTTATTCTGTCGACCCAGAATGTACTTTCAAGTTACCCTCTAATCTCACGAAACACGACGCAGCCGTATTACATCGCATACGCCTGAACGTCGCCTTTACTCGCCTTTTTCGTTTCAAGCTTCAGCAGACCAGCTCACCCTTCTGTCCGGACTGTAACTGTACCGAAGATGTTTACCATGTCGTATGTGTGTGTAAACGATATGACGAACCAAGACGCTCCTTGACAGTGACTTTGGGCAGGCTACCCACATCGTGTCTTACGTTGAATGATGTGCTTGGCCCCTGGTCATGCGCAAAGATGGCTTCACGTGCGACGAGGGCCTTCCTAAGCTTCCTTCGCAGTTCAGGCCTAGTTCACAGACTTTAACAGTGCCGAGCATTGACTCGACATGTGCTACAGAACCGTGACCGTCACCTTTGCGCTCTCAAGCTCTTAGTGGTGTCCCAGTGAACATTTCGGGGCTGTGATCACAGTGACTACTAGGTTGGCGGTCAAAGTGATATGATTGCTCGTGGTCGCTCCGCAGTTTTCTGAACTGTGCTTAAATTCAAAGTGAACCTTCAGCCATTGCGTGTTTACCCCGTCTTTTATTTTTAACCTGACCTAGTGATCTCATGACCCCGTGTTGTCGCTCCGCGGTTGCCTGAACTCTGCTAAATTTGAAAGCGAACATTTCCCCAGTGCGCTAGAACAATTCTCTAGTGTGTTTTAACACTTCTTTTACTTTTACTTCGTACTACTGAACTCTGTATACAGACCGCTTGTCGTTTTTTCTTTCTTTCTTTTTCATTTGTGTCATTATTCACCTGACGTAGCATGTTAGGCTATCTGCTGGACAGACCTCGTCAGTACCATTAAACTGCGTTCTCTCTCTCTCTCTCTACCGTGGAGGATGGGAGACCTGTTCGCCAAACCGCGTGTTATGTCTCTCCCAAGGAACGAGACGCTATACGGGACCACGTCAAACAAATGCTGGAGGACGATGCGATACAGCCGTCGCAAAGACCCTGGGCTTCTCCTGTTGTTCTGGTGCGGAAGAAAGATGCTAGTTTACGCTTCTGTGTCGACTACCGCAAGCTTAGCCAAGTAGAACATCCGTGGAGGTTCCCCAACGGGCTTCCGCCAGGTATTGCAGAATGCGGACGATGTTCACCTTGGTCTCCAGAACGTGAAGATGGTGTGACCAGGAGAGCCTTCGATCTACTATTATGCCGAGGAAGCTATGGTTTGTCACAAGCGCCAGGGGTCTTCCCTCCAGGCATATATTAAATCCCTTCAATTGTTTCATATTAAAAGGAAGTACTGCTGTTTTTCCGGCTGACAAAGTCATTCCTCGTTCTGTCAGAAACATTCAGACTTCATCAATTCCGCTTTGCAATTTGGCTTGAATGACTTCTAATGACGGTCCGAATGTCCTAAGACATATGTCGTCAGCGTAAATAGAATAGTGAATGTCATGTGGGAGGCGTGTTGGTAACTGCGCCATTATTGCATTGAAAAGAGTGGGACGTGTGGGTGCCGTTTACAGCTTCGATTTCCAGCCACCTTCACAGGGTGGATTGACGCGCATTTCTTTCAGTTCCATCTTGAGTAGAGCCATCTACGTCAGACTAAAATAAGCATTCTTCTTCCTTATCCTTAAATTCACAGATCTCAGTCTAGCGCACCAGTTACCCATGTTGGAAAATTTAGTTGGGGAGTTCTATTTTCATGGTATCATAGCTGGGGCCAAATTTTCTACGGTGCTTCTTAGTTTTGCCAAATATGTGCTGGGAGGAAAAAATGGCCGTAATTATACATGTAACATTTTCGATATTGTCCCTGTCCGTTTCAGAAATATACCTTCTGTTATGAGGGAAAGTAATTATCTGAAGCAAAATCAATGCATATACTCACGACGAGAGCCCGCAAAGCCGGCCACCCTCCAACAAGAAGAAATCTTGTTTGTACCGAGTGAAAAATAAAGATGATACTGCTCCAACCACTGTTGCTCCCCAGTGCCGCAAGAACTCGGCATGTGAACTCCATATAAAGCAACAACCTTCTTTTATGGCCACATGTCTCGTTGACTATGCCAACCATTAGAGCCAAGCATTCACACTTCCATGTGACTCGGTGCTCAAGGAGTCAGCAGGTTCACTTCAAAAACAATGAGTGTTATTGAGGAGGGCGCTGGTAGCCGTGGTACGTTCCATCCGAACAAAACGCTAAAATAGTAAAAACTTCATTATAGTATTAGAAAATAAGCTCTATTGAGAGGCGCATACTACTGAATCAGTTCGTGAGTGGCTCGTATAGAGGGGCAGTCGACGTGAACAAAAGAATAAGGTAGGCAGGCCTCTTTTAAACGAATATAGCTCTATGATGAGGCAGTTAAGGTCCTTTCTTTTGAGTGAATAGCGCTTCAGTTTCTTCAAGATTGTGTTACTGTGTTGTGCTTCCTGGGTGTGAGGAGGAGGACATGAGGTGTACACCAAAAGAAGTCTCTTCTAGTGATATAATGTCCAGGATGGTGGAAATACGGTCTTGATAAAGACTACTGGTTTTCCCGATAACCACAGAACAACCTTCTGTACAAATAAAGGGGTGGCGTGATTTTTGGTGATTTTGAATTGGTGAGCCCCAATAATGATGTATGAAGAACTAGCCAATGTTTGATCACTGGGGCGGCCGGGCCCCTTATTGGTCTCAGTGGTGGAAAGATAGTTTTCATCATCATTGTCCCCATCATCATCATCATCTGGTAGCGTGTAGTGCAGGACGAAAGCCTCTCCCAAACATCTCCAGCCGCGTCCATCGAGTGCTAGCTGAGTCCTTGCTTTTCCCCCGACTTTCCGCAGCTCACCTCTCAATCGAGTCCTCGGCCCTTCCCTATTGCGTTTAAAGTCTATCGGGAGCCACTCTGTTAAACGGATCGTCCGTCCGTTGTACCTCATATACGTTAAGTGACCCGCCCATGCCCATTTCCTTCGTTTAATTTGAAACAAAATGTCTTGCATTTTATTCCGTTCCCTCATCCACGCGTCTGGTTTTCTATCCCTCAGCGGGAACCCTAGCATTTTCCTTTCCATAGCCCGTTGGGCAGATATAGGATTCCTTTCTAGTTCTTTAATGAGACACCAAGTTTCTGCACCGCACATCATTACTGGAAGAACACACTGATTAAATAATAGGTTTTTTTGTGGAGAGAGGAGGCTTACTAGTTAGAATATCTGTATTTTTACCAATAGCAGCCCACCCAATGCTAATTCTTGGAGTAATTTGTTTTCATTGTTTGGGTAAGTAGATATGATTAGCTTAAGATATACACTCTCGCGTACTGTTTCGAACGCTTCGATACCTACTCTAAATTCTGCTGTGTTTGCGTGCTCATTGAACCTTACCTCCGATTTGTTTGAGTTGACATTTAAGCCTGCTGCAATACTTTTCGAGCACAATTGGCAAAGCCTGCGGAGCAAATCTTTGCTCCTTTGAGTGAACAGGACAATGTAATCTGCAAAGCTTAGGTGGCCAAGATCATCATCATCATCATCAGCCTACCTACGCCCACTGCAGGGCAAAGGCCTCTCCCATTATTCTCCAATTACCTCGGTCCTGTGCCAACTGTGACCAATTTATCCCCGCAAACTTCTTAATCTCATCTGCCCATCTAACTTTCGGCCGCCCCCTGCAGCGCTTGCCTGGCTCTTCTACGCCTTTGTTAAGTAACACCGTTATTATTGCCGATGTGGGCAGTGAGTGAAATGCTTTTACGTATTGTATAAGGCCATCTACTACGGTGTATTACATTAAAAACACTTTTCAATTACCTCAGTGATAGCGTGCGCTGACGTTCCGGTCGGTCGTTGCTCCCGCTATATAATTATAAATTTTGGAGGCTGTACAGAAAAGTGGCAGTGTTACAAGAAGTGATCACGGGATGGCCAGAAGTAGTATCCACCTGAATTTAGGACGGGAAGGAATCATAATTCGAAAACGGAAGATGCCTAACGTGCTCTCCGTGGAAAGGAAACTTCGCGTTTCGGAATACACGCCTTTTTTGTTGGCTAGGGGCTGAAAATATTTATTGAACCCCGGGAATGGGTTAATTTTAATGGAACGGAGCGGGGTATATTTGCTTGTAACGTTGGCTACTTTGTCTCTCAAAAGGCCACTGTTGTGCTCTAATGACGCGTGGAAAAGTTGTTCATAAATTCGTCAGGAAATACGAACAATTTGGTATTTATGCCGTCATAGTCTGCGCGAGAATGATAACGTTTTTGTTTCACATTTATCCGGTGACGGGTTGTTGAGAAATTTTAATCAAATTGGACAAGGGCATGATCGCTATGTCCTGGTAGAACGGATAAAGAAGTTATCGCTTCTGGACAGGTTGTTAAAATAAGGTCGAGTGTGTTAACCGAGTCACCCAAACGGTTGTGTTACCACTTATGTGGTGTGGAAGGTTGAGCAGAGATCAAGGAATGACTTCGTTTCAGAATTTCGGAATAAAGCACTGGGTCTATCTGTGGCGCATTTTATGCTGGTATTATTAAAGTTACCGGGAAGAATAACTGGCGCGTGGGGGTATCGAACATCAATTAATTACGTTGTGAAGGTTATCATTGAAAGATTTATCGGCTGAATGGGATCGGTAGCATGCTCCTATTAGAACTTTCTTATCTTTGAAAGTTAAGAACGCCCATACAATTTGTGGATTGCTAGGTATGTTACGGGAGGAGACGTTAAAGTGGAGTTTATTCCAATCGTTACACCACTACCTGACCATAAAATGCGTACTTCTTTTTGTGTTCTAAAATCTCAGAATCGCGAATTTTCCTCGACAGCTACGTTTCAGTGAGCACTATCATGTAAGCGGATGCTGAATCAGTGAATGCACTTAGCTGATTTTGCTGATGAGGATGCGGTGGATGTTCCTGAAACGAACCCAAAGCATCTTGCTGGGTCCGCATCCCTTAAATACGCTTTAACAGGAAAAATCTCCCAATGTTGCAGCAGGCGTGAAAGCATTCACACTTTAGGGCTCAAGGTGTTACGATTGGGTGTGCTGTCGACAACACTGCCGGTACGGTGGTTTTACGTGTAAAATTTCCACTCAAAAGTAAATTTTGTATTTAGTTTTACATTCCCATCCACGGGTTTTAGCAAATCATATAAGGTTTTTGGAGCAAGTCGAGTTGCTGGGGAATAATATTCGTTTATCGTGACATTCGTTTCTTTAAGGTACGCGCGTTTTGACGGAACAGCACTTTTAGTCTTGAAAGAAGCAAATTTAACAATCAAGAGTCTACAGTGATTGTCTGTGGCATGCCAAAGGCAGTGCGCGCGAGCTCTAGCGTCAGAAGTAACTGGGCAATCTGGCAAGTAAGAAAGACGCAAACAAATTTGTCTTCCGCATCAGCGTACGATTCTGATGAAGATTCCTCAACGCCATAAAATATAAATTTGTAGCGACATGGCCTATCTTCGTGGTCATTAAGACATGTATGCAGGCGGTGGAGTAAGTACGGAGTTTTTCAATGCTGCTTAGACTGAACATCAACCTGTACCTTGTCAATGGCTGTCCACTTTTATTCAAAACTACCGAGACGAGCACAAATATCTGTAAGTTTGGCATTCATGGTGTCGTGTTTCTGGCAAAGCGGAGCAAGTGAGCTCTTTAGTCAGTCCTGCCCGACCTGAACATCAACCGTCTGCTTGTGCAAGTAGCGGAGGAGTTTCCTCATCTCTGTAAAATCCGTGCTTTGTGAAGCGGACCGAGTATCGGGAACCGGGTTCAGTTCAACATCCACCGCCAATACCAGAAGCTCACAGGTTACAGCTGCACAGTCCGTTACAGGAGAAAGCAACTCTTGGGAGCACAAAATGAGCAAGAGAAAGCGGTCGCTCGTTCTTTTGATATAGAAAAATGCGTAGTATTGGACCTGCGGGATAAAGAACTGGTAGACAGGATGAGCCATCTGCGCAGTGTAGCGGTTTCAGTGCCCACTTATCCTTATTTGGGCCTTTCTTAGTTCATCTGCGGTTCTTTCTTTTGCGGAAGGATGTATTCATTTCTTGAAGGTTGTTTGGTTCGGTGAAGGCAACCAGCATTTCCCCGTGGTTCTGTCTAGAGCCTACGCAAATTTTCCTACCGCATGCTTCCGCAGCTGCTGTCCCCCGTTTACATAGAAATCGCCCATAATAACAGTGTACGGAGTTATTACTTTTGTAGCGAAGACTACAGGACATTACCTAACAACGCCATTGCCGTGCACCATCGTGGATCATCATCACTGCCATGCTTTTGGCACACCTCATCTATTATCCTCAGAAGGAGCTCTTGAAGAAGAGGTCCAGCTGGCTCGGCATCACCCGTGGGCTTTCTGGCCGCTCCCTCGTTGTTCAGTTCGGCTGAACACCAATAAACCCCTTTACACTTTATTCATTGTGAATTAAATGTCTTCATAAAATACATCGATAATCTCATCACCATATGCGAATTTAGGCCCCACATGCACATTGTGCTTTTTGTAGAGCCAAGCAAAAAGAGATGCTACACGCTCATTATGCTGCAAAATTCTAGCACATTACCGATACAGCCCTACGAACCAAGAAACCCATTTGTAAGTGATGTGTTTCAGGATGCCCCCGATAACAAAAAATATCTCTACTAGGGAGCACGATAAACCTGTCGCCAACCCTTCTTACCTGGCTCAACCCTTAACAAATGATTCATGTAAAAGAACGGATGAATGTCTTTGCTCGATAGAGTTCGAGAATTATAAGTAGCAATAAACAATTCCCATCGGTGGCCTGTCCTGACCCACAGATTCGTAGAACCTTTTGTTGTATTGCTTGCCTTCTCCCCACCTTGGATAGACGCAATGTAGCTGCTGGGGACTGAAGGCCGACATTGTAGTTGCATATTCATTAGGAAGGTTTTCGCAGATGTATGCAACCAGGGTGTACAAATACTTGTTTTGCTAGGAAATGCTGTTTTGTGTCCCAGGGAGCCACGCCTAGTCTGGTTGCACCTATCTAGTACAGCTTCCCGTGGTATCCACCGAAGTTATGCGCTGACCAGGCAGGATTTCTTACCTATTTATGTAATGGAGGGTGGTGACTCAGCATCAAAAACTCAAAATTTTTCAGACACTCCATTGATGCACATGTACTGTGACGTCTACAAAGAGCTGCTCTGTTTTTTATTTGCAGGATGCTGTGCTGCCTGGAGGTGTGGTTCCTCATTAGGCATTCTTCCAGGTGTAGGGCCTGACCCGTTCATTCACCGCACTAGAAATAAAGCCTGGTGTGTCTCTGTACAGTGCCCTGACAAGCTCTTACCTCTAACTGAAATTGATGAGGGAGGCGCATTCGATTAAGGCGCGTGCATTATCACAAGACACGCTGCATAGCGCGACCCTGTCCGTTTTTCGGACCTCAAACCGCCTGTCCCTCTAAGAAGTGCATCAGCCGTTTGCGTAACTTTCTGCTCATTTGCTGCTGCTACTGCTCTGCTCATTTGCTGCTGAAATATTTGCATCAGAGTGAGGGCGAAAGTGAGGTGGCTTTTGAGAAGTCGGTACTCGATGGTTATATTTCCCTTGCTTCGGGGAGTGTCAAGTAGCGTTTTAGGGAAAAGATCGTTTTACGTCCCTTAAATTGGGTTTAGTTATGCGCATGGCGTGTGTTCATGTCGGGTCCATCATTTCCTTAGGTCTGTTTTAATTTCAGAGCTTGAGTGATTGCATTCGACTGGGACCATTTGTTTGCATGCGAAGTGTCTGTAAAGTGGCCTGAAAGACAAAACAAAAGTGTGTTCAGTTTGAAAGACCCAGTTCTTGGTAGCTCACAACGCTCTATTCAAGCTAGGATGGACATTTTCAACGAAAGGCGCAAAAATGCTGACATACTTTCAAATCTTCCTCTATAGTGACTCACTACGAACGTAGTAATCAGTGCGTTTAGTGCCCGTTGGGTTTCAACCGATATGACTAAACGGAATCGTAAGGCCTGATGCAGTCGCCCAGTCATGTGTCTTAGTTAATGACTTCGGTGAGCGGCCGCCAATCGCTCAAACAATATTCTATGATTTATTAGTGATGCAGCCGGAGAGTGGCTGTGGAGTTTCCAACAGGTCATCTTTTTTGTTTAGTGTCTCAGTTATTTGTTTGACGCTTTGCGATAGTACTAGTACCGCCGTTAAAAAGAATTGGAATTGATGGCTGTGTGTTGAAGGATGTCTTCAGAACTTGAAGGATATGGGGGAGACTGAGAACTGGGAAGATGATAGAAAATAAAGTTAGCAAAAGCACAGTTGCACTTCTTTTTGCAAAATTAGGAAGTCAGTTCGGCACTCGTCGCGCTATCACTGCATGCCGAAGTCGATCATGAATTAAACAGATTTATACACACTATTCCGAAGAGAGAACTCTGCAATTCCTTCTAATAAAGAGGCATCACCTAGGATCTGACAAACGCGGTCTTGTTGATAGGTGGAAGGTAGTGTAGTGCCACAAGTTCCGATCGTCCTTGTGAAGAGGTGGAGCGTATCCACATAATATGGTAAGGGTTGGAGATGAGTAATTCTTCCCCAAAGAAGCATTTAAAGGTATAGGCGGCAGTGGGAAGGCTCCATTTAAAAGTATGTCGGGAGTTTGTGAAGTTGGGTTTTTCACAAGCGATGGGATAAGCGTGTCCGGTCGACATCTTTTTTTCGATTAAAATTTTATTTACTGCTCCTTGGGCACAAGGAAAAACATATATGCAAGTATTGTGTGCAAACAAATCGTCCTTTTTTCGAAAAAAACTTCAAAAGTCGCTTCGGGCCACTGTCACGTTCAGCTGCTTGCGGAGAATTTGAAACTTCTACAACTATACACCAAAACGTTTTGCAGATACCGCTCTATTTCTTTTTGTGTAAAGATTTTGTATACTGAAAAATTATATAACATGTTCGTGTTTGACGCAGAAAGCGAAATTGTTTTGGTAAAAGTCCGCAATTGTATAATTTTTTGGAAAATGCCCAAGTATGGGGTCTTTTTGCTCTCCATCTTAAAAAGATAGGCAGTTCACATTTTTTGGTGTTATTCTTCTATTCTGTGTCAATCTTCGCGCCAAAAGTAGTTTATGTGGTGGGGAAGGTTCGACAGGTAAAAAGCGCTATACTTTTGCTAGGTAAGGCATATTGGTGTATTTTGAACGCTAGTTAAAAAAAGGCCATCTTCGATTTCTTTCAAACTTTTACAAATAAAACCTAAGGTTATTCTCTATCCTTTGCATTGAAATCATGTTGCACTACTTGAATTGTTTTGCAGCTGCAAAGCGCAAAATATCACCTTGTTAACAGTATGGCGGAGACATAATCAAAGGGCTTTTAAGGAGCTTTTGACCGCAATGTAGGGCCATAAATGGCCGTTACAAAAAGAAAATCCTCTACAAAATATTGCGGTGAGCATGCCTTGTTGGAATTCAGCTTGAGCCAAGTTCGAAGACGCCTCGTCGTTCCTGAATCGTCTCTTCGTCACTTCATAGTGTCATCGCTGTACCGCGTGCTTCCTACCTGCCTTCTTCATTCCTATGTTGCCGCACCCTGTTCCTGCGGCGCCTCACAAAAACGTCACGGCCAACACTCCACGACCACTCGTGGGAACGTTTTCCTTGTTTCCGTGCCACTGTTAGGGACTCCTTTACTGGTTTAGAAAGTGCACGCATCGAACGCTGCATTTATTGTGCCATCAGATCACCTTGTAATTTTCTTGTCTAGCTGTTTGTCTCTAAATATTTTGATATTTGCCTTTTCGCTACTTGCTCCGTTCCTGTAAACGTACTTGAGTTATTTCCTGTCTAAGCCTTGAGTGCCTTGCAGATTGCGTTCGAACCCTACTGAAACGTTCCGTATATACAGAATTATGGGAATACGGAGTTCATACGAATCAGGCCGCCCCCAAGCACACCGAAAGTAGATGTTAGTATAAAAATTAGGGAATCATATTATGGTGCGCAATAAAAACGTTAGGCACAGGTTTCGTGTTTTTATCTTCAATAATAAGCACAATGACGCTCAGTATGTTTTCCGTATACGCCGTATATACGGAATTCATACGGACAATGATTTGGCGGTTCTAGTAAACTTACAGACAGAAAATCGGTGTCAAATTTTTGGATAAGTATGCACTATTTTGTTCACGTGTATTTCTCAAAAATATCCCGTGTTTTGTTGCGGCTTGGTGTCATTCTAGAAAGTACTCCGTATTCCCGTATTTCCGCATATAAGCAATTTTCCAGGAGGGAACGATTGGAATGAAGCTAACCTTCCTAGGTTACGAGTATTGAAGAGAAGACAACAGTGGTGAAAACATTTACCACACACGGTCGCAAGAGGAACAAAAGGAAGACATGCTCGAGGAATGGAGTGGAAGGCGGTTTGGGCGGCGCTGATTGCGAACCAGGGAGCTTCTGGAGCTGGTACAAGCTGTCCAGAACTGGAAGCGGACCCAACGTTCCCGTAGAGGTCTTCCGGTAGTTTCAAACAGGCCATTCAGGGCCGGCCAAAAGCTACGGGGCCCGCAGACGACCGGGGCTTGTCCTTCATCTTACCGATGTTCGAGGTCACGGTCCTGGAGGGGACTGTCACCGCATTCTCCAAGCGGGGACTAGTGATGTCTCTGCTTCGTCGTCCGAGCAGAAACTTCAGCTTCTCTGTGGCGGTGTAGCCGACGCAACCTGGACCAACGACGTCCCGCCCACACAGCGCTGAGCGTTACCACAGCAGTAAGGGTTTGAGAACATCTGTGTTTACCCTGACTTTAACTCGCAGTAGAGAACTTTCATTTTGACCATTGTTTCTTGTTTCGTGCTGTGCTGTCTCTTTCGCCTTTTTAAATTGTTCTAAATACCACCCACCATTTCCTACCCTTTTCATCGACTTCTCTTCCCCGAGCCCAACGCCAAGAATGCGCAAAACAAATCTTCACACACTGAAACAAAAAAGAACCATGCTAAGACTGTAAAACATATACCTTGCGCTCAAGCATCAAAAGCTTAACCAAACGGGGAACGCCACCAGGGAGTTAAAACGCCGAAAGTGTAACCAAACATATGGTCACGAGACGACAAAGAGAAACCCGCCGCGGTGGCTCAGTGGCTAAGGCGTTGCGCTGCTGAGCACGAGGTCGCGGGCTCGATTCCCGGCCGCGGAGGCCGCTTTTCTGATGGAGGCGAAACGAAAAAATGCCCGTGTGTGTGATATTTCGGCGCACTTTTAAGATCCCCAGGTGGTCAAAATTAATCCGGAGCCCTCCACTACGGCGCGCCTCATCGCCTGCGTTGCGTCGGCGCGTTAAACCCTACAATCAATCAATCAATCAATCAATCAATCAATCAATCAATCAATCAATCAATCAATCAATCAATCAATCAATCAATCAATCAATCAATCAAGAAGAAGACAAAGAGAAGGGCAGCGGAACGAAATGCTGTCTTCTGAACCATTGAGGACTAAAATGCGCGTTTACGCAGCCGCAACGAGTGGTTTTATGGCCACCATGCAAATTGCAGAAATAGATCCCTCGCTATAATCATGATTCGCCTCAGGTTCGCTTTGCCGCGACGTAAAAGTATTAAAAGCGTATGTTGCTGTAATAATAACAAATACCTTGGAAGATGAATCTACATTTACCTGCTGTCTACGGTACCAAGGCTTGACTCTACTGTTCGCGGCGCGTATCCAGTGTCCTCCCATTACAAAACGGTGGGTAGAAGCATGGCTGTGCACATGTCTATCACTGTACACATCCTGAATGCAGCTGGCTACCGAGGGAGCATCTCCAGTAATAACTTCCAGCGAGACCTGGAGGGTATCGAGAATATCGGCAATCGGCAAAAACGCGAGTGCCGCAGCATTTTCACCTGGGTCTGCAGAGTGGTGGAGTAAATTATTTGAGGAGGAAAAGTGAAATTTATTCCATGAAAAGGTCGGCTATTGCCGCACAATCATAGAAAAGAAAAGAAATTCAGTAAGCCGTGTGCATCTACAGGAAACTCATCATCACCGTTGTTCCGACTTTGATGACCGCTGGAGCAAAGCTTCCGGTAATAATCAACCAGGTTTAAGGAAAATGTACCCAAGGTGGAGTTAGTTGCTGCGAAGAAAAATTTGACATCCACCTCAATGGAGACGTTCGGCTACAATGGAAAGATATACAGCTTCTTCAGAAACTTCGCAGTTGAAGAAAAAACGTTTTTTTTTTCAACTGCTGAGTTTATGACCCAAGGGCATAACTTTCCTTCGTAGCCTTACGGCGACGTTGAGCTAGATGTCAAATTTTCCTTCCCACAAAGCTTCCGGTATACCCACTCGAACAAATGGAATGAACGAACGCGCGTTTCTTGAAAAAAGTACCCACCTCACAGCAAGCAGCTGCCTAGGATTCTGATGTTCCTTATCGGAGAAGCAGCCATTGAGGACGACTTTTAGCTGCATTTCTTTCCCCGTTCCCCCCCACTCCTTATTTTCCATCCGATTTCACACTCTTAAACGTGGGACAAGTTAAAGAAACGTCCTTGGATTTGTTCTGAAAGGGGCTGTGCAGAGAAAATGCCGGTTCATTTTATTCGAAATATTTATTGTTGTCTAGTGCCCTCAGTGCTTGTCAGGCAGCAAACGATGCTTTATTCAGTGAGAAATAAAACATTTTAAGCAAAATGTCTGTTCTTCCGATAGACTGTGTGTTTTTGCGACGTCGAATAAACAATCACATATCCAGAGCAGGGCCTTAAAATGTAAGATAGCCTGCTGACCAGGGCTGCTACCATCTAACAGACGGCCGTTTCGTTATCTTGTTTATCGCCCACTTTCATGGACAGCACAGCAATACCACTAAAGTGCCAGTGTGCGCTCTTCTCTTCCGGTCGGAATTCAATACTTGTTGTATTTTTATTTACGATCATACAAATCGTTTCCTGAAACGTAAGCCATGACTTGACAGACGTGGCCCTCTAATTTAGAGTGCCCCTTTTGTGTGTTTGTCCGTGTTGTGTCAGAAATGTGTAACGGGTCCGATGGATGTGTCAGTCAATGTCAGCCGGCAAAGTGCCAAGCTAACGTGCTGGGAATTTACGTGTTCACTCGTAGCTTTAATTGTTCACCCAACAATTATTACTGCTATAAAAAGATTTTGCCCTAAATTAAAGCGCAAATAGTTCCTTAGGGAAGCTTATATATCCCTGCCTAATTTGTGTTTGCTTTTGACGGACTCAGCCAATCGCGGATCTGGGAACAGTTGGCCATAAATTCTGTTGCGGGAAATGAGCTAGTGGGTCGCATGTCCATACCATTTTTTACAAATTATATAGCTCATTTGAGTGAAGCCAACGTTACAAGTGGTGTCACTCTAGTTTCAGCGAGGTTGTCTTTCGAATGAATCAAACTTGTATTGTCTGCGTGGCACCTTCAAGGGGCAGTTCCTTCAATCGCCTTGATGGGCACAATCTTGAAGTCAATGCTGATAATTTGTGCACAATCCGTAGCAATAAAATTCTGCAGTATATCAAAAAACCTTATCGGAGCAATACAACACCATCACTGCTTCACCAGACAGAAAAGACAAAGGCCCGCTCCTGCGATGCACATCGGTAATTACCTTGTGTAGGTCGCCTCGGGCTAGCTGGGTAGCAGAAATTAACTGAGGTTATGTCATGAGACCTGATGAGTGGGGAAAATAAACTTTCTGTCGCTGTCACCTTCACTGCTTCGGTGCATAAAGATGGGTTTTATTTTACGGTGACGTAAATGAAAAGATAAACGGAGAATTAATGTACTAATCCCAGTAAATGCACGTTATATTAAACCCCATTGTAGCTTTAACTTCCAAAATAAGTGAAGTAGTCAACCTTTTCGTGATCTGGTAACGCGCTGCTAAAGTTTAGCGCATGCAGATGCTGCGCCACTAGAAAATAACTTTTTTTTGGTTGGAAATCAACCACAAAACCACTTGTAAACGGGTTATAAGAATAAATGCGATGCTCTTCGAAGCAAACTACACAATTGATCAAAATAACATCAAAAATATTTTAACACAGAAAAAAATTGGCTCCAATACACACTGTGAAGGTGGTTGGAAAGCAAAGCTTTAAACGACACCAAGAGCAATTGTCCATGCAACGTCACTTGAATTCACACACGTGGCCCTACAAAGAGTGGAACCAAAGGTTCTGCCAGCCGCTACCTGGAATTCGCGGGGGAGGCATCCCGAATGCAGCAGCGTCGGCGACAGTGAGGCTAGAGTAGTGGATACCGCCGCTGTAGCCCGGCCTTGCGTCGGCGGAAAGAAAACGGAGAGGAACGTCTTTCGAAGGGTGAGACAGCGGAGCCTAGCCATCGTGATGTGCTAGCTCGGAGCTACCCCACCGCGCGACACAAGCGCAGGCACCGAAACAATACGGCATGTGCACGCTGTGAGCTTAGCGATTCCCATGTATACTAATTTAAACTAGTTAGCTTAGTATATATGACAATTGCGAGAAAGCTGAGAAAACTTTTATAGTCGCTACTTATCAAATTCAGTCGCTCCTTTCCCTTTTTTTAAAAGCCCTTCAAACACAGCTGAATTGGTATTCACCAATTTTAAACGGAGTCCAATCGTGGCAAGCCGTGCACAAAAGGTAGCGTTTCTCTAGGCGTTAGATGTCTGTATGCAGCATCTACATTTTCTATTACCGCCCTCCAAAACAACCTTTAAAGGCCTGGAGAAGAACTTTTCAAAAAAATGTGTTGGGGTTATTACTTTATGGTTTTCTTGACGCTGAATTCGAAACACATGTTTATTTTATGTGCAAATACACCCAAGCCATCTTTTGTAGCCAAAACAAATGACCTCTGCCCGGGGACGCGGGCAGAGCCCGCTGTCTTTCGCGATTGACCGGTTGCAGATAAAGTCATATTCGGAAGAGCTAGCGCTGCGCTAACCGCTTGGCCTAAAGAGCTCATTCTGTTCTCGTTCGGATAGGGGTCAGAAGGTCCCGTGACGAATGCGAGACTCACACAATATTTTCTTAGAATAGGAGAGCCCGAGGGAAGTATAAACGCAATAAGTTCCCTGGAGCCGAGCTTTAGAAAGGTGCTCTCCCCCAACGGCTCATGGCCACCTTCTATTTCACGGATCTAGGGAAGCTGTGCAGATGTTGGTTTGGAGCTCTCACTACGCTAGTAACAATTCCTAGCCCAATTTTTTCACAAACACCATCATATCCTTCCTTGCAGGCGTAACTTTGTTTTTACATTTAAGCCGACGGTAACAAGCTGTGTGCAGCGTCCTGCGATGCACACAAGCAGCAGCCAACAATGCGGCCGCCGCCGGTCGCTGTGTCGCGTGGAGCTGCTGGTGCCGGGTTGCTCCGCGGCCGGTGAGCGGAACATGGCATTGGTGCACATTCGCAGTTTTAGAATAGGGAAACCGCATGTTGGTGGTCCCACAAAAAGTAGGGGAACCCCAACGCAGCCCGTTGGTCCGCGACGAGCTATAGAAGAACGCCATACCCAACAGACCAGCCTACTTTGGTTCCAGGAATCGCCTCGGATGTTGGGAACATTAGGCTTAGCATAGAGGCAGATATTCGGTCGCTGTTAGCTCTACAATTGCGAATGAGTATCTTTAACACAGTTTTTCACCACGCTATCATCCCCTTTCTCGCACGTGGAACTTTATTTTTACGTTGGCAGATATTCTAGCGATCGGTGCTGTGTTCGTTCTTGCGCGCAGGTAGCGCCATCCGTCGCCCTCTCGCCGCATCTCATGCTCTGGCAGGTGCATTTGCGGCCGTCGACGAGCCTGGGCGGCTGGTCGGCGCTTCGCACCGCGGCGAAAATTCTACCACCTCTTTCACAATTACCTCGGATGAGAATCCCTTGCCCAACTTTTCACCAGACTGCAATCCACTCTCTCGCTTGTTTCGCTTGCTTTTCCCGACTGCCTTTGTTCTGGGCAGCAGCGAAGAGCGGTTGCTACCGCGGCATGCGTAGTTCGAGCGCTTCGCGTGCCGTACGGGCATGCGTGAAAGGAAAGTGTACGGAGCGCTTCCGCACGCACAAACGCTTCATGCTTTCCAGCTTGCTTGAGTTCTTCTTAACGACTAGCGAAATTTACCTACTTATCGAAGCTGTCGCCATAGCCAGCAGCGTTTATTGGGAAAACGAGGAAGGAGTTCTGGAAACTCAGAACGCTGCGGTCCCACAAATTTTGCAATCACCTTATAATATGAATCAGGAACTTGGGGCACCTCTGTATAAGCTGGAGCCCGCCGCTTCGCTTATGAGACACAGAGCCCTCAGTACTTGTGAAGGCAACCCATACAAAAATGCCTTATGGGCGTCTATTGAAAAATGTATGGTGAGCTATGGCCGTCTATGGGTCTCTATGGTCACCCATAAAAAGTCATAAATTAGGCTATAGCCAGCTGTTGAAGTTTATATAGATCCTGCACTAAAGACTGTAAACCATACAATTCTCTTTAGACGATTATAGAACATCCTAGTGTGTTTAGTCTATAGAGTCACAGCTATTCAGGTAACTGTAGCCAGCTAAAGAAATATGTATGGCTTTAGTTTTATAGACCAGCTGCGGCAAAGCTCTTTTGGCTGGTGATAGACCATTTTTTAGCTTGAAGTCTACAGACTCAAAACCATTCAGCTGTCTTTTGCTAGCTATTGAAAAGAGTTCGTCCTAAAGCTATAGAGAGAATGCCATAAAAGCTCATTCGGCTGGCTATAGGCCGTTGTTGCGCTCCAAGTCTACAGACTTCAAACCATTCAGCTGTCTTTTGCCAGCTATTGAAAAGAGTTCGTCCTAAAGCTATAGAGAGAAAGTCATAAAAGCTCATTTGGCTGGCTATGGGCCGTTGTTTAGCTCTAAGTCTACAAACTTGGAACCATACGGATGTCTTAATTCTGCCAGCTATTGGAGAGAATTTGCTTTAAAGCTAAAGTGAAGCAGCCATAAAAGCTTCTGCGGCTGGGTACAGTACAATATATAACTGTAAACCTTTAGATTTGTGATAATTAAGCAACATTTTGCCGGCATTAAGAAAGCGTTTGGCGCAGAACTTACAAGCCTGCATCCATAAAGGCTTCTTTAGCTAACTACATAGTAACATAAGGCTCCAAGTTTCCAGCCGCTAAACGAAAAGTGTTAGCCTATAAAGGTATAATTCGAGCAACGATTATATCCTATTCTGCTGGTTTCAATATGACTTATGACGCGAAATTCATATACTCATGATTTACCTAGCTACATCTACAACACAGATTGGATAACAATGATGAGGTTGATCGGCCGGTTATATGAACGTACTTGTTCAATAAGGTTATGTACTTATAATACCAACAATACGGGAAAAGTACAATTAAAAGAAGCTGCTGATTAACGCTCAAATTCAGGTTGCAACTTTGGATACTGCGCGTCCGCAAAGCTTGCAAATGAACGTTTACCAAAAGACGTATATTTCGTAGAATTATTCCTCGGTGGCCCTTAGCTGCCGCGGTCAAGTGAAAAAGCGGGCTTCTCTGAAAACGGCCCTCACAGCGTCGAAGCAGATTGGAAATAACTTTCGCGGCCCACGGTACGCTCTCTCAGAAATATGGTGGAAGCTGCTAACAACCCCATTCTTTCTCCCGCGGACCCCACTTTCAGATTAGTCATTGAGAAAGGGGGAGAGCGACCCACGCCAGACCGAAGGAGGCGCGGTGAAGAAATTCGAGGAAGCGATGAAAGGGTAGAGGGGACACCCCTGCTTCCTGTTTTATTTTCTGTTGTTTGTTTGGCATACTGGTTTCGGCGATGGGTACCGAAGGACACGGCCGTGCGGCCCGCGCTGTGTTAGTATTCCTGCGCGCAGCAATGCTAGTGACAGACAATGTTCCCTGAGTACTGAGAACAGATACAACTTTTTTCGGATGAAGAAAACAAAACGTTAAGCGATCTTGTATTTACCAAAAAAAAATAATTACCAGCGAACAAGTTAGAAAAAGATCGAAAGATGGGCATGTATCTCCGCACTATTTGCTATCGCGATGGACCTGCTTATTCCTGGATGTACTCAGTCAGCCACATTTCGTCTCCTTGCTCATGTGCGCGGGCATGGCACGTGTTGCCGTGTTGCCAGGTGCTGGGAATTTCGACTCGACGGCAATGTGCTCGTGTAGATGGTGTGACGCCAAGCAAATGTGTCGCTTTTTGGTGTCGTGAATTTCGGTGTTTACGGTGACAGTGTTACGATTAATTCAACATCAACTTGAAGTCATGCGAAAATGGATACCTTCGATACTGTGAGAGGAATTTCATCGTACGCAAAACTCTAGGGTGAGTGATCTTACGAACTGAAGAGACTCTATAGTGCGAGAAATGCAGGACTTTTTTTGGTGTTCACGAATACTTTTCTAAACTACCCTGCACCACATGGGCACTGCAACGTAGACAGAAGTGAAGATTTGGCCGTGGTGATGTGACAAAAATAATTTTTTCGCGAACTGAGAAAACTTACAAGGAAATAATTGAGTGAACTTGGAAAAACGTTTTTTTTATCATTGCATTGTGTGCGACCATCTTCATTGTTTTATTGAGAGTGAATTTCCATTTTAGCCACCGAGCTTGCAGCTGTGTGCTTTGAGTACTGAGTAAGGAACGACTTCTGAGTGCTTTCTTTTCTGTGGACTACCCAGCACCTGTAGGTATTTGTGTCTCGGCGGACGTTCGCGGGGAATGTGCCGCGTAGTGTGGCTGTCGAGCGAGTCACTTAAGAGTGAGCCAGAGTGTTGGTATGCGTATGCTGTGTTTTCGATCGGTGTATGTGAACAACTGTTTACTGGTGGTGAAGTAGCGTAGATAGTAGCCATTTATGTGATGAATGGAATAAATAAACCCCTTGATTTTGCTTTCATTGAATGCCTGTGTTTAAGCCTTTTGTGAATGAAAACTGGTGAAGTGTTTGCAATCGCAACCTCGCACTCCCCCTATATCGCTGAAGTGTTCACAGAGCATATATTACAGATGCACCTAAGTGCCACAGGACAAGTTCTAGAGATCTGCAGGGCTCTATGCCGGCATGGCACCGTGCTAATAATTTCTCAGTGGCTGCTGCTGTCGCTGTGTTTCAAGTAGTGGTGATTCTCTTGTGGCAGCAGCTCATGCAAAAATATTGTATGGTCGGCTATTGAAAAACCTTCTAATGGTTGTCTTTAGCTATTTGGCCCAATTATCTTTAGCCATTTCTATCGACATTCCTATGGGTGTCTTTAGATTCTTCTATAGCCATAGCGATATCGAAAGAAGAGCTAAAGACAGCCATAGAACCGGCTATAGAAGAAGCTAAAGACACCCATACGGATTTCAATACGAATAGCTAAAGACAACCATAGAACCGGCTATTGAAGAAGCTAAAGACACTCATAGGAATGTCGATACGAATGGCTAAAGACAACCATATAACCGGCTATAGAAGAACCTAAAGGCACCCATAGGAATGTCGATAAGAATAGCTAAAGACAGCCGTAGAACCGGTTATAGAAGAAGCTAAAGACACCCATAGGAATGGCGATACGAATCGCTACAGACAGCCATAGAAAAGTCTAAAGATTATTGGGCCAACTAGCTAAAGACGACCATAAAAAGGATTTTCTATAGCCGACCATACAATATTTTTGTATGGGAATATAGTAGCCGCGGGTGCTCGGGCGGGAAATCTCAGGTATCTAAAAGTCGTTTTCAGGAATCTCTAAAAGCACAGTAGCATTACGGTTAAAAATCAATGCTGAAGCAAATCTAGGCAATAAAGTATAATAAAGTGCAGATTACACTGCTGCTTAACTCGGAATTTTGCCCAGAAAACTGCGACACAGCGAAGCAGCGGCGCACGTCGCTGGCCGTCTACCGAATATGATGTTACTTCCGGACGCTGTCCCTCGTAGCAGTGGGCGGGGCGTAGGCCCATTTTTATCTACAAATACCGTTGTCCCCAAGCTAAAAATGCCGAAAAAAGTACCGCCATAAACTGAGCAATCTAGTATTTGTAAAAAGTAGAATTTTACCCGGTTTTAAAAGCGCTTCGGTAGCCCTTTATTGTATCTTGGCTGTAGGGCCACTTAATTACGTCCGGTTCAGGTTACCCAGCCGGTGCTGTAGAACAAGTTAATCACACCGTGCGAACGAAGCGCCCAGTAGACGCGAGGGTGCACCAAAACAGGCCTAAAACAACCGTCGCTAAAGCAGACGACAAAGCCGTCCCGCGACCCACCCGCCAGCATGAGCAACCAGCTGCGCGCGGGGAACGCTCGGCAACCATTAATCGCATGCGCTCCGTGAGTGACAACCATCTTCCACCTTTCCAGCCGCGTTGGGAGTTTTGGGCAGCGTCGGCCACGGTGAGGCTAGAGTGCGGACGCCGCCCCTGTAGCCCGGCCGTGCGTCGGCAGAAAGGAAACGGAGAGGAGCATCTCGAAGGGATGAAACAGCGGAACCTAGCCATCCTGATGTGCTAGCTCGGGGCTTCACCACCGCGCGACACAATCGCGGGCACCAAAACGATTCATCATGTGAGCTCAGTGATTCTCATCTATACCTTTTTAAACTAGTTAGGTTAGTAGGTCTGAGAATTGCAAGAAAGCTGAGGTAACGTTTATAATCTCTACTTATCAGAACCAATTGCTCCTTTCGCCTCTTCTAATACCTCTTAAAACACAACATAATTGCTATTCATCACTTTAGAAAACGGAGTCCCATTCGTGGCAAGCAGTGCGCAAAAGGTAGCGTTTCTCTATTTGCCAGATGTCTGTATGTGGTCCGCACATTTTGTTTACCCATGCTGCAAACCAATCCTTAACGTATCTTTGCCGTACAACGACTTGATTCCCTCTAGTTAGGATGACCCAGGAGGTGCTGCCGAGCAAGTAATGAAGCCGTGCGAAGGAAGCCCGCAATTGACGCGAAGCTGCCCCAAAATAGGCCCAAAACAACCATCGCTAAAGCAGTAGACAAACCGACGCGCCGACTCGCCTGCCGATGTGAGCAAACAACTGCGGCTGGGGAACGCTCTGTAACCATTCCCCGAGCCATCTACTATGCTCTGTGAGTGAAAACCACCCTACACCTTTCCAAAAGCGTTGGGAGCTTTTGTCGCCCACGCCACGAAGGAACCTTAGGCTGGTACAGCGAGAAAGCTTTGCTTTAAAGATTCCTGTTGGTAGCCGCCACTGCAGATAGCGAACTTCTACACTACTGAAAGCACGCAAGTGTCAGCCCTGCAAGACTGCACGCCGTAGACAAAACTTGCGATGTGTCTATGCCTCCGTATTGTGCACCGAAGATTGAGAAGCAGCCGATATCTGGAATGAGGTGTCAGTGACACAGGTGACGGCATCTAGAATTATTTGAGGCGGGTATAAGTGGCATCTTGCTGCAATAGGAAAGAACACGTGGACATTAGGCGTCATTGTAGAAGAATGTGATATACAAAATATTCCTGAGGGGTGCTAACCTGTCTCCACGTTCGTCTCTTGACGAACTCGCAGGGCGTTCAATTCGCTTTGGTCGGTCGCCTGTATATGTTCTCCGGACAATGCTAGCATCTGACCTGAGGCGAGATTAGCCGAACTTTCGCTAAACAAGGTTATCTTTTGCGGTAGGTCCTACAGCATAGGTTCATGTGATTGACCCCAGTGTACGTACACGCATCATGGAACAATGGCGCACCCATATTCAAGGTGGTTACTACTTACATATGAAAATAAATAACGGGAAGAAAGGACATCTCTTTTAAACCGCACAAGAACCTACCGTAATGAAGCAAACAGTGCAGAAAAGAGAAAGAATTTTAGGCTCGAACCACGTTACCATCTTTGTCTTTCTAACGTTCACTCTGAAGGAAGCAGGATGTAAGTCCAAAGGAAAAAAAAGAACATTTCACAGTCGAATCAGGTGACTCTCACAACCGGTTCTGGGTAGCTGTTAAGAAATAAAGATGCGCAGGCAGGGGGCGACAGTAGGGGGAGTAGAAGGGGAGGAAGAAGAGGACCGGGGTCGCTCACTGTCTCGCTAACCGACTCGATCACCACATCGGAAGCCAGACGCTGGTCTTCTTTCGTTACACATTTTCTTGTGCCGAAACCCGGGAACCGGCGCACGAGCGGATCTACGTTCGACGGCGCAGCGGCTCGGAGGGACGCGAGGTTTGTATACCTTCGTACTGCTTTATCCTGGAAGCCTTGTCCTCGGCCACCGCCTCTTTCGGCTCGTGCCCAAGCCGGCCCTTGACCCCTAGTATTCGAAACCCCAGCTTCTTGCTTCATCGACTGGTGCCATGGACGATCCTCGTATTTGCGAGATGTCCTGCTAGCGACCATCTCCTGGACCATGACAGTCCTTGACGCCTTGCTGCGGAGCCAGGCAGCAACGGCCCTTGAGAGACAAAATGTCTTTGACCTCATCTTGCATGACCAGGTGGCCTTCACAAACTCGATGCTCAAGTTCAGGCAAGCCCCGTTCTTCAACCTCAGGCGGCTCTGTTTGCTACCCGCACCGTAACCTCGACTATTCGCTGGCGTCCAGAGGAGGCCCGGCGGACAATGGTCCCGGGTCATGTGCCGCCCGTACGGGAAATGACTGGCGCGTGGGTAGAACAGGGAAACGGCGACGGAGGCGGTTCGGCCTTTCAGGACGCCGAGAAGGACACCGAGGTGCTCAGCCAGGGAGAGAGGCTCCAGCAACTGCGCAGTCCTGCTGCTTTCGTGGCTTCAGTTTCGGGAATCCTTAAGGGCAAACCCGAGACCTAGGTGTCGCTGACGCGGCTATCGTTTCTGAGAGAGCCGATTGGCCCTGCCGTGAATCTAGCGTAGCCAAAGAGACTTCTGCTTTGGAGGTGTCTAAGTGGCACCAGACGGACGCTGGTATCACAGACACGATTCTCACTTCGGAGACGTGACTACACCCTTTCCGCAGCCCTCGCTTCGACGAATTCACTACCGCTCTGGAGACGTGTAACCCGTTCTGCCGCAGCCCTAGAGTAGATGATGCAACTCTTCTTTTGAAGACCTCCGAGCTTCCCTGTTGCGACCCTTACGTCGGCGAGGCATCTCTCGTTTCGCAAGCAGTTCAGCAACCCGATTTCCTGTCGAAGACATTTTCACTGGGTCCAGCAACAAAAACACGATTCATGCAGAAGGTGGACTCGCTTCAGGGGATAACTAAGTGCCTGCTCCTCCGATGCTGCGTGATTGAGCTTCGACGCTGGAAGCGAGCTTCGTCCGCGCTCGTCTAGGCCCCGTGGGGAGGCATCCTGGTGAAGAAGCAGAAGAAATGCTTCTATGGTGACGACCCCTACTTTAGCAAGCGCAACTCGATTCTGAACGAGCATTTGTACCGTGTTGAGGCCGGCGAGAGCGAAGTCCTATGGTTCGCAAAGAAAACGGACACACCGATGGAACACACATATTTCTTCATGGAAGCAGTATCAGACGTGGATGCGATGGCACTGCAATCACGATCCGGTGACGCTCTCTGGAAATTTGACCGCCCGGGTCAGCTGTTCCCATTTGATCCGGGCGGCTACCTTGCGACCGAAAACCAGGATCATGGTCTCTCTTTCCGGATGACCATATGAACGTTCACGATCTTCGCTTTATCCCCTAAGTCACTTTAATCCTGGAACTCCAACTCCGGAAGCGGTCGTTGCCCGTGACGCTGCCTATGTACTTGTACTGCCGCCCTCGAGTGACAATGCTGTCTACAAAGGTCGATGGCACCGAGACACCTAGCCAAATACTCCACGGGATCCGCCAGCCAGCCTACAAGCATCGCTGCTATGAAATCATGCGGCGCTATGGGAGTCGCAAAACTGGCCGTAGTTTGGCCCGGACTTTGCCACTGACCGTGCCGCTGCCAGCTAGCTCCTAACCAACTTGGCTGTGGCGGGAGTATGTTAAGAAATAAAGATGCGCAGGCAGTGGCCGACAGAAGGGGAAGTAGAAGGGGAGGGAGAAGGGGATCGGGCTCGCTCACTGTCTCGCTAACCGACTCGATCGCCACATCGGAAGCCAGACGCTGGTCTTCTTTCGTTACAGTAGCATCAAGGGTTGAAAAGTCTTGTAATAACTTTATAGCCCTCGTTTTGGGCTCGAGGACGTGCAAGTCCACAGCGACACTCAACAGAAGGGCGCAGATTCTTATTTATGACCCATCCACTGTTTTTTTGTTGCCCTACCTGCCTGCCTCACTTACCGTTTTTGTGTCATTGACAATTTTATCGAATTCACTGAGAACCCGCCGCGGTGGCTCAGTGGCTAAGGCGTTGCGCTGCTGAGCACGAGGTCGCGGGTTCGATTCCCGGCCGCGGCGGCCGCTTTTCTGATGGAGGCGAAAAGCAAAAACGCCCTTGTGTGCGAGATTTCGGCGCACGTTAAAGATCCCCAGGTGGTCAAAATTAATCCGGAGCCCTCCACTACGGCGCGCCTCATCGCCTGCGTTGCGTCGGCGAGTTAAACCCTACAATCAATCAATCAATTCACTGAGAACCATATTCACGTAAAAACAAAACAAGAAAGGTGGAGATTTATTTTGTTGCACCTATTACAAACTTTCCCATAGGCCAAACCAGTCTATTGCAAACCCGACCCCGTTACGTAACTGCCTGCGAAGAAACTCAGGTGTCTCAACAGGCGTACCCGCTTTCCAAGAGCTTTTCCCTTTTGAATGATGCGAGTTTGTGTTTGCGGGGTATCGGCGAAGAATGCCTCGCTCTGGGCCTATCGTTCAAGTCTAGTCCTCGTTCGACCAGGGCCTCCTTGGGATGCGTGCGGCACCTGAGGCCTGTGGAAGGAACTTTTGGGCATATTCGAAGATGTGCCACGTAATGAGGGTAGTCGTCTCCTCCACGGGTATGTGTTTTATGAATGCGTATTGAAGTGTAGACGTTTCTGTGAGTGTATTCCAGTTCGCTCTGGCTTCTGTGAACTTTTTGTCATAGCGCGTACTTTTTGGAGCCTTTACCTATGTATCGTGGTGTGGTTGGGAAGTGGTCACTACCGTAAAAGTTTTTTCGCGGCCTACCATTATTCAGGTGGAGAGCGAACAGCAGAGCCAATAAGTAAGTGGTTGTGTAGGTGCTGTGTGCTCCATTATGGAATATAGGACGGTCCTTTTTGGAAAAGCCTCCTCGTGATGATGTTACGAACTTTTTAAGGAGCCAAAAAAGAGCATCCGTGGGTAAGAACTCCAGAGTTATCGGTAGTCGCAGGGGCACTATCACGGTGTCCCTATTCCCTTTCTGCAACGGCGAATTTACAGATTTAAACGTGCTGTGTTGTATTCGCGCATTATTGATTGATTTTAGGGCTTAACGCGCCGACGAAACGCAGGCGATGAGGCGCGCCGTAGTGGAGGGGTCCGGATTGATGTCATACACACGGGAGTTTTTGGTTGTCGCCTCTGTATTGACGCATTACCTACTGTACGTATAACAGGGCCACAAGTGTTATACAAATATTCACACAGCTTTGACGGCACGAAAATAAGACCCGTGGTATATTGCGACTGGGCCTTAAACGCACACAACACAGGTATTATTCCCTCGTTATAGCAAAAACAGTGCAAACTATATTTATGACTGTCTCCGTCTTTGTTCTGTTTTCTTCTCAAATGAAAAATAAAAACCTTCATGAAACTGGCCTAAGGTTCAGAAATTCAAAGAAGCGACAATCGCACACATGACCGCGATAGGTGGCTGGTTTCAAGCCGGCGCACAAGATGTATGCTGCAGTCCATTAAACGCAACGGGTGTTTATGTTACAGATCCCAAAATAAACAGCTGAACAGCAATGTGTTACGCGCAAAGCAGGGCGCGGATATATTGGAAATATCAAGTAGACCAGGGTTAATTTGTTTCAGTTCATCATGCTATTTGCCTTTATAATCCATATAATCTGCGACTTCCATTTACTTCGCATAAAATCGTATGGTGGCTGTTGATGTGCCCACACCTTTGTTTGCTTGTACTCTTGACACTATAGTGCAGTGGTAACGGCGTGTCTTATACACTTCTTGCCTGTCAAATGAGGGTGAACATGTTTCTTTTCCCATTTCGCTGACATGATTTTGTGAGATGGCTCTGTTTAAATTAAAGTGTGTTGGATTTCGTCGCGTAGCACTGCTAGTTGTTGAACCGCCGAATACGTTTCTGCCTTAGATCCAATGCTGCTGACATGTACGAGGGTCCTTAGGCACTTTGAAGCGGTTGCTAGCCGCTTTTCGCCTGAAGTAGCCCGTATGTGGACGGTTCATATAGCTCTTTCATCAAACTGTAAAAATCAGAACTTATTAGTCGATGGTGGGGTGTAGTGGGAAAATGCCTTTCCACATAGTATTAAATTATTGTTCTAATTGCAACAGCCTCAAGGACGGTTTGTAGTTTGAAGGCGTGACGTGCCAAAGGCTTTCCGGCTATGATGGCTACCCTCCCTGAAGAGTTTGTGCAGCCCTTCCTTTGCAGAAACCCGCCGCTTTGGGGATTTTTAATTGCCTATGTGGCATTGAAAAAGCAGAGAATGGGTAATGCAGGGTCTACTCGGTAATCTGCGAGGTCTTGCAGCTGCCTGCCTTGTAAACAGACAAGGAGCCCATCGGCGGGAGCTTGACCCGGGCTCGACGTCCATCGCTTGAGGCTTTTTCCCTCCACCTTCCAACACATCTTATCTCTTGGTCACAGCGCTTGAATAGGAGCGGGGACCATGAATACTAAAGATTCCCCACGTGTGGCGGGGTCCAGCTTTGCTCTGAGGCAAAGGTATACCATTGAGATAGTGAGTGTACCAGAAGGTAAATGTAGCTTTATTGCTGCTCCATTGCTAGAAACTTTCACAGACTATTCACCTCGCCCATGAAAAGCACTCCGGTATTTTTGCTGCGGATCCAAAACATGAACGGGTGGTCCGCGTAGAACTCATCATTATGACCACCTAGAGAGGCTCCATCCATGATTGCGGCGCTGGCCGCGGCCGCTTTGGTTCCTTTTTCGTCCACTTCGATGACCGCTTTGTGAATGACGTCGTCCAAATGCAGCTCCTTGTGTCCGGTGACGCCCGAGAGATCGGCTTTGTGCGGGTTGAAGACGCTGCGTATGCCGACCCTTTTGAACGTGTCCTTCAGATAGTACTTCGTCTCGAGCTTGAACCTGCGGGAGGAGATAGGTGATGTCCATGCCCCAGTTGGAGAGCATACATCTCGAACATACACTTCTTGCGCTGTTGAAAGGCTGTGAAATTGGAAAATGTCGATTGGCGGCATACGCTCAAGATGTTTTGTCTTGTATTTTTTATATGCCGCGTAATTTCCAGTTGTTATGTTGGACCTCCCCTTGTTCACTTGATGTAGTTACAAGCAACTACAGAATGTGGGCTTCTTAAACATCATATATAGGTTATAGGCGAATAAAACTGAGATAATGAGTGTTTTTAGCATAAATAATGGATATTTCAAGGAGCAGAAAGGCGGGAAAGACAGCTAAGATTTATACGGCTTTCCTGGCACGCTTACCTTCCTCCAGCAGGAAAACCTAGTAAGGCTAGGCAGTAGGCATAGCAAGCTAGTTAATATAGCTACATTTTTGAAGAGCGTTTAATGGCGTGAACAGGCCAAATCCATGAGGTGTCCTGGTGTAATTAGCAGTGAAGTACGTAAATAGCTCGTCAGAAAACGCAGAAACAGGTCTGGCGGTGTCAAAGAATTGCAGTAATTTGCCAAATACATGCATAGGTTCCACCAACATGCCCATGGCAAAGCACAAAGAACAACACCTCTCTGTTTTAAGCATAAGCCAACTTCGCTTGGAATCAATGAAAGCTACGGGAGGCTAACGTGTTTACTCTGGATAGATATCTCTGACTTTACTCTTCTAAGTTTAAATTTTTTACATAATTTATTTAAGGAACCCTTAATTACCCACTCGCAGAACCCGCCGCGGTGGCTCAGTGGCTAAGGCGTTGTGCTGCTAAGTCTAATGACACGGGTTCGATTTATGGCGCCGGCGGCCGATTTTCTGGTGGAAGAGAAAAGCAAAAACACCAACAATCAATGAAATCAATCAAG
This sequence comes from Haemaphysalis longicornis, assembly GCF_048455015.1. Taxonomy (NCBI): domain Eukaryota; kingdom Metazoa; phylum Arthropoda; class Arachnida; order Ixodida; family Ixodidae; genus Haemaphysalis; species Haemaphysalis longicornis. The sequence goes on from NW_027526445.1 coordinate 188,648,981, forward strand.
CGGCTCGCACAAACTCTATTCAACGGGAAAAAGTTCACCCAATCGGTCCATTTATGGACCATCTGTTCGTGCGTGTGGATGTTTTTGTGTGCTTTGTTCTGTTCCTGTGGTTTGTTTCCTTATCTTCTCGGTGTAAACATATGTCCTGACAGATGTCAGTTTCCCTGACTCGCATTTGTTGAACTGTGTTGCAGCATCATCACAGTGATTTAGACCATACCTTTCCTGTCAAGGTATTTTGTGCACAATTATCTATTTTCTCTTTCTTTCAAATTTCCCACGTAGAAGCCCTTGCCTGCTGGACGTACCTGGACGTAGCAGCCGACACCTGCCTCCCGTTTACTTCCCTTTTTTGCGCCTGGATTTTCTCTTTTTTGATTCCGCATTGTTCAGAGATAGACGCGCACGTCGGTTGTGCCTGCACGTGCTGCTAGTACGTTATGTGTTCGGCCACGTACATCGTGTTTGGTTGGCTTCGTTTCGTGCAATCAGGTACCTTCATTTTTGAGTGACCGATGCGTGCACCCTCGTTTTTTTCCCTCCTCGCTCTCTTGTTTGTCTCTTGTTTGTATCCCAATTTTGTACATGCACCCACGTTTTCGAAATCTTTCTCTCCTTAGAACAAGAATAAGAAGAATAATGTTTGTTGTTTGTTCATAAACGAAAAACATAGGTGAATATACAGAAGGAGTTCCCACAGCACGATGGTGTAAGGGGACTCCCTGTAAGTGAGTATATACTGTCACGTGTTTCTTAACACCGGCGCCAAGAGGCTACTGTGAGGACGAAGGAGTGGTAGAGTGCGCGTTCTCTGTTATCATCGTCATTGAGAGCTCTGGCACTCGCGCTTTGAACATTGTTTTTTGCACCCACGAGAGCTCCAGCTGCTTTCGCTCTGCTGCTTTTCGCGTCGGATTTGTCCAAGAATCGCGTCGTTGCTTTCGAGTTCTTGGTTTTTGTTTCGTGCCTGTGTTCGCAATTAGGCACTTCCCATGTCTACTTCATCTCCCGGCCAGGGGTTCTCTCCCTGATCGGCTAATCTTTTGGCGCAGGACCTGCCTCTGGATTCTTTCCTGCGGAATGGTGTGACGGCCGTCCCGGTGGCGATGGTGGGGTAATCAGGCGGAAAAATTTCAACACCATTCAAAAAGACCTGCAAGTCACACGTGAGCACTTCAGAAGTATCAAGGGGGTGAGACCTTACGGTAAGGGCGGAATTATCTGCAAGTCATAAGATAAGGCCGTCTTCGTTGATCTGCAGAAGCTCTCGTCATTTGCCTCGTTCCTGGTAAGGCCTTTCGTCCCTTCTCATCTTGCGTGTACCAAAGGAATTTTGCGCGGAGTTTACGTGGACATTTCCCCAGTTGAACTCCTTGAGCAGTTTCTGGATGCAGGGGTATCGCGGTTTACCGCTGCTCTCATGTGGTGGACAATGTCCGCACTCCAACCGAGTCAGTTATCGCAACATTTGCGGGTTCTCGTTGCCCTTGGGAAATTAAGGTCTGGCCCCTGATTTGCAGAGTAGAACCATTGTCCCCCCGGCCTCGCCAATGCCAGAACTGCTAGCCCTTTGGTCACAGTGCAGGGACCTGCAAACCCTCCACTCGCTGTCGCAATTGCGGGACTGATCATCCCGCTAGCCAGTGTACTGCGGATGACATTATTTGCTGTCTCTGCCGAGCTGCGCATCCAGCGAACTACTCCAACTGCCCAGCCCGCGCAACGGAAACCAGTGTCTTTGAAGGTGCTGGAGAAGCGCCGTTGTTCCCGCTCTGAAGCGGTAAATATAGTTAAAGAAAGGACTCATGGGTACGCAAGTGCTACCGCCCGCCACACTCCAACCAATGAGGCTTCTCTTGCCAAGGCTATAGGGTTTGCTTTGAAAGAACGGATGCCTGATGTTTCTGCACAACTAGTTTTGTCTGTGACGGAACAGGTTCAAACCTTCTGTCAGCGCAGACTCAACAAATTGCGCGAGTCCTTTCCTTGCCATTGTCTCCCCAGGAGCAGTCGTCCTCCCAAACTCTATCCATGCCTTACAAGGATCAAGTTTCCCATGCTCCAGCGGTTCAAGGGACAAACCTCACGAAGAACACTTCATTGTTGAGCTCAGCCCCGGCTGTAATCCCGCCTCCGGTGACAGCCTCGCCACCCCAAAATTCGGCCCTTTCGGCTCCTGTGGTTTGCGAGGGTCAGGCGTAGTCCCCAGTTCGTGGTTCAGATTCAGAATTTCAAATGGAACTAGAGATGCCGACTACGTCAACAAGGTGCCCCGAGAGTAAAAGAGCAACTTCATCCCCTTCACAACTAACAACTTCCCCCATGGAGACAAAATCCAAAAAAGCTAAAAAGGGCCAAGCAGATATTAACCTTAGAGTATTTTGGAGGCAGCCATGGTGGCTATTCATTCCACGTAATGTCCGTCATAATTCTTCAATGGAATTGTCGCTCGGTAACTGCGGCTCTCACAGATCTAAAGTTTCTTATTAACATTCAATGTCCAGATATTATACTACTCCAAGAATCTTGGCTGTCAAATGATAAGTCAATAAATATTCCGGATTTTCGTGTGTTTCGGTTAGACCGAGCGGCACGAGGTGGTGGACTATTGATTCTGGTGTCAACCAAATTTTTCCATAATGCCAAATTGTATTTCCAGTACATGCCACCTGACTGTGAACTGATGGCGGTTTATTTGTGCCTTCTTGGGAGCCTTCCTTTGTCCCACTTAATGGGTATTTTCCGAATGGAGTTACTTCCACAGTTCCCCTCGATCTAGCGCTTTCCTCCAGTAAGCATAACATGGTGATTGCCGGTGACTTCAACTCTCATCACGTCTCATGGGGCTTTAAAACAGACACCTGTGGCGGGAGGTTGTTAGATTGGACATCCGGCAATAACGTTTTTTGTTTCAACACGGGCAGGGCGACATTTGTTCGAAGCCAAACGCGCTCATTTTTGGACTTAACGTTCGTCGCCAAGGGTGTATCAGTCTCTTCGTGGTGTACAGTGGATTGCCCTACGACTAGCGACCATATACCGGTACTTTTCGAAATAGCCGTCTACCCTAGTACAGCGAACGTGTTATGCGGACGATGGTTAATTACGACTTACGAAAACGAATTTGCGTATGGCCCTCACATGTATGCCAAATGAATCAGAGGAAAATAGGGCTATGAAGGTAGCAGCCATGCGGAATATCTCACTAAAGAAATCGGAATTCATTGTAGCTTCAGCCAAGAAAGATGGTATAAGCCTTTGGTGGAACCAGGGCTTACAAGCCCTTGGTGGAACCGGCGTAGGAAAGCGGCGTGGAGGACGTTTATTCACAATCATGCCCCTGATAACTGGACATATTTTAAATACTACTCCGCGGTGCTTCGTCGAACTATCTCGACAGCCAAGCAACTGTATTATACGCAACGCTTCTACGTGCTGTCAGAACCAAAGAACCGGCGTGCTCCCTTTGCTTTTCTGCGCAACCGCAAGAGATTCATTCGTAAAACTAATGATGTTTCAATCGTGGAAACGGCGAATGAAATTTTGAATGCGCTCAAAAAGGTCGCCCAGGAATTACAAATGACATTCTTCTCTGCCGTACCACCTATGGCCGTAGAAAACGTCCAAGGTTTAGACTTCTCCTATGTCACGATGGAAGAGCTGGGGAATGTGGTTATGCGGCTGCCGGAAGCCTCCCCAGGGACCGATGGTGTGTCTACTCCCGCAATAAAGATACTGTTTGAAGAGTCCCCCAACGATTTGTTAAATATCGTAAATACTTCTTTGGCAAAAGTAAGGATTCCGGCATATTGGAGAATTGCGAAAGTTATCCCCCTTCTAAAAAACCCCAGCCTAGGTACTGATCCGTACAATATTCGCCCAATCTGGCTAACAAGCAACATGGGGAAATTGATAGAGATAATTTTGCACGGACGCTTAATCCGGTTTCTGTCTAGTAATAATATAATTAGCTCACACCAAATTGGTTTCCGTCGGGGGTGCTCCATTTGGTCAGAATATGTTAACTTGGAAAGCCGTATACAGTTTGCGCGCAGAAATAAACAAGTAGGCGCAGGCGCCCTTGTCACCTTGGATGTTGCGAAAGCGTACGACAGCGTGCAATATAGTGTCCTGATAGCCAAACTTACGGAATGTGGGTTACCGCAGTACATCCGTGCATGGATTCAGCAATTTTAACTGATCGTAAGTTCTTTTGCTCCCAAAATGGTTTTAAGTCATCGACTCCATCTCAGACAAGGGGCGTCCCTCAAGGATGGGTCCTCTGCCCCATTCTATTTAATGTATTACTGAGTTCCATTCCAATAAATCACGACATTTGTACCTACGTTTACGCGGACGATATAGCCTTTTTTTCTGCGGTTCAAGCCATTCATGTCCTGTGTCTAACGTTACAAGCCTATATTTGAGTTCAATCGAAAGGTGTTTGGCAAACACCAAATTGAGCATCAATGCGAACAAGTGTGCTGTCTTTGTGTTCCCGGTATCCGCTCCGGTGAGCCTATGCCTTACGTTTCGGGAAGAGACCATCCCTCAGGTGGCTTCCTTGAAGTACTTGGGTGTCATTTATAATAGTGCACTGGATTGGCGCCCCCATATCAATCATATCGTGACCAAAGGAGAACGGGCACTTGGATTGTTGCGGAGGATCAGCAGCAGGAGCCTTGGAATGAGAAGAGACACTACTTTTCATTTACAAGGGGTACATGCGTCCCATATTAGAGTTTGGGTGTGTGCTCTTTTCTGGCTCAGCCGTTTAGAAACGCAACAAGCTTAGTATATTGGAGCGACGTGCCCTAATGTTGTGCCTCTGCCTCCCAAGGTGCGCGGCATTTAACACTTGTATCTGGAGGCAGGCATGCCGTGCCTAGAGCCGCGGGTTCGACTCTTAACAGTGCTGACTATTATGAGGATTTTTTAATGGCCCCAAAGCCGATTTCTTTCGTTGCTGGTAGCTCAGCCTGCACTGTTTTTCAACTCTTGGTGGCCTCGGCACATTCGGCCTCAGTGTGTTTACGCCCAGGCGTTACTTTCTCTATTAAAAACCAATCATTCCGACAAAAATGCAAATGCCCTGTGAGGTCCCTCCAGTGCCTTTAACTTTTCATAATATTTTTACCGATAACGCCAAAATGCTATCGTCAAGACCATTCACAGGAATCCTGAACGCTCATTTGGCACGATTTAATGGTTACGTAGTTGCGGCAACTGATGCGTCGCAACGTGAGGAGAGGGCAGGCGTGGGCATTTTTAGTCCACAGCTTAACTGGGCAGTCTCGCTGCGGTTACCAGCCTTCACTCCAATATTTCAAGCCGAATTCCTAGCGGTAGTACTGGTTTTAAAAAAAGTTCCTCCGCAGCACTTGAATATAGTTATAATTACAGACTCTCTATCGGTCTGTTCCGCTTTGGCATCATCTGTAAATTCACCCCTGATCTGTGCATTCAATTTTCTGGTGCCTTCCCATTTGCAGGACACCTGCCTCATGTGGGTTCCCGGGCACAAAGGTTTACTCCTTAATGAAAAGGCTGATTCTTTGGCGCGATCGTCTTTGGATGGCCCTTCGGTTGATCTTCGCCCTGTTCCGGCTAGTATAGCAGGAGCAAGGTTCCGTAGGTATCAGAGCCTAATGAAGACGCAGGAAGGGTTCATCATTAATTTTGAAGAGTATGCCCATTAAAAACATAATTGCAATCCCCGTTTGTGTTATTCTCGTCAATGCGAGGTCACATTAACCAACGTAAGATGTAGGGTCCCCCAGCTGAACTTCTATATGCACAGGTCTTGTCTCGCCTCCGCCGCCCTTTGTGCCATTTGCGGTGAACATGAGACACTAGATCAGTTATTATTACATTGCCGTGGTTTCTCAATGATCAGACAACGTCACCTTATCAGGCCATTACAATGAATCGGACTTCCTATCTCCATGCCTCTAGTGCTGTCGCTCGGGGCCACATCACTGGGTTATTGTCACAGAGGGGTGGCTGCAGCCATTCACGCATATGTGACCGAGACCAGGCGTCTGCCCTGTTAGCCTGTATTATCACGGGTATCTTTTTTGAAATGCAACCACCACTTTCGATTTGCGCTCAATTCTTCCTTCCAATCTAGCGCTGCTACTGGATGCCAACGGATAGGTATCTACTTTTAAGCTGTGAGCGGGCGAATTAGCCCCCTTCTGGATCGATTCGCGGCCAATCCCCCGCATGGGTATGCGTCATAAGACGTGTAACAACAACAACTGTGCTCGAGTTCTCCCGAAAAGGCTCCGGCTGGGTCTACTCATCTGGTCGTCACCTTCAAGGACGCCGGCTCAACAACTGCGTGTTTATAGCACGCGAGAATCCAGAGATTTCAGAAAGATCTGAGCGCCTGGTACGACAATAAGAAAATACGAGCAGAACAGTGGGCCAACCAACAAAAGAAAGGGGAATATAAAATGAGCAAAGTAGTCAAAAGTGCTTCTACAATGCTAAGCGTAATGAAGAAATGAAGAAAGCGCGGTGTTAGACGAATTTATAAACGATCGCGTTTTTATTTCACTAGGAAGACTATTCCAGTTAGAAAATGCCGCAAATAAGCACTCTGTTTGCCATATTTAGTGTTTACTGTTGACAGTAAAAAGTTCATTTTTGAGGTCAACCGGGTACAGTTGTTTTATTCAACGTTTCGGTGCGGAATATGATCGTAGGTGCCAGTTTATTGACTGATTGCCACATAAGAGTAATGAGGCTGTATTTTAAAAGGCTGCGTATTGTTAGTAACCTATTACCCTTGAGTAGCTCATTGGCGTTGCTATTGAAGAGACAATGTGTTATTATTCGGATCACTTGATTTTGAATGTGCTGGATTTGAGCGGTATGACTAAGGTAGGTATTACCTCATGATGGAATACAGTAAGTGAGGTGAGTGTGAATGAAGGCAAATTAGGCGTACAAAGATTGATTAAATCATGCAGCAGCTTTGATTAGCACGCGGATACCGTAGGACAGTTTTGTTTGATATGCAACACATGGTGTATTTGAGGTGTAAGTCGAGTAGGACTCCTAGGAATTTAAATTGAACTCATCAAGTGTGTTTTAGTGGGGGTATATTTGCAGACGGTTAGGTTCGCACAATTGCCATACATTTTCGAGATGGCATGCCAGTGTCTCGGTTAAGTGAATGCAGGTGTCGTTAGGTAGTAGAGTTGTACGCCGGCTAAAGAAAGGGTTCGCAAAAGTGAAGGCTTTTAGGTTAGTCATTGATTTACAACTAAAATAAAATGCGTCCAAGATTAGATCCCTGTGGTACGCCTTTGTTAACTTTCATAATGTTAGACAGTTTGTTACATAAAGATGTGGCTTGTGATCGATTAAGCACGTATCTTTTTATGAATGCCAGGGCGCGGCCTCAGCCGCCTATTCATTCCTGTTTAGCGAGTAAGATACTATGATTAATAGTATCAAATGCTTTGGTTAGTTCTATAAAAAGGATCCAGTGTATCTTCCGGTATCGATCGTGCTTTTTAATTTTGCCTGTAAAGGAGACGAGGGCGAGATTAACGTCACATCCAGCGCCGAAACCACACTGGTTAGGCGATAAATCCGCAAAGTTTTGTTGCATATTTAGTCAGAGTCGTTGTAAAACATTTTTCTAATATTTTGCTGAACAGTGACAATTTAGCAATATCTGTGTAATTACTAGTTGGTCTTTGGTCTCAATTTCTGTAAATCATCACGATTTTTATTGATGGAGTTGTGATGAAAGCACACCGTATTTCAATACCTTATTTGAAATGACATAAAATAGTTGCGCAATTATATCACAAGCCCACTTAACAGGACCCCGAGATGTGTTGTCGAGGCCAGCACTAGTTACTTTGATATATTTGATTATAGAAATTACTTCTTCAGGGCTTGCTGGAAAAAAAAACGTCGAAGGCGTTGGAGTGAATATACATCTGTCAGAACGGGATGAAAAATCAGAGGAATATCAGAGGAAAAATTATGGTCAAGCATGTTGGAGATTTCTTAGGGGAGAAGGTATAGCTTTCTAGAGGAGTTAACTTCGTTCCTCGATATGGCTTGGCAGTCTCCGTTCAGAAATGAGTTTTTTTCCACTATTGTTTAGCATCGCAGCCTGCTGAGTTAATCTTAATCGACCAGATTTATGGGGAATCCCCAAGGTGGAGTAAGTTTCTGTGAAGGAAAGTTTGACATCCACCTAAATGCAGCCATACGGCTACAAAGGAAAGCTACACAGCTTTCTCAGAAACTTCGCAGTTGAAGAAAAATTCGTCCTGGTCCAGGATTCGAACTCGGGACCACTGCTTAACCGGAGCAGTCGCTCTAGCAACTCGAGCTAACCAGGAGGCTTGTCGTTAGTAGAGCGAAAGCGAATTGATCAACAACTCGAAGTGAAGGACAGGTGTTAATCGACCAGATTTAGGGGAAATCCCCAAGGTGGAGTAAGTTTCTGTGAAGGAAAGTTTGACAACTGCAACTGCAAAGTTTCTGAGAAAGCTGTATAGCTTTCCTTTGTAGCCGTATGGCTGCATTTAGGTGGATGTCAAACTTTCCTTCACTGAGTTAATCTTAATCTGCTAATACCGACGCCGGGATTCTTTAAGTAGCTTGTTGAGGGTCTTACTGTAGGCTTTGTATCTTTTTTTGGAGGTGTGTTGGAAAGACGCTGTTTTATTCTAATAGGGCTCTCCTTTGCGCATACATAACAGTAACCAATCTGTGAGCTAGAGATTCTGCAGAGCTGCCAATTTCTTATGGCTATTAACTTTCGTTGTAGGAGGGTTTCACACTCTTGTATAAAATAAATGAATTCAAAATACGCGGCGTATGCGTCGGCCATTAGCGGCGGACAGGACCAGACAGCATTGGTGAGGAGTCGGATAAACTTGTCTTTGTAGAATACAGCGCTATTAAACACTCGGGTACTACTAGGAGCATCACAGAGTACACAAAAGAAGATTGGATAATGACAAGTTATTTCAATCTTGAGGTTTGGAGACTCCAGGGACTGAATTGAATTAGATAATATATGGTCAATAAGTGTGTTTTTGTTGCCTGATGAAAACCCTGCAAGAGAAAAAGTTCAGGGTCCAAAACCCTACCCAACAAAGGAATTAGCGCCTTCGATAGCGGTGGGGTTGTCATTGCCTAAAAGGTTGATGTTGATTTCGCACTTTATAACCACCTTTTTTATTTTTAGTCAATGCACTGGCTAGTAGTTCATTACGCTTTATGCAGAATTCCAATACTGATGATGATGGTGACCGCTAGACGCGCCTAGGGCCGTTTTATTTCTAAGGGACCGAATGAATTTCGTATCGATTTCAATCCATACTGATTCACAAGTTGCTATTCAAAGATTGAGACCCATGCTTCGCTTGTACCTAATACCCGTAGATGAAAATAAGCGGCACCGCCATGGTTTTCTCCGCATCTCTTACAGTACTCAGGTGCATCCAACGGAGTGTCGCGCAAGTTTTTATCCTTATTTCATAGCCTTGTGTCACAGCAGATGAATCCAAACCTAAAGTGTTTCCTCGATAAGGGGGAAATTCTATCCGGTTGATGTTTTCTGAGACTGCGCGCATTAAAATGCATGCCCGATGAAGACAACTTTTTGAGGAGTTGGCCTTGTTTATCAGGTGACGCGGGTGCGGCGGTGGCGTAGAGGGTGCAGCCGTGGCGTGGAGATGGAGCATCCGCCTAGCGTGCAGAAGGACCGTGGTTTGAATCCCGGTACCGGACAATTCCCACCGCATTAAGAAAAAAAGAATCCGCGTATTGATGGAATTGCAGATGGGGGCTTGGGGTGCGGCCTGAACTTGGCCACCATTGCTGGTAATGCACTCCCTCACCAGAGCAGGATTGGCCACCCTGGTGCAGTAACGGCCACAACCTCCCATGGATACGCCAATTAACCCACGGCCCTAAGTGTCCAGTGGCTGCGAAGCAACTGACCACGGCGGCGGCCAGACCTGTGACGTAGCAGAGGGTGCTAAGAATACCTGCACCCGGACAGGCCGCCATTGGAATCTGAACCTGGCAACATTTAACACGAGAACCTAAACTAGTTAAGCGAGTCTAGAGGAGTTGTTCGAGGAATTCAAGGGCATTAAATGGGATTTGATAGGGCTTAGTGAGGTTAGGAGGACAGATGAAACCTTTACGGTGCTGAAAAATGGACACGTCCTATGTTACCGTGGTCTAGTGGACAGAAGACAACTGGGAGTGGGATTTCTAGTCAATAAAAGCATAGCTGGCAACATAGAAGAATACTATAGCATTAACGAAAGGGCAGCAGGTCTTGTAATTAGGCTCAATAAGAGGTACAAGCTCAAGGTGGTGCAGGGCTACGCGCCCACATCCAGCCACGACGACCAAGTAGTGGAACGCTTCTATAAAGATGTGGAATCGGCAATGGCTAAAGTGAAAACACAGTATACCGTAGTTATGGGGTATGTCAATGCTAAAGTAGGCAGGAATCAGGCTGGAGACAAGGCAGTTGCGAACTATTGTCTGGGTTATAGAAATAGCAGGGGGGACCTACTAATTGAGTTTGTAGAACGAAATAATCTACACATCAGGAATACCTTCTTATGTAAACGGGAGAGCCGGAAATGGACGCGGAGGACCCCGAATGGGGACCATAAAAATGAAATAGACTTTATATTATGCGATACTCCTGGCGTAGTGAAGGATGTGGAAGTGCTGGGAAGGGTAAAGTGCAGTGACCACCGTATGGTAAGATCTCGAATTAGGCTAGATTTGAGAGGGACCGAAACAAGCTAGTACGAAGAAGCCGATAAATGAGCTAACAGTAAGACGTAAAGTAGAAGAATTCAGGATCGGGCTGCATAACAGATATTCAGCTCATACCGAGGAAACCGAGCTTCCGACACAGGAAGCCAGCGACAAACTTACACGCATTATCACGGAGGGTGCAGTAGAAGTCGGGGGCTCGATGGCTAGACAGTATACTGGTAAACTTTCCCAGGAGGCGAAAGATCTAATTAGGAAACGGCAAACCATGACAATCTCCACCCCAGCTGAGATAATAGAACTAGGGGAGCTTTCTAAGTTAATCAATAAGCGCAAGACAGCCGACATACGGAAGTGTAATATCGAGAGAATCGAATACGCTGTAAAGAACGGAGGTAGCCTGAAAGCAGTGAACAGGCGTCTTGTCGTGGGGAAAAATCAGATGTATGCCCTTAAAGGGGCCCTGAAAGGCATTTTGAGCACACTAAATGAACTAGCGCAACCGTTAGATTGGGTCGTCAACGTCCTCTGTGCCAAGTATTACTCTTTTACGCGCAGCGGAAAGTTCACACTTTTGTTGCAAAGTTTGTCGTTTTTTTCTCACCCTTCCCTTCGTGTTTTTGGACGCCGCCATCTTCACATGTCTACATCATCGATTCCCAGATGTTCGTCATGAGCTAGACATCCTGCTATTGGGCGGCTTTTTCACGCACTTCCGGCAAAGAGATGGGTCGTCTGCTCAGCGTCGGCTCACCGGCTGATCTGCCAGCGGAGTGCCGGAGTGCTTGGGCATTTTACGACAAACGAAACAAGTGTAAAACAAACGCTTAACCGTTTGTATTGAATGCAACACGGCGATAACACGACATGGATATTCTCTTACCTGAGTACGTTCCATAAAGAAAGCGTTGAAGCCCCGTGGCACTTCTTTCGTGCAATCGCAGAGAACGCCCTGAGCCGAATGCCCGGGTTTGACGCATACATTTTATTCAACTTCAAAACAATCCAGAGATGCGTTTCTAACGAACACAACGTCACAACATGCGTTGAAAGTCTGAACCACGATTGACAGAGGATGGGTTGCCTTCTGCCCGTCGTAAATTCGGTACTCACCTCGCGCGCGGTTTGCGGGGACGAACAGCAAGTCACTTAACTCTGGCGCACAAGCCGATGGCTTTTAGCCACGCACACTGCACATACCCCATGCGAGGTTGAGTCGTACGTCGCTCGAGAAAGATTATCCAGACCATGGGAAGCACTATCCACCCGCAGAAGCACAACGTCGCATTTCATCGCGAAACAAAGGCGTCCATAACACACACACCATCGCCTCCTGTAATGCCAAACGCAACTCGCACTTCCCAATTGGAGCGAGTGGTACGCCTGCAGTGCCCACATGTCGCGAAGTGGGGCCCCAAGCTGAACCGGGATCACGCAACCGTAACTGACTTCTGGAGTGGTTTGTGCCTTGTTGCCAAGGCAACCGATGTTTGAGATTGTCAAAGAAATGGCGCTCGCTCCAGCGCTAGAAAGCTCAGAGCCCCGCAAGAGCATGTTTTGCCAACGTTGCCGCTCTCCACCACGCGTCGCCCCAAGCTGAACTGGTCACATGATTGAAGCGTTTTGTGCGCGGGTTCTGTATCGTTTTAATATGACTTTTTCACATGCCGCCGGCAGGAATTACCACCGCCGCAAAATAGGACCCGGCACCAGCGGGGCCACATCTGATACGGCGCTTTTTGGATAAACAGTGCGCGGTGCATCAAGGGAACGAGCGCACGACCCTCCCCGTGCGGCTGCGAGTTCGCCGCCGATAAAAAGTCATGTGCCGCCAGCAACGTACACCGCGAAAGGGCAAGGCCAAGCCGCCGCATACATGCGGCCACATTTTTCGTTCGCTTTTCCAGCCTTGAGCGGAGCGCGGGATTCATGGTTTCAACAAAGCTTGCCCGTAGCAGACGACAGTCTGAGAAGAGCAATAGCGGAAGTACGTCACCGCTGCGGAGCGCAGCATCATGGGAGGCAAGGCTCCCGCGCCGTCAACAGCGGAGAGTAAGTCGAAAGGAGGAGGAAACTCGGAGTGACGATAATGCGCGGTTTGTGATTTACGATTTCTCAGCTAATACTCATCGCTTTAACAAAATTCTTGCGGGAGGAGATTGCAAATACATTGCTTTATCTGGGTACATGTACATCCATGCATCGGCGGAAGGTATTTCAGGACCCCTTTAAAGAAGCAAGGCAATGTTATCTCAAATAGGGACAAAAAAGTCACAGTAGCCGAGGAGTTTTATAGGGTTCTGTACAGTAGCCGGGACATCCAGGATAATGCCGAACGAGAAAGTAGTTCAGAGGAGATAGACACTCCACCAGTAACGACCGACGAAGTAAGGAAGGCCTTGAAAGAAATGAAAGGGGGCAAAGCACCTGGTGAGGATCAGATTACAGCAGACCTCTTGAAGGATGGCGGAGAAATTGTACTTGAAAAACTGACAAACCTGTATACGCAATGCCTAATCACCACAAGCGTACCGGAATCTTGGAAGAACGCGAACGTCATCCTAATCCATAAGAAAGGTGACATGAAGGACTTGAAAAATTACAGGCCGATCAGCTTACTGTCAGTCGTCTACAAGGTACTTACCAAGGTAGTCGCTAACAGAATTTCTGCAACCTTAGATTTCAGTCAACCTAAAGAACAAGCACGGTTCCGTAAAGGGTGTTCAACAATGGACCATATTCACATAATCAATCAGGTGATAGAGAAGTGCGCAGAGTATACTGAACCACTATATATAGCATTTATAGATTATGAGAAAGCGTTTGACTCGGTCGAAACCCTAGCAGTCATTCAGGCATTACTGAACCAGGGGGTAGATGAGCATTATGTAAGAATACTAGAGGATATCTACAATGGGTCCACAGCTACCATTATCCTCCATAAGGAGAGCAGTAAAATACCTGTAAGGAAGGGTGTCAGACAATGAGACACAATCTCTCCAATGTTATTCACAGCATGTTTACAAGAAGTATTCAGAATGTTGGATTGGGAACAGGTGGGAGTAAAGGTTAATGGAGAATACCTCAGTAACCTCAGATTTGCTGATGATGTGGCCTTGCTAAGTAACACGGGGGACGAATTGCAAAGCATGCTTTCCGAACTGGACAAACAGAGTAGAACCGTGGGACTGAAAATTAATATGCAGAAAACCAAAGTAATGATCAATGACCTGGGGACAGCACAGCAGTTTGGGATAGGGGGCGAGGCAGTGCAAGTCGTAAGCCAATATATCTAGGTAGACCAAGTTGTGACCCCGAATCCCAACGATGAGGCAGAGATAATTAGAACGATCAGAATGGGGTGGAGTGCATATAGCAGCCTAACATTGTCCCTGAAGAAGAAAGTGTATGACAGCTGCATCTTACCGGTACTCATCTACGGGGCAGAAGCTTGGAGGCTCACTAAGAGGGTTCAACTTAAATTGAGAACGACTCAGCGGGCAATGGAGCGGAAAATGTTAGGTGTACCATTAAGGGACAAGAAGAGAGCGGAGTGGGTCAGGGAGCAAACTGGTGTTAAGGACATATTAGTAGAAATTAAGAAGAAGAAAGGGACGTGGGCAGAGCATGTAATGCGAAGGCAAGATAACCGTTGGTCAATAAGGGTAACAGAGTGGATCCCTAGAGAAGGCAAGCGCTGCAGGGGGCGTCAGAAAGTTAGATGGAGAAATGAGATCAAGAAGTTTGCGGGGATAAATTGGTCACTGTTGGCCCAAGACCGGGTAATTTGAGAATAATGGGAGAGGCCTTTGTCCTGCAGTAGGCGTAGGTAGGCTGGTGATGATTATGATGATTGTGTTCAGGTGACAGGTACCTAGTCATTTTGGGAGCAATCCAGAAGCGACATGACAAAGCATGCCCTGTCTATCTAAACACGGCTAGATCTCAGTCACTTGCAATGCGGACCACCTTGCCGTCCTTGTACAGCACGTTGCATAGACTAAATATGGCAGTTGCTGGTCCAGAGGAATTGCCATACTTTCTTTTTTTTCAGGGCGAGGGCTATGGCAAACAGTCTTTTGTTTTCAGGCGTGAAGTGTTCATTTGGAAAAACTGGGTAGCTTTGTGATCCAGGGCACCAGAGATAATTTGTGCTAAGCACAACCTTTCGTGCCTGCGCAATAAAATCTTGTTTCTTTGCCCAACAGCAGAAACGAACGCGGATGATTGATTGAGGGGTTTAACGCGCCGACGCAACGCAGGCGATGAGGCGCGCCGTAGTGGAGGGCTCCGGATTAATTTTGACCACCTGGGGATCTTTATCGTGCGCCGAAATCTCGTACACACGGGCGTTTTTGCTTTTCGCCTCCATCAGAAAAGCGGCCGCCGCGGCCGGGAATCGAACCCGCGACCTCGTGCTCAGCAGCGCAACGCCTTAGCCATTGAGCCACCGCGGCGGGTAACGCTGATGATGTAGTTCTGTGGGGACTCTGTAGAACCCAGTGAGCTAGGTCAATATCGCTGGTAGCAACTGAGCAGCCGATAAAAGAGTTCAGTTTCTTCGCGATCTCGTCGCACTGTTAACCCTTTGTAGAAGGATTCCCCGCAGCTCAACATGATTATGTCGAGAATACTCCTCAAGCTCGAAGACGCATTTTTTCAAGCCCTCGTTTTGTGCCTCCAGCGTCTTGCTAGCTTCAAGAAGACAGGCGTTTCCTATCGTTGTTTCCTCTGCTCATTCATTGAGAATTTCCAAGCTGGAGAGCAGCTCAGCCAGCTCAGCGTGTACAGATCCTACTGCCAGTTCCAAGGACGGCAGCTTTATTTTGGTTTCTCAAACTGATTTTCAATAAAATCATCACGATACGGCGTGGATGCTTCCTGTAGCTGTTCAATCCGTTTAGCGAGCTATGCTTAAGTAGGCATCTTGTATGCTAGCTCTAAGAAACAGCATAAAATATACCTGCTTAAGAATTCACAGAAACAGTCGCGGAAATGTCCTAAGGTGCTAAAACGGCATTATAGTAACCTGCAAAAGCGAAACAGAAGCTTAGCGCTTGAACCTTCCGCCACAACTGCTGCTGCCAAGAGATGTGGGAAAGCTGTAGCCATGGCTTTATCCTCCTGGGAGAGGCCTATCGCCTTGCCGACTATAGACGCGTAGACATGTGAGCAGGAACTGCACATAGGTTATCCGCGCAGTTGGGCAACTAGCAAGTAACCTATCCCAGCGTTTTTCTTAAAGTTATAACATTTCCGTGTAGCAAGAAATCATAAATATATATATATATATATATATATATATACATATATATATATATATATATATATATATATATATATATATATATATATACAGGGTGTCCCAGCTATCATGCACCAAGATTTAAAAAAAGAGTAAAGGCGTAACTCGAAAGAAACCAGGTGCATAATGTTTGCAGTACTGTGAAGAAGCGGACAGTATTTTTTTCTTTAATGAGACTTAATTAACTAATTGTAATTAATTATCTAACTCGAGAAATACTGTCCTAATCACTAAAGTGTCAATGAGGCACTTGTAGGTAACCACGAGGGGCATCTACCTGCGGTATTTTCAGAGATGAACTAATTGCGTACACATTTATTATGACTGATAAAGGAAACCCGCGAAATATGAAAAATACCACGTGACGGCGCCTCCGCGCGCACCGTAAAGCAACGCCCTCAAACAGGCTGCCTCTGAGTTAGCCAGAATCAAATAGACAAAAGAAAGAAAGAAGAAATCGCGACCGAGTTTGTTCCTTATCTGCACACGCGTCGCGCGAATCTTGCTGCTGCTGCTCCTTCCATGCATGCTATTATCAAGGTGATGCGCTGTCTCTTCGGGCGGGTAACACGCGAAACAGTTGCTTTCTATCAGCTTTGTTTGGGGACGCTACTTTACAATGCGCGCGTAAGCGTCGTCACGTGGTATTTTTTCATATTTCGCGGGTTTCCTTTATCAGTCATAATAAATGAGTACGCAGTTATTTCGTCGCTGAAAATAGCGCAGTTAGATGCCCCTCGTAATTACCTACAAGTGCCTCATTGACACTTTAGTGATTAAGACAGTATTTCTCGAGTTAGATAATTAATTACAATTAATTAATTAAGTCTCATTAACGAAAAAAATACTCTCCGCTTCTTCACAGTACTGCAAACGTTATGCACTAGGTTTTCTTCGAGTTACGCAATTTCTCTTTTTTAAAATCTTGGTGCATGATAGCTGGGACACCCTGTATATATATATATATATATATATATATATATATATATATATATATATATATATATATATATATATATATATATATATATATATATATATATATATACACATAAGAAAAGACAGAAAGAAAGGTTGGCAGTCGAGAAAACATCGGAAAGCAAAGGGGAGGATGTGGTGGGTCATTGAAACACACAAAGAATTTGGAAAGAAAGAAAGTGGAGAAAAAATGCCCGCCGGGTGGGAACCGAACACACGACCTCCAGAATATCGGTCTGGTGCGATGACCACTACGCTACCGGCGGGGCTACTTTAGCCTGCACTTTCTTGGGTATTTATGTTCAGGTATTTTTGTTTCCTGCGCTTGGGGGTGGTAGCCAGCGCCGCTCGGACTACTCGGGGTGAAGGGGACGTTGTTTTTAACCCCCGGGCCGTGACTCGAGTGTCTACGACATGTCGAGAGTGGTCGACCACTGTTTAACCCTCTTAAGGAGGTCGTGGGTTCGGTTCCCACCCGGCGGGCATTGTTTCTCCACTTTCTTTCTTTCGAAATTCTTTATGTGTTTCAATGACCCACCACATCCTCCCCATGCTTTCCGAGGTTTTCTGGACTGCCAACCTTTGTTTCTGTCTTATTTCAACGAGCCCCTCATTTCCTATTCTGATTCGCTATATATATATATATATATATATATATATAGAGTAAGGAAATCAGGGGCTCGTTGAGGAAATACAGAAACATAGTTTGAACTAAGAAAAACAGCGCAAACGACGGGACGAAGAAAGGTAAGACTGAACACAGGCGCTGAACACAGCGCCTGTGTTCAGTCTTACCTTTCTTCGTCCCGTCGTTTGCGCTGTTTTTCTTAGTTTAAACAATGTACCAACTGGCCCGTCAGCATACCCTTACAGAAACATAGGTCGGCAGTCTACAACGCCAAAGAAGGCATGGGGTGTGGTTAGGCTCTATTTTTTACTACGGTTAATGAAGTTAAGATTTTTTTAAATATAATGAAGAAAGAAAGAAAAACACGCGCCCAGAGTGGGGACCGAACCCACGCCTTTCGATTAGATCTCGAATGCCTTACCAATTCGGCTATCTGGGCGACTGTGTACTCCTTCACTTTCTGGGCTATTTATATTTACTAGAAGTGTATCTGACGCTTGAGGGTGGTAGCCAGCGCCACTCTGACTACACGGGGAGAAGGGGACCTTCTTTTCAACCCCCGGGGCGTGACTCAAACGTCTACAGCCTGTCATGAGAGGGTAACTGGCGGGAAGCCCTCGCGTGTTTTTCTTTCTTTCTTTCTTCATTACATTTAAAAAAAATCTTAACTTCATTACCCGTAGCAAAAAATAGAGCCTAACCACACCCCTATGCCTCCTTTGGCGTTGTAGACTGCCGACCTATGTTTCTGTATACATATATATATATATAGACTGAAAAGATAAAAACTCACACAGAGCGCGAAAAAAATAAGGTTAGTAGAGACAGAGACAAACGAGAAAGACTTAGAAAATAAAAATAAGTTTACTGACGTTTCAGGGAGAGGACTCCATTTCTTCAGAGTACAAAATAAGTTCGTTTCAGAGCTATATATACAGAAAATGTAGCAAGCGCGAGGGCAAGGTAAGAGGAGGGAGAGTTTGTACAAATGGATTCATGGTTGGTGGGTAGCAAAAGAATGAAGGGAGAGCGGGAAAATTAATTACAACAAGGATAATAAGAACACACAGTCACGCGGTACGAACTTGGAAAAAAAGAGAGAGAGAAGAACCAAACACAGAGAAAAAAATACTACATAATTAAAAAATAAAAATAATAATAAATAACAAGGTAATTTTCCTCCCCCGTGGCAACGGGGGTGAAAGAGGGGTCAAAACAAGATAGGCCCATGCCCGTGTTTGACATGGGCAAAAAGATTAGTCACGCGGAAGACGTTCCAAAGAAGATATGCACACAAAGGGCGAACATCTGCCCATTCACACCCGTTCTAGGAATCCAAGTAAGGTCATTGAAACAAGAGACACGTGGCTTCTGTTGGTGGGAGGCGGGGGTCGCGCCCAAAAGCAGTAGGACAGGCAGTTTCGACAGGAAAGAGTGTACATTGGTATACAAAGAGCGAAAAAAATAAATAAATAAAAAATAACCAGGTAATTTTCCCCTCCCTTGTGGCAACGGGGGTGAAAGAGGGGTCAAAACAAGATATGCCCATGCACGTGTTTGACATGGGCAAAAAGATTAGTCACGCGGAACAAGGAAACGAAGATATGCAAATGCACACAAAGGATGAACATCTGCCCATACACACCCGTTCTAAGAATCCTGGTAAGGTAATTGAAACGTGAGACACGTGGCTTCTGTTGGTGGGAGGCGGGGGTCGCGCCCAAAAGCAGTAGGATAGGTAGTTTCGTCTCGAAATGAGTTTACATTGATAGGGGAAAAAAGACAAGGTCAAACAAGTCATGAAAAAAAAAAACAGGCAGGTGCACGCGTATGACGCGGCAGCAAGTGGTATTCATCTGCCCGGCGCATGGTGCCAGTTCAGGGAATGCCGAGGCGGTCAGCAACGAATATTAGAAAACAACAATACAAAAAAGAAAGAGGACACGAAAACAATCACACACGCTCGCGTTCACAAATTAATTGCAAGGTGAGAATATCAAAGCTAAAAATGGTACTGCAGCCTTCTACCCAGAACAAAATGTCCAGACTTGTTCATCGAATTTGCTTCAGTGAAGCCATTGTGCTAAAAAACGTCGTGCTAGCACGAAACTATACCCAACTACGAGAGCTCGCCCACTAATGGGAGAATATTATTGACGGAAAGAAATGAACAGGCATAACACTAGCCTGAGAAATGCAGCCGAAATTTTAATCGGAGGAAAGACAGGTTAATTTCGCATAACTTTCATTTATGCCAAACGACGCTGATTTAAACTTATAGATAAGGTAAGACTCACGAATCTCGCGATCGTGATGCGTTTTAAAACTAGATTCAAGAATTGTGGCCTTCAGTTGTTCAAAAGAATGACCAGGAGTGTTAACATGCTTTGATAGAGGCAAAGAAGGGCAGGTTTTTGCATGGGAGCGGTGATTGTTAAACCTCAAACGAAAGGGTGTTTCAGTCTGGCCAATGTATTGTTCAGTTTAGCCAAAGTTTTGACCCCTCTTTCACCCCCGTTGCCACGGGGGAGGAAAATTACCTTGTTATTTATTATTATTTTTATTTTTTAATTGTGTATTATTTTTTTCTCTGTGTTTGGTTCTTCTCTCTCTTTTTTTCCAAGTTCGTACCGCGTGACTGTGTGTTCTTATTATCCTTGTTGTAATTAATTTTCCCGCTCTCCCTTCATTCTTTTGCTACCCACCAACCATGAATCCATTTGTACAAACTCTCCCTCCTCTTACCTTGCCCTCGAGCTTGCTACATTTTCTGTATATATAGCTCTGAAACGAACTTATTTTGTACTCTGAAGAAAGGGAGTCCTCTCCCTGAAACGTCAGTAAACTTATTTTTATTTTCTAAGTCTTTCTCGTTTGTCTCTGTCTCTACTAACCTTATATATATATATATATATATATATATATATATATATATATATATATATATATATATATATATATATATATATATATATATTTATATATATATATATATATATGTACGTTTCGACCTGACTGAGACAGGTCTTCGTCTCAGGTTGAAACGCTGGAAATAAAGTCTCCGAAGAGGGTACTTCTACTTTGTGCGTATTCCTGCAGCAACTAAGGACTCCACTTCACGACTATATATATATATATATAGATATATATATATATATATATATATATATATATATATATATATATATATATATATATGTTTAACTTTCTAGCTACTTCTAACCAACTTCCAGCATTCTTTCCTAACTACGTACTGCCTCGTCGTCTTCATTGTTAAAAGAGGCAGCCCAGAACCATAATTAAATACGTTAGCCCTCATTTGCCCAAGCATTATGAACAACGGAATAGAGTATCTATGGAAAGTAGCGCGAGTACGTGTGGGTATGAAAGGCAAAATACAAAATAGGATACATTACTTGGGAAGGCGGATCTTAACTTCCTTCTTCTTGAGCCTCTTCAGCGCCTGTCAGAAAGAATGCATGGGCAGACTTCGTAGGCTTGCGATGCCATCTCGACGGCGGGGCAGCATTATTGTCATACTGTAATCGGCGATTTTGTAAGGTAAGTCCACAATATCGCAGTGCAAATCATTGAAGCGTCCGTAAGAAACCTCAAATGTGCCCGTCATAGTGTCCACTTGAGTCGCCTTCCTTCCGTAGTTGTAAAAGGGGAGCCGTTTGGTATCTGACTTTTTGAACTCGGTCGCCCAAAGGCCCTTGAAGTACACAGCGTTTAAGACAACCATTTGTGTGCCAGCTGGAAGGGGCTTGTCAAACAGTTTCGGTATTAGGCCTTTGGTGTGTCTACCGACCCAGTCGTTGATGGTACGGACTGCCGTCTTACCTTCCTTCGCAGACTCAACGGCAAACAACTCGGCACCAAATGACTCTCTCAAACTGGTGCGATAAGCGGGGAGAATTCGGAAGCCCTTCCGGAGCGCAGCGGCGTTGGCGCTGCTTACGGTGGAATTGGTCATCTGTCGAAGGCGTTCGTTGTGCACCTTGTGCAACTGGAGCACCTTATAATTAGCAACGCGGGCCTCCTTGTAGCCCAGAGTTCTGAAAAGCTCTTTCTTCGTGTCGCCTCGGGCTCCTGCGTACACCATGCCCATGAGCGAGGACAGACTATACGGTGAGTACAGGACGTTGGGCTCCTCCTTGCGCGACATCACGGGTAACAGGCGATGACCCAGAATGTCACTCGCTTCGTGCACCAGTCCCGTTTGAGCGTTGTGCGCTGCGAAGCTGGCAGAAAGGGCAAGAAGGAACAGCACGAAGACCGCCATTCTTGTAGATCCCTGCAAAAGGAAGCCAAAAACACCGTGATATGTACCGCTGGAAAAATGAAACGGTAAGAAGTAGGGAGAAAAGTAATAAAAGAAACACTCTTGTCAATCAACGCCTTAATACAGCGGAACTAAAAAGTGCAGCGTATCACCATTTTGATCACCATCATCGTTTTCGCCACTGTCATCATCAACCTGATTGCGCGTAATTAAGTAGGAAAGTATCCCAAACGACTTCCAATTAGTTACTTCTGTCGTGTGTTTGGAGTGTCAATTCCTCGTCTTATTCAGGTTCTTAGTTCCACTGGACAACTCCTCTTCTACTTTGCTCACCAGCCCTTTAGGCACTCCGTAACAGGGATGGTTGTACTTCATCAGCATCCGAGGAAGCCAAATCAGCATCCGAAGAAGCCAAATTCTTTCGCTTAATTTGGTCAAATATCTGTTCTATCGCAGTACGTTCCGTTACTCGATCGGCGCTTATGATCTCAGTTGCTTTTCAAGGTGAATATTTTTGTACACAGTACGTCATAAACAGAGGAAAAGAATGGTTATTTTGCAGTTTTTGGGAGCAAAAACGAAGGTTACCGCCCAAAATGTTTGTGTACCTCTGGAATGGGACCCAGACCAAAATAATTCTTTGCCTAAATTTTTCCTTCTATTTGAATCTGCACAAGTAACGAGTAGGACAGTTGCAAGTTGGGCGAAATGGTATGTGTTCATTCTTAATCATAGCGCGAAGGACGGGACAGACAGACGAATAACCTCAGGACAGGCACTGACAATTTATTGAAAACCCGCCATAAACATTTATACCAAAGGAAAAACAAGAAAAGCAAACAAGAGCTTAAAGGGCCCCTGAGATGGGGTTTCTGGGGGGTCGATGGTATCGGAGCGCAACGGCTATTTCTTGAACTAATCGTGACGTGTAAGTCCGCTCTTGATTTAATCAATTTTTTACGAGCGTAAAAACACCAGAAAGCTACAAAAAACATCTTTTGTGTGTGTGCGCGTTTACACAGTCGCACATATTTCTTTTATACCGGGGTGTAAAGCACTAACACACCGGGCCAAACCGAGCTTGACGCTCCTCCGTTCTCGGCGGAAGGATACAGTGAGCGCAGGAGCAACGACGCTTGCAGCGTGATCGCTCAGCGCTCCGTGTCTAGTGTCATCAGTTTTCTTTGCATTTACTTTCTTGGACGCTGTACCCGAAAGGACTCTTTGCACCATCTGTGTTTCGAGCGTAGCCTCGACGTTGTATCAGTTATGAGGTGGTAACGAACGGCGCGCCAAGGGAGCGCCGCGCAGACGACGAGCTCGGCACGCAGCGCTTGGACGACGCCGGGCAGTGCTCGTGATCACGAGGCGCACGCTCAAGTGCGCTCACGCGGGCTGAATAAATCAGTTCAAGCCCAAACGCTGTCGCAGCTGATTCTCTGCACCTGTCGCGACAAGGACGAAGAGCATGCGCATCCCGTAACGACAACTCCTGCCAAAGAGTTTCATTTCATCGCTTCCCATCAAGTCATGATCGCAGGAAAGTGTGGTTTGCTGCACCGGCCTTCTGAATGAGCCTGTTGCCTAGTGTCCTTAGCGCGCTTTACCGTTTACCGTGTTAAATGAAGCAAGAGTAGCCGTTTGCCGCTGAAAGCGAAAGGATTGCACTCTGCGGTTTCGGCATTCCGGCTTACCGGCTCTGCCAAGTAACGACATCTGGCGAATCTGTCTCAAAGCAAATGACACAAAAGTTTGTTGCCCAGAACTGTTCGCTTACGCTTGAAATAGCTTGAATCTTGGACGTTTTAGATTGAACTCTCCCAATACAATTATTTTCTTTTAAAAGAGCCGTATACTTCTGCTGTAGAGCTTAAAAAAGAGAAAACATGAAGTTGACGCCGCCATCTAGTGTGAACAATTAGGACCAAGTATTGCATTAACCAGAATTCACGCCTTCGCGAAATAGTTCGATATAAAATGAGTAAGATATATTGTAATGATTCCGCAGTTACCTATATTACCTTGCGCAACACGTTTTTAAAAGCGTAAAAGAGCTATGCTAGTTCATAAATTTTAGGCATCTGAACCATTGGAAGCGTGGGAGGCTGGAGTAGGGGCGGAGATTTTGCTTGCTCATTCTGAAAAAAAAAATTGTCATTTATCGTGCTCCTGATCACCATTTAGCAAGAATGTAGTAAACAACATCAACTACGATTGCTTGCATGAAGTGCCGAGCGCAGCGCATCTGCTGTGCCGTAAAGTTCCGGAAGAACGCCCACCCAAATTATCAAGTGAAAAATACGAGATGGGCGAACTTTCGGGTCAGGTGCGAAAAACTACAAAAAGGTGGCCGCACCACCAACCAAAACTGCGGAGATGTCAAGAAAAAATTCGAGACGGGCGTACTTCCGGGTCAAGAACGGAAAGGACGAATAAGTGGCCGCATTTACACATGAAGAGATGATTCGGATTTGTTTTGTTCACTCATCGGCGCTAAAGCCATCGATTTTACGGGGTGGGCGCGTCTTTCAGTAAATTGAATATTTCACCCGTAAAAGGAGGTGGGCGATATTTCGGGGTAGGGCGTTCTCTGGAAACTTTATGGTAATCTAATCGAGACGCGAGCGTACATTTCGCAGGCGCAGGGAGCTCGCTTTTACAGTCGCTAGAAATTCTAACCGCTATATCGTTATGTAGCGACGGTAAAAATAAGTTACCGTTCACGGAAACTCTCGCGCATGCAAGGTTGACTTCCGCAATCACCAGTACCTCCTGCTCAAAGTCCGTAACGACTGAACAGGCAGCTTAAAAAAAAATGGCGTCGTCGTCTCATGTGCGAGCCACTCGCTGAAGTAACCATGGTAACGACGACGCTGTAAACCAACGACCGCCGCCGTCAAAAATCGCGGACATTCCGGCGGCCAACCATGAAATGAGTGCTTCGCCTCGGGCGAGGTCGGACTATGTCGTCATCGCAATCCAACAGACATGGCCTACCTCAAATCTTAAACGGACGTCAAGCAACTGCAGCTCTTGGTGTTGTGGAAGCTCGAGAGTAACCTTTAACCCGAAACCACGTTCTCGGAACACTTTCAAAACACCAATGGCCATGCGTGGTATTTCCATAACGCTGCAGTTACGTGAACTCCGTTTAAGATTTAAGGTAGGCCATGTCTGTTGGATGTACTTCCCTCGCTATGAGAAACCCCCCCTAAGGTATGGCTCAGGACCTCCTAAATAAGTGAAGAATGGAGCGTGTTTTTCTGTGTTGCGCTCAGCCTTAACCCATTCCTGCCACCATACTGTGAATGAGAGCTTCGAAGGTCAGTTAAAGAGGCTAGAGGCGGCAGGTTACCTTAGGGAAGCACTCTGGAGTTGTGGTAACAAGTTCATCAGGCACGTCAAGTCTCGCGGAGACCCCGATAAGGAAAGGAAAAAACCGGATGGAAGTAAACTGGCCGTGATACCCTATGTGCACCGTACGTAACACGGTTTGAAGAATCTTGCCAGTCGGTATGGTGTCACGGTGGTTTTTTCCGCCCTACGTTAATTGGAGGGAACGTGCGCTGCCGTACAAACAAAGGCTTCGCTGGCAGGAAGGGCAGCGAAATCAGGGTGTGGCAGAGCTATGTAGACAGGTATGTATGAGCAAAGGTATGTGGACTGCCAAACTGGCGCCGTGTACCAAGTCCCTCTTTCGTGTGGTGCGTCATGCATAGGGCAGAGTGGTAGGTGCGCTAATGTTAGATTGCGAGAGCATGCGCTCTCCTTTGCCAAACGTCCGCAGCCGCCTTTGCCCTCACACTGCCGCACATGCGGCTGCCACCAGGTGTTTCAAGAAACTGATATTGTTACCAAGCACCCGAACAGTTACACCGTGATATAATTGAAGCCTATCACTTTAGCAAGAGGGGCGAAAAGTGCGTGAGCCACCCTTCAGTGGTGCGTATTCATAAAGAGGCACAGTTCACGGATAAGGACAAATGAGTCATGTTCCCTTTCTCCTTTTATCTGGTTTTGTTAGTTTTTGTATGCTACTTTGACACGTCCGGCCTTGTTTTGCCTTCTGTATATATGTTTATGGTGGGGTTTTCAATAAATTCATTTGAGAGTTAGCGCATGACCTGTGGTTGTTCTTCTGATCTGTCCCGTCCTTCGCGCTTTGATTAAGTATGAACAAGCAACAAGATAGGTATAACTATCTACTTGCTGCAGTATCTCATTATCTTCCATCAGCACCGGTCTGCATATTTGTTTTAGATGATATTGTTTTGCGGAGCGTTACCATTGTCCCTCCGATAAGGTTTACAAACGTTCCCGAATAATTTTGCATGAGTCCCGGCGCAACTGGCCAAAGAGGACAAATGTCATCAGAAAATTTCAAATGACCAAAGAATTTCCCAGTGATTATTATTCGTGATGTTCGCAGATAAGCTTTCTTAATGCAACTCATAAGTGGGCTCTAAGTAATCTTAGAGATATTGTGTGTTCCTGACACCTATTCAGAGAGGGAGCTATTTATTGTATTGACGATCATAGTATACACGTCTCTCCTTAGTATTAAGCGTGTGAAGCGGTCAGAAAAGTGATAGTGTGGCTCAAGAAATCATTAATATACTACCAGTCCGTGCTGCCGGTGATGACGTATGGAGGGAAATCTTGGCGATTTACGGAACAACCGGCAAAGAATAAAAATTAATGAACTTCTACTCCATGAAGAAGGACGACTTGCGAACCTGGACGCAGTACACGAAATGGACACAATAAAAAACGTTTGTTTGTAATCTGCGATCGGGCAATTAGTAATTAGCCCAATAAAACTTTGAAGGACTAGAGATTTATTCTGCTGGACAAACATGGAGCTATCCGTTTCCCTCCCACGTCGCAGGCATGCATCTTACTCTCCCACTGAGGAAACAGGAAAGTTCGCGTTGGGGTAGTGGACGCACACGTTTAAACCTTCCGCAAGCACAACGGTCATGTCATCAGTGAGGGTATGAAAACTATATCTGCGCATGCGCGCCCCCGCCCCCTTACCGTCCACTTCCAACTCGTGCGTGACAAACCGGCAACCAATTATGTGCGCGTGTTTAGAAGTGAAAGGCACCGCCAAAATAGTCACTGTGAAAGCCTTTAAAGCTTAACAAGAAATATTGGCTCACATCGAGAGGTGGCCGCTAGGGGGCCAGCGGGTGCGGCGTGTGTCACGTCGACTCCGTAAAATGATCAATTTCTCTAGTGAACTATACAACTTTCGGCCTGAAAGTGGGGTGAGTACTCTCCGGAAGTGACGAATACTACTCTCCGGAAGTGACGTGGAGGAACGTGACCGCAAAACAAGAGCATAAGACGAAGCTAACCGGCAAGCAGCTGGCAGAAAAATCGATCGCGTCGAACCATCCGAAACTGCCGCACGCGGATTACAAAGTGATTATACTACCCAAGGAAGGGCTCGCACTCACCAAGATCTCGCTACCCGTTATCGGGGGCTACTGATACTATCAGCCGCCATAGAGTGGAAAAAAGGACAAGAAGAAGATCGGGTCGTGGTGAACGACAAGCAGGGGATAACCTACAGCACACCTAAAGAGGAAGACGCCGTCAAAATGGTTGCGTTGAGACGACTGCAAATCGAAGGCAAAGAGTTTGAAGTTCTGACCTACATGGCTGCACCCGACAACTGTGGCAGCGGAGTGGTACATAGACTAGACCCTAGGCTGGCCGAAGAAGAGCTGGAGACTGCCTTTTCCCACCGCGCAACCCCCCCATCATTGGGGTGCGAAGGATTGGAAACTCCGCCTTGGTGATCATCACCTTCGCCGGCCCCCAATCCCCAGGTGGATGCTCTGCTTCGGGGCGGCCATGAAATGCTACCTCTAGAGAAAGAAGTGCGAGGTGTGCTTCAAGTGCGGCGACATCGGCCACCGGTCGGACGTCTGCAACAACCCTACGGATGCGGTGAACCATCGCCGACAAACGAACATCGATGCGAACCTAAATGCAATTTGTGTGGCAAAGAGCACATGACGGGGGACAAGAGGTGCAAAGCCCTTTTCCGAACTCCCTACATCGTAAAGAAAAGACAGTGGGAGCGCAAGCTCGAAGTGGAAGCGCGGAAGCAAGAAGAAGAGGAGAAAAAGAAGAAACTCTGTACACGCGGCACGCCACGCCCAACCAGAAAGGACCAAAACCAGGACCGCTCGAGGAGCAAGTCCAGGCAATGCAGTAGGTCGAGGAACCGATCGGAATCCTTCCCTCGCCCGCCGGCGTTGAGAACTGAAACATCAACCACCAAGGACTCACGTGACAGTGGCAGTGTTCGTGCAACCTCGGGATACCCGACAACAATCGCCCCAAAGGTAGGTTGGGTGGGTAGGGCCGCCCAGGATGGTAATGCGGAAATCTTAAATGCCCTTAAGGAGCAGAACTAAAGATGGAACAAAATCCTGATGGAACAAAATGCAGAACTAAAAAGCAGTTAGACAAACGTAAGTCAGCTTTGACTAAAAAAACAGAGCAGGAGGTTACACCGGCTCTGGCAGTCAGTCCTTCACCCTTCAAGAAAGTTAAATCCAGGGAGAATGAAGAAGACGTCACATACGAGACTAGGATAACGAACCCTGAAGCGGAATGCAACTCGGTAAAGGGCATGCTATAGTCGATACTTGAGCAAGTAAAATCGCTGGGCAGCTCTATGGAACAGATGAAAGGTGAAATCCAATTCAGGGACAAACAAATTCAATAGCTATATGGGGAAGCTCAGTCAAAGCAAACGAAACAACCTCAGGATGACACCAAAATGCAGCAATAACACGATCTGGCAATGGAATTGTAGGGGCTTCATCAACAAACGTGCCTGTTTAACGTGCGGTTTTACAGGCATTTCTCGATGGAAGCGATCGCCCGGAGGTCATTGCGGTCCAGGAATGCGGGAAAAATTCAAAATTGGCAGGATATAAATCCTACCCGGGCATCGGAAACGATACCCAGGTAGTCACTTTTGTCAAGATAAATGTAACGGCAATGCAGCATGAGACGGGGAACACCGAAATTGACAACTCGCTGGTGGAGCTCATACCGCGCAAACGTGCGGAAATGAATCTATACGTACTAAATATCTAGTTCACCCAAGCAAAGCAAATGTGATTTCGGGTACCTGTTTCTCAAAGTAAAAAGCCTAGCCCATGGCGACACTCTGCTGGTAGTGGGGGACTTCCATGCTCCACACCCAGCCTGGCGTTACAAACACATTCTAGCTAAAGCTAGGGCCCTATGGGAGAAAGTTCAGTGTCACAACCTGGTGCTGGTCACAGACCCCGTGCGATCGACGAGGCACGGAAACAGCGTGTCAGCAGACACGACGCCAGATCTGAGCCTCACGCACGGCGGTATCGATGCCACGTGGTGTAATACCGGGGAATACCTAGGCAGTGATCACAAGATCATAGAGATTGTGGTTAGCAACGGACCCCCAGTTCCGAAGAAGCGCAAGCACGGAGTAACTAACTGGGAGGCCTTCAGGAATATAGGTACAGATAACGAACCGATGGAAGATATTGGGTCATGGAGTAAGAAGATAATCGATGCCACCCAAACGGCCACAGACGAGCTGGAGGTGGACGAGGTGCTTGGGGTAGTCGACAGCCACCTCATCGGCCTCTGGAGGAAAAAGAGAGACATAGAGGAGAAAATTCAAAACAAGAGGTGGGATAGGAACCGCCGTAAGAGGATCGCCATCCTTAACAAACAGATCGAGGAATACTCGCTGGAGCTGACCAAACAAAATTGGGGGAACATATGCGACCAAATGAACAGAGAACTCAGCAGCGCGAAAACGTGGAAATTACTCCGGCACCTGCTTGACCCGGATAAGACTAGATCAGAAGCGCAACAGCAACTTCAGAGACTCGTTTACAAATTGGACGGCTCCTAGAAAGAGCTACTAGACCAGGTCCGCAATCGCTACCTAAGTCCACCCACTCGCAAAACTCTGCCCGGCTACACAGGTTCCGCGAATGAGGCCCTGGATGCCCCCCTAACGGTAGTGGAGGTTAGAGCCGAAATTAACCGTCTCAGGACCAAAACGGCTGCACCCCCGGACCGAGTCAGTAACAAAATGCTAAGAAACCTAAACGACGTGTCCATCCGCAACTTAACTAATTATATGCAGAGGTGCTGGGATAGAGGAGAGATACATCCGCAATGGAAAGAGGCTAATTTAGCCCTCATTCCAAAACCAGCAAAGAAGCTCGGACTCGAAAACCTCAGGCCAATCTCCATCACGTCATGTGTAGGAAAACTGATGGAACACGTCATCCCAAATAGACTCAGCAGGTACCTTGATGACAACGAGCTGTATCCGGACACCATGATCGGCTTCAGGGCCAAACTGTCCGTCTGCGGCGTGATGCTCCAGATTAAAGAGGAAATCATAGAAAACGTTACCCAAGACACCAGCGTTTTTGTTGGCCTAGACGTCGCTAAGGCTTTTGATAATCAAAAGCAGTCCTGAACAAACTGAGCTCACTAAACGTAGGTGTAAAACCATACAACTACGTGAGGGATTTTCTCTCTAACCGGACAGCGACCATAAAGCTAGGGGGAGCATCCCTCGAAAACATACAACTAGGAAATCGGGGAACGCCGCAGGGGTCGGTCTTATCCCCTACCCTTTTCAACATCGCCATGATAGGGCTCCCCGAGTCACTAAATAAGATAGAGGACCTACATTACACCATATGCGCAGACGACCTCACTTTATGGATCAACCGTGGCAGCGATGAGCACATTGAGTAAGTACTCCAAAAGGCCATATGCGAGGTCGAAAAATATCTAGAGCCAATAGTGCTAAAATGCTCTGCAGAAAAATTGGAGGCACTGTTCATTGTTCCAAACAATTTTAGGAAGGCATCTCGAAATGATTATGACATAATGCTGAGAGCCGCCGGAAGCCCGATACCCGCGGTAGAACGCATCAGGGTACTCGGACTTCACGTCCAGGCAAATGGCAAGAACACAGAGACAACCAGGAAACTAGAAAACAGTATAGAGAAAACCTGTAGAATGTTAAAACGCATATCTAACAAACACGGTGGGATGAAGGAAGCAAACCTCCCCAGGCTATTTCAGACCTTTGGCGTTAGCCGGATTCTGTTTGTTGCCCCGTTCCTGAAACTCACCAAGGCAGAGAAAAGTAAGTTAGACAGTATTATAATAAAAGGAAGCAAAAGTGCATCGGGTCTTCCCCCGAACACCTGGACGGCCTCGACGAACACCTCGACAGCCTAGGCGTCTCGAACACCCTAGACGAGCTCATCGAGGCGACCAAGGCGTCACAGCAACAACGACTGCTAGGCAGTAGAACAGGTCGGAGGATACTAGAACGACTGGGCTACAAATCCAGAGAGATTGCTAAGGACATCAAGGACCTTCCTAGGAATGTTAGAGAAAAGCTAACAATATTGCCCCTGCCCAGGAACATGAATCCGGCATATCACGAGGGCAGGCGTAGGAGCAGGTCCATCGCCCCCATGAAAATCAGATACGGAGGCAGACCGAACGTCCTATACACTGACGCCGCAGAACACATACGAAAGAAAGCTTACACGGCAATGGCAGTAACGGAAGACGGCGTCCCGCAGTCGTGCTGCACAATACTTAGTTGCGACATGCAAGAAGCTGAGGAGGCTGCCATCGCCCTGGCGTTTACTAAACCAGGGACGAGGGTGATAGTTAGCGACTCTAAGTCAGCCATTAGAAGTTACGACCGAGGCAGGATTTCCAACGCTGCCTGGAAAATTCTCGCGAATGCGGAAGTGACAGCCGAACAGGTAACGCTTATTTGGACTCCAGCTCATCGGGGTCTCATCGGGAACGAAAAGGCGCATGCGGCCGCCCGAGGTCTTACTTTCCGGACGATCACCGAGGATCGTCCGGAAAGTAAGACCCGTTTCTACAACTATCCCCGAGGGTGGAGGAACTTAAAAATTTTCGCGAAATTACCCAACATTACAGACTAGCGCGTAAGGTGCTTCCCCCGGCTAGTCCACAGCTTAGCAGGAAAGAAGAGGTCTAGTGGAGGAGATTACAAACCGGGGTCTTCGCAAACCCTTTATTATACAGCAAATGGCACCCCAAAGTATACGACTCTAGATGCAAGAACTGTAACAGCGTCGCTGACCTCGTCCACATGGCGTGGACGTGTCCCTCTCACAGCAAACCTCTTAGAAATACTGCATCCTGGGACGTCCTGCTACTCAGCCTGACCTCAAGCACGCAGCGCAAAGACATCGGTCCCACCTTAGAAGCCGCCGTGTCTCAAGGGATCCCGGCCGACTGATGGGGGGAGGAGGGGGGGGGGGCAAGGAGGTTACTCTGTGCTTTCGACTGGGGCAAATAAAGTTCCTTATGTATATATGGCTCACATCGACGCTCCCGTTAATGCGGGAAAGATTTCCAGCAACTACGCGAGCTTCAACGTTCCGCGTAAACGGCAGCGGCAGCGCATTTCTGTTGTTTTCGCCAACATTCGCGCTTCTGTACCGGCCGAACCTCCTTCGGTTTCCGCTGCTCCTTGTCCGAGCGAACGACATGCATCTGTTCATGAGGAGTTAAAACTTGGAAAGACTCGAAACCTGGAAAGACTCGAGCTTTGTTCTGGTGGGAAAACACGTGGCTGTCCTCCCCCCCTCCGTCGTAGGCATCTGACTGCCTGTGTAACACACCAACCAAAACCCCAACCACTCGACCAGTGAGGACGGCTGGCCATTCGAACTGAGCTGCGAGATTTCTACTTTTAAAAGGACAATGAAGTGTTTTGTAAACATTGCGGTATTACTAGCGCAAATTGTAGTCCGGAGTCCATAGACCATGTTTCGACCACTCTGAGTGCGTCTACGCGAGTTTATTTAGTATGAAAATCTATTAGAAAATGCTATCCCCCTATCTGTATTCTCGCCCATTTTCTTTGGCGTTTTCGTGTGACGTCAGGAGGAAATGACTTGGCTTGACTGCACTACTGCTCGGCTCGCCGGCCTTCCGACAGGGTCAGTCGGCCCAGCGTTTAGTCCGCCGGCTGCCGACGGGTTGTCGCAGTTGGTTCGCTCAGTTGAAACTGAGCCACGACACTTTTGTGAATGGAAGAATGGGCCTTTCTTTACTTTGTTAGTTTGTACACTGTATCAAGCTCCATGTCAACGTCGCTCCACACAAGCGCTGCACAAGCGCACATGCGACGCTTCGCTGACTGGTACGCTAGTAGAAAAATCTAAGACCACTTGAAGGCGGGAGAAAAGTGAGCGAAGTCAATATAGGTACTAAGGAAATACAATGAACTGAAACTTTTACCGTACGGCGTAAAACTAGCGAGCAGGAAGCACATTTTTTTTTCCCGCTGGGTGAACAAGCACAGCTCTCAGTAGCACTACTACACATCTGCGAACGCTTCTCCGTCTAAGAAATGTAATTGCTAGACGTCAGATATTGTGGAAATTTTTTACGCTTACTGCACGGGCTCTGTACAAAAAATAGTCACCTAAGCTGCTTTAAATGCTAAAACTAAAAAGAAGTGTAAACTGGTTTTATACACTATATACATCATATTTCACCCACCGACAGCTCTTGCTCGTGGCCGAGCGGTCTGGACCGCTAGGCGTGATATTTTGCAAGTTACAAGTTCGAGTCCCCGGTGGTAAATTATTTTCTTTTGTAAGTTTATTTGTCATTTTCAGCCGATGTTTTCTACACTGTGTTCACCATTTTTGTGGCGTAACGTTCGCTGCTCCAAGAGCGAGTTCGCCGAATGCGCGCCGACTGACACTGACGCGCTAGCAAGTTCTCGTTGGCGTGCTGTTTCCATAAGCACCGACTGTTTTTGGGCGGAGGGCACAGGCCAGAATCAGCAGACCCTTGGCCTGGTGCGAACACGCTTTTTACGATACAGGCATGTGTGAGGCAAGTTCTTCTTCTTTCGGGCTTTATAAAATATTTATCCACTTATCAACCGGCCTGTGCCGCGCCCTACTGCCGCGGAGAGCGGGCGCGCGTCGGGGTTTGTCGACCAGTTAGGGCGGTGAAATCCAACGGCTCGAGGTACGCCAGCACACAATTGAAGCTGCGATAGAACTAGTATAAGACCCTTTAAAGGGACACTGAAGTGGATTTGTCAAGCTCCCGTTTTTGCTTGCACTGTGTAGACTGGCTCAAATTACCACACTTTTCATCGTTTATCCGGTTGACAAATCGGTAATTATTTTACAAAGCGCGAAAGAAGAAAAACTACCATGCGCGGTTTGAGGCGGCCGCACAAACTAAGCTGTGACGTTGGGAGGAGGGGGCGCCGTGATTGGACGATGCCCAAGGTTAGCAATCAAACAAGTTTCGGTTTCGGTTTCGGTCTGTAAAACAACATGTTTGACATTCGATGGCGTCGTTGGATGGGCATTCTCAATATCCCAGTTATCGTAGTACCGCGCTTCTGCCATGTTGTCGGCTCTAAAATGCATAAGATAAGCCTCCCAGGACGGCTTGGAATCGTAGCATTCACTATCTGAGGCCTACGCAGTGCATGAACGCCCTCCGCGTCCCCGCAGACGCTCAAATGCATGCGCTTTTCCCCCATATTTGGAGCTTGCCTCGCTCATGCCTGTATCGTAAAAAGCGTCTTCGCACCAGGCCAAGGGTCTGTTGATTCTGGCCTGTGCCCACTGCCCGCAAGCAGTCGGTGCTTATGGCAACAGCACGCCAACGAGAACTCGCTAGCGCGGCAGTGCCAGCCTGCGCGAGTTCTGTGGACTAGTTCGTGGAGCAATTAACGTTGCGGCCCAAAAAAAGGTGAACTCAGTATAGAAAACATCGGCGAAAAACAAAAGAGTTAACTCATAAAAAAAAGCATGTACCCGCGCCGATTCGAACTTGTGACTGTCAAAACACTTGCGATGACATACCTAGCACCCCAGACGACTAGGCCACAGGGGGCTTTTTTTTTTCTTTATTGCACATTGAACAAACAGTCCCTACAATATCTACCATGCTGTTCTAAAACGCATCAGTGTCGGTTTAAAACCAACTCACCGAACGTCGGTTGGCGAAAACTATTATAAACATCGAAGGAAGACAATTCCTCCAAAATGGGTAGCCACGTAAGCTCCGGGGCCCGGGCACTGCATATTAATTACTTCCTTCAGCATACTGATATTCTGAGCAAAGTACTTGCTGACAGTCTTCGTGTCAGCATCAGAGTGGCGCACCGCCATACGACTCAGCCAGATGGCGTGTAGGCCCAAAAGCATTATCAGGTCATACGGCAAACTGTCATGTTTGTCTACGGGGATGAAACGGATTCCATGTGTTGCCACAGGCAAGTCTTTTTTCAGGGTACGCTGAAGAACGTCCCAAAAAAAGACGGCATCCCAGCAGTCTAGGAAAACGTGGTCTATTGTTTTGGGTTTTTTACACAAAAGACAAACTATTGTCCATGGCACAAACAACCCTTTTTCAGCCATCCATGTTTTGACTAGAAGAGTTCCCGAATGAAGCTTAAAAAAGAATGTTTTCATACATGCTGGTACTGCCATCTTTTTGACGCGACACAGTACATCTTGCCCTGGTCCAATGCGGTACATAGTTCTGTACAGCGGTACTGGAAAAAGAACATCCCTAAGATCCTCTGACAGACGTTTTCTTGAAACACTTGAAAGGTATTCAAGGGAAAACCTTACACAGAGGAATTCAACGGTTTCCTTCAGGTAACCTTTCAATGTGTAACGTTCATCAACACTGGAAACAACAAACTGCGGGAGTGAACCCACCAAGACACTTTGTAGAAATGTGCGCAGAAAGGCATCACTCGCATTGCGAAGAAACATAAATCTGCTAACAAGTTGTCGCAAAAACAGGTGTGATAAGCCCACCCCTCCCGTTCGAACTTTACGAAAGAGATTCGTACGGCTGGTTCTTTCCCATTGGGAACCCCAGATGAATACAGCAAAAATACGGTGCATTTTCTGCACATTTACTCGCGAACAGTGTATTACTTGCATCACATACCGTAGCTTTGCCAGGAAGAACATGTTGCAGACAGTGGCACGAGCGAACATCGATAGGTTCCGGCCTCCCCACCTCGTTGCTTTTTCACGGAATCTTACTGCTTCTTCCTGCCAATGCTTGCTACTATCTTGGTAGCACTCCAGCGGAGCGCCAAGATATCTTTTCGGTACCTAAAACCACTGGATGTTTTCAAAAAACTCTGGTTTGGTGGGCCATACTCCGTGCCACAGACCCGAACATTTTTCCCAGTTTACAGCACTACAGGTTTGTGCGCAGAAATCTTTTGTAATCTTTGTCACTTTTTGCACGCTCTCTTTATCTGTAACAAACACTGCCACGTCGTCGGCATAAGTCAACAACCGCACTTCACTTGAGTTCAAACTAAATCCCCTAACATCATTAATTTGGATTATTTTTAAACAAAAAGGCTCTAAAAACATGCTAAAAAGGAGTGGCGACATGGGACAACCTTGCCTAACTGACGATAACACAGGTACGCATTTGCTGACCTTTTTGTTTATAACTAACTGCGTGGTACACCCCTGGTAAGCCATAGGCACTCCATTGTATAGCACTTCCGCCACATTTGCTTGTTTCATAATACAGAATAACACTTCGTGACACACTCTGTCGAAGGCTTTTTCAAGGTCAATCTGCATCATCGCAACGTGGCGGCACATCAAATCACAGCATTCCAACACACTCCGAGCAACATGGATATTGGTGACGATACTTCGTCCCCTAATGCCGCACGTCAGATGTGGCCCAACTAAGGACGTTATGACTGTTTGCAACCTTTTCGCTAAAATTTTCATCAGTATTTTATAATCAACGTTCGCTAACGTGATCGGGCGGTAGCCATTAACCGACTGCAGTTTAACCGGATCATCACATTTGGGCAATAGAACCGTATATGTCCGGGAAAATGACACCGGGAAACTATTATTCACATATGCTTCTTTAAAAACGTTCAGCAAAATAACTGAAACTCTATCGTTGAACGCCTTGTAAAACTCCGCATTTATGCCATCCGGTCCTGGCGTTTTAGCCCCCTGCAATTCGTCAATTGCTGTTTTCACTTCGCCGAGTGTAAGCGGCTGTTCTAAGCCTTCCTTCACGTCATCTTCTAACTGTGGTATCAACGGAAGAAATTCTCTTTTGAAATCTTCCATTGGCGGAGCACTATGACCAAACAGTTTCTCATAATGCTCCACAAATGCCTTTTCTATGTTTTTTCCTTACCTTGTAAGTGTTCCGTGAAAAACTATTTCCTTAATTTCATTTTTGTGCATATTTTCTTTCATCGCCTAACGCCCTTTTAGTGGGTGTTTCCCCAGCTAATAATAGAGAGATAGAGAACTGATAGAGAACTGATAGAGAACCTGATAGAGAACTTTATCTATTGCCTCTAGTTTGCCTTTTATAGCTGCTATATCTTCGCCAAATAAACCAGGCATTTCGCTCTCTAGTACAAGTAACTGGTGTAGATTGTTGGGCAATTTTTTTTCCGCTGCTCTTTCTATCCGTCTTAATGCGGTTGACCTGGATATTGCACACAACTTTACGTCCTGCTTTATTAATTCCCATTTTTCTGCCCAGGAAGGACCCACTGCGCTCTCGTGTTCGACGAAAATTTTCTCTACTTTTTCTTTTAACCCTGTATCTTTCAATAATCTACAGTTTAATTTCCACAGTTCCCAAAAAAACTTGTTATCCTCTTTTCTGCCGCCTACCACGAAGGACACGAGACAATGATCACTGAAAGATACATCCTTTACGCTGTAGTTCGAACACATTGACACCAGGTTCAGGCTCACGTAAGCTCTGTCTAGGCGAGTGTGGCTAGCGCCTTGGAAATGCGCAAATCTTAAACAGTTTTCTTTTGACGCAATGTGAGCAACGTCTTCCATTTCATGGCCTTCTAACATTTCATAAAGGAATTCGGCGCTTCGATCCTTCTGTCCAAACCCGCCTATTCGGTCTTCTCTCGCACATACGCAGTTGAAGTCTCCCAAAAGCATTACATGTTTTTCGCAATTTAGATAGGTTTCAATGTCCTGAAAAAACTCTTCTCGTTCTTGTATTTTGTTTGGAGCATAAATACAGAGCACCCGAAATTTATCTCCGTCAAACAGAAAGTCACATACAACTAATCTACCAGACTCGCCGGAACGAACATTTTTAACCAACACACCGCTTGCTGATCTTATAAGTATACAACACCCTCCCGATTTTCCAATAGCGTGACTTACGCACGCGTAAAAGCTGTTACCGAATGTATTGACCATGCTGTTAGTCTTGTCCTCTGCCTCTATTTTAGTTTCTTGTATGCACAGAACGTCAAGTTCCTTCTCAATCATAAGGCGCTTCAATTGGCATTGTTTCCGCCTGGCACCTAGCCCGCGCACGTTCAGGGTACCTATGATGGCCGCTGGCGATGATGGAAAAGATAAGGTATATAATGTATAACCAGTTTACACTTTTATATAGTTTTTAGTATTTCAAGCAGCTTAGGTGACTATTTGTTGTATTGCGCTCGTGCAGTAAACGTCCACCGAGTTTCCACAATAGCTCACGTCTAGCAATTGCATTTCGTAGACGGGAAAGCGTTCGCAGATGCGTAGTCGTGCTGCTGACCGCTCTGCGTGTTCGCCCAGCGCAAAAATGTGCTTCCCGCACCCTAGTTTTACGCTGTACGGTAAAAATATCAGTTGATTTTATTTCCTTAGTACCTATATTGGCTTCGATCACTCTTCTCCCCCTTCAAGAGGCCTTATATTTTCCTACTGGCGTACCAGTCAGCGAAGCGTCGCATGTGCGCTTTGTGCAGCGCTTGTGTGAAGCGACCTTGACTTGGAGCTAGATACAGTGTACAAACTAACGAAGTAAATAAAGGCGCATTCTTCCATTCCCAAACGTGTTGTGGCTTTAGTTTCAACTGATCGAGCGAATTGCGACGACCCGTTGGCGGCCGGCGGACTAAACGGTGGGCCGACTGACTCGGTCGCGGAAGGTCGGCGAGCCGTGCAGTAGCGCAGCCAATTGTCAGCTCCTCTCCTGCTGACGTCACACGAAAACGCCACAGAAAATGGGCGAGCGTAAAGAGAGGAGGACAGCATTTTCGAATTGATTTTTCTACTAAATAAATTCGCGTAAACGCGCACAGAGTGGTCGAAACAGGGCCCAGGGACTCCGGACTACAGTTTGGGCTCGTAATCCCGCATTGTTTACAAATCACTTCAGTGTCCCTTTAATTACGCTTAATGCACTCATAAGCAACAAAAACTCGTCACCATATTCTTGTTTGGCGTACACTTCCTTCAGTTTGCTAACATTTTCTGCAAAGTAAGAATCCACTGGCCTGGCATTCTCATCACTGTTTCTGACAGCCATTCTGCTACGCCATGTAGCATGTAGGCCGAGGAGGTAGAATACATCCTAAGGAGCCTCATCACATTCAACTCCAAGAAAACGTATGCCTTTCGGTGTAAGCGGGAGGTCCTTTTTAGAGTCCTCTGGAGGACGTCCCAGAAGAAGACGGCGTCCCAGCAATCGACAAAAACATGTTCCACGTTTTCTGGCTTTTTACACAGTCGACAATCTTTGCCCCAAGGCAAAAACAACCCCCTTTCGTCAAGCCACGTTAAAACTGGTAAGGTCTCAGTGTACAATTTAAAAAAGAATGTTTTTACTACTGCGGGTATGATCATTTTCTTGACGCGTCTGAGTACGTCATGCTTATGTCCTCAGAGGTATTTCATTCTATACACTGGTTCGGGACACAGGAGTTCTACCACATCACAGGATAACCGTTTACGCGTACCGTTTGACAAGTACTCAATTGAAAATCGCTCGCTTAAAAACCTGAAGGACATTACCACCTCACGCAAAAAACCACTCACTGCGTATCTCTTCATATCTGTCGTAGTTACTATAAAATTTGGCATCGCAGAACACAATCTGATCTGCATGTACGTTCGAAGAAATGGGTTTGGCTCATCGCGCAAATATAAAAATCTCGCCACCAATTGTCTAACAAACAGGTTCGACAACCCCAGCCCGCCCCCTTTTAACCTGCGAAACAAGTTACTGCGTTTCGTTCGCTCGAAGCATGATTGCCAGGCGAACATGGCAAGCAACCTATGAAACTTTTGGATGTTAGCCCGTGTACAATACAGCGCTTGCATTACATACCATAACTTTCCTATCAGAAACGTGTTGCAAATTGTCGCTCGGGCGAAGATCGATGCATGCCGGCCGGTCCACACTTCCACTTGCGCCTTCATTTCACGCGCTCTCCCTTGTCAATAAAGCGTGTTCTCGCGGTACCTATCGAGCGGTACTCCCAGATACTTAGTGGGCGTGATTGTCCACTCGACCTCTTCGAACACGCTGGGCGTATTTTGCCATTCGCCGTGCCACGTCCCTATGCATTTATTCAAATTTACAGCTCTGCCGAGGCTGGATAAATAAGGTATATAATGTATAACCAGTTTACAGTTTTACTTAGCCTTATCTTTTGAAGTACTTTTGGTGACTATTTGTCGTATAGAGCCCGTGCAGTGTAAGCGTCCCCAAAACTTCCAGAATATCTCACGTCTAGCAATTGCATTTCTTGGACGGAAAAGCGTTCGCAGATGTGCGGTCGCGCTGCTGACCGCTGTGCTTGTTCACCCAGCGCAAAAAAGTGCTTCCTGCTCCCTAATTTTGTGCTGTACAGTAAAAGTTTCAGTTGATTTTATTTTCTTAGTACCAATATCGACTTTGTTGACTTTTCTCCCGCCTTCAAGTGGCATTAGATTTTCCTACTAGCGTAAAGTCAGCGAAGAGTCGCATGTGCCCTTGTGCAGCGCTTGTGTGAGGCGACCTTGACTCGACTTGGAGCTAGATACAGTGTACAAACTAACAAAGTTAAGAAAGGCACATTCTTTTATTCACAAACGTGTGGTGGCTTAGTTTCAATTGAGCGAACCAATTGCGACGACCCGTCGGGGGCCGGCGGTCTAAACGCTGTGCCGACTGACTCGATCGGAAGGTCGGCGAACCGTGCAGTAGCGCAGCCAATTGCCAGCTCGTCTCCTCGTGACGTCACACGAAAACGCCACAAAAAATGGGCGAGGGTGCAGAGAGGAGGACAGCATTTTCGAATTTCTTTTTCTACTAAATAAATTCGCGTAAACGCGCTCAGAGTGGTCGAAACATGGCCTATGGACTCCGGACTACAATTTGCGCTAGTAATGCCGCAATGTTTACAAAGCACTTCAGTGTCCCTTTAACTTCGTTGCCCAAATTTTTCGCGAATCTGGCTGCAGAGCCTATTTCCGGCCGCTGACCTTCGCGAGTGAGACCGAAGAATGAAGCTGCTGCAACGAGAGTAGACGTTTCGCCACGGCCGCTGGATCCATTATTTCGCGCAATGTTGAGACCGTGAGATCACGTTCAAAGAGAGCCCAGCGCCGCCAGACTGAGTATTTGTTCCAATTAATATGAAAACTACTGAGTGATCCCCTAACGTTATGCATTGATGGAAGTCGGCATGTACCGCAATTACCCGATTCTAACGCGCACTTTTTTTCCGGAAAAATAGGTCGAAAAATCGCATGCGCGTTAGAATCGGATACGAAACCGAAACTGCCGAAACAACGGAAATTTCGTCTCGCCCATCACCATCTCAAGATGGCGCCAAAGCTTTTAGCAACAATTTTTCGGACGCAGGAAGCATAGA
The DNA here is from genome assembly GCF_048455015.1 of Haemaphysalis longicornis. Classification (NCBI taxonomy): domain Eukaryota; kingdom Metazoa; phylum Arthropoda; class Arachnida; order Ixodida; family Ixodidae; genus Haemaphysalis; species Haemaphysalis longicornis. Next base: position 188,690,733 of record NW_027526445.1, read on the forward strand.
CGCCCAGGCTTTTCTATCGGTGTTCACACACATCGTCAAATCGTTCCACTTGCGCACTTGATAACAGCAATGGCAGCAGCGGCTCTCACGCGTTCAAAACGAGCGGCCGGCTGAAGCGTGCGCCTCTGGAGAAGCTCCCAGGATGGGCGTGCGAGGCGTGGGCCACGATCCCATCGACCATGGTTGAACGTCCGTTATGAAGTGTGGCATCGCGAACGCGCTTGACGGCACCAAGGACGAGATGTTGTGGTCAGCGGAGAGCGACGAGGAGGGAGATTGGTGAGATTACTTCGAGAAATAAATCGCCCGTTTACCTCGCATTCGTTTTTCTTGCTCACAAAGTTCCGTGCGCGTTACAATCGGAAGTGAAAGTTTTTCGTTTTTTTTGCCAGGAAAATCGGGTGCGCGTTAAAACCGGGGGCGCGTTAGAATCGGGTAATTACGGTATCCACCCAGGTAAGCTCGAGAAAAAAGGGGGGAAAAGCTGTAGTGAAATGCTTTACCAAAAAAAAAAAAAAAAGACTTCCTAAATACTCCGGGAAGGGTGTGGGGGGGGGGGGGGCGTAAAGCTAGGCATATGGTCATCGGGCTAAGTAACGCTCAAGAACTTTTCTTCGTTATTTCAAACATCCGCAAAAGAAATTGATTGGCCATAACGCGTATTCTCCCTTGTTGATTTCCCCGCGTGCGTCTCGCGATTCACTCCGAATATGCGGGTGATCAAATAATAAAAAAGCCCCTCTGCAATGAAGAATGCAAGCGCCGTTACTGTTTGGCATCCTGATTATATTAAACATAAGTTTTGCGTGCCCCTCAAGTTAGCGAATTTCCGAAATCCTAGAATTCACAAAAATTACAGGCGCACAAAAAAAAAAGTTTCATAGTACCCCAGTTTCTGCCTGTTGAATGAAATGGCCAAATAACATGGTATGCATGCGTACACACGTAATATTTTAATTCGGCATTTATATTTAAAAGATGTTCCCAACTGAGGAGGAAGACGTGCGATGCGGCTAATTAAGGAAGAATGTGAATTGGTCAGATCCCGTTCAAGCATATATTTGACTCGCAAACAGAAAATATCAGGATGGTTCCAAAGGGCCACAGAAGAATTTGCGGAGCACCCACACACCACACACGCGTGTGTGGTGTGTTTCACGCGCAGCTTTTAGCCATTGGCCCGGTACCTACATCCGAATCCGAACCCATACGCCGGGTGCGGGAAGATCCACCAACCCTTGAAATGATTACTGAATGCGCTCTTGAGAATGGTCTCTTTAAAATGGTGTAGCAGCTTGTCCGACTCCCCTAGAGTGCTCCAAGCACGCTCCATCTGCCCGGTTTATGTTAGAAGAAAAGTTAGAAGAAAAGCTAGTGAACTGTGAACCGCCTATGAACAGCGAGAATTTGCATTAATATGCAGAGAAAGAGAACTGTGTGAACAGGGAGCACCGCTGAACTGCTTTTTTCCCCTACCTTTTTACCTCTCTCTCCCCAGGGCGTCTGGCCTGCTTACCTCAATAAAGCAATTCTCTCTCTCTCTCTCTCCATGGGAGTTTGCGGCGGGGGTATTCACAAAAACGCTTCTTTGTTAGCTAACGTAGTCGAAATTCCGCGGGATGTGCCCCATTTAGTGAAAGGTGCAGTGCCGACAGTGTTTCCGATGTCCCTGAGTATGTGTGGAAACCTTTTGCCCGGAAGAGGATATGGAGGATACAGCGCAGCGACACGATTTTGTGGTTTGGTTCGATTGTTCATAATACGCGAAAACGTATACTCCCATCAATTCATGCTTCGGTAAAAAAAACTCTTCGTATTCGTAGGCACCAATTCATTTGGCTAATCTGTTGTGTAGAGAGGACGAAAACGCCCAGTTATAATCGGCTGAAGCCGCCCAGACCTAGGAAGGCAGCATGGCGGAGCGCCGGCCGCCGCACTGCTCCCCGCGTGACCGGCCGCGCTCCGAATGCCTGCAGCGCCGCCGCTGCATGCATCACGGAGGAGCCCCCTTCGCGGCCGCCGGACGGCAGACTAGCAAATCTATCTCGGGACCATAGTAGCGCAGAACCAGAGCTGGTTGAGGTAAATATGTGAGGGTTTTGTGTGGATTTACAATAGGTTGATAGTGATGATGATAAACCGGATGCTTTTGCAGCTGCTTGGTACTTCTTTAGGTCGTATTTTTATCGGGGACGAAAGCTTTTTGTGACGACGTTCAGTTGGTTTTAAAGGGAGTCTGCTATCAAATGTCGGGACTCGTTCATATCGAAGTTTAAGGCAACCCATTTTGCAATGAGTTTTGCGGGAGAAAGCTGGACAAGTACCGCCATCCCGCGCAGCCCGACGTAATTAGTTACGGCGCACTCATATGGTTGCCTGCATGCGTACCATACAGGCGACGTTGCCCGCAGCAACACCGGCACCGGAGCGAACGGAGCGCCACCGAATCCATGCGCTCTTTCGTTTGTTCTCCATATCATCGACGCCGAACATTTTTGCATGCATTCCTCGTTCATTGCTCAAGCAATAATGATTCTGAGGTTCACACACGATTCTCAGTTCACCGAAGATGGACGTGGGCTTTGCGATTTGCACTCTTCGGCTATTGCGAATTTACGTTGATTTCAGGGCTCGTTTAAACTTCACTGAATCCAATCACCAGGGGAGTTTCCAATTTCAAAGCAAAGTTTTTTACCTCAACCCGCTAAGGATTCTGTCGCGACGATTAGTGTCGACAGAAGACTCACGCGAACAAATAAACGAAGCCACTCGCGCCGCCAGTAATCGAGCCTGGGACGAATAGAGAATTGGAGCGAGAGCCCATTGTCTTACCGATTGAGCTGCGAGCACACCAGGTGACGGGGAAGAGAAACGGTGCACTTACCGAACACATTTGGGAGTTTACCCCCTGAGTTCTCGCCGATTCCACGTGATAGCACCACGCGACCTATCCCATTGCTGTGCGCTCCGCCAACGGCTCGTGTACCGGCTGTGTCTGCGCCTTGTGCATGCGCAAGGAGTTGTAAAAAACAAAGGAGGCTAACTACGCTTGTCATCCCACTTCTCCGTCTCTGCCTACGATGTCGTCGCCTCCGTCAGCGGCGACAAAAACGGAGAAGTGTGGTCGTCTAACGCCGGGTTGCGCCTTCCTTTATTTGTATAAAATATGAGTTTCCACTCATTTGCTTCACCAATACAACTCAACCAACTACAGTCCATGAATCATGCATTGATTTAACTTGAGCAAAGAACAGGTCTTTGAAGTAATAATGGGTGGGTGTGGTTAAGTGCATTCCACTTGTCTGGTTTCACGCTTGCGTTAATTGGAGACATATCGCATGGGTAATCGTTGTAGGTGTCGTATACAGCTTCGCTTTTCAACCACCTTCATAGGGTGGACTGACGCGTATTTTTTCACTTGCATCTTGAGTAGAGCAATCTACCCCTGGCTGAAATAAGCATTCTTCTCCCTGACCCTTAAAACCATAGATCTTAGTCTACCGCACCAGTTATCCATGTCGGAAAATTCAGTTGTGGAGTACTATATTCGTGGCGTCATAGCTGGGGCCAACTTTTCTACGGTGCTTCTCACTAAGGTATAAGCTTGGGCGTGTTGGTACGACATTCTTTTGAACAGCGCAAGTAGACGAGGACGAGAAGTGGACAGGACACAGCGCAGTTGTCCTGCGCTGTGTCCTGTCCACTTCTCGTCCTCGTCTACTTGCGCTGTTCAAAAAAAGGTGCTTCTCACTTTTGCCAGATATGTGCTCGGAGAAAAAACGGCTACAATTATACATGTAACATTATCAATATTGCCTATCTCCGTTCCAGAAATATACCTCCTGTTATGAGAGAAAGTAATTATTCGAAGCAAAAGCAATGCATATACTCACGACGAGATCCCGCAAAGCCGGCCACCCTCCAACAAAGAGAAATCTTGTTTGTACCGAGTGAAAAACTAAAGATGATACTGCTCCAACCACTATTGCTCCCCAGTGCCGCAAGAACTCGGCATGTGAACCCCATATAAAGCAACAACCCTCTTTTATGGCCACTTGTGTCGTTGACTATGCCAACCATTAGAGCCAAGCATTCACACTTCCATGTGACTCGGTGCTCAAGGAGTCAGCAGGCTCACTTCAAAAGCAAGGAGTGTTATTGAGTAGGGCGTTGATAGCCGTGGTGCGTTCCATCCGAACAAAACGCTAAAATAGTAAAAACTTTATGAGAGTATTAGAAAATAAGCTCTATTGAGAGGCGTATACTACTGAATCAGTTCGTGACTGGCTCGTACAGAGGGGCAGTCGACGTGAACAAAAGAATAAGGTAGGCAGGCCCCTTTTAAACGAATATATAGCTCTATGATGAGGCAGTTAAGGTCCTTTCTTTCGAGTGAATAGCGCTTCAGTTTCTTCAAGATTGTGTTACTGTGTTTCCTTCCTGGGTGTGAGGAGAAGGACATGAGGTGTACACCAAAAGGAGTCTCTTCTAGTGATATAATGTCCAGGATGGTGGACATACCGTCTTGATAAAGACTACTGGTTTTCCCGATAACCATAGAACAACCTTCTGTTCAAATAAAGGGGTGGCGTGATTTTTAGCGATTTTAAATTGGTAAGCCACAATAATGATGTATGAGGAATTACCCAATGTTTGACCACTGGGGCGGCCGGGCGCATTATTGGTCTCAGTGGTGGAAAGATAGTTTTCATCATCATTGTCCCCATCATCATCATCTGGTTGCGTGTACTGAAGGACGAAAGCCTCTCCCAAACATCTCCAGCCACGTCCATCGTGTGCTAGCTGAGTCCATGCTTTCCTCCGACATTCCGCAACTCATCCCTCCATCGAGTCCTTGGCCGATCCCCTATTGCGTTTCACGTCTATCGGGAGCCACCCTGTATAACTGATGGTCCGTCCGTTGTACCTCATATGCGTTAAGTGACCCGCCCATGGCCATTTCCTTCGTTAAATTTCAAACAAAATAACTTGCATCTTTTTTTTTAATCCGGTGGGAATTACAAATTCAAAAAAAAAAGAAAAAGAAAATCCGCGTATTGATGGAATTGAACAAAGGGGCTTGGGGTGCGGCCTCACCCCGGCGACCATTGCCGGTAATGCACTCCCTCACCAGAGCAGGATTGGCCACCCTGGTGTAGTAACGGCCACAACCTCCCATGAATACGCCAATTAACCCTCAGCCCTCAGTCCCCAGCGGCTGCGAAGCAACTGACCACGGCGGCGGTCAGACCTGTGACGCAGCAGAGGGTGCTAAGAATCCCTGGATCCGGACAGGCCGCCAATGGAATCTGAACCTGGCAACGTTTAACGCGCGAACCTTATCTAGCGAAGCAAGTCTCGAGGTGTTGTTCGAGGAATTAGAGAGCATTAAATGGGATGTAATAGGGCTTAGCGAGGTTAGGAGGGCAGGCGAAACCTTTACGGTGCTGAAAAATGGACACGTCCTATGTTACCGTGGTCTAGAGGACAGAAGAGAACTGGGAGTGGGATTTCTAGTCAATAGAAGCATAGCTGGCAACATAGAAGAATACTATAGCATTGACGACAGGACAGCAGGTCTTGTAATTAGGCTCAATAAGAGGTACAAGCTCAAAGTGGTGCAGGGCTACGCGCCCACATCCAGCCACGACGACCAAGTAGTGGAACGCTTCTATGAAGACGTGGAATCGGCAATGGCTAAAGTAAAAACACAGTATACCGTAGTTATGGGGGACCTCAATGCTAAAGTAGACAAGAATCAGGCTGGAGACAAGGCAGTTGGGAACTATGGTCTGGGCTGAAAAAATAGCAGGGGAGACCTACTAGTTGAGTTTGCAGAACGGAATAACCTACGCATAATGAATACCTTCTTCTGTAAACGGGAGAGTCGGAAGTGGACCTGGAGGAGCCCGAATGGGGAGCACAAAAATGAAATAGACTTCATATTATGCGATAACCCTGGCGTCGTGCAGGATGTGGAAGTGCTCGGAAGGGTAAGGTGTAGTGACCACCGTATGGTAAGATCTCGAATTAGGCTAGATTTGAGGAGGGACCCAAACAAGCTAGTACGAAAGAAGCCGATAAATGAGCTAACAGTAAGACGTAAAGTAGAAGAATTCAGGATCGCGCTGCAGAACCGATATTCCGCCCTTAACGAGGAAGCCGAGCTTACGACACAGGAAGCCAGCGACAACCTTACACGCATTATCACGGAGTGTGCAGTAGAAGTCGGGGGCACTATGGCTAGACAGGATACTGGTAAACTTTCACAGGAGACGAAAGATCTAATCAGGAAGCGGCAAACCATGAGAATTTCTACCGCAGCTGACAGAATAGAACTAGCCGAGCTCTCGAAGTTAATCAATAAGCGTAAGACAGCTGACATACCGAAGTATAATATGGACAGGATCGAATACGCTGTAAAGAACGGAGGTAGCCTGAAAGCAGAGAAGAGACGTCTTGGCGTGGGGAAAAATCATATGCATGCACTTAAGGATAAGCGAGGCAATGTCATCACAAATAGGGATGAAATAGTCACAGTGGCCGAGGAGTTCTATAGGGATCTGTACAGTAGCCGGGACATACAGGATAATGCCGAACGAGACAGTAGTTCAGAGGAGATAGACATCCCACCAGTAACGACCGAAGAAGTAAGGAAGGCTTTGAAAGAAATGAAAGGGGGCAAAGCACCTGGTGAGGATCAGATAACAGCAGACCTCTTGAAGGATGGCGGAGAAATTGTACTTGAAAAACTGGCAAACCTGTATACGCAATGCCTAATGACCGCAATGGTACCGGAATCTTGGAAGAACGCGAACATCATCCTAATCCATAAGAAAGGCGACATGAAGGACTTGAAAAATTACAGGCCGATCAGCTTACTGTCAGTCGTATACAAGGTATTTACCAAGGTAATCGTTAACCGAATCTCTGCAACCTTAAATTTCAGTCAACCTAAAGAACAAGCACGGTTCCGTAAAGGTTATTCAACAATGGACCATATTCGCACTATCAATCAGGTGATAGAGAAGTGCGCTGAGTATACTGAACCCTTTTATATAGCCTTCATAGATTATGAGAAAGCTTTTGACTCGGTCGAAGCCCTAGCAGTCATTCAGGCATTACGGAACCAGGGGGTAGATGAGCATTATGTAAGAATACTAGAGGATGTCTACGATGGGTCTACAGGTACTATCATCCTCCATAGGGAGAGCAGTAAAATACCTATAAGGAAGGGTGTCAGACAAGGAGACACAATCTCTCCAATGTTATTCACAGCATGCTTACAAGAAGTATTCAGAACTTTGGATTAGGAACAAGTGGGAGTAAGGGTTAATGGAGAATACCTCAGTAACCTGAGATTTGCTGATGACGTTGCCTTGCTAAGTAACGCGGGGGACGAATTGCAAAGCATGCTTTCCGCACTGGGCGAACAGAGTAGAACTGTGGGCCTGAAAATTAATATGCAGAAAACTAAAGTAATGATGAATAACCTTGGGACAACACAGCAGTTTGAGATAGGTGGCGAGGCAGTGGAAGTGGTAAGCGAATATATCTACTTAGGCCAAGTTGTGACCCCAGATCCCAACCATGAGGCAGAGATAATTAGAAGGATCAGAATGGGGTGGGGTGCATATGGCAGACATTCTCAGATAATGAATAGCAGCCTACCATTGTCGCTGAAGAAGAAAGTGTATGACAGCTGCATCTTACCGGTACTCACCTACGGGGCAGAAACTTGGAGGCTCACTAAGAGGGTTCAACTTAAATTGAGAACGACTCAGCGGGCAATGGAGCGGAAAATGATAGATGTAACATTAAGGGACAAGAAGAGAGCGGAGTGGGTCAGGGAGCAAACTGGTGTTAAAGACATATTAGTAGAAATTAAGAAGAAGAAATGGACGTGGGCAGGGCATGTAAGGCGAAGGCAAGATAACCGCTGGTCATTAAGGGTAACGGAGTGGATCCCTAGAGAATGCAAGCGTTGCAGGGGGCGGCAGAAAGTTAGATGGGCAGATGAGATCAAGAAGTTTGCGGGGATAAATTGGTCACAGTTGGCACAGGACCGAGGTTATTGGAGAATAATGGGAGAGGCCTTTGCCCTGCAGTGGGCGTAGATAGGCTGGTGATGATGATGATGACTTGCATCTTAGTCTGCTCCCTCAACCACGCGGCTGGTTTTCTATCCCTGTTTTTATCGGGGAGGAAAGCTTTTTCTGGTGACGTTCAGTTGGTTCTAAATGGAGTTTGCTATCAAATGTAAAGGCTCGTCCAGATCGAAGTTAAAGGCATCCTATTTTGCAATGAGTTTTGCGGGAGAATGCAGGACATTGGAATTATTCGGATATTTATCTACACCTCCCGAACTTCAGATGGATGTGGTGCGCACGCTGTCTCCTGCTTTATATCTGCCACACGTAGTACACCATAGCAACCATGTCCACCAGTGCCGACATATGATTGCCGCCATACAGACTCCTTTGTTTTCGCCGCCCTCCTCTAGCTTCCCTCTCACATTTACAACGCGTACAATCGGAGACAAAAGTTACGGGACCTGTCGAGGCTCAGTGCGAAGGGCGAATCGGTAAAGGTAGGTGGTAGCCACACTTAGACTTCGGGTCGTCAGCCGCGTCAGCCCTTTTCCAATGAGAGCAGAAGGGAGACGCTTTAGGCATGTCTGCTGGACGCTGGAGCGCGCCACACAACGAACCACGTATGAAACTAAGCATGCTAGGTGCCAACACCCTAGATACGCATGATGGCCACCTTGCGATAGGTGTGCAGAGCCTGTGACTTGTTTCGTATGGTTTTGGTCAAGCGGCACCGGCCCGCGGACGGTACTCAGGTTTCATCATGTCGTTAGGCTATCAAGACGGTAGGAGAGAGCACCAGTGCGCAGCTATCAAGGGCAGGAGAGAGCAACAGGAAAGAGTCTGTGTCGCTATTATCAGTAGACGCGATATCCAATGTTATAGGTGCTATTCATTGAGAAGTTTAGCTGCCGATTTCCTGGCTTGGCAACACTAGAAACGGCCACGGGCATGGCCGATGCGTGACGGCCATGGCGTACCGTGCCATTGCGCCCGCACGCCGAAGAAAAAACAAACATTGGCGTGCGTCGTCTGCATCGTTCATCCCGATTATCAACGGTAGAGTTAACAGAGATGTTTATAATCGACTCACATTGTACTTGAGGTGTTAGTGGCCTTACTTTGCGTTGGGTGGGCTAGAGTTTAAACGTCAAACACAACTCTCGGGATTAGCACGGACAAGTACCGCCATCCCGCGTAGCCCGACGTAACCAGAAATGGCGCACTCATATGGTTGCCTGCATGCGTACTTCGCCAGCCAATACAAGCCATCCAGGCGGCGGTGCCCGTAGCAACACCGGAACCAGAGCGAACGGAGCGCCACCGAATCCATGCACTCTGTCGTTTCCTCTCCGTAGCATCGACGCCGAACATTTTGCATACATTTCTCGTTCATTGCTCACGCAATAATAATTCTTATTTTCACACACGATTCTCAGTCCGCTGAAGCTGAACGTGGGCTTTGTGGTTTGCACTTTACGGCTATTGCGAATTTACGTTGATCTCAGGGCTCGTTTAAACTTCACTGAATGCAATCAGCAGGGGAGTTTCACATTTCAAAGCGAGGTTTTTTACTTCTACCACACAAGCGTTCTGTCGCGACCATTGGTGTCAACAGAAAACTCACACGAACAAATTAACCACGCTACTAGCGCCGCCAGGAATCGAACCTGGAACGAATAGAGAACTGGAGCGAGAGCCCGTTGTCTTACCAATCCCGCTACGAGCACGCGAGGTGACTGGGAAAAAGAACGGTGCACTCACCGAACACATCTTTTGTGGAAGTAGAGGATGAAGAAGGGGGCGTGCACACTATCAGCATTAGTAATTAAAAGGAGGTGGAAGTGCGTTTGCAGCTCTGCCCTACCATGGCGTCCTGGTTTATTGCGGTTCACAACAACTTTGGTGCCGAAATCACCCGTCTTCAACCACCCGGCATTGTCCGGACGAGCCATTGCGCCTGAAAGACGACGATGGACCGTTTGAAGCCCAAGCGAACGGCACGGCGGGCCCATCTGACGAAACTGGTGAACGAAGCCAAGGCTGCGCTCCAATCTACGTCTCCAGACTTGGTGAGGTTGCAGTCTGTGCTCCAGCGCTTGACAACTTGCGAGGCGGAACTCCGCGTGATCAATACCGAGATGGAACCTTTGATACTTACTTAATTACTGGAAGCTGAGCTAGAGGCTTTGCTACAGTACGAATATGAGGCGCTTAACGCGATATCAAGCCTCGTACAATCACAGAATCTCTAAAGAGCCCGACTGCGTCAGCTGCAGCATCTGCGACTGATTGACGGCTTGTTACGGGAGACGCTTCACTCATTTTGCCGTTCAACAGGACCCCGGCTTCCGCAATTGGAAATAACGCCATTTCGCGGTGACATCAGCAAGTGGCTGCCGTTTTGGGAGCAGTTTGACGCAACTATGGACAAGAACACGATATTGAGCGTAACGGAGAAATTTCCCTACCTCAGGAATTACCTTTGCGGAGAGGCCGCATCAGCACTTGCCAATTTAGAGACAACCGAAGCATGTTATAAGGATGCCATCTAGATGCTTCGCTCTAGGTTTGGAGATCAGTTCCGTATAGAACAGGAACATCTCTACCGTCTACGATCTCTAACTGCTGTTCGGTTTTCCTCCGACGTGCCTGGGTAATAACGCCGCCTCTACGATACCCTCCAGAGCCACGTTCGAGGTTTGACGGCATTGAAAGTGCCCACTTCATCATATGTCTCAATGCTTATGGACATATCGCTTCGGAGTCTTCCTCCCGGCATTGTTGTTCAGTACCATCGACGTTGTGCTGAAACTTCAACATCGACTTCTGGGGAGCGTGCTCAAACAGCTGATACGAGACTGCAAGATCTCATGGAATTCATTCGCATCGAGGTTGAAAGCCGTGAGAAATCACAACCAGTACTTGACAAACCGTCAATAAAATTCGACAAGACGTATGGATGGCGCAACCAGGACCGTCACAAGCCACGTCCTCCGACATTTGCTGTCTTTCATAACGCAGGAAAGTCACCACCGATAGAAAGCCTTTGCGTTTTCTGCAAGAACAGACATGCGAGCGAGGAATGTACGGCCAAGCTGACGAGTACTGACAAAAAAGAGATTCTCCGCATGGACGCACGCTGTTTTCGCTGCACAGCCAAAGGGCATCGCTCAAGCGAGTGCCCGAGACGTATCGAGTGCTCACACTGAAAACGAAGACACGCGACGTCTTTCTGCATGCAGCAAGGTAATAACTCTGGACAGCCGAAGACTAACGCCGAAAATGCGTATTACACATATCTGCGGAGACAAGCCAAAACATGAAAGAGGGTCCCACTGTACTTCTTCAGACAATACGTGTATGGGCTGTTTCCGACCAAATCAGAATCTTTTTGCGTGCTGTCGTTGACGGGGCAGTCAGAGAAGCTTTCTTGGGAAGATATATCCAAGAAGCTGAAACTTCCGCTTGTCGAAGAGGTAAACTTGGCCATCAACACGTTGGGCAACACTCGGAGAACCAAAAGTCGAAAATATCGGATAGTTCGACTCAAGCTACAAAGCCTATTCGACAGCGGCAAATGTGTCTTTGGACGCCTTAGAAAATTCAGAAATATGCCAAGACATCTACTCGCATGTAGCTGATATCCCATTAGTCAAGAAATTTGAAAATACAGGCAAAGACATTGCGGACAGGGAAAAATTTGGGTGGAGTGTTGGAGACAACAGTATCGGACTGCTTATTGGCGCTGATCAGATGTGGCTAATGATTACTCCAGAGGTGACCAGAGATGCCAACTCCAGCCTTGTTGCCATCAACACAATGTTTGGATGGACATTTCAAGGTCCGACGCAACACCACATGCCTTACACGCCCGCATGCTTGGTTAGCATTTTGCACAGCTATGCGACAACGGCAGACCATGAAGTCCCTGAAGACAAGCTTGGACGTAAGTTCTGCAAACTTGACGCCATGGGAATACTTGGAGACGACCAAGAACGCCACGCAAGCACACTATTGGAGGATTTTCAGCTTACTATGTCCAAAGTCGATAGGCGATATGAAGTGGCCTTACCGTGGAAGTTTGATCCGAAGGAATCCCTTGAAGACAACAGATCCGAAGCCCTGCGACGCTTGAATTTTCTAGTTAGGCGACTCTTGAAGGAAAAAGATTTGCTAGCAAGATATGACTAGGCTATACGGACGTATCTCGTCGACGGGCATGCTGAAGTAGTGCCAAAGCGTGACACGTGCGAAGACAGGCCGCAATACTACATGTTCCATTGTGAGGTTCTCAAAGAAGACCGCGTCACCACAAAACTTCTAGTGGTCTTTGATGCCTCTTCGTCCTGACCACCCAGCCTTTCCCTGAATGACTGCTTAGACAAGGGCGCGAATTTGAATCCGGTCATTGTGGAACTTTTACTGAGGTTCAGACGACACAGATTCGGACTTAGCGCCGATGTTCAGAAAGCCTTCCTGCAAATCAGAATACAAGAAAAGTACCGGGATGCTTTTCGATTCTTTTGGTATTCGAGCGTACCGACTGGAACTAATTTAAATCGCCTAGAACAGTTGCGCATGACTCGTGTTTCGTTTGGAGCAACATCGAGGCTCTTTATGCTGTCCGCAACGATTCGACACCTCGGAACCTTAGCCAAGTTTCAAACGACAAGAAAGAAACAGCGGAACTCTTAAAATAATCGTTCTGTGTTGATGATTTGTTGACCGCAGCCGAAAGCGAAGAGGAGGTTGTACGCATCTATAAACAGAGTAACGAGATCATGGCAGATAGAGGGATGCTACTTAAGAAGTGGTCAACTAATTCCTGTCCAATACAAATTTTATTTGACAGCAACAAGAAACAAATGGCCGCACTGAGAAAAGAGGAACCAGTCCTACCATCGAAGGATAGAAAGGTTTTCGGCATTGCTTGGGATGACGACGATGCACTTCATGTCAGCATGAAGTCAACAATACCTCTGTTGAACAAAACCCCAGCAACAAAGCGGATTGTGCTACAAGCAATCGCAGGAATTTTCGACCCACTCAGAGTGATATGCCCACCCGTCGTCAAGGGCAAAATGCTGTTTCAGCGACTCTGGACAGAAAAGATCAGTTGGGATTTGCCTCTTCCTCCGCCCATGCAGGAAGAATGGTCGAATTGGTCGAACAATGTCTGCAAACAGAAGACATCAGAATTCCCCGCTACCTGTTTTATGGGCATGAGAAACCACCTGGAAACTTGGAGGTACAGGTATTTTCTGATGCGAGTCTTGAAGCCTATGGCGCCGTGGCGTTCCTTCATTTTTTTAGCAACACCACATCAGCAGAGACTACGTTCTTGTTTTCGAAGTCCAGAGTAGCACCAATCCGAAAGTTGACAGGGCCCAAACTCGAACTTATCGGAACTCTCGTAGCAGCAAGAATAGGTGAATACCTGAACAGGAAGGTCTTCTATGGCACCACAACCATTTGGTACTGAACGGATTCGTCAATGTCGTTGGGACGGATAACTGGTAACAAAAGTCTGGAACCATTTGTCGCTAACCGAGTTTCCGAAATTCCTCGAATGACTGATCCCTCACAATGGAGACACTGTCCTGGATCAAATAACCCCGCCGATCTAATCACGCGAGGTTGTTCGGTTGAAGAGTTACTCGGAAACCAACGGTAGTGGAAAGGTCCTGACTGGCTGAGATGGACTCCGAATGCATGGCCTGATAATATTCTCAGCGTTCACCCCGACTATTCTATGTCAAACACTGTACACGTCGTACTCACCGATTGCACACGAAGCATCGAAGCCGACGTCGTAGATATTGACAAATTCGGCGACTTGCATAAGCTGATCAGAGTAATGGCATGGGTATTACGGTTCCGTTTCAAGACACGTGAGCGTCCGAAGGGTCCGCTCACTACACGAGAACTCCAGTCAGCGGAGCGGTTTCTGATAAAACAAGAGCAAGAGAAAGACTACAAGCAAGAACTCGCGGATTTAAAAACATCGAGGATTTGCAAAACTTCGCCTATCATGACGCTTCAACCATTCATTGACGACTACGGCCTGATGCGCGCCCAAAGCCGATTGTCTAATTTTCCGTTTTTGCTTGTGCAGGCTCTGCTGCTATCGTCCGCCGCTTCGGCTGCGTATCTCGGAGGCGCCTCCATCTACCCCTGCCCCGGTTCAACGCTAGCGGAAGACTATGTGGACATCTCCTGCCAGCCCGCCTCAGATCCAGACAACGAAAACAACTCGCCCTCAAGCCCACCACTTCTAGCCCTCTCCCTGCTTTCCGCCTGGCCACGGAGAGCTACTTCCTGCGCGGGACACTCCCTGCCGCTATTTAAGCAGCCCCCCTCCCGGACCCACTTGGGGCACGCCACCGGACCGAGCGTGGTCATGACGCCGTTTTTGCTTGTGCAGGTTAGTTACCTACCTTGTGCAAGATGTGTATGTTCTAGCGACCGAATGTTAATCGCGGTGTCGTGCCCCACCGACACATTTTATGCCACTCGAAAACTGCTTTACCAATCTCTCAGTTCATTCTGTGTCAATGCTCACCTTACTCTTCTTTTACTTGCCCTTTCTGGGGATGTTGAACTGAACCCTGGCCCCGACAATGCAACTCCGACTCCTGTAACCCTTGAGTTTATTGCAAGCACCCTATCACGCCTTGAAATTTTGCAAAACACTGTTTTGTCTGAGCTAGCCATAATTCGTGCCGCTCAGTCCTCAATTGAAAACCAGGTTGGTCGCCTATTCACCCGCGTTGACGAACTTGAAAAAATAGTCGAAGCTATTAAACCACGTCCCCCGATATCTGACCCGAGTAGCAAACCTGAAATAATTAGACTCTCTTCACAATTAAATAACCTCGCGCAAAAATGCGAGGACTCGGAAAATCGCCTTCGCAGGGATAACCTACTCTTTTTCGGTATTGAAGATGTACGCGACGAAACTTGGGAAATATCGGAATCGCGGGTTATTTCTCTCTGTGCACAGAAACTTGACATTCCTATTAAAAAAGAGGACATCGAACGAGCACACAGGCTCGGGCGTTTTCAGGATGGTAAGAACCGCCCAATCATTGTTAAGCTTGCGCAGTTTAAAGTTAAAGGTAGTATTCTGTCAGCCGGGGCAAAACTTAAAGGTTCACAAATTTCTATCCGTGAGGATTTTTCATCGGGCGTTCGGCTTGCAAGGAAAAAGTTGTACGCGTATGCAAAACAAAGCTATTTCTCCAGTTTTAAGATGAGATTTGATAAGCTACAGATGAACGGAAAGCAGTTTTGTTACGAT
Source organism: Haemaphysalis longicornis (assembly GCF_048455015.1). Lineage (NCBI taxonomy): Eukaryota > Metazoa > Arthropoda > Arachnida > Ixodida > Ixodidae > Haemaphysalis > Haemaphysalis longicornis. Next base: position 188,706,126 of record NW_027526445.1, read on the forward strand.
GCACAATCAGATTCAGTCTTGGAAGTTAAATCCTAGCCATCACAGCAGGCCAGCCCGACCCAACTTTCCCTTCCCCAGCAGCCGCTATTAACCCCAATTCATGCATCACCCAAACACACATTATCAGTCATTATGGCTAACGTTCGCAGCTACATGCCGAAAAAAGACACCGTGGTATCCATCCTCGATGACAACAACACAGACATGGCCATCTTCACTGAGTCTTGGTTATCTTCTGACATCAACGACACTGAGCTACTGCAAGCCAACTCCCCCTACACTGCTTTCCGACGCGACAGGAATGGACGAAAGGGTGGTGGTGTCCTTGTATTCACTAAAAGCAACATTCCTTCCTACCAGCTCCCCAACAACTGTGCCCACGAAATACTTTGTGTGCACTTATCCGTGCCGTCTCGCACATACGTACTGATATCTTGTTATCGCCCGCCAGATTCCGACTCTTCCTTCACCAATGAACTTCACTCCGTCCTCTTAGATATAACCTCTAAATTTCCCCGTGCCAGCTACATTCTTTGTGGGGATTTCAACTTTCCGGAAATAAACTGGGTCAATCTAACAGCATCATCGCGCCAGTCAAAAGACTTCCTTGACTTAGCACTAAACTTCAACCTTACGCAAACCGTAAATTTTCCAACCCGTGGCACAAACACTCTTGACCTGGTTTTGACTTCTCACCCCGAAAACATTGAGTCTTTATCTCCCGTAGACGGGCTGAGTGATCACAGTATTGTTCTATTTAATTTGAATATTTCCGCTCCAATTAGACAGCGTTCAATAAAATTAATTCGAGACTACAGTAAAGCTGACACTTCTATAATTAACAGTGAACTTAACACCTTCTTTGAATATCTAAAAGAAACTGCTTATACAAGGTCTGTAGACGAAAACTGGCGTTTGTACAAGCAAAAACTCCTCAGCCTAATTAGTAATTACGTACCCCTCGTTTGCATCCGTGGTGAAATGGGAAGGCCCTGGTAGACAAATCTGTTAAAAAAACTAGCCCAAAAGAAAAAGCGCCTCTTCAAAGTGGCAAAAAAATCTGGTACTGCCCCGAAATGGAAGAACTACTTCAACTGCTTGCGAGAGTACAACCGCCTCTTGAAGCACTCAAAGAAAAAATTCTTTCACCAGGACCTTCTTGGTATCCTCCATGGTAATCCCAAAAAATTCTGGAAAATACTCACTCCCAACAGACATCAGTCGCATAACATCACCTTAAAGGAGCCATGAAGAGAAAATACAAGTTGGGCGTATTAGAAAAACTGCTTAGTCCCGATAACAAAGATACCAATATCATCGCAATCTTCGAAAAAATAACGGAGATATTAAAGAAAACGTGTGAAGCAGTCGCGACCCCCTAGCCAATTTCCCGCAACTTTTCTATGACGTCACGTAACCTTGTTTGTGCGATTGACGGCCGCCTAACTGACCTGTCGCGACGATACATGACTGGGCGTCTGTAATGGGGCCTCTAGTTCCATTTGACCGCATCAATTGAATGCTAACGTGCAGTTAACGCGCTGAAAATTATGTTTTATTGTTGGCCCGTATGACGTCATTCTCGCTCATAACACGTCACTGTGGCGCAAAATTTGAATGTTTTTAAATACTTCTTGCTTTTTTGTCGTTAAAAAACATCTTTTGGGGCTGTAATGGAGCTGAGTGAGATACTGAATCCTAGTTCTTTCAAATTATGTGAAGTTGTATTTTCTCTTCATGGCTCCTTTAACCAATCCTGATGGGTCACACGTCCCAGTCGCAAAACGCTCTGACGTCCTAAATTCCTATTTTTCTTCCGTTTTTACGTGTGAACCTTCGACCAACATTCCTGCCTTACCAAGATTGGACTTCACTGACATGCCTGCCATTGAAGTGACTGCTGAAGGTATCATGAACCTAATAAAAAAGCTTAAAATTTCTAGCTCCCCCGGACCTGACAACATACCAGTGAAAATACTCAAAGCTACCGACGTCATCTCCAGCCAGATCTTACAAATAATTTTTACCCAGTCCATACGCGAGGGTACTCTGCCGAAAGACTGGAAAATAAACAAAGTAGCCCCTGTTTTCAAGTCCGGCAAGCGCTCCGACCCAACCAATTATCGCCCGATCTCACTTACATGTATTGCCTGTAAACTTTTGGAACATATCATATATTCGCACATAGCTAACCACCTCGAAAGAAATTATTTTTTCTTCAGCAATCAGCATGGCTTCCGTCCAGGCCTGTCATGTGAAACTCAACTTTTTGAATTCACCACAGACCTTCACCTAAACTTAGATTCTTCATTCCAGACAGACGTCATTTACTTAGATTTTTCAAAGGCCTTTGACTGCGTACCTCATAAACGACTAGTGTCCAAACTTTCGTGTCTTCATCTCGACCCGCTAATCCTATCATGGATCACCTGTTTCCTAACAGATCGCGTTCAGTTCACTTGTGTTGGAGATCGCTGCTCAGAAACTACCAAAGTAATATCCGGGGTTCCTCAGGGATCAGTACTCGGTCCACTTCTTTTCCTTATATTTATAAACGACCTCCCAACTGGCATTTCATCTCCAATCCGTCTTTTTGCCGATGATTGTGTAATTTACCGCCGTGTCACAACCACCGACGACCAATCCGTCCTCCAAAAGGACTTAACCTTAATTGCCAAATGGTGCTCACGCTGGATGATGAGTCTAAATGTTAGTAAATGTAAGTTCATGCATGTGACCCGGAAGCGCTCCATAACTACATTCCCATACTGCTTAGGCACAGTTAATCTATCTGAGGTCCATAGCTACCGCTACCTTGGCGTTACCATCACTAACAAACTAAACTGGTCTAACCACATTCTAAAATTAACAGCCGATGCCTCGAAGTCCCTGAACTACCTTAGAAGATCGTTATACCTGTCCCCTCCATCGATCCGTAAAATAGCATATGAGACTTTCATCCGCACCAAACTGGAATATGCCTCCTCCATTTGGAACCCGCACCAAACGTACCTGGCTGATATACTAGAAGCTGTCCAAAACCGCGCTACCCGTTTCATCTCATCCAAATATGGCCACACTACCAGTGTCACCCACTTAAAAGCATCTGTCGGACTGCCACTCTTAGCATCAAGACGTAAAATCTCACTACTCTGCCTATTTCATAAATTGTATTATAACTTCCCTGACCTTCGTTCTACGCTTTTATTTCCACCCGTGCGCTCATCACATCGCCTCTTCAATTCTATGAGCATTCAGAGACTTCACGGTTCTACCAACGCTTTCAACAAATCTTTCCTTCCCGTAGCTAGAACAATGGAACTCCCTACCAGAATCTGTCGTTGCCGAGCATAACCCTTCGAAATTCCGTGAGTTACTAAGCTCCTATATCCTTAATTAACCTACAATATTCTGTTTCTCGTTCTTTTTCTACGCGTAATTTATCGTCATTTCCAACTGCTTTTTCCTCTGGTTGCTTCTTTTCATGTCTGAAAAATATAATTACTCCCCCTGCGTCCCGATGACGGCAAGGCTCCTTCTTCAGAGGTGACACGGCTTACATTGCAACGCCGCCTTGCAACCCTTCGCCGCTGCCGGCCTTCCACGAACCCCGCCCTGCGGAACGCAGCTCGTGTGTTTACACAGACTGGGGAGTCCCTTGCGAGCCATTGCGGCTCCGTGGGGTTCGCTGTAAAGGCACTTCCTCCAGTTCGCCCCTTTTTCGAAGATGGCAGTTCCGGCAAGGTCAGCTTTTTGGTCTGCCGCCCCGCATTGTTCGGAGACGGGGGCTGCGTTCCTTGACCTGTCTGCGGTCGTCGTTCTTGACCTGCCTTGTCCTCCAGGGAATATTTTGGGGTACTGAGCGCAAAGAGTGGGGAACTCTACTCCGAGTGCTTCGCCCATTGTTGCATGGTCTTTGGGGCAAGGGGATTAGCCGGCCCACTGACGCCAAAAGCTTGTGACCGTGTGAGAGTACTCAGGCCGGCAGGCCGGCACCCTTCTGGCTGCTCGTTCATAGGGCATTGGCACGCGTTTCAAATGCCATACGGTTGACGCCCTCTGTCAGTTCATTGCTCTTTCTAGCTTTTTTTTTTTTTTTTGCGGACTAAGGAAACTTTGACTTCTTGAAATTGGTCACCTCTCTCCCTCCCCCTTCTCTCTTTTCATTTCTTTTTTCATGCCTGTTCGTCTTCCCTTTCTTTACACGAATGTATGTCGGAATTGTTTATGTTTTATTGTCTTAATTCTTGCTATGTGTGTGCTATTGTTCCCCCCCCCCCTTTTTTTATTCTTTTCATGCCTGTAGGTCTTCACTTTCTTTACACGAATGTATGTCGGAATTGTTCCTGTACTACTGTCTGTATTCTTGCTATGTGTGTACTATGATTTCGCCCCCCCCCCTTATGTAATACCCCGCAAGGGGCCTTTAAGGGTACAATAAATGATGATGATGATAAATGATGATGAAATCACCGAAGAAACTAAAACCCGGTGATATTACCTACCAAGAGCCATTTGATTGACCTAATAATTACCGCTACTCACCGTAGACTCCTGCACAGCGGGGTCGGGGACGTCCTGATAGACCTTCGCGAACGACTCTGGGTACCAAAGGCCCGTCAGCGCATCAAATCCATCATTTATAAATGCCCAACGTGTCGAAAATACAAGGCCAACCAAGGTTCTGCTTCTACACCACCGGTTCCAGCTGACAGACTTCTGAAGTCAAGACCGTTTGACGTCGTCGGCATTGACTTTGCTGGACTATTGCTGGTTAAAGACGGAGTGACAAAGACGTATATTCTTTTGGTAACTTGTGCCGTGACGAGAGCCATACACTTGGAGCGAATTTCCAGTCTTAAGACAGACTCATTCATCTTGGCATTCAAGCGATATATAGCGCGAAGAGGAGTGCCCAGTACCATCTACTCCGACAATGGCAATACTTTTAGAAGCGCCAACCGAGAGCTTCGATCACTCTTCCGAGTTTGCGCTTCTCCTGAAATTCAAAACTTCTGCACTAAACAGGCGATAACTTGGAAGTTCAACGCAGAAGCTGCACCCTGGTGGGGAGGTTTTTGGAAGAGACATGCTGGCAGCTTGCAGCGAGCTCTGCGAACTGTTCTCGGCAGAGCTTCAGTGAATGCAGACCAATTGAACACCATCCTGTGCGAAATCGAAGAGGTAGGTAACTCCCGCCCGCTTACTTGTGTGAGCAATTTCATCGGTGAACCCGAAGTTTTGACCCCAGCTCACTTTCTCATCGGTAAACGACTGACTGCTCTACCCACCGTTCAACTCGATCTTCTGGAACAACGTGCTACCGAAATAGCCGAAAAATGGTAATATCGGCAGGCTCTGATGAACGCATTTCGGCTGCGATGGGAGAAGGAGCATGTGCTTAAGCTTTCATCGTTTCATCATGTCCATACAAAGAATTCTGTACCTCTCAAGATTGGAGACGTCGTCCTTATAGAAGGAAGAGGCCCAAGAGGATTGTGGAAAACGGGAGTAATAGAAGAGATATTTCCTGGGCGTGACAACGCAGTTCGTGCATGCAAAGTTCGCCTTTCGGCGGGACAGTTCGAGAAGCGTCCAGTACAAAAATTGTGTCCCCTGGAAATCGTCAAGAGCCCGGGGGAGAATGTTGTGGAAGTAGACGAGGATGAAGGGGGCGTGCACACTATCATCATTAGTAAATAAAAGGAGGTGGAAGTGCGTTTCCAGTTCTGCCCTACCCTGGCGTCCTCGTTTCTTGCGGTTCACAACAACATGTGCGGGTTTACTTCCTGCGTTCTCGCCAAATTCCACGTGATAGCCCCACGCGACCTCTCGCGTAGCTCTTCGCTCCATCCACGGCACGTGTACCCGCCGTGTGCGCGCCTTGTGCATGCGCTAGGAGTTTTAAAAAATAAAGGAGGCTAACTACGCTTGGCATCTATCTTCCCCGTCTCTGCCACCGATGTCGTCGCCTCCGTCGGCGGCGACAAAGACGGAGGAGAAATGAGGTCGTCTAACACCGGGTTTCACCTTCCTTTAGGTTTACAAAGTAGGAGTTTCCACTCATGTGCTTCACCACTACAACTCAGCCTACAACCGTTCATGGTTCATGCATTGATTTAACCTTTGCAAAGAACATCTCTTTGATTGGTGTGGTTAAGTGCATTTCACTTCTCTCTGGTTTCACGCCTGTGTGAATCTGATGGCGTATTCTGTTGGCCGCTCCGGTCCTCTGGCTCGGAGTCGCGAGATGCCAAGGCGGCTCGCAATCACAGCGCCAGAGGCAGCGTACAAACAATGTGCATCGGCGATCTCGGAGCAGCGCTCCTGTAGCGCCACCGCGCAGCCAGCGCGGTAACCCGCCCGGTAAACCCACGGCCGGGCTGCGTATTCCCAAACCATATCCCGTACGGGCCCAAGCCGACCACGCCCCCCTTCAAACGGCGATGTCACAGCGTGACGTCACTTTCTCTTCGTTCGCGACTTCATGCGACGTAGATTTTTTTTTTCTCTCGTTTTGGGCGGCGGCCGATGGTTTCGCTCCGTGCGTGAGGCTGGGGCTGCGGCGCTGGGGAGCTGATACACATTTAGTAGAAGTTAAAGGCCCAACCACATGCAGCGTACTTTCGGCGTTTTCTCGCGTGGCGACGCGAGCTGACGCGCGAGCAACGCCGATATCTATGCTCGGCTGATATCGGCGTCGAAGCAGCGCGAGAAAGCAGCGGAAAGCTGGCAGCAGCGGTCCGGTTTCCGGTCCTTCTCGTGCTTTGGGGTCATTCCTTTCAGCAGAAGAGAATCAATTTCTTTTTAACTTACCGGTACCGGCTGCCTTGGGACAAACTGCGAGCTATTTGTGTTCGAAAGCTCTCATTCATTTGTGGCTTGTTTGGTTTTCATCGTGGAGCTCGGGTATTTGCGATAGCTTTTTTCAGTTAAATAAGGGCACTCTGGCTACGTCGCTTGTAGTATTAGCATGATGGATCTTGGCGGCAAGATTGGTGCGTGACGACCAAGCCTTATCAACGCCCAAATGCTAGCGGCGCATGCCATTCCATTCGTTGCTACCGTGGCTTGCGTAGGGAAAACCGAGGTATTGCGATAGGTTTTCTTGACTCAAAAAAGGGGGCTGTGGTTATATCGCTTGTAGTAATAGCATAGCTGCCCTCGGATCCAAGATGTGTGCGTAAGAAACAAGCGTTACCACGGCTCAAATCTCTCAAACACGACCAAAGCAAATCACGCGACAGTATTCATTGGCAGCCTCTATTAGGGTACCAAATTCTTGGGACCCTTTAAAAAAAAACAAATTCTTGGGAACCGCGTCTTTTCCTGGCGTGGTCGAGCGGTTGCGCGCTTGTGTGCTGGCGTTTTGTTTTGAAAGTCCATTGTTCGAATCTTGACAAAACCATGTTTTTTTTTCTTTGCAATGAGGGTTTCACCGGCTTTTCTTTTTTTTTTTTTTTTTGCAAGGCAATCAAAGGGGACCAGAGTGTCTTGCCGTTTAACCTACAAGTGACGTTCGACGGTACCCTCAGTATCAAGGCAGCCCCGAAATTTGCTTCGCTCACACTTTGAATTCATGAATCTGCAGTCGGTACATAACAGCAAGGTTAAATCAAATAGCAAGTAAAGTTGTGCTAAATGCGTCTTCGTTCATCATCCTATCTTATTTTGTTCAGATTTGACGGTATGACACAATTATAAAAACGGATCAACACGCTCGCTGATGTTAACAGCAGATGAGCGACCGACGTACGCGTGTGCTTTCGACCGATTGGGAGCAAACGTTTTGCGCTTCGGTACGGAATACAAAAGACCACCCAAGATCAAAAAAACATTTTCGTCTTCACTGCAATGATCGAGAGTGTTCGCTTTTAGGAACGTAAACAATGACCACATGTGCGTGGAAAAGCATCCGCCTGCGCGCGCACTTAGAGCACCGCGCCCAGCGCTAGCTTAACTAGGAACAGGATGAAAGACGAGCGTCGTCAGGCTCGCAAGAGAGTGCGCAGAGTGAAAAGCGTGAACAGGTATGCAAAGGTATACTTCGTGCTTCAGCTTCCGAGTGCGTACGTCATGCTCGCGCACGGAACGAAACCATCGACCCCCGCGAAGCAGCGCGACAACAAAAGACCAAACCAAATTTTTGCCTTTACTTTAAAGGAGCCATGAAGAGAAAATGCAAGTTGGTTTTATTCGAAAAATTTCGTGTTTTATAGTGCCCCCAGCGCTTGTCCGGATACAAACGGTGCTTTATTCACTGAGAAATTAAACAATTTAGGTTAAAATTTTGATTTTTTTTTTCAATGGCGCAATGGATGCCATGTTTCTAAGCGGCTTTTTTTTTATGTACTGAGAACACCGTTGTACGCTGGCGCCAAAACGGGGGCCCGCAGCTCCGTCAAGCTATCCTTGAGATGGCTTTTTCTGCCGGCCTCCGGAATTGTGTACTATGTACATGTATATGATGTCAATAAAGTTCACTGTTCACTGTTCACTGTTATTTTCTCGCTCAATCGTGCGTTTTCGTGGTCCCAAATGACATCACAGGAACCGACCGCTCTGCAGCCTAGAGTACCTTCATTCACGCATCCGCCGTACAGGATAGAGACACGTATACGCTGGCGCCGCCATTTTCGGTTGCTCGCTCGCCGCCGAAGCAAGTCATTGTGTCAAAACCGGCTAAAATTATCGCCGCAACGCGGTTTACTGAAGAAGTTTGAATCATATTGTCTGTTTCGCGTTGCTAGGTCTTGTGGGAAACGAAAAGAATAACGCGTTGAGCCCGTTGGCCCAATTGCGGCGGCACGGGACCATTCAAAGGTTGTCTCCACCCTGTACAGCGGTGTTGGTTTGTTCCCGCGTTTCTTTACGTTCCGTAACCTAGATGGCGCCACCATACCGTGGCAAGCGTTTGGTTTGTTTTTGCCCGTATTTAAACCTGGCTTGTTTTTGTTCTGGGAGAAAATATTCGTTCCCTGAAGCAGTGCTCGCTCGACAAATGGGGTCACGTAAGACACCGTTGCTTGCGTCAATCGGCCAGTGTCGTCTGAGCCAACCCCAAGCCCCTTAGTGCTGTGCAGCTAAACCAAGCATGCTGTGCGCAGTACGAACAGCAGAACGCATCAGTACTTCTATGTTTAACCCGCCGCGGTGGCTCAGTGGCTAAGGCGTTGCGCTGCTGAGCACGAGGTCGCGGGTTCGATTCCCGGCCGCGGCGGCCGCTTTTCTGATGGAGGCGAAAAGCAAAAACGCCCGTGTGTACGAGATTTCGGCGCACGTTAAAGATCCCCAGGTGGTCAAAATTAATCCGGAGCCCTCCACTACGGCGCGCCTCATCGCCTGCGTTGCGTCGGCGCGTTAAACCCTACAATCAATCAATCAAATCACTTCTATGTTTACATGTGCTTTCGTAACTTCCACTGTTTGTCCCATCATTCTTATTGCTTTGCAAAGAATGTGCCCTAAATTTAAGCGCGAATCGCTCGTTCGTCTAATTTGTAAGCTCTACCTAATTTGCGTCTGCTTCTGCCAGCCTCCGCCAATCGCAGAGCTTAGCTCATGTGACATCATAGGTTCTGTTGCGGGAAATGAGCTGGTGGGTCGCATGACCATTCCCGTTTTTCCTAATTATGTAGCTTATTTGAGCGAAGTTTACGTTAAAAGTGGTGTCAGTATGATTCTAACGAGACAATCTTTTGAATGAACCAAGCTTGTGTTTTCTCTTCATGGCTCCTTTAATGAGAGTGCTTTCCGGAACGTATAGCTACGTTCCGGACGCGAAATCACGCGTCGCGCGAGCGTCGGCATCGTTCGGCGGAAACGCGCAGACACGGGCACTTTCAATCGCGATTGAAGTAAATCGCGATCGAGTTTTCGAACGCGCTCGACGCACTGCCGCTGCTACACGGCACTATGGTCGCTAGCAACATTTGCTAGTCTGCCGTCCGCCGGCCGCGAAGGAGGCTCCTCCGTGATGCATGCAGCGGCGGCGCTGCAGTCAATCGGAGCGCGGTGGCCGGCCGGCGCGATGGGCAGCGGCGGACGGCGCTCTGCCGTGCCGCTGCTGCCTTCGTAGTTCTGCCCTATTTCTGGACGAGTTAAGCCCATTTTAACTGCCCCTTTTCGAACCCTATCCGTATCTATCGTCAAACCAGATTAGCCAAATAAGTTGGTTCCTACCAGTACGAAGAGCGTTAACTGAAGCGTGAAGTGACAGGCGTACGTTTTCGCGTATTATGAAGGATCAAGCCTTGTAAAAACCGCGGAATCATGTCGTTACGCTAGTCCATGAGCACGGCCACTCGTTGGCAAGTAGGTCTTATTTCCATCGAGCAGCCGTGCCCTGAGTATGTGTCGAACCGATTTCGACCGGCATCGTTTTCCAGCTGGGAAACATCATGCGGGGCTTCAGCTACGTTACCAAGCAAACAACCGTTCTTTGTGAATACCCCCGCCATTGTTAACTGATGAATTCGTCAGCGCGTGAAAATGTGTGTGTGGTGTGTCGGCGCTCCGCTTTTTTGTATGGCTCTTTGGAACCGTCTTTCTTTGCAAGCTTCCCAAGATGTTGTCCCCTGTACCTGTATGTAAATACAGCAGGTCGAACCGGTGCCTTCTGACCTTTCGCATCGTTGATCTGGAGGCCCTTAAGCGCACGTCTTCGCGGCCCCCTCAGTTACGTCCAGTCAATTCGGAATCTGTTAAATGTAAATGCAGAATAAAAAAGAAGACGTGTGCACATGCATATGAAGTTTTATCACCTTCAGTTATCAGATACAGTGATTTCTCCATAACTCGAACTCGGATATCTCGAAATATCGGTTAAGTCGAAACTTTATTTTTTTCCGTGCATATCCTGCCATAGGCGACATTTTTCACCCTTTGTCTCGAAATGTCTTTTCGGGGATCGCGGATATCTCGAAATGTTGACAAAGAGGACACAATGAAACATCCGCTGCAGGCAGCTGATAAGCTCTCGGTTAACGCTTAACTCACATTACGCGCCGAACACCGTCGCGAACGGCAAATGTGCGCGGGGTACGCACTGTGCGCGGCCGATTTCCTGTTAGCGGAGTACTGTCCGACGCCTACATCGTTGATATAGCTGGGGAAGACGCTGGGGAAGATTCAAGAAGTGCCAAAAACGACAGGAACAAGAAAAAATTGGGCCCATCTCCCCACGAGGGGGGACTCGAGTAAATGCGTCGCGTAGGGGGTGGGTGTATTGCGTTAACGTTAGTGTTTGGGTGGTGGTGGTGGGGTGGTAGTGAATGTGTTAACTAATATTGCTTATTACTATTAATTATTATTTTTTTTTTCATATATTAATTATTACTTTCGTGATTTTGCGACTCGAGTCCCCCCTCATGGAGAGATGGGTTTTTCTTTTTTTTTGTGACGCAAGAAGGGAAGGCAAGGAGTAGGTTGTTGTAAGTCGTTATTTATTTATTTGTTGCTGTTGTCCTTTTATTGGAAGCTGAGAACGACGGCTTCGTGGTCGCTAAAGTGTACTGTTAAGGGGTCTTTAAGCAGTGGTCGTGCGTTGCAGCAACTGGTGAAGACGAGATTGATGCAACTGCTGCCATGTATCAGCAGCTTCTTGACGTAGTTTGAATGAGTCAAGGATATAAGGAGCGTTCGTACCCTTTGATTCTGTGTCACTTTTGTGGCGCAGTGGGAAGTGCACCATGTACCTCGGTTCTGCCCACAGGGTCGTGGGATCGAAACCAGGCGCCGATAAGTATTATTTTTTTTATATAGTGTAGGGGGAGGGGTGCGGACCTGTTGTTGAGAGAGAGGAGGGTGGCGTGATGCGGGAGAGGAGAAGTGGGGGAGAGGGCACACCTGCGCGCTAAGCTGTTGCGGACGGTCGGCGGACGCTTCATGTGAGTTAAAGAAATGCTCTGCATTCAAAACATATGATTTGCCTGCTTCACAGCAAGATAGAATATAGCGTTGGCGACCAACAGTTGATGCGGCATTGAGAAGCTCGAGAACACTTTTTGGGGACCAGATGCCAACGCGAAACAGGCGAGCATCACGCAGTTATTTTTCCGCAATACCTAATAAAAATTGTTTTTTTTTTCTGCAAATTATTTTGCCCGTATTCCGGAAGCTTCCTTGTGCATTGGAGCGTTTGTTATCAGCACTAGCTCTTATTCCAGTGATCTGGCCATACATTTTTGGCATTTCGCTTAACCCAACACTCCGCTTGTACTTTGAGATTTTGAAAAATTTGGGTACTATCAAACCTCTTTTGCGTGCCTGTAATTTTCGTGAATACCATGATTTGAAACATTCGCCAGCATTGGGTACGTGAAACTGATTTTTAATAACACCAGGCTGCAAATCAGTAAATGCGCTTGCATTCCTCATTGCACGGGTTCTTTTTGATCACACACACACTCCGACTGAATGGCGAGACGCACGCGGGGAAAGCAAAACGGGAGAATATTTGTGTTATGGCCAATCATTATAATCGCGGCTGTTTGAAACCAAGGAGTAAAAATATTGAGGTTTATTTGTACTGTCATGACCATATATACCTTGCTTTATCCCCCCTCCCCCCTCCTCGGCTTAAAGTATTTAGAAACAAGTTTTTGCTGGCACAACATTTTACTCAAGCTTTCGCTTTTCTTCTTGTCAGCCTACCAGCCGGCTGCGTGCTTGTCACCGTCAATGACGTTCTGGAATAACCCAGTAGTTTCGATGTGGAACAAACGCAGCTTCTGGTGCCGCGGGGAGCTCTTCTTAGATACGACTGCGTCTCATCCACTCGCCTTGTCCATGCAGCGTCGTCGTAGTTGTTGTCTTCCGCCCCTCCCCCATTCTCCTCGCCGCGCGAGCGGCGCTCTCCGCCGCTCACCCCCTCCCCTCTCCGATTCCCCTCTCTCGCGAGGGGCATTGGATTGGATTCTAACGGATTGGCTTGGCTTGGCTTGGCTTGGCTTGGCTTGGCTTGGCTTGGATTGGATTTGGATTGGATTGGATTAAAGTGGATTGTGTTGTGTCATAGCCGCGGCAGACACACTGGCGCCGGCGCATGTGCACTACTCTCTCTTCCGCGGTCTCCTCTCCTTCGGGCGCGCGGCGCATATAACCGGTGTGCCACTCTCCGGTGGCCTTTCGGTCAACGGTTTCTCTCCGCTTGCGCTTGAACCCCCCTCAGCGTCGCATCACACCAGGGTTCCCGCGACGGGAGGTCGCGGGAACCCTGGTGAAGGGGATCTCATGGGTCGCGGGGGGGAAGGGGATTTTTGAAGGGGATCTCACTGTCTGAACATTGCGTGAAAAAATCATACACCCTTCCCTCTGACGACGAAGATGGTTGAACGCGAAGCTCTCTTGTGAGCGATTCCTTGTTGTCTGAGTTTTGACTTTGACTCATTGAGCTTTGACTTTGAGTCGCACCCATTTTGGATTTATGATCGCATTAGATTTGACATCAACCCTTTGCTGTTTGATTTCACGCGAAGAAAGCTTCGTGTTCAACCATCGTTGCGGAGCGGAGCAGTGGATACTTTTTCTTACTAATTACATGTGCACGTCCATGCACTCTTCTCCAAATCCAAACTGCTTTGACCATGTCGGAATTGTGCAATGAGATATACGTCGGCTTCAGAACGCGATGGACCCAGCTTCGATTCTGACCACAGGAAGCGTTTTTTCCCTCTCACTTTACTCACAAACATCACCGTCGTGAGGGACAGATGGCTTTTCTTCAGTGCTTTTTAGAGGCGCCATAGGCCATCAGTGAGACTGAATGCTTCACTTCAATAATGGCTGTAGCGGTGGTAGCGAAACTGCTACGCTGGTTGCTGCGGTTTCATCCTTCGGTCTCACTCGCGAAATTCAGCGGCCGCAAAGAGGCTCCGTAGCCCACTTCGCGAAAAAAACTCGGGGCGTGAAACTAAAAGGTCTTATAGTACTATCTTACCTTAAATTGTGAGTGGATGTACTTCGTGCCATTCGATTTCACCGCTCTGAATGGCCGACAAACCCAGATGCGCGCTCGCGCTCCGCGGCAGTGGCGCGCGGCACAGGCCGGCCTGCGGACGCTCTCGCTCCGGCCGCTCGGGGACTCCGATTGCTCGCAGCGCCCTCTGCGCAGCGCTGTGGGTGCATCAGCTTCGCGGACACGCCTTCACATAGATAACGCGCGCGGACGGCAGACTAGCAATATTTCTAGAGACCATAACGACACGTTTCAATCGCGATCGAGAAGTTGCACCGGTTGCATTCCTGTACGCCAGATGGCGCTAACACTGTACTTGCGGCCGGTGTCTGGTAACTACGCGCGGCCATAGGTATACGTAACTATGTAAATGTTACCGCACGCTCATTTGGGTCAAGTTATTTGACACAATTTGTGGCGTTAGTTGAAATTGTCACCTTCTGTGCCATTACTGAGCGGGGACGAGAGTATCGCCGCTTTAGTTCGATCGCGCTTGAAAGCCTCGGTCGCGCTTGAGAAACCAGGATTGAGTTCTAGCGGGATCGACCTCGATCGCGATTGAAACTGCCATGTCACAGGGGCATGAGACCGGCGAAGTCACGCTATAGTATACTAGTATAGTCACGCGTTAGCCGCCGCGTCGGTGCGCTGCTGGACACGTTTGTATTAAGCATGCCATTAGTTGAAGTCATTTAGGAACAGTTATTGTCGATTGTTGAACTGCACTTAACAAGACCCTAGCCTTATAAAAATATTTGCGGGCAATTGTTGACATCCTGCGAAATGTATTTCAAGTCATTTCCGTCAAATCTGAACAAAATAAGATAGGATAATGAATGAAGACGCACTTAGCACAACTTTACTTGCTGCTTGATTTAACCTTGATGTTATGTACCGACTGCAGCTTCATGAATTCAAAGTGTGAGCAAAGCAAATTTCGGGGCTGTCTTCATACTGAGGGTACCGTCGAACGTCACTTGTAGGTTAAACGGCAAGGCACTCTGGCCCCCTTTGTTTGTCTTGAAAAAAATAACATCCCCCTCTCGAGGGGCACGATCAAATTCAGAGCATTTCCGGGGGCGCACGAAGTTAAGTAGTTTGCGTTACATTAATGTTGTTGCACTTGTGGCAACTGCTGACGAGAGAGCGCTCGTCAGCAGTAATTTGAATGAGTCAACGATATAAGGCGCGTTCGTAGCGTCCCATTCTGTGTCGGCTTTGTGGCGCAGTGGGTAGAGCACCATGTACATTGCGTTCCGCCCGCAGGGTCGAGGGATCGAAACCTGGCGCCGGATAGTATTTTCTTTTATATAGTGTAGGGGGAGGGGTGCGGACAACGACGGTGCGGACTACGACGGGACAACGCGGGTGACATCGTGAGTTACTGAAATGCTCTGCATTAAAAAAGAAATGCCGGTGAAAACGTCACTGCAAAAAAAAAACGAGGTTTTGCCAAGATTCGACCCATGAACTTTCAAAACAAAGGCCAGCACAAAAGCCCGCAACCGCTCGACCACGCCAGGACAAGATGCGGGTTCCAAGAATTTGGTACCCTAACAGAGGCTGCCAACGAATATTGTCGAGTGATTTGCTTTGGTCATGTTTGAGAGATTTCAGCCGTAGTACACTTGTTTCTTACGCACCAATCTTAGATCCGAGGGCAGCTATGCTATTACTACAAGCGGTATAACCACAGCCTCCTTATTTGAGTCAAGAAAACCTAACGCAAAACCTCGGTTTTCCCCACGCAAGCCACGGTAGTAACGAATGAAATGGCAGGCGCCGCTAGCATTCTCGCGTTGATAAGGCTTGGTCGTCACGCACCAATTTCGCAGCCAAATCCCATCATGCTAATAATACAAGCGACGTAGGCAGAGCTCCCTTATTTAACTCAATAAAGCTATCGCAAATACCCGATCTCCCCGATGAAAAGCAAACAAGCAATAAATGAATTGGCGCTTTCTAACAGAAATAGCTTGCAATTTGTCTCAAGGCAGCCGATACCGGCAAGTTAAAAAGAAATTGATTCTCCTCTGCTGAAAGGAATGACCCCAAACACGAGAAGGACGTGAAACCCGACCGCTGTTGCCAGCTTTCCGCTGCTTTCTCGCGCTGCTTCGACGCCGATATCTGGCGAGCGTAGACATCGGCGTTGCTCGCGCGTCAGCTCGCGTCGCCACGCGAGAAAACGCCGAAAGTACGCTGCATGCGGTTGGGCCTTTAAGTTCTACTAAATGTGCGTGAGCTGCCCAGCGCCGCAGCCCCAGCCTCGCGCACGGAGCGAAACCATCGGCCGCCACCCAAAACGAGAAAAAAAAATCTTCGTAGCATGAAGTCGCGCACGAAGAGAAAGTGACGTCACGCTGCGACGTCGCCGTTTGAAGGGCGTGTGGTCTGCTGGGCCCCTAGGGGATATGGTTTGGGAATACGCAGCCGGGCTGGAGGAGCGGTAGGTGTGCATGCGCGCTCGCCACTCCTCCAGTCCATCCGTGGTACACCGCGGCGTTTTGTGTCACATGACCCGTTCTCCCGGCCAGATCGCGCCACGCTCTCACTTCGAAGTCATGGCGGTTGGGAGTGCTCCAAGTCAAAGGCTGACGCTCCGAAAGAAGCAACCGAAGGTAGTTCGAGCGCTCGAATTCTACCAACGGAAGGCGCGGCCGCTTTTCAGAGCACTCCAGAGAACTCGCAAACGCCCAACTGAATGCGCCATGAGATAGTGCGCATAGGTAATCGTTGTGGGCGTCGATTAAGGCTTCGCTTTCCAACCACCTTCACAGGGTGGAATGGCGTCCAATTTTTCAGTTGCATCTTGAGTGGAGCCATCGAACTCTACCTAAAATAGGCGATCTTCTCCTTGATCCTAAAAATTACAGATCTTAGTCTATTGCACCAGTTACCCATGTCGGAAGATTTAGTTCTGTAGTACTATTTTCGTGGCGTCATAGCCGGGCCCCATTTTCTACAGTACTTCTCCCTGTTGCCAAAGCTGTGCTCGGGTAAAAAAGGGCGGTGATTATACACGAAACATTATCAATACTGTCTTTCTCCGTTCCGGGAATATACCTTCTGTTATGAGGGAAAGTAATTATTTGAAGCAAAAGCAATGCTTATACTCACGACGAAAGCGCGGAAAGGCGGCCACCCTCCAACAAGGGGTATCGTGTTTGTACCGAGTGAAAAACTAAAGATGATACTGCTCAAATTTACAATGCTGCCCAGTGCCGCATGAACTCGGCATGCGTTCCCTTATCACGCAACAGCCCTCTTTTATACCCACTTGTCTCCTTGACCAAGCCAACCATTCACGCTTCCATGTAACTCGATGCTCATAGAATCAGCAAGTTCCCTTCAAAAGCAATGAGTCTTATTGAGGCGGGCGTTGATAGCCGTGGTGCGTTCCATCCGAACAAAACGATAAAATAGTAAAAAGTTTATGAGCGCATTAGAAATAAGCTCTATTGAGAGGCTCATACTACTGAATTCGTTCGTGACTGGCGCATACACAGGGCCAATCGACGTGAAGAAAAGATTAAGCTTGGCAGGCATCTTTTAAACGAAAATAACTCTATGATGAGGCAGTGAAGGTCCTTTCTTTAAAGTGAATAGCTCTACAATTTCTTCAAGATTGTGTTACTGTGTTGCCTTCCTGGGTGTCAGGAGGGGACATGAGAAACGCCCGTGTGCACGAGATTTCGGCGCACGATAAAGATCCCCAGGTGGTCAAAATTAATCCGGAGCCCTCCACTACGGCGCGCCTCATCGCCTGCGTGGCGTCGGCGCGTTAAACGCTACAATCAATCAAGGAGGGGACATGTGGTGTACCCAGAAAGGAGTCTCTTGTAGGGTTATAATGTTCAGCCCTGGTGGACATACGGTCTTGATAAGTAACTAGCTCTTCTCCCGATAACCACGGAACAACCACAGTGGGTAATCCTTTCCTGAAATGGGCCTGCTCTCGTGATTGTTGAAAACGCAAAGTGGCACCTATATGATTGAGAATTACCTTCGCAAATAATTTGTGGGTAACTAACAGCAGGTTGATTGGTCTGTAGTTTTTAGGCTCCTTCACATCACGTTTTTATATACAAGAAAACTAAATCTCGCAGTTATCCACGCCTTTGGCACCTTGGAAGATCTCAAGCACTGCGAGAATAAAATATGGCTGCAAACGTTGTTAGCACAATTTGCCCTCCGAAGCAAAATGTATCATCCGTAACGCCATAATCTCCTGCAGCTTTGCCTTTCTTCATTGCTTTGAGCGCCGTTGCTACCCCATCTGTCGTAACCGCCGGAACCTGACCGACACCAGTTATGGGATAACAATTGTCTCTCTACGGCTATTTTGAGCATATCATCAATATTGTTTTTTATGTGTCCATTGGCCTTCTCGAAGGGGTACATTCTATTTTTGCCAATAGTAAGCTTTTACCTATTCACTTTCGAACCTCCTCCGTCTTTCAATGCTGCTTAAGCTTTGGCAACATTGAATGCACGGATGTCTGCAGTCTTTCTTTTGTTGATTAATTTGGACAACTCTGCCATTTCTATTCGACCCAGTTCACTGTCAGTTATCGTTTTTCAGCGCTTATCAATAAGGTCCCTACTTATCTGTGATAGTTTTTATTCATATAATTAGGGCTATATTCCTCCTATGCTAACTGAATGACCGAATTTGTGAAATGACAAATGCCAGTCTAGAAAATTGTTTTCATTGATCTACACGGAAAAATTGTTCTCAAGTAAAAAATATGAATTCTTCCCATTTCGTTCCCACGTAGGGAGCATTAGGAATCTTCCACTTTCGCATCATTATTCCTTCCCTTATTATTTTCAGACGGATACGACTTCTGACCATCATGTGATCACTTGTTTTAACTCTGCCAATTACTTGTACATCCTGTAACATGCTTGGAGTGCCCATTAAAATGAAGTAAATGTCTTTAATAATTTAGTTAGGATTACCCTAAAGCCCGGTTAGCGCGTTACAGAGGGGAGTGGGTATAACAGGTACAGATATACATGAGAATAAATAAGGAGACAAGATAAACATGTGCACATGGAAAATAAAAAAAGTAAAAACTAAACAGCAAAATTCAGACAAGAGTCACAAGAAAGGCGCTATAATGTAGCCTGTGTAGCATAGCGATAGTGAAGCATTTGAAAAAATACACCTAACGAATATAAAAACGCAAAAAGGTGCCACAAAACAGTTCATGATGCGGTGCACATTTGGCATAGATTTGGCTAATATATGCAAGTGGCAAAAAAGCGAGGTCTGCTAATTGCTCGAAACCAACAACAAAATGAGGAGAACAAAGGCACAACAGCGCTGAAGAAAATTTTAGAATCAAGTATGTTTACGAATGCGGGTGGTCAAAGCTGACCTAAGCAACTTATTGACACGGATTAATACCAGCGGCTTGAGAATGTGGTTCCAGTGGGTAATTGCTTGGGGTAGAAAAGAGTAATAGAACGGCTTTGTGGGGCAAGGAATATGCTCGATCTTATGGAGATTGTCTAAGCGTCAAGATATGGAAGAGGGACTTGATAGGAGCAAATCATGAAGCGTTTCGTGCTAAAAAATTGTGAAAAATACACAACCATTGTATGTGGTGGCGTAAAGGCAGATCAAGTAGTAGCGACTCTGATTTGTGGTCCTTGCACTAGCTGTCAGAACATATTCGGAAAGGATGAAGCGTTCGGAACTGTTCTACGGACTCAACAAATGAAGTGAAATATGGGAGGCCAGGGCCCATATTGAAGCATCATATTTCGCTTCCTTGCTTAAAGGAGTTTTGTACAATTGTAGTTCCAGCGAAATAGTTATACCAAAGAAATTACGTTACAAAAAGCCCCCTTGTGCGGGTCGCACTGTTTGCTATGTAGTTTATATACAGTTCCCAGGACAGATTGGATGATATCTAGACGACTAAGAATTTATAGGAATTTTTGGTCTCACGAATATTTTAATGAAGGGTATCATTAGGGCAGCGAGACGTTATTTGCGTTATTTGTATTACTTTACATTTATTTGTAATAAGTGTAATTACCAGTCCTTACACCTTGCAGAGATAATGTTGATATCGAACAGTAGCATGGAGGAGTCATTATCAGAAGAAGTTTCACGGTAAAAAACACAATCATCAGCGAATAGATTAGTTGAAGACTGAACTGTACTAGGCAGGTCAAGAATGCAAAATTACGAATAGCAGATGTCCGAGGATGAAGCCTTGGGGAACATCTGAATATACCGAAAAAAAGACGACGTAGTTTGGTTAAGTGATAAACTGAGAGCAGTTTGAGAGGAAGTTACGTCACAAGGCAAGGGCGTTATGGTCAATTTTACTAAGTTTTAATAATAATCGTTCATCTGATACCTTCTCGGAAGATTTGGGCGAAATCGAGAAATATGAAATCGACTGTGGAACCATGCTTAATTTTGCTACGAAGCGAGTTTGTTAAGCAGGCTGGTTGAGCCTCACACGAAATGTGTTTACGAAAGCCGCATTTGGAACTGTGGAAAAATGTGTTAGCATGCAAGTGGCGACGAATTTCTGATGATAAAATATGTTCTAAAATTTTGCACGGGATGCAAGTCAATCAAATGCGGCGGTAGTTATTGGCAGTATATTTATCAGCAATTTTATGTACAGGAACCACCTTCCCTACCTTTCAGTCACTCGGCAGGGCGCCTGTAAGCAAAGACTGCGAAAATTTTCGACAAAATAATTGAGGAGTACACTTTTGGGCTTTTTAAAAAACTTTGAATTTATAATATGTATACTAGAGGCTGAGGAATGATAATGAGAATCAATAATGTTAGTGACACGGCATGGATCTATAAATATGGGAGGCATGTTTAAAAATTCACGCTATCAACTAAGGGATTAGGAGCTTGCTGGCACAGAAATAAAGTTTATTTCTATCTCTCTCGTTCCCGGCCGTGGCGGCCGCTTCTCTGATGGAGGCTTAAAGCAAACACGCCCGTGTGTTCTAGATTTCGGCGCACGTTAAAGATCCCCAGGTGGTCAAAATTCATCCGCAGGCCTCCACTACGGCGCGCCTCATCGCCTGCGTGTCGTCGGCGCGTTAAACCCTACAATCAATCAATCAATCAATCAATCAATCAATCAATCAATCAATCAATCAATCAATCAATCAATCAATCAATCAATCAATCAATCAATCAATCAATCAATCAATCAATCAATTAATTAATTAAATTGTCCTTAAAGGCAAAATAAAACTTTTGCTCAATTTGAATGCCTAGTAATTGGTACCTCTCTCCGCTACACCGAAGCCAGGAAGCACGTTTTTTAATCGAAAGACGCAAAAATGTTGAGATACTTCCAAAACTTGCTCTATGGTGACCCAGTTTGGACAGGAGTGACGCAGTAGAGGACAGCACTATCAGCGTAGTTACAAGCGTGTTTACTGCACGTTAGGATTCAAGCGATAAGATTAAACGGAACCGTAAGGGCCGCTACAGACGCCCAGTCAAATTTGGTCAGCGGCCACCAATCGCTCAAACAAGATTCTGTGAGTTAATAGTGATGCAGCCGGAGAGTGGCTGTGTAGTTGCCACCGCGTCATCCGTTTTGTTTATTGTCTCAATTATGTGTTTCACGTTTCGGCAATATTAGTACTGGTCGAGGCCAACTTTCGGGGACATTCCGAAAGCTTCGAAAATCTGACACCACGTGGCGTTCCAAGGTGGAGACTTTTTCTTTTTTTTTTTTCCTTCTCCCCTACTCGGGAGGCCCGAAGCCGCTCTTACCAACGCACCCCAAGGGCCCCCCTCTTTCCGGTGAAGCATGCCGAATTATCAAAAGAGGCAAATAGGAGGGTCGGGACGTGCACAAAAGGCGTGCTCTTTTGTGCTCTTCGGGTCTCCACCATTCCTAAACATACAAGAAAACACGGCTGGGCGCTCGCGGGCCGCGCACGAGCGGGTGTCTTCGGTCCCGTGAATGCGACTTCTTACCTCTGGAGATGTAGCCGTTTTATGCTCCTTGCGCTGTAAAATATTTCAGCAGTGTGCCTGCGAGGGGCTGCAGCTGTACATATGTGTTGGAAGCAAGCGCTAACAGCAATTAACTGCACTTCTCCATGCGTTTTAACGTAGTAAATATTCAGGGAGTGGTCTACAGTAAAATTATTATTCAAAGGCTTTTGTTTAGAATTGTGTTTAGTCATCGCAACTGAATATTTTAGGTGAGGCGTTGTTGACGGTTTTTTACTTCGCGGGCAACTTTAGCTGCCGAAAAGGTGGATGTTTATAGCGTATATTATCTCGGGAAAAATTATGGTGTGACCTGGCAGATCTTTCATCACGGCGAGTTCATTTACTTGTCGTAATTAGGTGGGCCACAGTGAAATATTCAACGTTGAGCAATTGTTGTAAACATATGAACGTCTACGGGATGGGAATGGTTACAGAAAATGGCTGTAACTCTTGTTGTGGTGAAGAGACCCCGAAGCATATTAATGAAGTCTGACTGCTCAGGAGGCTACATGTTCATGTATAGTTTTATCTTAGGCGATATCGCGCGCGGGTATTTACGAGTCACAGTTTTAACGCAAAGAACATGAAGCCGCTGCCCCTAAGACATTCCATTAGCGTGTTGAAAACACCGTAAAACAGACAGCCTCATGTTTGTCTGCTTGAATAAAACTGCAGGCTTTTCAAATTTGATTACTATATTGAACAGAAGAATAGCTTAAATCGCAAACAACAATCGTGTCGTGTTCCTTGTGCTCGTTCGGACTACGTCCGGTCAATACGCTCGCAAACAAGATACAATCGACTCCCGACAATTAAATTCGCTTATTTAGAATTTTTGGTTAACTTGAAGTAATGTTCTGGGTCCGGAAAATATACGGGCAATTCGATTAAAAAATTGCCTAATAATTCGAAGCCAAAACCAATTTTGTCGGTTAATTGGGAAGTATTTTGAATAAAAACATACAGGTAGCAGTCATTTCTTGAGGAAATTCAAATTTTTCGGCGTCAAAACACCACCGTAATGTGTTATGTCGGCGCCCTCGCAACTGAGGCCGCCCGCAGCCATGCAGTTCACTTGAAACTCGCGCCAGCGTTCGCATGTCTACGTTCTTTGTAGTTTCCTGGCTGCACACAACTCCGTGTAAGCATTTGGGTGGTGTAGGCTTCAGGCTTCAACTTTAGCGATAAGCCTTCACACTCAGGACAAACCATGTCGTGCGCTTGTATTGGCAAGGAAAGTCGAGGTTGTGACCAAAATCAAGAAGGAAGACGTGTAGCGTAGTTATGGCATTGCTCTCATTGTGCTTTCTGTTTCATTGATTGATTGATTATGAGGTTAACGCTCCGACGCAACACAGCCGGTGAGGCGTGCTGCAGTGGAGGATTAATTTATACAACCTGAAAATCTTTAACGTGTGCCGAAATCACGAATACATGGGCGTTTTCACTTCTCGCTTCCATCGGAAAAGCGGCCGCCGCGGCTGGTAATCGACACCGCGTCCCTGGGCTCAGCAGCACAACGCCATAGCCACGGCGGGATGCTGTTTGTTTGAGAGTTTTGTTAGTTAGAAGCTTTGTACGGTCCACATGGAGTTCGTATTAGTAGGAGTCAACTGTATTGCGAAATTGCAATTCGAAGCGCTTTTGTAACTCATTTCGTAGAATCATTTTCATTAATATCTAACAGCTTAGCTGTCTGATCAGCTGAGCAGGAGTAATGGTCAGTTTTTATACGAAGATTCCGTATTTTGGTACCAGCTGTGCGCATCGCTGTCGAAGTTGTTCATTTTGGCTTTCTGAGTTTTTAAAGCGAAGCTTCAGAAAGGTTCACATATTCACGCAAATATTCAACAAATAAACACGTTTTTGGCAATGCCGCACAACCAACCCCTGGCCTAACATATCGCAAGATTGCGAACAAGAACGTCTGTAATAAATAGGTTCGTATACTAAGTCCGAATCAAAAGGTCCGCGGGACGCGTCTTTGAGACCCCTGCCTCAGAGGAATAGATCAGGAGTCCGGTGGGCCGGGAACGGCTAGCGGGGCTCCGGCCGTGGTTGGGGTCAAGATGACGACGTAGGCCACGTCTGAAGCAGTATTGTACAGAACGGCGTTCCTTGCAAGGCCGAACGTCTGTGCACCGACATGTCCGCACCAAAACGTCCTGCACCGAAATGTCCTACACCGAAATGTCTGGATCCCCCGCGGAGCTTACGCGGCGTTCGATGGAGGAATAGTGCAGCCGCGAGAATGCTTTTCACCTGTCATCGTTTCTCTGGAATGGCCAGAATGCGCGTCTGGCCGATAGAATTGTTCCCTGCCGAGGAAAGGTTGTGGGAAAAAACTGTCTGGTGTGTGTGTGTGTGTGTGGGGGGGGGGGGGGGGGGGGGGGGGGGGGAGTTGCGCTCGCTGTGAGGTCAATCGAAGTGTCGATTGATTGATTATAGGGCTTAACGCACCGGCGCAACGCAGGTGATGAGGCGCGCCGTAGTGGAGGGCTCCGGATTAATTTTGACCGCCTGGGGATCTTTAACGTGCGCCGAAATCTCGTACACATGGGCGTTTTTGCTTTTCGCCTCCACCTGAAAAGCAGCCTCCGCGGCTGGTGATCGAACCCGCGACGTCGTGCTCAGCAGCGCAACTTCTTAGCCACTCAGCCACCGCGGCGGGTTCATCCTTAGTGTCACCGGCTATGAATACGGCTGGGCGCGCCGCAGTGTCTCGGTATGCTGTACTGCTCAAAGTTAGTACGCATGCAGTTCGTCACGGCGCGGTCTGGGGGTCGACGGGAATGGGTCGAAGGGAGTGCCAGGACCTTTTGTATTGCACGCGTCGTGTTGACAAAGGACAGGATTTTCGTCATTGTTGGGCATACTTTTGTCGCATGCGGTATGGACAATACCTGAGAGAGGCCGCTGGAACGTGGACGGCCAGCGTTCAGAGTTACTTTAGTTGGTTGGTTTCAACCTGTGCTTTTCCCTTATGCGTATTTCTAACCACAGCAACTGATTTGTGCGTCGAGTCAACATATTTGGATATTTTCGGTTGTTTACTTTATCTACTACCCTGATTGTGTTCGGTATACTTTGTAATTCTTGCGCGTAGATTTCATGTGTGACTACAGTGCTGACTTTTATTTTTTTATTTTTCTTGACTAAAACTTGTATTGTGAACCTTGCAGCCATTACTTGTTTTGTTATGTTTTGTTACTCGCAAATTTGTGCTGTATGATCTGCAAAGCTTACTCAATTACTCTTACAAAGCTTACTCAAAGCTTACTCAAAGCTTACCCCCTTACTCAATTCCCTGCGCAGGGCCTGTAAGGCATTTTAGATAACCTGCAATATTGTAATAACCATTCATTAAACGACTATGTATTGCTCCTTTCGACACCGTTCTTTATGCAAGAATTTTAATTATGTGCCTGCATGTAACTTTCTATCTGCACATCACAAGCGCAGTAACCTTACTGCGCATTCGTAAAACCGAAGTTGAAAGTGCCATATGTACCAAAAATCGCAGTTAGACATGTCTGGAGTTTTTCCGGTTCTCCCCCAAAAAATTTGTCTAGGAGCGTTTCTGTGGATCCATTTTATTTCAAGATAATCTGCTGCCGGCAAGGCTCCTATTCGTATAATATACGTAGTTTGGTGTGAGTTTTAAATTTCACACTTTATTTCGCCTCGGGATTATCCGACACAACACTTTTATTTAAAAAATGAAATGTAACGTTAATGTAACGACACGTTCCAATGTTCGAAGTGGAGCTGGAACGCGTGCCTTTCGCAATAAAGGAACTTGTAACGGTAACTCGTTTCAAAATTGGGAAGGAACGAGGAACGAGCTTTCTTTCCTGTTTTAGAGTAACGTGTACAACACTGGTCTGAAGTATATTTACTGACTTTACTGCATGATCAATAAATATTTCTTCCAGTCGATATTGAAAAAAACATAAAATGAATACAACATAATCGAGGAACGATTCTCAATAAAGAATGACAGGAGAAATCGTTTCAAGGAAGTCGAGTGCATTTATATTAGGCTGTGTTTATATGCCGTCCGACAGTATTGTAAGCACTCCACTGAAGTGCGCCCACCGGCGTTGTTTCGATGAAAAATGTCCCGCCTGGATGTAGTGCCTAGAATGTACTAGGCACTGTAGTCTGGCACTGCTTCGCCTTTCATTAACGCACCTAAGGTGAACGAATCTAACATAACCTAACGAACAGAAAACAATTGAAGACACCGAAAACTAACCTGAGCTGCGAAAATTACAATAAAATATGAAGATGTAAAAAATAATAAGCAGAGAACCGACAAAGACTCCTGGGTTATAAGGTTAAATGGATCTTTTTTCTAGTACCGGTCCTGCAAGCAGGCAGCCGCCACGGCGAACTGAAATTAGTCGTAAGGCACTTCCCCCCAAAGTCGGGCTTTCGCAGAACCTGTGCACAAGATATCTTCGGCCTGCAGTGCCTCCCGCACCCACGCGTCACCTGCGCTATTCACGTGAAGGTAGCAGGTGCACGCTCGCGTGACCAATCTGCAGTGGCCAGAGCGCCCCTTTTTCTTCACCTTTTTTTTTTTTTCATTTTCGTTGCTCCCTCACTGGTAACCAAGTGATCGCAGGGTGGTCAGCCTCAAAAATTTTCGCCCCTTTCTTTTGAACGCCTTTTTTTGTGTGCACGTACGGATTCGCTGGGAACTGCCCGAAAAGAGGAAACAAAAACGTGCAGCCCTCGGAAGCATAACCGCTCCCTAAGCAGCAAGCTGAGGGGCGCCTTTTTGTTTATTTCACCTGAGGCTACTGCCAAGAATGGCGTACCGGCAGTCCGCGCATGCGCAGATCGCTACTGGTTAAAGGTCCATTAGCCAGTGTTTAAGGTGTGGTAATGTATTTTTATGTAGTTTTCTCTAAATGAGCTTCACAAACATTCGGTTACCTGAAAAAATGCAGAAAATGGTATGAAAATATTTATGTAGGCTGGACTGTCACGCTAAAATGAATTTGCAAACACTGTTGTCGCTAGCTTTTTCGCAGACAAGCCTATAGGATATTGTCGTGGAGGAAAAACGGTCCTTTTTGGAAACAGCTGTTCAAGCTCGTACGGGTTGTGCTCGCAAATACCACTCATTCCCGTATTAGGGCTTTCTGGTTACACGCGTACTTCCATTTCATTTTAATTCTTCGCCCAAGCCTTCACCCATTCCCTCCCCCCCCTTCGTCTTTAGGTTTCAATCTCCCCCGGATTCCTTTTCCACTCATAACCTTTTCGGTTTCCCTTGAAAACCTTACAGGCCTCGGAAGCCTCACTGCATTGATGCAAGAAAAAGCTATACGGTCACCATGAGCTCACACAACCTCAATTACGCAACAAAAAACCACCCGAACTTGAAGCCGCTGAGGACACAATGTCCAGGTATCGTTGGCGCCTGTCCACCCATCGAGGAACAAGCTTGCTGGCTACACCTTTTCGCGCGTGGGGTCTTGCCGACTGCGCCTCCCCTCCAGGAATCGCTCTTTTTTCGCCTTCTGTGGCCCCACCGGAAATTACCTCTTCAAGTCGTGCATATCATAGACACCCCAGATAAACATCGCTTTCTTCCATTATAAAAAGGAAAAAAATTGAATAGGATGGTTTGGCGAGAGCTGAGACAGTCGTCTTCATGAGAAAAACAAGTGACACACCCCTCTGTTTACCAAGGGGGCTGGTAGATGAATAGGAGAAAGCCTGAAAATTACCAATAAATATAGTTATCAAATGAACTAGAAATGCGCTCGGAATTGCGATTTTATAATACCTTCTTATTGAATATATTGACTGGGCTCACTCTAAGCGTGTGTGTAAGGAGTAGAACCACCTTTACCACTGTGATGTTAATGGATTGTTTCAGGAGGAGCGGCTTTGTGTTCCTTGTATTAAAACTGCGACTGGCAAGTACTCATAATATCGATTGGGATAAAACTTCCTCGATTATATAGCCGCTTGATCCGTCAAGCGTCTATCATTCGTTTCAGGGTAATTACGAGAAGTAAAGAAACTGGGCGGGGCGTAGTGACATAGCAATCGTATCGCACCGTGATTTCTTCCCGAGATACAGAACTACAGAAGCTTCGTAGGAATGTTGGCTTCGTCGCAAAGCATATTCTGCTGAACGATCGCGCTTACGGGCCGCGACAACAGGAAATGAAGTCGAGTGAGCCATATACAGCTTCCCGCCAAATAAAGATCACTGCCACCTAATTCTCACATAAAACATAATAATTGTCATCGTTGATCGGCTCATGAATCAATCATTCAAATTATTTGACTAATTAAAATGTTTGATTGATTGATTGATTGATTGATTGATTGATTGATTGATTGATTGATCAAAACGTTGTTATTCGGATATGGGGAAAATTCCCCTTGATTAATAAAATGCCGTCGGGGTCGAAGCCCCTTAGGGGGTCGGGCTGTCTGCGTCCCGTGTCATCGTTGTCGTCGTATCATGTAGTCACGGCACTAAAACACCGGGACACTCGTTTTCCAATTCCTCGCGCTAGAACGTAACGCATACTAAACGAACGCACCGGGACACTCGGTATACAGGGCTTCGCGCCAGAACGTTTTATCTCCGTCGCCAAAAACTCCTACTAAAAACACACCGTGACACTCGCTTTCCAACGACTCGCGCTAGGACGCTTCGTGCTTCAAAGACACGAGACTTACAGCAAAGCTGTATATCATACCCCCGAACGGTTTCATCTCCGTAGGCAAAACCGCCAAGCCGCCGAGAATACACATAGAGTCGTACACCCTTCGCCCCTCCGCAGGTTTCACGTTAGTGAAGATGGCCCGGGACTAGTTTGCTAATCATGCGCAGGTCCAACCTTCGACTCCGCGTCCTTTAAATGTACGTGTACAGAATATAACATGCAGAAACGGCCTCTACAGAAGGTTTTGAACCAAAAAGCCTTCGTCCAAACGTTGAAATGTTCGATGAAACGGCCGCCGGGAGTTCGATAAAATGGCGTTTGATAAATTGCCGGGAACAATTTCGCAATCCGCCCACCTGCTCTCTCCCTTTTTTATTTGTCATGGTTATTTTTCCCGTGAGTGCGCGTTAAGTAGTTTTAAATATTTCCCGAAGGTAATTTGAAAAGTCTCCATTTTCTGCCCCAGTATCGCGACACAAGGAAGAAATCGAGAAGCTCGCTCTGGGAATTCGAAAACTTTAGGGGGGCGAGGAACCAACAATTTATGCTCTGCAGGGCTGAAATTTTACCTGTGAGTGCGCTTTAAGTAGTTTTAGGTATTTCGCGAAGGCCTTTTTAAAAATCTTTCTGTGCAGCACTAGTATAACCGCTAGTATTGCGAAACAAATCAGAAATGGAGGGCCCCGTATGGAAAACTTTAGGTGTGTGAGGAACCGGTAATTAATGCTTTACACTGCTCTAATTTTCGCCGCGGGTGCGCTTGAAGTAATTCTAGGTATTTCAAGAAGGCCTTTTGAAAAACCTGCTTTCGTTCGAGAGCTACGATTTTTTTTTGCTCCCTCCCATTCAGTTACGCTCGCCGTCGACGGCTGCCGCCGAGGAGGGCGCTAGGCGTCTTCGGAGGCGCGTGTCCCCGAAAGTTGGGGATGGTTAAGAGGAATTTGAATTGATGGCTGTACATGGAAGGATGCCTTGAGACCCTGAAGAGTATAAGGGAGAGGGAGAACAGGGAAGAGGTTAGAAAGTAGAAGTAATTAAAATCACAGTTGTAGTTCTTTGTGCAACATTACAAAGAAAATCCGGTACTTGTGACACAATCACTGACTCGTTCAGGGCTAAGTCGATCACGAATTAAACCGCTTTATACAGACCCTTCTAAAGGGAGAATTCATTGCGTCTAATAAAGAAAGATCAGCTCTAATCAAACAACTATGATCTTGTTGATCAGATGTAACAGAGGGTAGTGCCAAAAGTTGCGATCGTCCGTGTGAAAAAAGGAGAGCGTGTCCGGATCAGATGGTAATGATTGGAGACGGGTAATGCCTCACAAAAGGTGAATTTTTTGCTATGTGTTGTACAGGGATGAGTCCATTTAATAGGATGTCGGAAGTATGTGCATGTTTTTCATATAGCTTATTTTCAGTAATGTCTCTTTTGCAGCGAGACATAGTAGACCTGTGCGGAAACCCGCAGAGGAAAATTTGTGAAAGCTTTGACGACTGAGGATCTTTCATTTGCGGTGGTTTTGAGACCAGGACGATTCCATTCAGGGTGCATCCGTGGAAACTATGAGAGGATATGAGCACGTTGGCATAGCCTCGAAAGAGCCTATAGATGGCGCCACGCGTCATGGGGCCTGAAGGATATGATTTGTGAATGCGCCTCGCGGGAAGCCATGTGCGCGAACGGCTTTCCTGTGAACCCCTCAGTGTGCGCAAGGGTCTATACGAAACGAAAAAAAAGACAGATGATTGCCGCAGCTTATGAATCTTTTTTAGTATAGTAGTGCAGTTGCATTTGGGGAGAAAGGCCGATTCGATTCAGGAAGTGCAACGTAAGATTCCGTGATAGCACGCAGTAGTTCTGCCTGGGGAAGTGATGGCCGGTACTCTTGAATGCAATTATAGGCCACCTAGAATTCCGAAAACTACGGCATCTGCTACTAGGCCTTGAGCAGCCCTCAGCTCATGAACTGATAACAGGGAGTTGTAAGAAGTATTTGACTGTTTTTCATGCTTTCATGCTTTCAAGATTTCATGCTTCGTTAATGTGTTGGTGTAGTATGCAGAATAGGACACGTGCTCCAACTGTTGTGCAAGCGTATTAGCCTGCTATTCAAGTGTGTCCCCTTTTTTGCGAACCAGGTCCATGCTGTGCATATTGTCCTTCTAGTTTTCTGATTCCTGCCTTTATCTTGTGTGTGTCTGCGGGTGAAATCGTTGGTGTAAGGAAGCAGCGGGAACCCTCTCGGTTTGTCTCGCGTTGCAATATCGGCTGATCACAATCCGAAGCCGCTTGTTGCAGTCGGTGTGCTTTTTTGACACAATCGAAGATGTTGTGGCCGCCTCTGCGTGCGCAAACTTTATGCCTTTGAGGGATTGCTGCTCTTTGTGCAGGCCATAAAGATTGACATGTTTGGTGAGAAGCAGCCAACATTGCTTTATGTGTGGTTGAAAATCAACCATAAGGCGGCCGAAGAGGGCGATGGTGGCTCGAGGCTTGCCAAATGGCACAAAAAAGGGGGTGGACGAATAGTAGGTAGGAGTCATCGCGGAAGCCAGGTGCGGCTCGTTTTCAGACCTGGAAGGCCTATCGCCTGAGGGCAAGGACTATAGAGCCAGCGAAGACCCCACGGTCTCGGGAGGACGCCAGAACTCACCATCACGCGCCGCTCGAGCCCTCTCTAGGGCGCTGGGCAGCTTCGATCCAGGGTTCAAGCCTCCCTGACGAATCTGGCTACCATTGTGGCTACCATTGTTGCCGCCAGGCTAAAGCCAGCGCCTCCACATCCCCGTACCAGAGCTTGACTCACTAAAGATTATCTCCCTTTGTCTCTCCAGCCCTCTCTAAACGTAGGATATCCGGTTCTATTGGAATTAGCGCTGTATCACAGTGAGGCCGATCCTCTCCCACTTCAAAGGACGCAAGGGCCCCGGGACCACCGCGGCGGGCCCGGACGACTCCCGAAGATGCCTCTTGATTTATAACTTCTCGCTTCGTCACATCATAGCGCCATCGCTTCGATGCTACGGCTGTGTCGGGTGCTCCCTACCTGCCTTCTGTATTCCTACGTTGGCTCATCCTGGTCCTGCCAGGCCTCACATAAACGTCACGGTCATCACACCACGACTACTCATGGGAACATTTTCCTTGTTTCCCCGCCACTGTCATGGAATCCTGTATTGGTTTAGCAATCACATGCATGGAGTGCTGCAGTTATTGTGCTATCACATCACACTGTAATTTTTTCTTCTACTTTCATTATGCAGTAAATATTTTGCCAGCTTGATTTTTCGCCACTTGCTCTGTTCCTGTAAACAAACTTAGAGTTATTTCCTGCTTGAGTACAATGCAGATAGCGTTCGAATGTCTCCTAGCCACGAACTGCGTTATTTCTTCATTTACCGGGACGAAACTAACCTTTCAATCTTAAAATTAGGAGTATTGACGACAACAGTGCTGAAAAGGTCGACCGCGCATGGTCGCAAAAGGATGAAAACGAAGAGATGCTCTAGGAGTGGTGCGGAAGGATTCAGCGTCTAAAGGTCCAACGACACGAAATATCCAACCAGACGAAAGGCCCAACAATGGATAATCCGTCCCGGTGACCCTTTCATCCCATTGGACATTCAGGCTCGATTGGACGTTTAGACTCGCTGGATCTTTCGTCTCGTTGGACATTTAGGCTCTCACTATAAATGAATCTCCAGAGCAGTCCAAAGTTACGTTGAATGCCCTCTACCGCAATATAGTTGTGGAACCGTCTGCATTTTCACATGCAATAAATTTTACACGATAATTTGAAGTGAAATGTACTCCTGGCACCTCTTATTTGTGTCGTAAAATTTGAGTCTGCCTGCTACGCTATTGACGAAAGCAAGCCTGGGTCGCGAGTAAGTTGCTGAGAGTGCCTAAATAGGACTTCAGTTTTTTCATTCGGACCTTTTTTGTCACTCGGGTAAACTGTAGCGATTTTCCTCGTTTTTTTGTGTGTGCACCAATATCAGCGATAAAATATTGTTCCTGAGCTTCATGTGCATGGCAGGCACGTCAGCGCTATGCAAACAAGCAAACAGTCACGTGCTCTTCCATACAAAAAAGAAGGGCGCTGCGACAGTCACCTGACACTGACTGCTCATGCGCGTGAGTGTCCGTCAACTTCTTGCAGCCAGTAAGAAGCGGTCTATGCTGATGAGGGTTGTATATTCTGAATTCGGTCGCATGAAAGCGTCAGTTTGATGTATCGTTTGTCATCCAGGATTTCGCATATAAATCAGTTATTGAGACAAAATATCCAACTTAAATATCTTTCCTTCTGGTATTTCGTTTAAATTTCACGCCCACTCATACAAACAACGTTATTGTGCTTCACGCTGTCACAAGAGCAAGCCCAAATACGGACTTCAAGCCTTGGAATGATCATAGTGTTCAGTTTTCAAATATGAAAACTTTTCAAAAGGCGTCTTTTTTTATGGGTTCCCTTTCCTCATGTGTCCGCAACACTAGAAATTTGGCGATGCCCTTAGCAGCATAGACTCAGCACCAGGACATACAGGATGTTACATCAATAAATGGAACACTTCAGAAATTTTCCTGAGCGTATCGCTGCTCCGTTCGCGGTCAAACTTCACACGTAGTTCGCATTTTGTGGTATCTTTTGTTTGGCGGTGGGAAATACAGTAGATGCCTGTTTATTCTGTAAATACATTATATCGATTTTCGACTATGGCAAAATGGCGGCCATTATGGACGGGCAAGCTGATCTTGGATCGGTGGTGCCACCTGAGATATGCAAAACGAAACGAGCTATGACGATTCACGGTAGGAAGGAGCCGAATTAGGTAGCAGGCGATCAGAAAACCCGTTTAGACGATAGCTTAGTATGGCCACAAATATTTACATAGCAACTAGTACAAATCATAACACTGTATTCCTGAGGTTCATTGTCGATACCAGTCATTAGGTGTCAGATCAGCTGTCGTCCGCTGTGCCAGGTTACCCGACTTTCCGAAAACTTATAATTCTTTGTTCATGTTTGTTGCTTTGTTCTAGTTTTACTTCTATTATTATTCTGTGCGTGCGTGTCTGTGCTTGTGTCATGGCGTCTTGAGATCACTCACAGCATATGAAAAGGCATATTCTGTTCACCTGCAGTGAATGATATGGCGTCATGTCACAAGTACAGAATGTTCACCGTTCGGCTGGCTTGAGAGACAGGTAAGGTGTGCCGTACATAACGTGCCTTATGAGAAAAGCTTAAGTCCAATGACGTCTGGTTCCTTCACTCCTGCCCCTTTGAGCTTGATGCGGTGAATGAATTTGGTTAGCTGAATCATGGTGAGTTAAAGTTGTTGTACTGCATGGAAGCCTGATCCGTCCTGTGGAATGGTAAGTCAAGTAGGCTCAAAGGCAAACTGCACTCAAAATTTTCACCTCCTGAAAACGTTATTTCCGCATAGTCGCCATAAAATGACTGCATGCATGCTTAGGCAAAAAGGACTAAAAGTTCGTCTTTTGGGGGACTACTTGACTTTGCCCCAATCATTACACCCTTTAGGGACTAAATGGGAGGGTACGAACGGTTTCTCCCTCACCCGGTTGGTCAGTTCCGATACTCCCCAAAGAACGAACTGGTGAAAGGAAGTCACAAAAAAAAAAAGAAATGAACCTAACACCAGGAGGGATCCAAACTCAGACTCCCGCGTAAGTGGCGATGTGTCTATGCCTGCGTATTGTGCGCCGAAGCTTCGAAGCAGCCGATATGTGGAATGCGTGTCAGTGACACAGGTGACGGTATCTAGATGTATTTGAGGGGGGTATAAACGGCATCCTGCTGCAATAAACATGAGCGCGTGGATATTAGTCCTCCTTGTAGAAAGATGTGATATACAAAATATCTCGTGGGAGTGCTAACCTGCCTCCATCTTCGTCTAATTACGAACTTGCAAAATGCCCGTGTGTACGAGATTTCGGCGCACGTTAAAGATCCCCAGGTGGTCAAGATTAAACCGGAGCCCTCCACTACGGCGCGCCTCATCGCCTGCGTTGCGTCGGCGCGTTAAACCCTACAATGAATCATCAATTACGAACTTGCAGGCGTTTGATTCGCTTGGGTCTGTCGCATGTGTATATTCTCCGGAAAATGCTAGGATGCGACCTGAGGCGAGATTACTCGTAACTTTCGCTAAACAAGGTCCTCTTTTACGGCAGGTCCTATAGCGTAGGTGATGCGATTGATTGATTGATTGATTGATTGATTGATTGTATGGTTTAACGCGCCGACGCAGCGCAGGCGATAAGGAGCGCCATAATGGAGGGGTCCGGATTAATTTTGACCACCTAAGGATCTTTAACGTGCAAAGAAATCTCGTACACACGGGCGTTTTTGCTTTTCGCCTCCATTAAAAAAGCGGCCGCCTCGGACGGGAATCGAACCCACTACCTTGTGCTCAGCAGCACAATGCCTTAGCCACTGAGCCAACGTGGATGGTAGGCTGATGCGATTGAACCCAGTGTACGAATAGGCATCATGCAATAACATCGCACCCCTATTCTTGGTGGTTATTACTTACACTTCGAAATTGAGAATACAATAACGCGAAAAAGGGACCTCTCTTTTACACGGCGCAGGAAATTACCGTAATGAAGCAAACAGTGCAGAAAAGAGACAGCATTTTAGTCTCGAACCACGTTATCATCTTTGCCCCTCTGACGTTCGCTCTCAAGGGAGCAGGATGTAAGCCCAAAGGGAAAAAAAGAGAACATTATACTGTCGAATCACGTGATTCTCACAACCGCTTCTGGGTAGCATTAAGGGTCGGAAAGTCTCGTAGTACTTTATCGTCCTCGTTTGGGGCTCAAGGACGCGCAAGGTGACCGCGACACTCAACAGGGGGCCGCAGGTTCTTTACAAGCCCTCTACTGTTTTCTTTGTTGCCCTACCTGCCTGCCTCGCTTCCCGTTTTTGTGTCGTTGACCATCTTATCGACTTCGATGAGAAACATGTGCACGTAAAAACAAAACAAGAAATGTGGGCATTTATTTCGTAGCACCTACGACACACCTTCCCATACGTCGAACCTCTTTATGGCTAACACGTCTCCGTTCACAGCTTCCTGCGACGAAACTCAGGTGACTCACCGGCCGTATCCGCTTTCCAAGAGCCTTTGCCCTTTTCAATGATGCGAGTTTGTGTTTGCGGGGTATCGGTGAAGGAAGCCTTGCTCTGGGCTTATCGTTCCCGTCTAGTCCTCGTTCGACCAGGGCCTCCTTGGGTTGTGTGCTGCACCTGAAACCTCTCAAATGAACTTTTGGCATAGTCGAGGATGTGCCACGTAATGAGTCTAGTCTCCTCCACGCGTAGGTGTTTGATGAAGGTGTACTGAAGTTTGGATGTTTCTGGGAGTGTATTCCGGTTCGCTCTGGCTTCGGCGAAGTTTTTGTCATAACGCATGCTGTTTCCGGCCTTTACCTATGTATCGTGGTGTGGTTGGGAAGTTGTCACTACCGTACAAGTTTGTGCCGGCCTACCATTCTACAGGCGGAAAGCGAACAGCAGACACAATAGGTAAGTGGTGGTGTAGGTGCTGTGTGCTATATTATAGAATGTAAGATGGTCGTTTTTGAAAAGGCCTGCTCCTGATGATGTTACGAGCTTTTTAAGGAGCCAAAAAAGGGCATCCGTGCGTAAGAACTCCAGAGTTCTCGTTAGTGGCAGGGGCACTATTAAGGTGTCCCCGTTCTCTTCCTGCAACGACGAATTGACAGATTTACCGTGCTCGGTTGTATTCACGCATTAACTACTGTACGCATGCGTGGGGCACACGTATAATACAAATATTCACACAGCTTTGATGGCACAAGACACAAGAACCCTGGTATATTGGGAATGTGCCCTACACACACACAACACAGGTATTATTCCCTCGCTATAACACAGTGTAAACTATATTTATGTCTGCCTCCGTCTTTGCTGTGTTTTTTTCCTCAAATTAAAAGTTTAGGACCTTCATTACAATCACCAAGGGCTTAGAAATTCAAAAGAAGCGATTATCGGACAAGTGGCCGCTATAGGTGGCTGGTTCCACGCCGGCACACAAGATAGATGCCGCATTCCCTTAAACACAAAGGGCCTTTTTTTTACAGATACCAAAATAAACAGCTCAACTGCAATGTGTGTAGGCTCAAAGCAGTGCGTCAATATTTTGTAAATATCAGGCATACAGGGTTATTTTCTTCAGTTCATCATTTCATGACACTATTTGATTTTAACTTTTTAAGTGAGCGCATGTACTTACGTGGTATGGCAGCGTTTTTTGCTTACGCTATCTGAGAGCCAGAAACCC
The DNA here is from genome assembly GCF_048455015.1 of Haemaphysalis longicornis. Taxonomy (NCBI): domain Eukaryota; kingdom Metazoa; phylum Arthropoda; class Arachnida; order Ixodida; family Ixodidae; genus Haemaphysalis; species Haemaphysalis longicornis. The sequence continues at coordinate 188,743,137 of NW_027526445.1, forward strand.
AGTTAATTTTTTACTTCATTTTACTTCTCATAAAATGGTATGGTGGCTATTGATGTGCACACACCTTTGTTTGCTTGTACTCTTGGCACTATAATGCAGTGTCATATACAGTTTTTGAGTGCCAAATGAGGGCGAAAATGTACTGCTTCTTTTGCCATTTTGCTGACATTATTTTCTGAGATGGCTCTGTTTAAGTTATAATGTGTTTGATTTCTCCGCGTAGCACTGCCATATATTGAAGCGCCGAATAAGTTTCTGCCTTAGATGTCATGCTGCTGCCATGTACGGGGGTCCTTAGGCACTTTCAAACGGTTGCTAGCCGCTTTTAGCCTGAGGTAGCCCATATGTGGACGGTTCACGTAACTCTTTCATCAAAGTCTAAGAATCAGAACCCATTAGTCGATGGTGGGGTGTAGAGGGAGAATACCTTTTAACAAACTATTAAAATATTGTCCTAATTGAAACAGCCTCAAGGACGGTCTGTAGTTTGAAGGTGTGACGTGCCAAATGCTTTCCGGCCATGATGGCTACCCTCCCTGAAGAGTTGGTGCAGCCCTTCCTTTGCAGAAACCAATCACTTTTGTGGGGGTTTTAATTTTATATGTGGCATTGGAAAAGCAGGTAATGGGTAATGCGTGATCCACTCGTTACTCTGCGAGGTCCATCGGCGGGAGCTTGACCAAGGCTTGACGGCCATCGCTTGAGGCTTTTCCCCTCCACCTTCCAACACATCTCCACTGTGCGGGGTCCAGTTTTGCTCTGAGGCAAAGGTATACCATTGAGATAGTGAGTGTTCCAGAAGGTAAATGTAGCTTTATTGCTGCTGGATTGGTTGAAACTCTCACAGTCTATTCACCTCGCCCATGAAAAGCACGCCGGAATTTTTGCTGCGGATGCAAAACATGAACGGGTGGTCCGCGTAGAACTCATCAATGGTGCACCCTAGACAGGCTACGACCATGTTTGTGGCGCTGGCCGCGGCCGCTTTGGTCCCTTTTTCGTCCACTTCGATGACCGCTTTGTGAATGACGCCACTCAAATACAGCCCCTTGTGTCCGGTGACGCCCGAGAGATCGGCTTTGTGCGGGTCGAAGACGCTGCGTATGCCGACCCTTTCGAATGTGTCCTTGAGATGGTACTTCGTCGCCAGCTTGAACCTGCAGGAGGAGATATGTAATGTCCATGCGTCAGTCGGAGAGCATGCGACTCGAACATACACTTCCTGGTCTGTTGAAAGGCTGTTGAAAGTAGAAAATGTCCATTAGCGCCATACGTTCGAGATTTTTGTCTTCTGTTTTTTATATACCGCGTTATTTCCGGTTGTTATGTTGGACCTCCCCTTGCTTACTTGACATCGTTACAAGCAACTACAGAATTTGGGCTTCTTAAACATCCTATACAGGTTAGAGACGAAGAAAACTGAGGTAATGAGTGTTTTTAGGACAAATAATTAATATCTCAAGTAGCAGAAAGGCTATAAAGAGAGTTGATATTTAAACGGCTTATCGCACACGCTTAGCTTCCTCCAGCTGGAAAACCGCGTAGGTCTAGGCAGTAGGGATAGCAATATATACATTTTTGAAGATCGTTGAAAGGCGTGAACAGGACCAAATTCACGGGGTGTCCTGGTGTATTTAGCAGTGAAGAACGCAAATACGACGTCAGAAAATGCAGAAACAGGTCTGTCGGTGTCAAGGAATTGCAGGAATTCGCTGAATACATGCATAGGTTCCACGAACGTGGCCACGGCAAAGCACAATGAACAACACTTCTCTGTTATAAGCGTAAGCCAACTTCGCTTGGAATCTATGAAAGTTACGGGAGGCTAACGTGCTTATCTATGGATAAATATCGGCGACTTTACTCTTATAACTTTAATTTTTGTACATAATTTGTTGATGGTCTACCGGTATTACCGACTCGCACAACCCGCCGCGGCGGCTCAGTGGCTAAGGCTTTGTGCTGCTGAGCCTAAGGACGCGGATTCGATTTTCGGTGGCGTCGGCCGCTTTTCTGATGGAGGCGAAAAGCAAAAACGCACGTGTGTTCGAAATTTTGGCGCAGGTTAAAGACCCCAAGGTGGTGAAAATTAATCCGTAGTACTCCACTACAGCGCGCCTCATTGCCTGTGTATCGTCGACGCATTAATTCCCAGAATCATTCAAATCGATAAAGCCGCTCGCTCAAACTCTATTCAACCTAAAAATAATTTCAGCATATCTGTCAATACCCGGTAGATGACTCTAGTACTTTCACTACGTGCAGTGGCTTTATCAGCCAAATCCGGCTAGATAATGCCATATTCCCCTAAGCCAGGAGGCTGCATTCCTTCTGCTAATTTAAATGTGTCACTTGATGCGCCATCTGTTAGAGCGTGTGTTTGTGTGCGTTGTTCTGTTCCTGTGGTTGTTTTTCTTCTCTTCTCGGTGCAAAAATATGTCCGGACAGATGTCCATTTCCCTGACTTTTTTTTTCTTGAACTGTATTGCACCATCCTCAAACTGTTGTCGGCGGGCCTTTTGTGCAACTTATGTAGTCCTTTCACATTGCTTCCGTAGAAGCCCATAGCTTCTGAACGCTCCTGGACATACCAGACGACACCTGCCTCCCGTTTACTACCTTTTTGTGCGCCTGGTTTTTCTCTTTTTGCATTCCGCATTGTTCTGATGTGGACGTACCGCCTGCACCTGCTCCCAGTATGCTCGGTCACATACATCGCGTTTGGTTGGCTTCGTTTCGTGCAATCAGGTACCTTCATTTTTGAGTGAGCGATGTGTGCACCCTCCTTTTTTCCCTTCTCGCTCTCTTGTTGCCGCACGAGCACATCCCGATTGTATACATGCAGCCCCGTTTTCGAAATCTTTCTCTCTTTTTATCAAGCATAACAAGAATAATGTTTCTTGTGTCTTCATAAACTGCAGACATAGGTGAATATACAGAAGGAGTTCTCACAGCAAGAGGGTGTAAGGGAACCTCCTGTAAGAAAGTATATACTGTCAGGTGTTTCTTAACAGCGGCGCAAAGAGGCTACTGTGAGGACCAAGTAGTTGAGAGAGCGCTCACGCTCTCTCGTCATTTGTCATTGACAGCTCTGGCGCTCGCGCTTGGAACCCTGTGCTCGAGCTCTCCCGAAAAGGTTCCGGCTGCGTCTACCCATCTGGTCGTCACCTTCAAGGACCCCGGCTCAGCAACTGCGTGTTTATAGCACGCGACAATACAGAGATTGCCGAAAGACCTGAGCGCCTAGTTCGGCAATAAGAAAATACAAGTAGAACAGTACGCCAACGAACAAACGAAAGGGGATTATAAAATGAAATAGTAGTGAAAAGTGTTTATAGAATGCTAAGCGCCAGAAAGAAAGGAAGAAAGCGCAGTTTTCAACGAATTTATAAACTATCACGTTTTAATTTCACTAGGAAGGCTATTCTAGCTATAAATTGCCACAAATAAGCAGAGTGTCATATTTAGTGTTCACATTTGGGAGTAAGAAATAAATGTTTGGGGTCAACCGGGTACAGTTGTTTTATTCAGCGTTTCGGGGCGGAATAGGATCGTAGGTATCAGTTTATTAACTGATTGTCACATAAGAATACTGAGGCTGTATTTGAAAAGCCTGCGTATTGTTAGTAATCTATTACCCTTGAGTAGCTGAGTGGCGTTGCTATTGCAGAGACTATATGTTACCATTCGTATCACTTGGTTTTGAATGTGCTGGATTGCAGCGAATGAGTATGATAGGTATTACCTCGTGATGCAATACAGTAAGTGAGGTGAGTGTGAATTAAGGCATAATAAAGTGATATTAAGGTTGATAAAGCGCACCCGCGTTGATTAGTACGCGGATACCGTACGACTGTTTTCGTTTGATATGCGATACATGGTTGGTGTATTTTAGGTTTGAGTCGAGTACGACTCCTAGAAACTTGAATTAGGAAACTCTATGACTAGATAAATCATTAATCTGTGGGACCTGGTCAAAAGTAAGCGTTTAAGGCTGGAAGTGAACCCATAAAAGCTGTTTTAGTACGCGTGTATTTGCAGACAGTTACGCTAGCACCAATGCAATACATTTTTGAGATCGTACGCCAGTTTTTCTGTTAAATTATGAATGGAGGTATCGTTAGCTGGTAGAGTTGTATCACCGGCGTAAAAAAGGGCTCGCAAAAGCTAAGGGTTTTAGGTAAGTCATTGATGTAAATTTGAAATAAAATACGTCCAAGAATAGATCCCTGAGGTATGCATTTGTTAACATTCATAATGTTAGACAGTGTGTTACATAAAGATGCGGCTTGCGATCGATTAAGCAAGTATCTTTTTATAAATTCCAGGGCGTGGCCTAAGCCGCCTATTCATTTCTTTTTAGCGAGTAAGATACTACGATTAATAGAATAAAATGCTTTGGTTTGCTCTATAGAAAGGATCCAGCGAATCTTCCGGTATCGATCGTGCTTTTAATTTTATCAGTAAAGGATACGAGGGCAAGGTTAGTTGGATATCGAGCTAAGAAATCACACTAATTACGGGATAAAACCGCATATTTTGTTACATATTTAGCCATACGCAAGGTAAACATTTTTCTAGCTACTGAACAGTGACAATCTAGCACAATGTTTGTAATTAATAATTGGTCTTGGGTCTCCATTTCTGTAAATCGGCATGATTTCGGATTGTTTAAGTTGTGACGGAATATAGTTCACGAGGGTGCTGCTTTGGGCCTGTTGGTATGACATGACGGAACCTTGAAGCGCTAAGACACAGGGACAAGCGAGTGGGACACACAAGGCGCTTAGCGCCTTGTGTGTCCCAATCGCTTGTCTTTGTGTCCGAGCGCCTCAAGGTTCCCTTGTTATGGAAATACACCATATTTCAATATCTGATTTGAAATTCCACAAAACGGATGCGCAATTATATCACAAACCCACTTGATAGGAACCGGAGGAATGTGGAGGCCAGCACTAGTTACCTTGATCTATTTGATTATGGAAATTACTTAATCAGGGCTTGTTGGGAAAAGAAAAAAAAGAACTGTGGAAGGCGTTGGAACGAATCTACATCGGTGAGAATGGGATCACTATTATCAGCGGAAAAATGATTCCTAAGCGTCTTCGCGATTTCTCGGGGAGAATAGTATATCTTTCTGGATAAGTGAATTGCGTTGGTCGATACGGCTTGGCAGTCTCCGTTCAGAAATGAGGTAATTATTTTCCACAGTTGTTTAGCATCGCAGCCTGCTGACTTAATCTTAGACTCGTAATACCGGCGCCGGGATTATTTTAGCAGCTTGTTAAGGGTCTGACTGAAGGCTTTGTATCTATTTTTTATAGGAATGTTGAAAGGAAGGTGTTTTTTTTTAAGGGGAGGGCAGTAAGAGTGCTCTATTTTGCACATGCATCACAGTAAGCTATCTGTAAACCACATATTGCGTAGAGCTACGGATTTCTAATGGCTGTAATATCGCGTTGTAGAAAGGTTTTGACACTCCTGTTTGATAGAAATGAATTCACTATACACGGCGTCTGCGTCGGCCATTAGCACAGGAGGTGACCAGTCAGCATTGCCGACGAACTGGATGAACTTGTCTTTGCTTAATACAGGCCCATAAAATAAGCGGGTATAAATATGACCATCACAGCGTAGAGGAAAGAAAATTGGATAATGATCAGTTATGTCACTCTTGAGGATTGCAAAATCTTGGGACTGAATTGAATTAGATAATATATGGTCAATGCGTTTGCTTGTGTTTCCTGATGAAAACCTTGCACAAGAAGAAATAAAGGATCCAAAGCCATAGGCAAGAAAGCAATTATTGTAATCGATAGGGGCGGGGCTGTCGTTGTCTAAAAGCTTGGTATTGATTTCACCCTTTGTAACCACCTTTTTATTTTCGAGCGACAGTTTGACTAGTTGTGCATTACGTTTATTGCAGAATTCCGATACTGATGATGATGGTGACCGCTAGACGCTGCCAAGGATGGTTTTATTGCCACGGGGTGAAGTGAATACCTCATCGGTTTCAATCCATACTGATTGACCAGTTGCAATTGAAAGATTGCGAACAATTCTTCGCTTGTACCTAACGGGCGTAGATAAAAAACTTGCGGCACGGCCATGGTTATTTGCGTATCTGTCACAGTACTCAGGTGAATACGACGGAACGTCGAGCAAGTTGTTATCATCATTTCTTAGCTAAGACTCACAAAAGACTCACAGCAGATGCATGAAAACGTATAGTTTTTCCTCGACACGAGTGAAATTATATCCTGTTGATGTTTCCTGAGGCTGCGCTCATTAAAATGTATGACCGATGAAAACGAGTCTTTGAGGAGTTGGCGTAGTTGAGCAGGTGACAGGTACGCAGCCATTTTGGACGTAATCCAGAATCGACATCACAGAGCACGCCCTGTCTATCCGAGCACGGCTAGGTCTCGGTCACTTGCAATGCGGAGCACCTTGCCGTCCTTGTACAGCACCTTGCCTAGACAAATATGGCAGTTGCTGGTCCAAAGGAATTGCCATACTTTGTCTTTTTTCAGAGCGAAGGCCTTGACAAACAGCCTTTTGTTTTAAGGCATAAAGTGTTCATTTGCAAAAACGGCGGAGTTCTGTGCTGCAGTTCACCCTAGATACTTTGTTCTAAGCACAACCTTTCGTGCGTTTGCAATAAAATCTTGTTTCTTTGCCCAACAGCCCAAACGAACGCTGATGATTTAGTTTTGCGGGGACTTTGTAGGAACCCGGTCAGCTACGTCAATGTCGCCGGTGGCAACTGAGCAGCCGATCGAATATTTCACTTTCTTCACGATCTCGTCGCACTGTTCACCCTTAGTACAAGGAATCCCCTTAGCTAAACATTATTCATGCGAGAATACTCCTCAAGCTCGGAGACGCATTTGCTGAAACCCTTGTTTTTTGCCTCCAGTGCCTTGCTAGCTTCAAGAAGACAGGCGTTTCCTATCTTTGTTTCCTCTACACATCCATTTAGCATTTCCACGCTGGAGATCAGCTCAGCCAGCTCAGCGTGTACAGACCCTTCTGCCGGTTCCAATGACGCCATCGTTGATTTCGATTTCTCAAACTTATTTTCAAGAAAACCATCTAGATTAGGTGCGGATGCTGCCTCCAGCTGTTCAATGAGTTTAGGGAGCTCCGTTAAGTAGGCATCTTGTATGGTAGCTCAAAGAAACAGCAGTGAATTACAGCAGCTCAAGAAGTCACAGCCACAGTTGCCGAAAAGACTTAACCTGAGGTGCTAGACCGGCATTATAGTAACCTGCAAAAGCGAAACAGAAGCTTAGCGCCTGACCCTTCCGCCACAACTGCTGCTGCCGAGAGATGCGGGAGAGCTGTAGCCATGGCTTTATCCTCCTGGGAGCGGCCTATCGCCTTGCTCACTGGAGACGCGTAGAAATGTGTGCAGGAAGTGTACACAGGTTACCCGCGCAGTTGGGCAACTTTTGGGTAACCCTTCCCACCGTTTTTCGTAAAGGTATAACCTTTCCCTTCACCAATAGATTATATATATATATATATATATATATATATATATATATGGCCCTGACGAAAGCAAGTCTCTTTGCTGAAACGTTGGCAACAATCGTGCTTTTACCTTGTTCAAAGTTTTTCTTTTCCTATATATATATATATATATATATATATTATATATATCTATATATATATATATATATATATATATATATACATATACATATATATATAGTCTGGAAACAAAAAACTCACACAGAGCGCGAAAAAATAAGGTAAGTAGAGACAGAGACACACGAGAAAGACATTAAAAATTAAAATTAAAGTTTCCTGACGTTTCAGGAAGAGGACTTCCTTTCTTCAGAGAGAAGAAAGGAAGTCCTCTTCCTGAAACGTCAGCTAACTTTTATTTTTATTATTAATGTCTTTCTCGTGTATCTCTGTCTCTACTTACATTATATATATATATATATATATATATATATATATATATATATATATATATAACACAGAAATAAGGGTTGGCAGTCGAGAAAACCTCGGAAAGCAAAGGGGAGGATGTGGTAGATCATTGAAACAGATTAAGAATTTGGAAAGAAAGAAAGAAAGTGAAGAAAAAATGCCCGCCAGGTGGGATCCGAACCCACGACCTCCAGAATACCGGTCTGGTGCGATAGCACCAGACCGGTATTCTGGATCGCACCAGACCGGTATTCTGGAGGTCGTGGGTTCGGATCCCACCTGGCGGGCATTTTTTCTTCACTTTCTTTCTTTCTTTCCAAATTCTTAATCTGTTTCAATGATCTACCACATCCTCCCCTTTGCTTTCCGAGGTTTTCTCGACTGCCAACCCTTATTTCTGTGTTATTTTCAACGAGCCCCTCATTTCCTATTCTGATTCGCTACATATATATATATATATATATATATATATATATATATATATATATATATATATATATATATATATATATATATATATATATATATATATATATATATAGTCCGAGTGGTGCTGACTACCACCCCCAAGTGCAGGAAACAAAAAAAAAACTTAACATAAACACCCAAGAAAGTGTTGGGGGACCAGGTCCGCCGGTAGCGTAGTGGTCATCGCACCAGACCGCTATTCTGGAGGTCGTGGGTTCGGATCCCACCCGGCGGGCATTTTTTCACTGCTTTCTTTCTGACTCAAAAAATTCATCTGTTTCTATGACCTACCGCATTCCCCCTGTTACTTTCAGAAGTTTTCTTGACTGCCAACCCTTTTTCTATATATATATATATATATATATATATATATATATATATATATATATTTAGAAAGAAAGAAAAACACGCGCCCAGAGTGGGGACCGAACCCACGCCTTTCATTCGAGATCTAATCTAAAGGCGTGGGTTCGGTCCCCACTCTGGGCGCGTGTTTTTCTTTCTTTCTTCCCTATATTAAAAAAAATCTTAACTTCATTAACCGTAGTAAAAAATACAGCCGAACCACACCCCTATGCCTCCTTTGGCGTTGTAGACTGCCGACCTATGTTTCTGTATTTCCTCAACGAGCCCCTCATTTCTTTACTATATATATATATATATATATATATGCAATGCAGAAGATTGGCAACGTCCACCGGAAGAATCAGGACCATCGCCAATCGCCTGCGGCGGATGTGCGCCCCTTTATCATCATCCGTAGCAGAAGCCGAAATGTGGAAGCCGCACCGTCATCGCCTAGAGCGACGGGGTACCCTCGCACTGCTCTTCCTCTCCAAACGTCGACTGTGCTCGGGCTGTGCTCGGACTGCACCCTCCTGATCTTTCGCCTGCACAGCAACCTTTGCCAATAAACCTCATTTCAAGTGGTGGAGGAGCCGGGGTCACGATCCAGTCATGGAAGTCCGGAGCCGAAAGCGGCCCGAAAGGATGACCAGCAAAGCCAGCCAAACCGCTACGCCCTCGTCTCGGCCTGTGATGTGCTCCGGTGCCGTGCGTGAGCGAGACCCGCCAGACTTCAACGGCACCGATGAAAGCGACGCGGAATATTGGCTCGCATCCTATGAGCGGGTGAGCACATAAAACCGGTGGGACGACGTTTTCAAACTCAATAATGGGAGCTTCCCCCTGACCGGCGTCGTCGAGATTTGGTACAAAAGTAACCCGCGTAACATTAAAACATGGTCTGAGTTCAAGGACGAATTTCTAGCGGTTTTCGGCCGCCCAGCTGTGCGGAAGCTTCGAGCGGAGCAGCTCTTGCGCTTACGAGCCCAGCAGGTCGTTGAGAACTTCACAAGTTACATTGAAGTAGTCCTCGACCTGTGTCGGCGCGTCGACCTGTCTATGCAAGAAGCTGAAAAGATCAAGCACATCTTAAAAGGAATAGTTGACGACGCCTTCCAAACGCTTTTGTCGAGGGATTTACGCACCGTCACAGAAGTCATTAACGTGCTCCTAAGCTTCGATGAGTTACGGAGACAACTGACCCTCCTTCGGCGATCTCTTGCTCAGGATGACTGTGTGTCAAGATTGTCAGCCATGCACGCCGATCCTTTGTTGCTTTCGCAAATCAAAGACTTCGTGCGATAGGAGGTGGCCCGTCAGTTGTCCCTTCTACCTGCCACGGAAAAGCCTGTGTCGACGCTGGGGACTTCTCTCGAGCATGTGATCGGAGATCCAGTTGCCGAAGCACTTCCGCTTTCCCCGCAATCCGTGCCGATTGCCGCTCCCATCACATGCGCCGACATCGCCGCGATACCATTGCCGGTGTCAGCCCTGACGTATCCACCGACGTTGCCAGTGCAACCTCGAGCTGTCTCAACTGTGCCTCCGCCCTCAAGGTTTAATCCCCAGACCTGTGGTCCATGGGGTACTCCGGACAGTCGTCCTACTTTCTTTGCTTGTAGAGTACCTGGGCATGTCTCACGCTACTGCCGCCGCTGTTCGCCGTCACTATGGGACGCTACATATGCCGGTTTTCCGCCGTCGGCTCAAGCCGAGGCGCCACTTCGTTCCCCGACTGCACCTCGCTCTTCCGATCACACCACGTTTACTGACCGCCGTTCATCCTCCCCACGTCGTGTTCCACTTTCTCCGATGCGAAGTCGTCCTGGTCCCGAAGACACGGAAAACTAGTCGCCGCAATTCCCGAAGTAAGAACTGCGCTGACGTCGAAAAGTCCAAGGCCGCATCCTTCTGCGTGCCCTACCAATGTTATTGACGTTACCGTAGAAGGTTTTCGCACTGTCGCCCTTGTAGACACGTGAGCTGCTGTTTCCGTCATTAAAGCCGATCTATGCCGTTCATTGCACAAAGTCACGACGTATCCGCATGGACTGTCGCTCCGAACCGCCAGCGCACACAATATGGTGCCAATGGCCATTTGCACTGCTAGTCATTATTCAGGACGTACTGTACAAGGTAAATATAAATGGTAGCGAAGGATCGGGCAAAAAGCGGTTCAGAACCTATTGCCAGCGACATCAACATGGGGGCTTATGGGAGTGGCGATTGAAGCGCGACTAGGTGAGGAGGGAACAAACACTAGTAACAAAAAACCAAGTTTTGTTCAACAATAAAACAACAATTATATTTTACGAACTATATTTATTTCTGAATCACATTTATTTAGGCACAGTGTATAAATAATTATTGAAAATGCCGTTCATTCTCAAAAACCTTTTTTGTAGCGCCCTCTGAAGAATGGCGCATGTCATTGCTTTGTGATGCAGTCCTTGTAGTGATCGGAAAGGCGCTCCTAAAGTTCGTCTGCTAGGAAACGCCCCTCGTGTGTTTTGGTGGTGCGCATTTGCATTCGTTTTTCCTTGTTAATTTGGTGTGAACTTAATTTTTGCCGTGCGTGGACTTGCGAGGTGCGTTGTATCGTCGGTGAACACGTTTAGTACCGTGCCCGGCAGGCACGGTGAACTACGGGACGATGCTGCCAACGGTTGGAGCGGAGCGCTTTCGTCGGTACCTACAGAAACGATGTGCTGTACAAGTTGCAACAGCAACTCCCGTACACCTGGCGTTTTACTGCACCATTTTCCTCTCATTTCCACAGGTAACGCGAAACTATTGTACTGTTAATATGTGCACGGGGGTTGTGTTAGGGGACGTGGAGGTGCTTCGAAAAAAAATTGGGTCTAAAGCTTTGTTATGTCACAGTTATCTCTTGATTTCACCTCAGGCTGTCTCAGAGCAAGTTGTGTCAATTACTCTAGGACTTCTCGGCGTAGTACCACTCGAATTTAAACGAGTCGCTTTAATTGTCTATCTCAGTGTCTTCTCTATTGCATTACAACGCTTGTAGTGCTCGTTGCTTCCCGCACTTGTATGCGCAAGCATTATTTCCATCGCAGTACTGTGTTGTGCTGCTCCATGCTGCGCTGCTGCCAGATCTTTCCTGCTATGTGCTTTTACATATTGCCGTCGCTTTCGTTTGCATTGATCCATTTTTCCTCTTTTTACTTATCTGTTGCGACACTTGCCTAATAATGCAACCAGGAAATTGCAGGCGTGAATGCTGAGTGAACTTCTGTAGAAACCCTTGTCTACTTGATAAGACGCCGGGACAGCTGCCGTGTGCTCGCTGCACTTTCGTGAATCGGCATTCCTGCGGCCGGTTTTCTACGTCAAGATGCAGTGCCTAGTTCTTTTCTCTTGTTTCGAAGTAGTTCTGCTGTTGACGCTTTCATTGCTCATAATGCCATGTGTTACGGGTAAAGTCAATTTTTCGGCGCGTAAGGAAAATCATAATGCATGTAGTGCCCACGAACATTTTGTACTTATTGTATACGTGCTCATTTTGTGCAGTGTGGTAAATTTGTTTTATGTTCATCCTGGAATAAAATTCAAATGTCTTGATTATAGCATGACTTTGCGTTATTTCTTCTCTTAGAACAGAAGTACACAAACTGAGCAAGCATTATATAACCTTGATCTATACTTAAGGCACGCACGCCTACCTGCGTATGTGCGACGCAATTAAACTTAGCAGTGGCGTTGGTAGAAATTGGTATCGGGGTAAGGAGTGGGCATGTTTTTTATATAAAAGGGGGGCCGGGGAGAGTGGTCAAGTGTCATTTTGGGCTCTGTATCCCAAGGCAGAAAAAAAATTCCGGTCGAAGGGGGGGGGGGTGTGCGTTTGCCCCCCGCTGCAATCAAAATAAACAACTGATTGCTTTTATACAGCAGTGGAAGGCATGAATACAGAATAAAGGTTCAGAGAAGATGCAAGATGCTTTTATAAACACCGAGGCGAATCATACGACAGTATGCTAAAGTGCGTTTCTCTAGTCACGAGTATAAGCTGGCGTTGCCCCTTGAACATTGCACACACGCCAAGGGCTCGCCAACTTGCGTCAGATGGCAATGACATGAGCCCTCAGCGATCAGAGTCCTGCTAAGGCTATTTTGAAGTCAAATTTTCCCGCTAATGCCACCAAAATGACGTCACTTTCTGACCGGATCTTGCGTCACATCCTGTTTATTTTTTGTTCCGCCGGAAGTGTTCCCTCCTCACACAGATGGCGCTAAGCCCCATGAGCAGCTTAAGATCCGCCATTTTCTGAACGTATGGGCTTCTATGGAAGCTTCGCTACCAGTTATATTTACCTTGTACTGTACTTCATTAAACTCATTGTGCTATCGGCGTGTTCCCACGACGTCATATTAGGGTGGGACTTCCTTTCGCGTATTAACGCAGTGATCGAATGTGCGCGCGCAGAAGTTGAGTTTTCTTTCGGTGACGCACTATTTGATGAAAGAAAAGGTGCCCCCACTACCCAACTCGTCATGGCAACCGACGCCGACGTCCCGGCATTTTCTTCTGTTTGTGTGCCGGTGCGCTGCGCATCCACGACTGATGCCACTGCGCTGTTTGCGCCCTCTGACGTTTTTCTGCGCCGCAAATGTTTTCCCCTGCCGTTTGCCGTTCTTACTCTCAGCGCCGGAAGGAGCAACATGTTTGCCCATGTGTCTTCGGCGCCGTGCGCCCTTCTGGAGGGTGAAACACTTGGCAGCTTGGAATACATAGGTCCTGGTCGTGTGATAGACTTTTCGGCCGCATGCCTCGCGTTCTGGTTGACGGACTTGACCCTTGTCCGTCTGCGGCGGACCCATCCACTGATGTTTTTCTTGCTTCTGTTCACGACGGTCTAGACCCTACCCAGAAAGCCAAACTTTTGGTGCTGCTTCAACGATTTCTTTCGTCATTCGATTTGTCCAAAAGCGCGCTTGGCCGCACATCTACAATCGAGCACACCATCGACTCTCGTACCCATGCCCCCCTTCGGCAAATTCACTACCCTCGCACAACGGGCTTCTCATGAGATCTATGTACAATTACGACTTGGTTTATGGAGCTCACTCGGAAGTGGAAGCAAAAATCCTGCATGAATATACCTTGGACATCTTCAAGGCTGCTTCCACGAACACCAGAAAGTGGATTACGAATGGCCCTACCATAGCTGCAGTATTTCTAAATTGCTTTTCGCAAGAACAAATAGTAAATTCCCTGCCAGCTCTTAAATAATCGAAGGTGCTCTGCTTACGATGGGGTAAAGTGAAAGATTGTTTTGGATTCAACCTTCAGGCAACCTTGAAACCGCACGAAAGCCCAACGGCAAAGCGGCTTACTGTTCGAGCCATTGCACAAATTTTCGACCCTCTCGGATTTCTAAGCCCGTTCGTGGTCACAGCCAAGATCCTACTTCAAGACCCATGGAAACGAAACCTTGGTTTGGACGATGGGCTTCCTCAAGACCTACTTCGAGCTTGGGGGCAATGGTGCAAAGTGTTGCGCTCATTCAGTGGACTTGCATGTGTGGATGCATGCCTGGATGCATTAAGAAAGCAAATGCACATATTCCCGGATGCTATTCCTCTGGCCTACGGGGTAGCAGCTTACGTATTCCTGGAATTGGAGGACGACTTGAAGTATACGCGATTGCTCCTAGTCGCGCAGATAAAGGAAGTGACGGTAGCTGAGCTAGAACTGCCAGCTTCACCCTGGCTGCACGGATGTCCACTACATCAAGGAAAACATGGACCTCAACATCGCTGAGACACACCTTTTGACGGACTCTTTGATCACCCTATGTTGGGTTGGCAAGGACGCTGCTACGTGGAATACGTTCGTATGGAATTGGGTGCAAGAAATCAGAAGACTTCCACTGCAGATCAGTGGCATTACTGCCCAGGAACCGACAACCCGGCCGACGTCCTAGGTAGAGTAATAGGAGCGCAGTCGGGGGCGTGAATCGAACGTCGAATCGCAGGCGTTAGTCAAATGTCTACAGGCTGTTATGAGCAATCAACTGGCGGGAAATCATTTTATACTACTTTTTCAGCAACAAGGCTACCAGAACCGAGGCCCTCGCTGGGATTTCGCAGAATATTATGGCTAAAAATGAGGGGCTCGTTAAGGAAATACAGAAAGCCCCACAGTCAACAATGACAAAGTTGGGCAATAGGGGCCATTGGTCAAATATTTTATACTGTGGTTAGTGAAGTTATTTTTAAATTTATGCAAGAAAAAAGAAAGGACGAAAAACACGCGGTCAGAGTGGAGAACGATCCCAGACATTCCGATTTCACCTTGGATGCCTTACCACTACGGCTCTCTGGGCGACGTGTTCTCCGTGACTTTCTGTGGTATTTATATTTACCCCAACTGTATCTGGCGCTTTATGACGATAGCTAGCGCCACTCTAACAACACGGGTAAAAGGGGACCTTCTTTTCAAACCCCGGAGCGTGACTCAAACGTCTACAGGCTATGAGCAGTCAACTGGCGGGAAACCCTCTTATGCTACCTGTCGGCACCGCGGCTGCCACAACCCAAGCCTTCGCTAGGCTTTCGCAGGGTAATATGGTTAGAAATGAGGTGCTCGGTGAGGATTGGCAGTCTACAACGCCGAGAGACCTAACAACCAGGACAAAGGTCTCCTGGCATTCTCCAGTTTTCAACTCACTTTCCAAGTTTCTTTCGACGTCTGCTGAAGCGCCTGATGCTATATTTTCTTGAGCGTAGTATCTACTGGCAGCTCTTTAATTGAACTGCTCGCTTGCATGCACGCGTCATGTGGCGTGCGAAGCTAAGTTTTGCACTTCTTGGAAAGAGACGGGAGCATGTAGGTTGGGTTAGACAGAAAATGAATCGGCAGGGCTGTTGGAAGCAGTTACCTGCGCTTCTACCTTGTAACCGGTCTCCGGCGGAGTGGAGCGAACACGCGACGTTCTTAGAGCTTGACTCTGCTAGCGTCATGGCTGCGCTTGTCACTACATAACATTTTTGGGATTCCATCTGTTCCGTCCGTTCTGTATGTACCGTCTCTACAGGGAACCAACTGGGTACTTGGGCATTTGTTTCGGTGGGTGGCTCAGTTACGCTGACGGGCCGCTGTGCCTTGCCATGCGCGAGCGTCTGTTCCGATTATTTGGGGGCCTGCTCACCGCGCCCGCCCGCGCAGGCGCAGTAGGGTCCCGGAACGAACGGTACATGCGGAAAGGACGGAACAGGCGGAATGGTAAACCTATAATCGGGAAATGTTCCGCGGCCAGGCATTCCGGAGGTTCCCTGGACGAAAACTTATGGTAGCACGTACAGTTCCGGGTTTCGCTCATTACAACTTACAAAGCGGCACAGAACAATTTTTATGCATCACGTGCAGTGTAATTTATCCGGAATGGTAAAATTAACAGCAGCCCCGAATAAAAATGGACGTAGGAGGCTGACGAGGCGACGGCCAGGCAAAAGTGTCACAGAGTAGAAAGGATGCCACCTTCGCCCGAGGCGGGGCAAGCAGGTGCAAGGCGCTTTCATCACCGATACGCAGCGCGCAGGCCTCCCACATTTGCAAGCGAGACAACGTGTCCTTTCACGACGTTTTGTGGTTTGCTAGACGAATCGGCAGGTTGCACCAAAGGGGGAGATCGAGTGGCTATGGCGCGTACATGCCAGCAAGCAGGGCGCTGTTTGGGAAAGCGGGCGATCAGCAGGTGCCGACCATTTTGCCTGTCCTCGGCTGAGCAAGGGGTGCCAAAACACGACGCTCAAGGCGGAAGAACACTATTTACTGACGTTGCGCCCAGATCACAAACAGCGGCTTGCCTGCTTCAGAGCACAAGCATTCCGTTCTCACTACTGCATCCTCGTCTAGCGGCAGCCCATAACTATAATAATTAGGTTAACAGGATGAAATGCGCTTACGTGGCTATCTGGGCGTGTTGGTTTAACATGATTAGGAGAAAACAGCGCGGTTTACACACGGACACAGGGAAGAGTACTTGACACACACGAGCACTGTTAACAGAGCCTCACATGCCCAGGCACAATGAAGAATAATAGAGCAGTTGTGGGAAAGTGGCGCGAGTACGTGTGCGCATGAAATACAAAATACAACAAAGGATACATTACTTGGGAAGACGGATCTTGACTTCCGTATTCTCCCGGAGCTTCTCCAGCGCCTGTCTGAAAGAATGCATGGGCAGTTTTCGTAGGCTTGCGATGCCATCTCGACGGCGGGGCAGCATTATTGTCATACTGTAATCGGCGATTTTATAAGGTAATTCCAGAATATCGCAGTCCAAATCATCGAATCTTCCGTAAGAAGCCCTGAATTTCCCGGTCATAGTGTCCACTTGAGTCGCCTGCCTTCCGTCATTGTAAAAGGGGAGTCGCTTGGTCTCTGACTTGTTGAACTCGGTCACCCAAAGGCCCTTGAAGTACACAGCATTTAAGACAACCATTTGGGTGTCAGGTGGAAGGGGCTTGTCGAACAGTTCTGGTATTAGGCCTCTAGTGTGAGTACCGACCCAGTCGTTGATGGTACGGACTGCCGCCTCACCTTTCTTCTTAAAGTCAACGGTAAACAACTCGGCGTCAAATGATTCTTTCAAACTGGTGCGATAAGTGGGGAGAATTCGCAAGCCCTTCTTGAGCGCACCGGCGTTGGCGCTGCTTACGGTGGAATTGGTGATCTGGCGGAGGCGTTCATTGTGCGCCTTGTGCAACTCGAGTATCTCGTCTTCGGCAACGCGGGCCTCCTTGTAGCCCAGAGTTCTGAAAAGCTCTTTCTTCGTGCTGCCTCTGGCCCCTGCGTACACCATGCCCATGAGCGAGGACAGACTGTGGGGTGAGTACAGGACGTTGGGCTGCTCCTTGCGCGAGAGCACGGGTAACAGGCGATAGCCAAGGATGTCACACGCTTCGTGCACCAATCCTGCTTGAGCGTTGCGTGCTCCGTAACAGGCAGAAATACCAATTACGAACAGCAGGCCGACCGTCATTTTTGCGTATTCCTGCAGAAAAGAGGAAGAATAAGCATAAAAGTGCAGCAGCATGTATCAAAAATCATCATATTATCCGATTCGACGGCAGTTATATCGGCATTAACTTCCCCTTCCCACTCTCCATTGTATCTCACACTATTATTTTTTGTTCCTAGGCACGTAAAGGAAATACGCTTGTCTTGTGTCCCTGGCCGTACGGACATGAGAGGCAACGAGATAGCGGATCATTTAGTTAATCTCGCTGTCACAGCTCCCATTCAATTCGGAATACCTAATCTGGCTCTATTTGCATCTCCCAAATTATGACGATATTGGCATTTAGACGCTACTCGTTCAGACTCACTTTTATCATTTGAAGAGTACCAACATTTAAAGTCCTGGTGGAAGTTTCATTTTTGTGGTTCTCGGCAATGCGAGGTGACCTTCACCGAGCTGCGCAGCAGGATTCCAAGGCTGCATTTCTACCTGTACAGATCAGAACTTTCACCTACGGAACTATGTGTGCGATGCCAGGTCCCTGAAACAATCGAGCATTTTTTTCTCGACTGCCGCCGTTTCTCAACAGCTAGACAACTGCTTTTGAAGGACCCAATTGAGAGTTTCGGGTTGACTTTTTCGATTCCACTGATATTATCTATTGGCGCATCAAGTTTGGGGTTTGAAAAAATGGATATATATATATATATATATATATATATATATATATATATATATATATATATATATAATTGCATTCGAAATTTTCTTTCTGCTTCAGGTCGTGTGAATTGCTGAACGGTGCTAATTAATGGGTAATTCGGGTTTTATTCATAACCAAGTGTCCTTTTACAGCCTCTTTCCGGAAATAATTTAGGATTTTGAAGTCCCCGCGTATTTCAACAACCGATTTAGCCCTGGCCAATACCCCCTTGCGGGTACGTGCCAATTTCTTTCAGGATGTCATCATCAGCAGCAGCACAGCAGTCACCCGACGATGGTGGCCGCCGTTTCCCCGGTGTCACACCTTGATATACATTCGCAGAGAATGGAAGAGAACAAATTCTCAGCCCTTCCACTCCGAGAAGGTTGCTGAGTAGCGAAATGCTTATAGATAGTTTTTCAGTTTTGGAGTTGCGCAGTTTCGGCGGCAGCGTTGGCGGCGTGCGCCGGGCGGCAAAGACCAAAGCTGCGCTGGTCGCCTGTCTGATCTACAAGTTCCTCGTTTCCGCTTGCCTTTGTTTTTCCCCTTACGCGAGAACCTTGCGTTTTCAGTTCATTCTGTTTGTGTTAGTATGAAACAGTGCGGCTGCGGACGGAAGCATTCGGGGAATCCGTCAACCCGCCGTGTTTTCTTTGATGTGCTGGGCTTGGCGCAATGGCAACCTTCTTCGTACAGCCGGGTGCGAAGCAGGTTAGCATTGCTAATCAGTCAATCAATCAAATAATTAATCTTTATTAAAGTGCCCAGGAACAGCCGAAGCCTTCGTGCCGGCGCACTGAGGGAAAAAAGGCCGCATTGAAATACATCAGCGGCTGACACATAAACAGCCAGTAAAAAAGGTGGGGGATTTAAGAACAATAAAAAACTGGAATACTACAGAGAATAAAATTAAAAGTGGTATCCAAACTACATTACACGACTAACCGAGACAGTAAATTATGATACATTGCAAAAACACATCGTACAATGACCATAGCAATAGGATGAAGCATCAATTACACAAAAATGTATGAAACAAAGTACAGGAAATATTTGTAACTATTCACAGAAAGTCATAAGTTATAGAAACATTTCTTACTGTGGTCTGCCCGGGCCACTTAAAAATATGTATGAAGAGTTGACTACAGAAGTGTGTCATAGTACATAAAAGGATTACGCCCGCAGCACCAACATCATACACGAACAAATGAAAACAAACTCTGTGAAAACAGCGCACACATGAGGAAGATAACTGAAGAACACGAGTACTGTCGAAATGAAGTTAGCGTGCCAGCCCGGCCAAAAACCCCCGAAGGGGACAGCGAAAAATATCAAGTTCCCCGGTGTGAAGGTTGTATAGGCGTTGCAGTCTATCAAGAGGAGAACATCTGCTAAGTTGTGCAGCTGTGTGGAAAGGGTGGTTAAGCCTTGTTGCTTTTTTCGGAACCCAAAAACCGATTGCTGCAAGCAGTTCCGGGCATGAAATTGTACCATGAAGCAGTCTGTATAAGGAAAGAAGGTCTGAGCGGGTTCGCCGGTAACTTAAAGGGACAGTTATCGGGAGAGGCTCAGAAGGAAAACGATGCATAAATAGTGATAAAAATTTGGTCTGTTCACCCTCGGCACGTTGACAATTAGATATGCAGGTCCCATTCCAAACGACAGAGGCATATTCAAGTTGAGGAATACAGTGCCATAAAAAGTCTTAGGAACAAATGAGGAGACTGGAAGTCTCGTGAAAACCTGCATACAGCACCAAGTGAGCGGAGGGCCCGCCGAGTCAGTTGAGTGACATGAGGCGAGAAAGTTAAGGCGCTGTCGAAGAGCAGTCTAAGGTCTTTGATCTCGTCGACTCTAGACAGAAAACCGTCATCAATACAAGAAAATGGGGTTCGTTTTTCGGATATAAGACAATACCTTTGTTTTCGCCGGATTAAGATTTAGTCTGTTATCTGAGCAGCAGTTATCAAATGAGAATATATTTCGCTGCAGGGCATCGCAGTCATCGATGGACTTTATACGTCTGAATATTTTGATGTCGTCAGCATAGAGAAGAAAAGAAGACTTTTTAATTGCGACTGACACATCATTCACAAAATGGACAAAAAGAGATGGCCCAACACGGAGCCTTGGGGCATACCGTTTGTTGATCTATACATAGAGTACGTCTGCCCATTAACGCTAACAAAACTGAACCGATTGCTTAGATAGCTACCCAGCAATGCCACGAGTGGTGCATCAATGACTGAGTGCAAAAGCTTATCAAGTAACAACGCGTGGCAGACAACATCAAATGCTTTGCTCAGGTCTGCTCAAGTCACAGTAGACAACGTCCAACTGACCTCTCTCGGAAAGTGCAGTGGAGGCCTTCTCCATGAAGCAGGCGAGATTAGTTGTTGTCGACCTTGCTGACATGAAACCAAGCTGTTTACTTGTAAGAAACTGCTGTACAGAACTTGACAACACCTTGTGCAGCGCTGCCTCAAAAAGCTTGGAGGCCGCACAAAGGAGAGAAACTGCTCTATTGTTTTTCGCACCAGATTTTGTGCCTGAATTGAAAATGGGGTGCACTAGAAAAATTTTCCACTTATGAGGAAATGTGTTTGTTTTTAGACAGTGATTCAATATCGCAGTTAAAACGGGAACAAAAATGCTGCTGAATGTTTTTAAAATATCAGCAGGTATTCCGTCAGGGCCACACGACAGCGACGGTTTCATGCGCCTTAGACTCTGAAGCACCAACTGCTCGTCCAATTGTATTATGCTAGAACCCTGTACATTATTTAACATTACGTTTATTTCACTGTCATCGCGCTGGCCAAATGTAGTACTAAATTGCTGCGCAAAATGGTTGGCAACATCACGAACTTCTTCCCCAGAGGAATCAACAAGACGGATTTGCTCATGGGAGTTATTGTTATGCGATCGAATATATTTCCAGAATGTTGCAGGCTGGGAATTAACGCTGCTGTCCACAGAATCGAGATAAGAGCGCTGGAACCGCTAATAAATACTTTTACACGTTTTACGGTAAAAGCGGAAGTCCTCTTTCCATTCATCAAGCCCGGTTTACTTATATTTTCTATGGCAGCGGCCTTTTAACTTAAGGGTGGTACGAAGTTCATTACAGAACCAAAAGGGGCGTTTTTAACGGCACGGTTTGCGTTTGGGTATAAACTGATTCTTGCCGCTTTTGACGATTTCAGTGAACCGCTCGACGTGCCCATCGAAATCAGGGAGTTCTTGAACTTCCAACCAATCGAAAGAAGAAAAAAAGTTATACAAGCCAATGTAATCACCCCGGGCATAACAGTGTTGAGCGAATTCAATATTCTTTAGTGTAGCACTACAACGCTGAACTGAGACGGGAGCAGAAACTATAAAAGGGAGATGATGCTTGTCGGGTTTAACAAAATCGATGTCAGACAACGATACTCGCACGATTTGAATGTCTGAAAAGCAAAGATCTAAGATATTTTGAGAGCTCTTTTTGATATTATCAAGTTTCACCAAGGATCTGAAGTCTACGAAGTCTAAACTCATGCTGGATTTTTGCTGTACGTAATAATTGTAGTGTTGATGGGTAAGATGTTCCCATTGTACACCCGGTGTATTGAAGTTGCCCAGAATGATATGCTGGTGATTCGAATGTGATTAGCAAACTTCTTGTAAAGATGTAAGGAGCTTTTTAAACACCAGGTGGAATGTAAAACGCCCCTAGTAAAAGCTTCTCACCGGCAGTCAGACGAATGTCCAGCCAGACAGACTCGTTGTCGCCCTCAAGTTCATGACGCCGCATACATTGAAAAGCGCTATCGACGGCAACTAGCACACCCTCCCTTTTTTTGGCCCTAGAATCTTTGCGGGTTTTCTACACAACAATGAATGGGAAACCACATCGAACACCTTGCTAAGGTCACAGTATACCACGTCAAGTTGGCCTCGGTCTTCCACTGCCTTTGACGCATGTTCCATAAAAGAAACTAAGTTTGTAGTGGTCGAGCGGCCGCGTATAAAACCATGTTGATTTGGAATAATTTCATATCTTACTCTGGATGTAATGAGGGAATGAATTCTAGACTCAAAAATTTTAGAAGCACTGCACAGGAGGGAAATCGGTCTATAATTTTTTGCATATGTTTTTGACCCGGATTTGTGTACAGGTACAACTTTAGCAATTTTCCAAATGTTAGGAAACGTGCCAGTACTAATACAGTTGTTAAACACATATACAAGCACTGGAGCAAGGATACGACTGAAGGCCTTGAGTAGAGCCATGGGAATGCCATCTGGGCCACAGGCTAGCGAGGGCTTCGCGTCCCGTATGCTTTTCATCACGATTCCCCCCCCCCCTACAAATGCCGTGCTCGGTGCCGTACCGCGACAATTGGACATCGGAGCTGACGGAACGTCGCAAGTATCCCTATACACCGTTTTAAGCTGCTGAGCGAACGTGGCATGGACGTCATCGATGATTACTCCATCAGAGTTAAGATTAATGCATTCAGTGTTATTCTGGGGTGATCTACTGCGGACATATTTCCATAAATCTTTGGGGTTCCTTTTAAGATTGCTTTCTATGGACGTAATGTATGCAGCCCGATCACGATCATACAGTTTTTTACAAAGTGACCGGTATTCTTTAAATTCTAACTTCCATTTTGTCTCCCCATTCTCTTGAGCTTTCCTGTGGGCTCGCTCTTTGCCTTTTAGCGCAGACCAGAGTTCACTCGAGAACCAGAAAGGATACTTCGAAGATTTGGATTTCTTTAGTGATATATATCTGCGCATACCTTCTTGCAGTACTTTGGTTAATTCGCTGGCCTGAAAATTTGGGTCATTTCACGCGAGGATTGCCGACCAATCAAAATTCGACAAGTACTGGTAAAAACTAATGTAGTCACCTGCAGCAAAACTATAGCGGGGGAGTTCGGAAACAAGTGGCTTGGTCTTTTGCACATCACTATGAATAGGTAGTACTATAGATAAGGGTGGATGGTAATTGTCCGGGGTAACCAAAGCAGTAGGGCTTATGTTGACACTGTTGTTTTCGATGTTTGAAAAACAAAGGTCAATTAAGCTCCCAGCAGAGTTCACAACGTGGTTGCACTGTTCAAGACCAGTAAATGAAATAAAGTCCAGTAAGGCTGAGGCCTTTTGAAGAACGTAGGTATTGTAATGAGAAATACTAAGTTAACCCCAGTCTATTCCCGGCGAGTTAAAGTCACCGAGAATCATGATACGGTGTCTAGGATGAGAGGAAATTACATTTTCTATCGATGTTAAACAAGTTTGAAAACTTGTTTAACATCGATTTGCCCGATTTGCCCGAAATAATAATAATCAATCAATCAATCAATCAATCAATCAATCATGTTTATTTACGTGCCCAGGAACAGCCAGAGGCCTGAGTGCTGGCGCACGGATAGTTACATGAAAACAAAATACAAGAAACATATTGGAAGAAACAAACAAGCGACAAGAAACACAAATTGAAGTAGCGAAAATTACAGAAATAAAGTACAGGCGGAGCCTGGGTACAGGTAAAAAAGAAAAAGAAGATGCCTTTGTGGCTCAGCTTATTGTAATGAATACACAACAAGCAGAGAACAAAGTTTAACAGTAAGACGACAAAAACAATGAAGTAATAATAATAATAATAATAATAATAATAATAATAATAATAATAATAATAATAATAATAATAATAATATAATAATAATAATAACCTTCAAGCTGGTGCAAGACCTGGCAAATGCATCTTAACGAATATAAATGTAAAGTTATCTCTTTCAGCCGCAAGCCTGCCAATTCTAAGTTCACGTACTCTTTAAACAGCTCTCCCGTCTCTGAAGGAACTTCATATAAATACCTCGGTGTTCACTTCACTTCAAACCTGTCATGGGCTTCCCATACCACCGCCATTTGCACCAAGGCCTCGCCCCTAACATGCCCCTAAAAATGCCCCTAAGAGCGTAGAAAAGCTGGCCGACGTTACTTTTATCCGTCCTCAACTGGAATTTGCCAGCCCTCTGTGGTCACCTCACCAGAAATATCCTAATATGGTTGAAGCCGTGCTGAATAGAGCAGCACGCTTTATTTCTTCCGAATATAAGAATACTGATAGCGTCCCCCAGGATAATGACATGACCCTACTTGATACACGACGCTCCATTGCACTTCTGTGCTTGTTTCACGAGTACATTTATGATAATAGGCAGTCGCCCCTTCCTCTTGAAAGAGCAATGCGCATGTCAAAACGTTTGCATAACAATCTCAGTCATCGCGCATTTTCGGTCATACATTAACTATGTAGTTCCGCGCTCCCACGTGCCATCTGTCTGTGGAACGATTTGCCCGATAACATCGTTTCCATAACAAACCATGCCTCCTTCCACCACCGTGTAACCAGTAATAATTGTTAGGTTTGCTTTCTTAAATTGTTCACCGACGTTTTCCTGCTGGCGTATTTTTGTGAGGTATTTTATGAAGTTGCATTGTGTATGCACTGCGCCTGATAAATTGTAGTTACGTCTTGGCAGTATATTGTGTCCTTGTGATTTTGTGCCCGGTGTTCGAAATGTAGTGTTAGCCTCACCTGGTACATATTGTTTACTTGCTCTTGTATTGCTTTTACTGTTTCGTTCCTCCCCTTAGGCTATTCCCCAACGGGGGCCTGTATCGTTTTTGTAAATAAATAAATAAATAAATAAATAAATAAATAAATAAATAAATAAATAGATAGATACTGGAAAAGTGCATATAATTTTCCTTCTGCTTAGCAGTGAACCTTGTGAGAAGACTCCGCCCGTGCTTTGTGCACGGGGCACATGCTTACGCCGTTTACAAAATGTCTGCGCGCATTGAAGATGAACTACTTATCGACAAGCAGCATTTCGAGTTGATGCATGATGAAATCCTTTTCCTTTCCGTAAATTTGGGTTCCATATAAACAGATGCTAGATATTTCTTTTAAATGCAGTGCATTTCTTTAACGCACGATGTCACCCGGCGTTGTCGGCGTGCCTCGGCGTCCGCAACAGCCGTTCCAGGTGCGCCCTCTCCCCCACTCCTTTTCTCCCGCATCACGCTACCCTCCTCGCTCTTAACAACAGGTCCGCACCCCTCCCCCTACACTATATAAAAAATAATACTTACCGGCGCCTGGTTTTGATCCCACGACCCTGCGGGCGGAACGCAAGGTACATGGTGCTCTACCCACTGCGCCACAAAGCCGACACAGAATGAAAGGCTACGAACGCGCCTTATATCCTTGACTCATTCAAACTACGTCAAGAAGCTGCTGATATAACGCATTCACTACCTGTGGGCGGAACGCGAGGTACATGGTGCTCTTCCCACTGCTCCACAAAACCGACACAGAATGAAAGGCTACGAACGCGCCTTATATCCTTGACTCATTCAAACTACGTCAAGAAGCTGCTGATACAACGCATTCACAAGCACCAACTCCCCAAACACTAAACGTTAACGCAATACACCCACCCCCTATGCGACGCATTTACTCGAGTCCCCCTCGCGGGGAGATGGGCCCTTTTATTATGATGTTTACTATGTTTATTCAGTAGTGTGAAGCTTGTCCTCAGACAATGAGTCGGTATTTTACTATTGATTCTCCCAGTGATTTGCATACCATTTTTCGTAAGCTGCCGCATGTAAATTGTAGGAACATTGGTAACGCCACAATAACCATATACATACTTCTTTAATGTGTGTATCCCAAGGTGGTGTCTCAACAAATGTTAAAAATAGGTACTTCACAGCATTTGACAGTGGCACGGCTGGACGGAAGTACTGGTTCCAGCCGCTGTCATGGAAATAAATGGGACTTGACAGTGTGATACGTTTATTTGGGCTGTGAAAGAAAAGTAGGATTGTTTTTGGTTTGCTAATGAAAATACGATTGCACGGTACTGTTCAAACCCATGCCGAATATTTCTTTTAGAAAATAAATAGAAAGAGCGTAGAGATTCTCGAATGGAAGAATGCACCTTAGGACTCGATGGTTTTTAGTTGCACAGTCGCTGAGATCGAAGCGAGCAGCCAGCTACCGTGGCTCAGAAACTATAGGCACCAGTGACTGCCCAGAGGGCAAAACCGAGCCAGCGACACCCAACGCCGCCTTCGGCAGATACGTGCAGCACTTGGTCGGCCACCGCGCTCCAGCCCATTCGTGACTGGGCCGCGCTCCTTTCTCGCCGCAGCCGGTATATCATATTAAGTGCCGAGCACTTTAGGCACTCGCCTTGTCGTCCTAGCTCGCTCGCTCGACCCAAGTATATAGCGCACAAGGCGGCGTCCTGGGGTAACGCTGTTGTTTGCGGCGTACCCCAGAGGCTTCGAAAGCCAAGCTGTTTATATAGTCATAAGCGTTCTAAACTCGGGAAACGAATGCGCTAGTCATACGTCTTCCCGCTGTTCAGCGCAAAGAAAACTATGAATACATTTGAGGAAAAATATACGTAATTAACCAGCAGCGCCCGCGTTCCTTCAGTTACGGACGCCCGTTGGGTTGGTTTTTGCGAGAGTAAACGCAAAATGTGGCAGTGCAACGCTGGCACGTGCGGGGAGAAAAGAACAAAGAGAACAGAACTCCCGCTGGCGCAGTTTCAGGCAGGGGGCGCGCGAGCACTCCGAAGGCAGGAAATTTGAATTGCATGGGGTGGAAGCAGTAAGCGGATAACGGCGGTACAGCCCATTATGGCGAATCACTGCTTTGAACTTCTCACAGCTTTCAAATTGATTGGAACGGCTTTAATTTTTTTTTGTAGCTCCTGTTAGGTTTAAAATAAACGGCGCTATTCCACATTATTCTGACACACAGTGTAGGAGAACAAAGACGGTTTTACTCCGTTGAACTCGCGTATGGGATGGAAGGTCGAAACAAATTGGCGTGGCGCCCAGAAGGGAAACGCATGCGCGGGTTAGCTCACGCGTCTTCGGGTTGGCCCGCACAACTTTTTCATGATCTGCGTTTTTGGCAAAAACACTGCAGTACTTTATTGTTTTAGAGTCCCCTAAAGAGGACGTTTCGTTTGCAAATACAATACTGAGCGATGCTTCTGCGCGTTAGCCGATCCGTGTGAATACACTTGTCGAAATGTGTTGGTGAGTGGAGACTTGCTGACTGAGCAGCACGGGCGTTACACAGTGATCAGATTTGAATAACGCAACAGTACAAAGTTCACACTTGTTTCTGTGTATTAGAAGTGGTGAGGTTAATAATGCAAACCACCATCGAATACGACATCTTGAGAGCTCAAAATCCTACGCTGATGTTGAACTCATGACTTCGATTACAACAGCCGAAAAATTAAAAGGGTTCGTATACCACACCGTGTCATATTCTTTTCATGTGTCTTTGTTCACTTCAGCCGGAGAATCGCACTGCCGATATCACCCCCTCGAGCCTTACAAATAGAGAAAAATACATAGCTTTGTGTCTTTGTTGGCCCCTCCCCCAATAAATATTCTGGTTTCTTGTGCAACCCAGCATGCCAGTTGTTAGAAACAACTCTTCTCAAGAAGGCGCTCTCAAAGAACTCTCAGTTGGATGAAGAGGTTGGAAGGGGGTGAGGGAAGGGGGAGCAGGATACCCAATAAGCATTTTGGAATTATTTTACAATATCCGTATTTCGCGATAATTTTCGCTCTACACTAACGGATCTGTTGTGAGAGCTCTATTCCTAAGTATTTCTATCGCTTTTATTGCCTCCGATTTGCAGCAACAAGCATTAACCTGAACACACAAAAAAAGGTGGAACGCGAACCTATTTTATCCTCTGTTTTGCATATTTCCAACTTTTATCGAATCCGATGTTATTTGTATTTTCCTTACCCGTTCAGCGGATTAACAGTGTTGCATTGTTTGTTTTGCAAGAAAAGCAATGATGTGCTATGAAGAAGCATTTAGGAGTATGTGCTGTGCATCGCACGTGTTTATCTGTATTAAATACGGTGATAGCTCAAGAAATAATATATGTACCATAGAGAGGAGCTACTCGGTGGTAAACAAGCCTATGATAACTGCGTCTGAGCGTCCTCGTGGGGAACAAACTGCACACTTATGCGCATTTACAGCCTGCTTACCAACCTTATAACTACCTGCTTTTATTTCACAGCAGCACGCAATCCGCTCACTTTGTTTTTGTTTTTTTAATGAAGTAACCAATGCAATATTCGTACCCGCAGAAAAAGAAGAATCTGCGAGGAAGGGCAAAGCCCTAAAAGCAACCTTCAAAGTGGACCGGACTACGGCTCGGCACGAATGCGATACTATTCCATCAGCGCCGTCTTATTTGGAGCCATCTACCTTGTACATTTTTTTCTGCCATCGTTGCAGTATTTTGCACGTGTGCGCGCTAATAACGTTATGACAGAGCTGTTGAGAAGGAGTGTTCGAGTGCACACTTGACAGCCACTGCTACGCGAAAAATTTATTTAAACCGCTGTCATTCATGAAACTTTAGGTAGCTCCCAAAATCCCTGCACCTACGTAAATTACTCCTTGCACAATGAGGTTTCAAATAAATCGCCACTTGGATGGTTGCAAGATAAAGCTGGAAAACCTCTGAGAACAGTTACTTCTTTTGTACTACGCAGCCAGAGCTGGTCAGAACCCGAGATGATGGGGCGGAATGCTACGGGAGGCGGTTTCTGGCATTTGCATGAGGGCAAAACAGCCCGACAGCGAGAGAAATCACGTGACCACTAACCCATCGTAACGTGTTAGGTCACGTACATTTGTTTTTGCTGTGGCTTGTGTTATATTTTCCCTCTATTCTTTTTTTTTTCTTCTCGCGCACACGCTGCGTTCACGCGCATTGCCGGGGCCCATCCGGCGTTGCCCCGCGGTCCGGCAAGTCGACGTTCCCATGTGGTGCTGAATTTCTGATTATTCTTCTCCGTACCTCTTCTGGGTGCAAGTGAACGGAACGTTTCTTGCGCGCTGACATCCCGAAGCTAGCAGGCGGTTTCGGTCCTGCTTTCCCTTTCGAGAGTAGCAGGAAGGCAAAAACACTTTTCCTATTTAAGCGCTCCCCACGTTCGTTGTGCGTGCGCGGGTGGGTGGGTGCACACATCCGCTAATTATTTACATTATGGAAAGCCAACAGCTACAATAAACACACGACACGGTGAAATGTTTGCCCCTTGCGTGGCTCTTCGGAGTCCCCTCTTGCAGAGAGCATACACGCGTGCGCCAGTCAGCTGAGCTCGAAGTTGCGGCGTGGTTGCCGGTCTGCTCTGCAAGATTCTTCCTTTCGTTTGCGTTTGTCTTTACCCCGGTGCTCAAACCTTGCTCTTCCAGTTCATTCGGTTTGTGACGCTAGTGAACAGTGCAGATTTAATCGATTATTTCGTGACACCGTCAACACGCTGTGCTTTCTTTGGTGAGCCTGGCTTACCCCAGTGAACCTGCTTGGCGTTTGCTGTAGCCATTTTTTATGTCGGTAAGTACTCCGTGTGCATCGCGATACGCGCGTGTTGGGCGAGCCTATGTAGAATATTTCTTCGAAATAAACAGAATGACCGTGGAGAATTTCGCATGGAAGAATACATGCAACTTGCCTCTCGATGGTTCCGAGGTGCGCAGTCTTTGAACGTGAAGCGGGCAGCCAGCTACTGCGCCTCAGAAAACGGGCTAGGCGGAGGTCTACAGTAGAGAAAGCAGCTGTTGCACACGGCTTCGAGGTAATATCATTCGTGCTGCAATAAATTCGTGCGACTGGCATGGCAAGCGATTCAATTCGCGCGCACACTTGACAGCCATTGCTAGACAAAAACACGGGCGCACGCTAGACAAAAACCAGAAGCGCACACTAGACCAATGAAATGGCAGCACCTACATTCCGCGGATGATGGCGAGGCTGCGGAGTACGCGGACTCGAAATGACATCCAAGTTGCGCCGCGAGTGACATCCGATTTGCGCCCCGACCATCATTCAATCTGAGCCGCGAGTTGCACCTTCATTATCCCCTAAATGAAACTGCAACTCACGGCTCAAATCGAATTTCGCTTGATTTTCGTTTGATGGTGGTGTGAGCACGGATGGACGCGGACGGACATTGGGAGGTCCAATGGTGCTCCGCACCGTTACAGGTGAGGGAGCTAGCCGTTTGACTCCCGGGTACTAACTCACGGTCGTAGCCCAATGGGTAAGACGACTGCCACTAACTCTGTCTGGTCTACGAGACACAGGCTGGAATCCTGCCGTTGCCTGTGTGATTTTTTTGCGATTGTGAATTCTCTGCGCACAGACGCGGATGGACATTGTGCGGTCCTAAGGTACTCCGCACCTAAAACACGGGCGCGCGTTTACCAGCGCAATGTGATCAGTGCAGGCCATTCAGTCCTTTGTCGTCCGAATGCAGACCTTTCTTCGAGAATATTACTATTCTAGGCAGAAGTGAAAACACAATGGCGAGGGAGCTTTCAGAAGACTTTCATATCAAGAAGAACGGGAACCAATACGTCAGTGAGACATCGGTGTTATTCAGTGCGAGTTAATTTCATTTTTTGGAATCTGTCCCCCGATGGCAGCTACCTCGCCAGTGTCCGAGCATTGAAAAAGAATAGTCGATGATATCTGCAATGGATCCACCGCTACCATATTCCTCCACAATGAAAGCTGTAAAATGCCTATTTCTTCAATGTTGTTCTCTTAAAATCTCTGCAATGTTATTCCCAGCATGTCTGCAACAGGTATTCAGAACATAAGATTGGAAACAAGTTGGCGGAAGGGTGAATGGAGAATACCTCAGTAACCTCAGATTTGCTGATGACGTTGCCTTGCTAAGTAACTCGGTGGACGAATTGCAAAGCATGCTTTCCGCACTGGACAAGGAGGGTAGAATCATGGCCCTGAAACTTAATATGCAGAAAAGTAAAGTAATGCTCTACAGCTGCCGGAGAGCACAGGGGTTTGAGATGGGTGGCGAGTCAGTTGAAGTGGTAAGCGAATATATTGCAACGAAACCAAAGATTACGCAGTTGGCTTGAAGGAAAAACGAGTTTATTAGAGCGAACTTGGGCTCCCCCACAGAGGAAAAAAAAATTGAAGAGAGGACACTAGGGCAACTCCCGGCCGAATGGCCTGACCGTTAGTTCCTCCGACAGTTGGCGCAAGTGGTAAAAAAATATCTTTAAAATTACGCTAACGCACCATATTATACTTTTAAAATTTTGTTACAAATTAGACTATACAGTTTTACTTATGTAACAAGTTGACTAGCTGTGAATGTACACTTTTGTGGCTTCCCGCAAGAAGCCGCTGCCATTTGTTTTGATTTGGCTCTTTTGGCAGCGTTTTTAGCGGTTTTCGCGTGGGTTTTTGAACCTCGTGCTAAGTTATCTTGGACAGAGAATCCCCTGGCGCTTTCTTCACGGCATCGGGTTTTCGCCCTGAACTAAAGGTGAGGCATTTCTTGAAAGTTCTGGCGCGGGATATCGTATTTACGTTTCTTTGTACTTGAAACGCGGCGAGTATTGCGTAGTGAAATTAGGCATGGCGGGTTTTGCGTCTTCAGGAGAGTAGCATAGGAATTTCATTGGGAATACATGAGTGAACATGTCTGTTAGCCAAACATAAAATATTTTAGGGAGGTTGTGGTGTTCGCGCGAGCGCTGAAGTACCAGCGGTACGCTCCCGTCGTCGCTCGCGGCGTTCGCGTGCCGCGTACGGCGGCGGTGAGTAACGTGTAAAAGTGGTCGCCTGGCCGGCGGTCCATGACGGCGAGGCAAGTGTCGTGGGTGGTGGATGCACTTAGTATACGTGAGCCGCCCGCTTTGTTCGATCGTCTGTAACGCGGAAACGCCCTGCAGGGAGGCCAACTTTCTCTCACGCTGATGAATAATGTACGTGGGTGATGAGAACGAAAAAGCTGCTTCCGTAGCTAGAATCGAACTCGGGCCCTTTGTGTTATGAAGCCGGCGTCGATCATATTCTCCCATATTTCTACATGGTCGAAATTCAGTCCGAACTCAGATGACAACCAAAAAAATCCGTCAGGAAAGCTTCGTGCTCAGCCATCGTCGTCTGTAGACAGAGGGGTGCATAATTTTTAACGAACATCTTCATATCTCAGTCAACAAACAAAAGTAGTAAGGTTCATGTGTTGTTCACAATGCGCTGATGCTGAACCTGGGATTTGCTGTGTGCAGTTTTCGACCATTGCGAACATAAAGAGATCCCAGGGTGTCTGTCACGTTCAGGGGATCCCATCAACACACGAGTTTTTATGTAAGAAACAATTAATTGTTTCGTGCAGATACGCATAGCCCTCGGGAGGTAGATGCAATTTGCGAAATTCTACCTGGATCCCCAAAACTATAGATCCTATTCCATCACACTGGCTACAAATGTCCGAACATTTAGTAGTGAAGAAATTTTGCGAAGCCAACGGCAGGAATATTCTCCGCCTCTCATAGGTCAAAGCCAAAGCTGGCCAACTGTGGCCGGACAAATGAAGGGCCGTGATTTCATAATTACGTGGATAGCCTTCACCATATATGTTCGAAGAATCTAGCTTTCTTCTTTGTGGCAAAAATTTAATTGAAATAAAAACAATGTCAATACTCACCAGGAAAACGCGAAACAGCAACAACCCTGTAAGAAGGAATACTCTCTCGTCGAGAGTGTATAACTGAAGCTATTACCGCTCCAATTTACAATGCTCTGCAGTATCGCATGATCTGATCACGCGCAACACTTAGGTTGTTCCAGCGCTCTTTTAGGCCCGGCTTGTGTCGTTGGTGGAGCCTACCATTACTGGCAAGCATTCAATCTTCCGGGTGTATCGGTGCTCATTGGTGCCGAAAACTCGCCTCAGAAGCACTAAATCTTGTTGGTCTATTGAAAGGCGTATATTGACATACGTTTCGTGACTGGCCCGCACAGCGCGGAAGCAGGTGTGAACAAACCTAAAATGTACCGATCGAGGCCACACTTCAATCACAGAAGCTGTTTGTTTGCGTTGATTTATGGCACACCGGCATCGAGACCGTAAGAGCGCTCGCTCTAGGTGAGTGGTCTGTCAGTGAGTAAAATGTTACCTGAAGATTGTGTGGTTGATATATTTGCCGACGTCTTTGTCACAAACATCCGGCCAGGCTGTCGATTGTCTGGACACCAGCTCACGCTTCCCTCTGCGGTAATGTCTTTGCTCATGAGACTGCTCGAGGTCTGACCAACCGAGCGCCGCGAGAAAGTTGGCTTGAGACAGCGATCCCTGTAACGTCATACCAGGAGGTGACCCAATTCTACAGGCTCACCAGGCTTATGCTACCCGCTGGCCACCCCTCCCTCAGCAAGGCAGAGGAGCGCTCCTGGCGTCTCCTCCAAACCAACACGTTCCCCCATCCGACCAAACTCCACTTATTCTGGCCAACAATATACTACTCACAGTGCCAGTTCTGCAACGCGCCCTGCACCTTGTATCACATGGTGTGGGAGTGCCAGCTTAACCCCTCACTTTCCCCGATATCTAATCCCTCGATTGAGCAGTGGGAGGAAGTGCTGGCCAGCTCTAGCCTCGAAGAGCAGCTTCGGCTGATCCACCGAGCTGAGGCGGCTGGACGCTCCAACGGGGTCCTGAACTGAGGAAACCGCCCGCTTGACTCCTCTCATTAAATAAAGTTTATTCTCTCTCTCTCTCCATTTTTTTTTATTCGGGAGGCCGATATCGCGGCTTCCTGGCAGGTGAAGGTCATTTTTTGTCGCGCTTCCACAACTGAGTCATCCCGTCGGCTTTGTGTGTTCGTTTTTTTATCATCCGTCGTCGATGCTCAGAAGGGGGCACGTGGCGGTGCCGCGGCAGTTTGACTCGCTCACGGCTGTCTCGATTTCTTGGGAGGAAACATCAGTGGACCGGGAGGGACCGGTAGGGTCCAGCGCGGGCCGCCTGCGCAATTCCGGGAAGGCGACGTCGCAATAGGGAGAGCAGCCCGGCCCTCCAAGGTGCAGCGTGGTGTCCAGGACCCAGGAAAAAAAGAACCAATGGGGACGGCGGAGCAGCAAATGTGCAGGACAATCTTTTCGAATTCAACGTCATCTGAACTTACCAATGAGGCTACGCACGCCTTGGGTTAGGATGTAGGCCTGCACCTAGAGAGCGTTAGTTACTCGGACGATCTTTTCGAATTCAACGTCATTTCTTTCGGCCTCTGCATCGCTCCAGCGACATTTGAACGATTCATGGCTTGGATTCTGCAAGGCTTAAAGTAGACATTTCTCTTTCTTATCAGCACGACATTGTGATATTCGGACGAACATTTGATGATCATAATAGACGTCTAGCGACCGTTCTCCAATGCCTACAAAGAGATGACCTTATGCCTAACTCAAAGAAACGCGTTTTGATGAACGTCAGACGCTGCTTCTGGGACATCTTGTCGGCACGGATGGCGTTAGACAGGACCCTAAAAAACTGCAGCTGTCAGGAGCTTTAAGGAACCCCAATCTGTGCGAGAACTAAGTAGGTTCTTACGTACTTCCGCCGCTTTGTTCTTAATTTCGCTGACCTGCCGTCTCCTATGACTGGCCTACTGTACAACAACGTCCCTATTATAGGGTCACCCGAATACGAAGCCGCGTTCTGTCAGTTGAAATTTCTTTTGACGTCAGGACCCATCCCCCGCCACTATGATCCTTGCGCACCTACCGAAATACATGCAGACGCTAGCGGCATTGTACTCTGTGCCGCACGCATACCGATGCACGACAACGCAGAGCATGTGATTGCTCACGCCAGCCACTGTCTAAGCAAGGCTGAGCGCAGTTACACAGTACCCGAGCAAGAATGCTTGGCTGTGGTATTTGCAATGACAAAATTTCGTTCCTTCATATATGGCTGCCATTTTCTAATCGTCACCGATCACCACGCGCTCGGCTAGCTTGTTGGCCTCCGTGACCCGAATGGTGGACCCTCAAGATAGGCGCTCAGACTTCAAGAGTACGATTATGTCGTAGCTTACAAAAGTGGCGGATGGCATGCGGATGCTGATTGCCTTTACAGACGTCCTGATGCGCAAAGTGACTGGGAGGCAGACAATTTTGACGAATGTGTGGCAGCTGTGGAGCCGACGTTTCCAGACCCTAGACTCTCCGAATGGGGCAGCAAAAGGACGCGAGCCTTGAGCCCCTTCTCGCTGCTGCTCACCCCTCTAGGCCGGCTCCTCCCCACTGCTTCTTTCACGGCGGGCTGCTTTATAAAAGCCTTGTTGCGCACAATACCTTCTGGTCGTACCAACAGGTCTACGTGCATCAGTTTTACGCAGTATGCATGATGAGCCTACTTCGGGTCACATGGGTGTCATACGAACTCTGCACCGCACTCAAGAGCGGTTCTTCTGGCAAACATGCGTCGCGAAGTCCAGCACTAAGTGTCCAGCTGTCCTCAGTGCCAGCGCTACAAGCGTCATACAAGCATTCCACCTGGTCAGCTGCAGCCGATACCACCTTCCAGATTTCCGTTCGAGCAAGTCGGCACTCATCTTATCGGTCCATTTCCGCGCTCCTCGACCGCCCATCAATATGTCATCATATGCGTCGACCACCTCACGCGCTACTCAGAAACGTCACCTGTAGCAGCAGCGACGGCACTGAATGTTTCGTTGTTCCTGCTTCACTGCGTCGTCCTCAGGCACGGTGCTCCTCGCGTGATTATTCGTGACAGCGGTCGCCAATTCGTCGCCGACGTTGTGGAAAACTTGCTACGCCTTTGTTCGTCGCACTTTCGTCATTCGACGCCGTATCATCCTCAAACGAATGGCTTAGGAACATGACTCTTACAAACACGATCTCAATGTACGTTGACATTCGCCACAAGAAGTTTGATGAGATTTTACCCTTCATCACATACGTGTTCAACGCGGCACAGCACGAGACCGCAGGCTACAGCCCCTCGTTTTTGCTTTATCTGCGTACACCTCCTAGCATCCTGGACACGAGTTTGACCTTCTCTTTAATCACGACCGTTCTGCTGCCCGTACGCTGTGTCTTGCCGAAGAGACGCATCATGTTGCTCGCCTAAGGATCCTGGCTTCCCAGTGCAGCTCAAAACGGATCTACGACAGTCGACACCGTACAGTCTCATACGACAAGGGCTACTTGGTTTTGTTGTGTACACCGATACGCAAACGATGCCTGTACAGCAAGTTTATGTCCCATTACACGGGCCCATACGCCTTAGTCGATCGCTCGAGCTACGTCACTTACGTTATCTCTCGTCTGACGACATCTGGACGCAGTTCTACCAAAAACAACTCGCCCACGTCGCCCGCTTGAAGACATCATACATACGTCCTTGACAGTGACTCGGCCGAGTGGCTTATATCTGCGACCGGGAGAAAAGACACGTCGGGAAGTAGAGGAACGCTTATGAGAATGAATCCCCTTGAAGGGGTATGTGTCAAGTGGTGCTGGATAGGCGACGATGAGACAGAAGATGGTGGTCGCTCGCTCGATCTTCCAGGACGTCCAGTGGCCGCCTCCTTTAACTTACTCGTTCACGTCTCTTCCTGTAAATAAACCCCTCTACACCGTAACAATATGTATGCGGGTGTAAAAGGCCGTCAGACTACAATGTGAAGATGTTCATAATGAGGTGAAAATGACATGAAAACATAAAGAGTACCAGGATCCTAGATCATGTCCCTTGCGTAACAAGAAATGTTAATGCCCTGACGTATACCAGACAACTCGAAGAATCGCTCTCGTTTACGAGAGGCTCTCGATTTACCCGCGGTATGAAATGATTGTAAAAATAGAATATTACGAATGTAAGACGGATAATAGATAATAGAAGAGGTAGCCTATCTCCTTCGTTTCGAGTTGCTGTTCAAGAGCGGCCAGTTTTGTTCAAAATAAAATTACCGCGTTTTTACAGCGAAGCTGCTTAGGAAATCGTAATTTGTCGTGACCACAATTAAAAATACCTAAACAAATTCCGAGCACACGCACTTCAATTGGCCCAGACTGGCCAAATCGCGCATACCCCCTTAGGGAGATTGGCCAAGATTGACCAAAAAGCAAAACCAGCATTCGCTGCAATTGCGGCAACACTTGCTCGGAACAATAACTACTTTAGCATTCGGTGTAATCGTGGCCACACTTTCTTAGAACGAGAAAGACACGTCATAGCATACGTCATCACTTGCAAGGGGCTGTACAATGATTATCACTTCCAAATATAAGGAAGGAAGCTCATAGCAATTGGTTCGTTGGTTTCAGCCACAGCAAGAATGGCACGTACCCACGCTGGGGGATTGGCGAAGTTTTATTGTGGTGTCATTGTTGTAGAAATTTATGAATTAGTTTAAAACTAAGGGGAAACAGAAGTTGGATAATGGGGGTACAGTGAGGCTGACAATTTGAGAACCAAAAAAATTCAATACTGCTGTAACAACAGGTATTTTAATAAACGATTAAAAATTGGTTGATGCGTTTGATTAACGAGGCAAGCGACCTGATTCGGCAATAAAAGAGTGAAGAGCGCGACAAACATCCCCGTTGCACCAGCCAAGCCCGACTGCCCCAAATGACAATAAATTACGCACCGACAAGGCGAGACTCAGGCGCCTGAGGGGAACCTCCAGGTAACGATTTCGGAGGCAGGAGAACCGCCGGAAAGACAACAGGAAGTCTTCAATTGTTTCCTCCTTTTGACAGAAGCCGCAAACGGCCGATGGCGCTATGCGTGCGAGGTGTAGATAATAATTCAAATTAGGTGTACGGCATCGAAAGCAAGTCAGTGTGACCTCGCACAGTCGAGAGAGGGCAAAGTCACACTTCCAAGAGTACCGGAGATGCTTGATGTCAGGGCAGCCAGCGATACTATCTTGTGGGAAGCTGTCAAGCGAACCGTACCTTCGAAACCAAGTTGCAACAACTTAGGCTATCGGGGGCACAGTATCAACCAGAAGATCTTTGAGTTCTATTCCTGCCAGCTAATCAGCGGTTCCGTTAAGTTCAACACCTCTGTGCCCCGGGACCCAGACCAGACGGATTTCCCTGACATGTGCCGGTATAAGCATCGACAGTGATCGACGAAGTGCAGTAACGATTGGAGAAGATAAAGCGGATCAGACCCCAAAAGAATCCATCACAATGATTACCTGGGGATGCTCTTCACTAAGCTTTCGTAGAGTGAGCGCGATTCCCAAAAATTCTGCCTAATATATCGACGTGAAAGTTTTAAGACGCAGAGGAAATGTCCAGTTAAGCGCAGGTAAAAATATACCTTCACCAGCTTTTTTGTCCCGAACAGAAGCGTCGGTGGCTATAACCACATGTGTCGGGAACACTTAGAGGTGGTTTAGTAAGAGGCCAGATATGGCCCTCTCTGGCAACATGATGGAGTAACGCCCATTTCGGCAGCGAAGAAGAAAATCGGCTGCAATGATGATGATAATCACTTTATTTTGCTCAAAACTGGGTGAAAGCCGGAAGGGGAAGTGGGAGTCTTCCTGAGTTCTTCCCCTGAGATGTCGGCCTGCAGCCCTTGGGCGTGAGCGGCATCTTCGGCCAGTTGGACGACCTTGATCTGTATTTCGGGGCCGGAGCTATACAAATAGGTTTTGGACTGGAACCGTGGTGGTGGTCGTGACGGTTGCGCACAGCCCCCTCCAAGGTGATGTCTAATAATTATCACTTCCAAAAAAATAAAGGAAGCTTCCACTAATTGCAACAATTATGGATTAAAGTTCGTTGCAGCAGCGAAGAAAAGCAAATCGGCTGCAATCGGGGACTTAAACCATCGGGATGTTCTGCACAGCCTCGCTACCTTCAAGTCTTACTCATCAGTGTGAGCTTCTTTCATTTTTTTACTTTCGTATGGCGTGAGGAGAAAATAACATGTAGTACGAAACTGGCCTCTTGTAGGGCCACAACGCCTGGGCTGGGCCACCTACGGTTGTCATCTAGAACTAGAACTTGTCCCCTTTACCCAAGGATCACCTGCAGTTATACTGCTAGATCCTAATTGTTCTGATATCGCGAACCGTACTGATGGAGGCGGAATCGTCTAAGTATTGATATTTGGGGCTTTTGGGGGCCCAGGATTCTTTTAGGATTCCAAAAAAAACAGCTATACGCTTTGTAAATCGAATATAATAATGCGCACGGCGTGTGTTCATGACGGCCATCACTTGATTTAGGTCAGTTTTGATGTCAGCGCTTGGGTGGTTGCATTCAACCGCAATCACTTCTTCACGTTGGGAGAGAATATCTTCTTTCGTACAGTCGTACAGTTTTAACTGTACGTAGAGCAAGTCGTGGTGTTATACCTACCATAGCTGCGGTTTGTGATAGAGCTTCGCCGCAGCCTTACGAATAATGATCTGGTGAGACCGCAAACTGAAGAAAGAATACGAATAAGAAGGGACGTCGCAATAAGAACTCTTTCTCTTTTTTGTTTCCTTTACGCTGCAAGTCATGGTGGTAGGCGCGCTTAGAAGCGTAGCACCTGCACCTGGCTTGACAATAGACGAAGACACGTTTGGAAAAAAATGCGTGGCACCTAGTTTCTTAAATCTTGGTAGATTTCTAGATTTTGCGCTGTATTGTGTGCTGTCGAACTGTAGAAGTTATTTAGTAGGCACGGTCACCCTCGCGAAGGCTGTATTTTGGATAGTGGCGAAAAACGGAAACGGCGTAAATAAGAGGTATGGGCG
The DNA here is from genome assembly GCF_048455015.1 of Haemaphysalis longicornis. Taxonomy (NCBI): domain Eukaryota; kingdom Metazoa; phylum Arthropoda; class Arachnida; order Ixodida; family Ixodidae; genus Haemaphysalis; species Haemaphysalis longicornis. Next base: position 188,783,275 of record NW_027526445.1, read on the forward strand.
TTCAGCTCGCCAATTTCTGTAGTATCGACCGGAAGGAATGCCGGCGGTGCTTCATCAGCAGCGGCGAAACGGGCAACGATCGGCGTGTAATTTAAATAGGCGTCCATGCCGCGTAGCATGAGTTTTTAATCAGTAAGTTTGGTCCACGGTTTCTCACTCGGTTGTTCCACAATGCTGCCCCGATTTCGTTTTGCTCGCTCTTATCCTTGCCTTCAGTTTGTTAGATAGGACTATTGCAATTTATGTGTCATTCTGGCCACTGAATGATTTGAAATGAACATATTGTCCAGTTATAATTGTGTGGCACTAATATCTCGAAGAATTAGCCAGTTTTATCATTGTGTTTAATGTAGGTATAGTGGACTTTACTTACTTCTACATGTTGCATAATTCAGCCACACACAAGAATCGCGGCACGCATTCCCACATTGCGATAGAAAAAAATTAGCAGTGGCTTAGCTCGGCTATGCCAGGATATACGTAGCGTGAGCTAAGGTTGAGCTGGTTATTCTTGGGTTCCCTGGCTGTGTATGATTAGCTGATTATCATGCTTACTGCTGCGAAAACGATTTCCAATTCGATCCAATCCAATCTAGTTCAGTCGCAGCAATGGCGGCTCAGGCGCGCTTACTGTGTGTCGTTTTGCTCTCCTTCTCCTTGGCTATACCACACTGGCAAACGCCCCGCTATATTTCTGCGACGCACGAGCCATCGGTTCCCCACCCGGCCACCCCTCGTATGATCATCAAGTGGACCACACCGCCACGTGCGGAACGGAGGTCAGCGAATACGCTGGACGCGTGGGGTGCGGTTCCACAGGCGCACGCCATTGTTGCTGCGACGCACGAGCCATCGGTTCCACACCTGGCTACACCTCCCATGATTATCAAGTGGACCGGGCCGCTATGTGCCGCGCTTGGGAAGAACGGCTCCCCAGGCCAGTGTAGCTCACCTCTGACACGCCACAGCCTCGGCCAATGTAGCTCACGCTACAAAAAATGTTAGTATGCTTAACCCCAGCTTATCGGGTACTCTTAGCACTACTTGAAAAGTAAGGCATGTCCTGACCTATGCACGTTGCACAGCGGGGCTAAAAGTAATTGTCCTGCGAGACTTAACGATTGAGCCAGTTGAGCAAACGCTTTGTTTGGGGTGATTGGCAGTAAGCTGTTAAATTGACTTCTTCTTTCTGTTCGGTTGTAGTCTGATGCAGCAGCACCACTTAAAAATTTGTGCATTCGCTGAGGACGTTATGCGTGCTTCAATGCCGCAAAGGAAGGGTACTATTTCCAGCAAATAATAAAAATGTCAGTTAACTTGCTTTACTCGACCAGAGCTCGCAAACATGCAAGTATGCAAGGGTTGAGTTAACAGGATTCGAATGGAGCGATTCAAGAATATGTATTTTCGGTAAAAATAACGCGCACTTATGAACAGATAAGTATGCAATCACCCCTGTTTCTGTTCTTTTTTCAGGAATGGACTCCACCGACGTGACTGTTCATTGGAAACTCGCTGTATTCTACCATTGGTTGTAACCAGAAACTATGCAAACGCAGTGAGGGTTATCCGGTGAAGGAATTAACACCGCAACAACGTAGGGTGTAAACAAACTTGTTACCAGGTGCGGCTGATATAACTTGTCAATTTTCACACGATCTTAAGACACCAGTTCTGCAGGGGTAGTAGCAGCGCCTTGCTTTTCAGGAGTGAAAGTGGGCTCCCGCGCACATCGCGCCGAAAAGGAAACAAAACAAACAAAAAGTTGTGGTGACAGCTGAGGAATAATGTGTTTTCTTTTTCTTCAAGTAACTAGCACAAAGATGCCTTGTGATTTACTGCGACCATGAAGATGACATACAGGTTTGCCTAATCGAAAGGTTCGGCAGTCCACATCTCTCCGCATTTTTGGTCGATGGGGACATTTTCGCCATTAAGAAGGAGTAATTACTTTATGGTGTGAATTTCAAATGATCTGAGTACTGAACCATACTATGATATGGCAAGGGATATGTGACCTATATGAGGGAGAAACCAAATATTAGAACTCAGCAGAGTGACTCGATATGCCGTAATGAGAAAACCGGAAGAGGAACCGCTAGTCAGGCCTGAAGAAACTCTGCAGGGCCTTTCATGTGTTGCCGCACAATGGGGTAGCAACGCGCTAGGTCGGTTGAATGATGAATTTATATTCTTTGAGCTTGTATGAACCCTCAGTACCCGTTTAGGAAAACAGCAGGAGCAATTTGTTAATTTTTTTGAAATATTTTTGTGGTGCAATGGGATAGACATTACCTTTGCAATGCGAGGAACCGAGGTTCAATACAGACCGAAGCCTCTATTTGTCTACGTGACGCCGTGACCCCAGACGAGCTACAAAGACAAGCCGGGTCCCAAAAGGGGGCTCCACATTTAAAAGAGCAAAACAGGAGCTCACCGGTAACCAATTTTGTACAAAGGATCATCTCGTTATATATACAAAGCATAATGATGAAACGGCTGGCATAGCCAAACTTTGCATACAGGCGTGTCTCGCCAGTTTAGTGACAGCTGTCGGTAGATTATTACGAGAGCGCCTCTTTTCTCTTCTTTGCTGTGCGTTTCACGATATCACTGTTACCAGTATTCTATTATGGGTCAGACGTGGCCGAGCAGAGCTAAAAAACCAACGTGCTTCTGGCAGTTCGAAAATTTCGGGGTTTGAATACAGGTCCCCCAGCTTCTCATCAGGAAACAAAACCGCGCGCCCACAAGCATTCGCTAATAACCTGTTAAAGCTGCGCATTTATTTTGTAAACGTGTGACCTCTTTTATGGTATAAAGGGCTGAATAAACATACGTTGTGTCTGGTATATTTCAGTAGAACTGCAAACAGCAACGCAAAAAATTAAAGGAGTTACACTCAACGTGAAAGCTGTCGAAAGTGCAGAGCAGTGGTTCGCCAGGAGGCTGTGGCGTCGTTATCCGCTCACTGCTACCATCGCTCGCGCTGTTCCCATCAATGTATCTCTCCTCTGTTGATTAATTGAACAGAGGCTTGTCCAACGCAATTCACATTTCCGCCTGCGAAGTGCAAGCGCGCCCTCTGCCCTGTACACCATGAACTGGAGTTCTCTTCTTTGTCTGCCTGCATTCCTCTCACACATGCTGGAGCCTTATTGCGTAGTCTTGAAAGCGTGTGTTCCGCGGCCACCCAACCAGCGTTCATAATTGCATGAACGCGGGGGCTGCTGGTTAATTACATAAATTTTGCCTCGAATATACCTGCAGTTTTTTTTTTTGCGCCACATAATTGAGAGATGTATGACAAGTGCCAGCGGTTCAGGATTTTCGAAAGGTTTCGACTATATAAACCACTTGTCTATAGAAGCTTCTGTGTTACGCCGAGGGGCTCTGTTTGGGTCCGTTATATCGCTACTTCGCCTAATTGTGGCGGTGGCTAGACATCGTGACAGCGAACGAGCTACGACTACAAGGCGGGGCCCTAAAGTGCTCTGCACTTAAAGTATACGCTGTGGCTGCTTAAAACCCATGCTGAAACACACGTGACATACCTACACAAACAACGAAAGAATGTCAATGTCTTACTAGTACGTCTGTACGGTAATGTGCGCGAGAACAATACCCACATATTTTGACCAAGCACATTTCCATGCCCTCGATTCTTTTTGTCGTTTTAAAGCGTCAGCTTTAGCGTGGCCTGAATAAGATTTTGCCACCGGAAAAACACCGCCGCTGTATGTCTACAGACGTTATTGTTGGTCATATTACCATGGTGTGATTGCCTAATTTGTTTTCGTTGTTGGCTCTGCACTTTGAAGTTTTGGCAGCGTTAAGTAAAAGTAGGTTCGAAGCTGCCGAAAACTTCGTGTGCAGAAAGGTGCTCACTCTTTAGGTGCCATGACTGAAGGGTCTGGTGACTATTTGTGCCACAAGCTGGAAGAAGTTGCTGCTCCAATCCTCTTTCCTTCTTGAAAATGTTAATATACCTAATCGGCGCGAATAATTATGTTGGTTAAAATGGCATAAAAAATAAGCACTATTGTGTCACCTGAATAGCGCAAGAGCCTGCAGTGGTGATCAGTGGCATATCAGGAATCTCTGAGCTGGTTGGTTTGTTGGAGCCATAATCTCTGAGCTGCACGATGCTCCCGCAGACGTCTGCCTGCCCCGATTTCAAGAAAGGTATATTTTTAGAGGAGGGTTACCGCAACCAGAAGCTTCAGAAACATTTTCAGTTTATGCTTACAGTGGAGGCTGGTGGAATGCTGCACCCCTAGCTGCCTTTCTTCGCTCAGCTGTTCATGACGGGCAGCTTTCATTGCGTCACAGGTTGATGATTTCGGCAGGTCCTGACTTGGAACTGCCGTTTTCTTTGGTACCTCCCACTTCTATTTGTAGCCTGAGAACTCAGTTCAGGATATCATTTGCCAGGCTACTATTTCGGCATGCAACGACAACGCGCACATGTAAATGCAAACCATTGCACATATGAGCTTAGGGCTGAAAAAACGTCTGCTTAGAACAACATGGTTTATATTGAATTGCTCTAAACGTATGGCAGGAAAAATTTGGCTTGTAATGTCAATGATGACTGCATGCAGCTTACAGCTAGGTGCTGGATCAACTTATAAAGCGAACATCTTACGCCATGGCGTAACACCTAGGGCCTTGGGTATTGGGCAGCTGCGGGCGAAGTCAATACAACCGCGCTGGGTTTTATATTGCTCGACATTAGGGGTCACGTTACAATGCCGGTACATTTTTCTTTCTCGCCAATTCGTAATTTCCTGCTTTGGGAGCCAAGTTTGATAATTTTTTATTTGCTGGCGCACGCCACGTTCACTTATTATTAATAAGTACAACGTCTTACTAGTTCGCTAACAGGCACGCAGAACACCTGCGGACGTTTGGAACAGACACAATTTACTTCCGGGAAATGACTAAACAAGAAGCGCATGCGCGATAAAATTAAACAAAAAGACGACACAGCGTGCGCCGATAAATTAACGCCGTGCGCTCGCTCATTAGAGCAGTCGAAGCTGCGGGAGCTCTGCCATTCACCGACTTGAGCGTCTAGTACGTCGACCTGCGAGCGGGGCGAGCGCGCCGATGCGCATTTGGGGACCGCTTCAAGCACGGAGTAAAATACGACGTTTCAAGCTAATTAAAGTCAGGGCGGTCCAGTTCACATATGTATCTTTACATATTTAACACCTAACAGATATCTGAACGGGGCAGTTCATGCTCCAGGAGAGCACAACGGCGAAGCGCGCCGACAGAAAGTACACCGCCCGCATGCAATGCGGCTGCATTACATAGAGAAAGCAAGTGGCAGCTGACCTGGGAGGTAGTCGTCTTGAGCGAAGTGCTTTGCGCAAACTTGCATGGTGGGCGCCTCTTTTATCCAGTCCGTGGGTTCCGTGTCCACAACGCCTCTCGAGGCACGTCGTCTCCTTCTCGCGGGAAGCGGAAGAAGGATGCACTGCTGTCCCTTCAGCGTGCCGACACACAAAAAGTGAAGCAATAAAACTTATAACACATCTACGTTTTCGCCTTTGGGTCTTCCTTCGACGGTATCACGACAGGTACGCAGTTACGACTAAAAATAAGCGTGCGGAATCACGGAGAAGTGCGCAACCGGACCTGATTAGCGCGATACTTCCGGCGGCCGCCAGGTGGCGAGCGCAAGCACGGAGTCAGCAATAGAAGGAATCACTAAAATATAGTTAGGAGTGTGTTAACTGCGCGTTAGCTTTCAAGCGGCACGATAAAACTGAACTATAGGCCCCAGTACAATCACCCATTCATGTTTCGTAGCGGTTGCTTTATTAGGCCGCCGCCATTCGCACAAATACGTTCGTGTGACGCGACAGAGGCGTCGTCGGAAAGTATCTGGGGAGCCACCACTGGTTGATCTGTTTTGTTTAATATCTCAATTATTTACTTAATGCTTGCGTGAAAGTGGTGTCACTGTCACTTACATAGCAGTCACTGTAAATAATCAAACCTGTACGTTGCCTTCGTGGCCACATTGGCCTGATTCAGCCTTTCGAGCCCACTCTGGAGCCCTGTTTTTTCTTTAGGGTCAAAGGGCTTTAAATGGAAGGTGGATGCCATCGAGCAGTGGCGTAGCCAGAGGGGGGGTTTGGGGGGTTCAACCCCCCCCCCCAAAATTTTCACTGCACCCCCCTCCTTAGTGGCGTAACCAGGGGGGCCTGACCGGGCTTCATTCCCCCCCCCCCCTCTTCAACAAAATTTTTCGCGCCGGTGCCGTGCTGCCTGTTTTGCCTGGTACGTCGCCTGTGAACAAAGGCGCATATCTTTCCCAAGTGCGGCTATTAGAAACATGCATGACTAAATGCCTGCCCTACGCATTCTTGCTTACACAAAACGAAGCGCCTGAGTCAGGATAATTGCGGAGGGGTGCAGCTCCAAAACCGATCGTGCCTTCGGGTAAGCCGTCTCGTTGTAGCAAGATCAAGATGGCCTCCGAACAGGTCACCGGAATGATCCGACGAGTTGCGAACCGGAACAGAGGACTTAAAGAAGACGACGCCTTCCGCCTGGTCAGAGCGTTCATCGTGTCTCGCATCACCTACTCGGCCCCGTACCTCCAACTAACGAAGGCGAACAGGAACACGCTAGACACGATCATAAGGAAAGCCACCAAGACGGCTATGGGCCTGCCCCAGTACTCGTCTACGCAGAAGCTGCTGGACATGGGGGCACATAATACGGTAGACGAGCTCATAGAGGCTCATCGTTCCAACCAGAGAGTGCGACTGAGCCAGACTGAGCACGGCCGAGCAGTCCTTCGGAAGATTGGTTGGCCCATCGAACCACAGATACCCAAGCACCCTCTACCTCCGCCGTGGAGGGAAGCGCTCAAGACCAAGCCCCTGCCGCGCAATATGCAGGCCGGCAGGAACGACGAGAGGCGTGCCGCGCGGGCACAGGCACTCGCCCGACAGCTGGAAGCAGACCCCCGGGTCCTCTACGTGGACGCCTCACTTCCCCAGCACAGCAGCAAAGCAGTGGCCGCCGTCACGACCATCGACAAGCTGGTGACCAGCGCGTCGCTACGGACGACAGATGCCAGCCAAGCAGAAGAGATGGCCATCGCTCTCGCCCTCACGCACGGAGACGTGCATACGATCGTCACTGATTCCAAGACGGCTTACGGCAACTACCGCAAGGGGATCGTCTCCCACGCGGCCATGGCAATTCTCGCAAAGCGCAGCCCACCGGGACGAGACGTAGAGCTCGTGTGGGTTCCGGCACACTCGACAGTGGAAGGCAACGCCCTCGCCGACCACTACGCCCGCGAACTAGCAGACCGGGCCGAGGACGAGTCGGAGCTACCGCACCCAGTCACGAGCTACCGCGAGATTACCACGCTGTACAGGAGCGCCAGGTGCAGGCTTCCCGTGCCGCACCAGCAACTCGACCGCAAGCAACAAACAATAGTGCGCCGCGCACAAGCGGGGTCACTGGCGCACCCAGCTTTATTGAACAAGATGTTCCCGGCAGAACACGACCCCATCTGCCCGTTCTGCAAAAAGACGGAAGGCACCCTGCCGCACATACTGGCGGAGTGTACTGAGCTCAAGAATCCTCTACCTTCCCTCCCCCTTCCCCTTCCCCCCCCTACCCGAGCGATGGGAGATCTTGATGTCCAGCCCCGACCTGTCGACGCAGCAAGAGCTCGCGTCCAGGGGCCAGGAGCTATTGGACTCATATGGGACTCGTGACTAGGGTTCCACCCCGTCTGACGCCTGCGAGCGTCACCTGAAATGGGCTCAGCGAAAGTTGTTTCTCTCTCTCTCTTCGGGTAAGCCCAGCGCGTGGGAGCGTTGTGTCCCTTTGTGCGTGACATGTCGCCACACGGAGGATTGGCCGGCTGAGTTGTTCTCAGCAAAGGAGATTGACTAGTCACGGTATGGACGAGGATGCAAGGAATGGTCTACCCAAACTCGCGACGGAAAAGAAGAGGGACCCCCGGCTATTGACGGGTGAAGACTGGTACGATGAAGGGACTAAAGGGAACAGACGATCATTGTACGTTAAGCAGAACAACATGCAAGCGGTGGTGGCAGGCCACGGCCGCTCCATCTCCTAAAAAGGGGGAGATCGAGCGGCCGTAGGCAGACATTCAATACTCGTGCAACGTAATTGAAGAATGCAATGCAGGGGCTGCGTATTGGGCGAAATGTGAGGTTTAGCTGCATGAATTTTGTGCGTGGGCAGAGGGCCTTTGTGAGTGAGGGCAGGGTGCACAGCAAAGTATGTCCCTCTTCCGAGCGTCACCCCTTCATTCTTCCTTTTTCACGTTTCTCTCGAGCCCGCGAGGGTGTGGTCTCAGACTGCGCGCACTGCGTGTCCCCTTCTGAAAGCGGTGTTGCGACAGTCATTTTCAGCTCCGCGATTAGGCAAATTCGGCGATATTTTCCCTAACCTAGGAAATTGGAGAACAGCGGGTCAACAAAAAGAGCACGGTGCGTCTCACCGAGCCAGTTCCAGACTTTATCCTAAACGTAAGGGCACTGTAGTCACTAGCCCTACCACAGGCAGACGGCAGTCGCGACAGTAACGAAGAACCGATGGCCATCTTCAACCTCGGTCACAACTAAAGCGACTCCATTGCGTCCACGGCCGCTTTTTACCTGGGCGGCTGCTGCCCCGTGCAGTGTATATTCAGGGGCTTAATTGAGACACAACAAGAGCAATATGGTGCAAGGACAGAAGCGCCCATGCTTTTGAGAAGCTCATGTTCCAAGTGCCAACACACAAAAGAGGCCTCAAATTGTAAGTCATTTTCTTCTATTGATTCTTCCACGATCACTGATGTCTTTTGACGATGGAGGTTGCTGCGCCTTAAGCTGTGCGGTGTAGATCAATTGATCACTTCCTAAATTTAAATGTCGTTGCAGTACCTTTGTTTCTGCGAGATAAAAAAAAATGTCTGTCTCGTTTTATTTCGAATGCAATATTTGCGTTTGAATTGGTCGTTGAAAGAAGTGCTTACGGTGAAGCGGTATGTGACTTTTAATGAACGAAAACGTAAATTCAACTCGTATAAACGCCTAAACATTTTATTATGCACAATCTTGGGGAGGGATGCTCAGAGTGTAACGGTACAGCATTAGTATCGGATGGAGGTTGCTGCGCCTTAAGCTGTGCGGTGTAGATCAATTGATCACTTCCTAAATTTAAGCGTCGTTGCAGTACCTTTGTTTCTGCGAGATAAAAAAATGTCTGCCTCGTTTTATTTCGAATGCAATATTTGCGTTTGAATTGGTCGTTGAAAGAAGTGCTTACGGTGAAGCGGTATGTGACTTTTAATGAACGAAAACGTAAATTCAACTCGTATAAACGCTTAAACATTTTATTATGCACAATTTTGGGGAGGGATGCTCAGAATGTGACGGTACAGCATTAGTATCGGTTCATGAAGTGTTAAAAATATTTTAGTTCTCGCTGCAGTTTTAGTAGCTTGCTTTAACAGGGACACAACTCCATGTGAAGTAGCCGCTGTCGCATGGTGTGCCCGTTATCGAGATTTTTGTCACCGCGTTTCATACCAACGCGTGCATCCACTGCTGCACCCAATATTAAAATCATCATGCAGCGTACGCAAGTGAAGGACATTCGTAAACGTGGCGCAGAAACATACGTGCCGTTGTTCCGTTAGCGCTTCCTGGCCTTCCAAGTTCTGTGTGCGCAGACGTATCGATCTTTCAATGCTCAATCGGTCTGCCATGACTACAGAATTTCGTATATAAACCAACAGTCTACAGACCACAGTCCCTATTAAGATCACCAGCACACCTCCGCCGCCCTCCCCCATACGGGTGCGCGCTAATGTGCTTCTTTCTGCCTGGATCCGCAACTGTTACGTAAACATTTTAAAACGTCGAGTGAAGGTAATATTGAGCAATCGTCAGCATTGCTTAATAACCAATATGCCCGAGGAATTATCCCTGTAAAAAACACACTTTTTTAGCAAATCTATCATGTCGTAGCCTGAAAGGTGAACATCACGGCCGCTGTCAATGAAGGCAATACTGTAAATGTGCCATCACTGTCTGCTTCACTCTGAAAAACGGCAGTCTAGCATTTATGAATGCGGGGCCACGCCATTACCCATGTTCCCTTAGTGGACTCCGGGAAACAAAAGCATCGCACCACCCGCGAAGGTGATGATGGCTCTGTACAATTGCCTAATGCTCCGTTCTCTGGTGGACGAAGAAGCTTGCCAACATTATTGCCATTTCCCGACTCTAACGAAAACTACAAAATTCCTGTACGCCCTATAGATTCCAGATCCGCCCGTGCTCATACACTGCACATGGTGTTTTACCATTTAGCTTAAAACCCACCGTGTGTACTCGGCTGAACAATGGCAGCGCACGAGTCAGCTAAAAAGCATGTCCTTTCATTAAAGTTTGAAATGAAAATGGTAGGACCTCATTATAACTCCTTCCTTAGATCTCACGGCAAAATTCCGAACACAGCAATATTTTGCTCAACTTGCACAGAACATGCCTAAAGCCCGGGCTACATGGTGCGTTTTTCGCCTGCGAATTCGGTGGAACGAACATTCGCTCTTGAGAAGTTCGCTATGCCTCGAAATGTCGTCTACATGGGGCCTGCGAACGTCACGATTTTCGCACTTCAGAAACACATTGTTTGCAGACCGAATTAGGTCTGCCACGAGCAAAGCTTGTTGTGATGTTAAAAAATAAGTTTTGTTGTACTGTCCACGGAGCAAGGTCGTGGTACTGTCTACTGCAAAACAACAATCTACTGTTGTTTTGCAGTAAATATGAGTTTATTATCGATTTCATTTAACAATTGGCAATTATTTTTCGATATACGCACACATACCAGAGAAGACATACACAGCAAGCAACCCTGGGTTCGCTTGTTGTGCGTGCCTAGCTCATTTTGGTGTACCTCAGACGGGACTTCTTCGGTTCTTATGTACTTCTTCCGAACTGCTGTGATGTTCGCGACATGCGCGGAGACCGATTAAGCATTCGTTAAAAACGGCGCGCGACAAGGTGTTGTGATTCTTGTGAACACGTGTACGTTTGTGTTGGTTCGCCCGCGCTTACGCCGCTCGTATGCAAGGCACGTCATCCGGTTGCTAAGCGTGCAAATGGTGATGCCGTGACGTGCCCGTGATGTTCACCTAGTTGTGTTCCTATTGGCCGCAAGTTCCGGCCCTTCTAGCGCCGCCACGCCACACGAGCGGCGTTCGCCGGGGATGCTCGATCGTTCCAAACATTTGGCACTTTGCCGCAGCAACGAAAAAGCTCGTTTGCCGCACGAGCGGCGCCGCATCTGCGAATTCGCAGGGAAAATCGAACAATGTAGAACGGGCTTAACCACAGAGTATGGCCAGACACCGCCGTCTTTGCGTAATTATGTTATCTTGCTGAATTTAAAGCTCGATACAGAATTTAATGGTCAATTTGAAGTGACTTACCCTACCTTATCCAGGAGTGGTACCTACGACTAAAGGGAATGACCTCCCCAGAAAAGTTACTGGAGAGTGCACGTCTTCAGACAGCCTATAGGGCATTCATGCACGAAGCATTGAATACTTGCAGAGAATAATGCAACTATTTCAGAACACAATGGGGGAGCTCATTACAGCAGACTCGACATTTGGGCTGGGCCGAAATGTGAATCAGATTCACTATGTTACAAATTCACTATGTTACAACTTCCCGAAGTCCTGATAGAAGCTACGCGATGGATTGCATTGAGACCAAAAACATCAGCGGAAATTTTAACTGGCATGGCTTAACAAATACCGATGGCTCAATTATACAACTTTGCGTGAGGGCTAATCCTGCCATGTTCGTGTAATTTTCACCGTTAATAGCGCTGTTCTTGTGCGGGATGGCTATGTGTTTATATAGGTTTAGTATTTGCTGAAATTTTTGCTAGTGATATAACGCTTATGGTAGGCATAATACATAGCCTGTCGTTTTCTTCTTAAAATAAGACCTGCGCTCACATAACCCTAAGGGCATGAATTCGACTGCACAGAATGAGCTTCATTGGCCATGCACTGAAAGCTGCTGTACGGGCGTAGAATGATTATATGCAAAAAAAATTATTCTGCATTTTGGACAAGGAGAACTAAATAAAAAAACTAATTCTTACGGCCTACGTCATTGTATTGCGGGTCTCACACTCATCATATTCCACACGTTGAAATAAAGCAAGTAATCACATGAAACTATGGCTTTTTAATGCAATGCCTGCACAAGGTGCCCGTGCGTGCAGAATACGTCCCGTATCACGGGAACAGATTTGGACCACGCGCTCTGCGGACTTTCTCCAAGTTTACAACTTTACCTCGCGCAAATACCATCATAATCAACACCAATATCATGAGAGACCCTAAAGGGGCCATATGAAGACAAAATACAGCCTCGTTGAATTTGGTAGAACTGGCTTTGGTACCTCACACGCTCCCTTCCAGTCACAGACGTTTTTCAACCGAAGCAATGCAACAAATATCAATAACTCATATTTAGCGCGGCAGTGACGTAATATGGGCAGGAGTGATGTATATAGGGCAGCACTAAAAGGTAGTCATGAGTGAGTTAACTTCGCGTCAGAATTCAAATGATAGGATCAGTGGAGGCCACTCTACAACCGCGCAATCATGTTCCTTGGCAGTGGCTTAGGTCGTTGGGCGCCAATCGTACGAACGAGATCCTGTGATGTCATATAGAAATCGCGGGAAAGTGGGTGGGTATTCGCCACGGCTTTATATGTTCTATTTAATATCTCTACTATTCATTTGAAGTCGGCGATAAAACTGGTATCATGGTTATCAGGACAATGCAGTCTTTTTAATGAACAAAACATGTAAACTACCGCGCTTTTTTTTTCATTGAGTTGGGGAGGGGGTGGCTTGAGAACAACCTTAACCCCCCCCCCCCCCCTGAAAAAAAATCCTGGCTACGCGCCTGCCATCCAGGATGCCCAATTTACAGGCGCAGGGAAAGAGGGTTTCTCCATTCGGCCGAGGAAAGAATAAACGCTCACCCTGTCTAACCAACGACAAAGGTTGGGAGTGAGAGAAACAAAGAAGCTCATTCTCTACCTCCTGGCACTGTTGGTTCCATTCGGTCACCCGTGGCTCTCCTCTGTGGATTTCTATCCCACTCCATTCGAAGGAATATAATTGTGCTCACCTTAACCCGCAATGTGCACCGAATGCCTACCGAACATCTTCCCATTTTTCTGTCTGTTGGAAATTTTTATTCAATGCGTTTTTCTTCAGTACACTGTCGATAAGCGTTCTTGCTTCTTTCATGTGTCGTTTTATTTGCCTTGCATTTATTTAATTTCAGATCATTTACATCATGAACCGGATATTTCAAAAGTAGTTTCGGATTTCAAAATAACTGTACATTTCGGGGCAGTCATAATCAAACATTTTTTTTAGTTGAGTAATTGTGTTTATTTCGTACTCAGAGGTTTTGCAATTTCAATGCTCTTACTTTTTTTGTCGGAGAAGCTGCCTCAGGAACTTTTCAGGCAGCCGCAATGTCGGGTCCAGACAGGTGCCTGTGGCATTATTTTCACCCGTTGGATAGCAATGGCAAGAGCTTCTGCAATTTCCCGGCCCGCACTTGTCCGGGTTGCACTGAAATAAAAGGGTGAAATTCGTCTTCAAAATTTTCTAGATTGTTATCTTACTGATTGCACTCAAAAGGATACTATGCTCCCAAAATCATGGCACACTATGTCCGGAGCCATCGTTGACCTCTCGCCTAGTAACGCGCTACCGCAGGTGGAAGCCTCCCTGCGAGCGCAGCTGTGACGCCTCTCCACACCTAATCACGTGGCGTGATGTGCCACATTTACACGGCAGCAGCTCAAGGTCACTGCGACACGATGAATGACCTTGGGAGACTTGTGGTAATAGAGTTTTCGCCTTAAAATTTATTACCCATTTCACCCCATGAAGGTGCTCGACCAGCGAGGCTGTACTGGCGAAACGACGCACATTTACATCACATTTTAGAGGAACGTTTTGCGTCACCGCACGCACATTTTATAAAATAAGAAGCACGGAGTGTGATTTCACCGAAAATCTCAAGCATTATGCAGTGTCCAAAAACCACGTTGTCTCAGTTGGGACGCGTCAGCACGTAAGCCGCGGCCACCAAAATAAAAAAAAAGAAAACTTGTCTGCTCCGCCAAGTGCGCAAGAGTCGTTCGCGTGTTGGTAGGATAGCAGGACACCACGTGTCGTGCACACGAAATGCCTCTTACAACGCATTGGAAAGTGACCTTGAATCACCCTTGTGTCCACACAAGCAATACAACAACCCAAGGAAAGCGAAAGTGAAACAATGCCTTTCTAAATGGGTATAGGATGACTTAGTATTACCGCACTCAACTATTGTAGACAAAAATTGTGATGGAAGAATTAACGATTAGTGATCGGTACTAATGACTAGTCAAGTGGGGTCCCATCGGGTGGCTTAAGATCATGCTGCCTGCCCACACTGCGGCGGATCGCGCCTGCCACCGAAGAGACCTTCAACGGCGACTACCATTTCTTCCCGTGTCTACCGTAGAAGAACTGTTGGTGGAAAAAGAGGACCGCCGCCACGCCACGCGTGCTTTACTTCCACCGCGAGGAAATCACATCGCCCGTGGGATCGTTCGCTGGGAAGAGGTCTTGCTTCGGAGGCTTCGAGTTGGGGTGGCGTTATCACCAGCAGTTACTCACGCTTGGCCGGCCCGATACCACGCCCCGTTTGCGGACACCTGCCCCTTCTGTGTGACTCCTGCGCCAGAACCTGACGTTGAAAATCTGTTGTGGACTTGCTCAGGTCTTAGAAATGCCAGAATTCAACATCTCCGAGGCACAGGGCTCCATCCTGGGCGACCCCTAGAATTTAAGCGTTGTATATGGGGACCCCATTGCCGGTCTCTTCTTGGCTTTTTGCGTGCAACTTGTGCAATGTGACCTTTAAACCTTCATGTTACGCTGCAGGGCAATCTTTCGCAATTAAAAAAATTAGTGAAGTTAAGGTGGATCCAAAAATTCAAATTTTGTGTGTTTAAAGCAACACTTAGGCCATCGGCGCGCCGTAGCGGAGCTCCGAAGTTTTTTAAATAGCGATTGTATGACCTATGGCATCAATACTATATATATAACACATCTGCAAGTGATCTCTCTTTCGCGAAGAAACGCAAGGATATCCACCGATAAAGGTCAGGTGGGCTGCTGGGTGAAGGCCTGTGCCTGGCAGCTGTCGCTCTCTCCCCTTTTCCAGTGAACGGAACGTTCATAGCAGGTGCTCTGTACTATCAACTTCCACAGGAGCTGTGCAGAAGGGGCAGTTCTCGGTGAACGGGGCATCATAGCGTGGTGGCCACGCCCGGGTGACCGCGGGAGAGTCGGCTGCACCCACACAAAGTCTTCGCTCTAAAACGTCCTCTGTGCGAGCGAGTTTACTGGGGAGGTCCGTTCCACACGGTGGGATTAGAGGTCGTTTTCGGGGGAGATCTTCTTTCTGTTAGAGAAATTGTTCTGGGGATTGATTTTCAGTAATGGTTACAGTCGTGGAACGATTGTGTGGTGGCAGGCACTATCCGCAGCAAAGTCAGCGGGGGGCGTATTTCGCCGGACCCGCGAGAGCCGAAGAGGGAACGGGTACCTAAAGGTTGCTTCTCGACCGCGGTGCGTCCATCGCAAGAGGCATTGCACGCTTTCAGCAACGCCAATTCCACGTTTTGGTCACTAATTTCCCCGAGGTGTCACGAAGCCAAAGATGACGCAATTGTCTAGAAGGCAAAAACAAGTTTATTGGAGCGAACTTGTGCTCCCCTAAAATCTCAAAGAATACTCAGGCAGCGAAGCAGCAGTCGTCAAAGTAACTTGAGCCGGTGAGGGTCGGCGATTCGAATGACGCGGCGTCTGCTCTGCGGGCATTTATCTTTGGGCGCGGGTGTTTCTCGAACTGTCAAATTACACTGAGAACGCTGTAGATAAAAGAAGACTATTCTAGGCCGGTGGGGATAAGGCGAAACATTCTCCCTATAAAATGAGATAACCCGTGCGACATAACAAAGAAAGAATGAAACTTGCGCTTCACTTAGGACGCAGATAACATAGCCCGGCTCAGCCGGCGTTAAAAGCAAAAACACAAATAAACAAATCGGATGAATGGTTCGCGGCAATATCATGAATGCCCCTCGACAGAGATGAGTTGCTATTTACTCGACGTAAATCACGTATGGCCGCCGTGGAGTCTTTATACATTTGTGAAGTACAGTCAAATCTCGTTTTTACGAACCCTACAGTAAAGAATTTCTGAAATTTACGAATATTTTTAAAATCCCCGCCCGATTGTTTGTATAATCAATGTAAAGATATTTCGGACCTACGACTTTCAGTATAGCGCATATTTGAGAATAACGCATGTACTTAATTTTCTCTTTTGTAGTTGAGGAACATCATTATTACGAATTCGGGTACAGTAACTGCGCCGCAACTCTGGAGTGAAAGAGAAACCGCCGTTCCTGTGTGTGTTCCTCCAAGTGGAGTAGATATCATCATCACCATGTTGACTGCCAATTGCTAAAGCCACTACAAAGCTGTAGTTTAATATGCAGTAGCCTAACCAGTCTAGCCGCCTTTGACCATTTTTTCTTTTAGCTTTCGGTGTCAGTCGGTGGCCCGTCGGTGGGTCGGTCTTTGTTCTTGCTATATACGTGTGCGGACGGCTATTCTTAATGCGTATCAGGCTTCCCGAGTACTCTCACAGCCAGGACCGTGTAAGGCCCTGCATTTCCACCAAAATCTAGATATCGCAAAAGTTCAACCCCGTAATCGCTATAATGGCGAATATGGAAATAACTTGTCTCACGAAATTTTGAAAATCTAAAAACAAGACAAATATTAAAAAAAAACGAAAAATACGAAAACATGTAACGCCCTGCATTTCCGCAATAATGCAGATTTCGCAAAAGTTCTGCCTGTAATCGTTATACTAAAGTAAATGGAGATAATTGGTCGGACAAAATTATGGAAATCTGAAAATAAGAAAAATATTAGAAATTACGGAAAATGGCGAAACGTATAACCCATTCATCTCTAAAATAATGGTGATTTTGCAAAAATTCCAGCTGTATCGTCGTAATAGCATAAATTGAGATAAATGGTCGAACGAAATTTTGAAAAGTTGGAAAAATAGGAAATATATAAAATAATGACGCAACATGGCGAACCGTGTAACGCCCTAAATTTGTACAGTATTGAGGTTTCGCGAAAGGTCCAAAAGTAGTCATTATAATAACGTAAATGGAGATAATTCGTTCGACAAAATTTTCAAAAACTAATAAATAGGAAAAATATAAAAAAATAACGGGAAATGGCAAAACGTATAACGCCTGGAATTTCCACAGTAGTTCAGATTTCGTGAAAGTTTCACCTGTAACCGTTACAATAGGGTAACTGGAGATAATTTGTCCAACAAAATTTTGAAAAACTAAAAAATAAGAAAAGTATAAAATATTTCCGGAATATGGGGAACCGCGTAACGCACTGCATTTCCGCAATGTTGCAAATTTCGCGAAAGTTCCACTTGTAATCATTATAGTAGCGTAAATTGGGACAAATGGTCGAACGAAAATCTGAAAATAAAGAAAATAAGAAAAATATAAAATATTTACGGGAAATGGCGAACCGTGAAACGCCCTGCAATTGGACAATAATGCGGATTTCGTGAAAATTGAAATGTAATCATTATAATAACGTAAATTGAGATAATTGGTCAGGCAAAATTTTGAAAACAAACAAATGAGAAAAATATTTAAAAATGCGGAAAATGGCAGCACGTATAACGCATGACATTTCCACAATATGGCAGGTTTCGCAAAAGTTCCATCTGCAATCGTTATAATAGCGTAAATGGAGATAATTGGTCCTATAAAAGTTTGAGAATTAAAAGTAAGAAAAACACAAAATAATTACGGAAAATGACGACCCGTATAACTCCTATTTCCGCAATAATGCAGATTCCGGTAAATTTCCAGCTGTTGTCATTATAATAGCGTAGATGGAGATAACTAGGTCGAACGAAATTAAAAAAAAAAGATAAATAACAAAAACACGAAAAATTCGGGAATAGAAAAATGTTATAAGGACCTGCATTTCCAGAATAATGCAGATTTTGCGGAAGTTTCACCTATAATCTTCACATCAGCATAAGTGAGATAAGTGGTAGAAAGTAATTTCGAAACTCTAAAAAATGAAAAAGAATATAAAAAGATACAAAAATTTGCGAAACACGTGACGCCCTGCACTTCCTAAATAATGCATATTCCGCGATGGTTCTACGTCTTGTCGTTATAATAGCGTGAATGGAAATATTTGGACGGACAGGATTTAGAAAAACAAAAAAATGTTGCCGAAAAAAACTCGCACTCAATACAAGCGGCAAAAGAATGCTACGAATTAGTAGCTAATTGGTTGAATTTCTGCAGAATTTTCGTTGTGAGTGATCTTGCTGCGGAGTTTTTGCGAGATCCAACGATGAAAGCAGACAGCGGTGCAGCCAACAAGAAGCGAAAGTAGTCATTGTCGCCACGGGAACGAAGACGTCTGTGAGTCACACAACACCGAAGATGTGGTAGTGTCAACAATTGATGTTTCAGTGCACATGAACGGAGTTCACACTTTCTTCGCTCGGTGCTACAATGTACCCGATGAGGTATTGCGCAGAGTGAAACCCGTCGTGCGCGCTGCACTCGCCAAAAGAAAATACGGGATTTCTTCAAATAAAGCTGTTTTGAATTGTGTGCAACAGCACGATTTGGTAGTTTGCGTGTCTGCACACGCGTGTACTGCTAAGGTACGTCATTTTTAGTCCTAGGTTTGAGCACTGGCTTATAACCGCAACCGCAACATTACCATTACAACGGTATTTTAAAAAAACGAATGATTTTGGGCAGTCCCACTTGATTAGTTATATGGAGATTAAATTTTACTGTAGTACCTCCAGGGGCTTGAAAAAGACCAGCAGTTAGTGCTTCTAAGCCGTCCCGGATGGCTCTAAGCACGGCCATCATAGATGGCAGGGGGCAGCATGTTGCGTAGAACCAAGTTTGACAGGCCACTGTGTAGGGAGGACTTTCCAGTGTTGTGGTCAGCACGTCGTCCTTGGCCCAACCGTCCACAAAAGCCTGCACCACCTGGGGTTGTAACTGCGCCGCCAGTACATCGCGTCCGGGAAAAGCGCGCCTGTATTTCCGTTAGATGGATTGTGCAGTCGCGTTAGTGGCTTGTTGTCAGTCACGCAGTGGTGTAGCCCGGCTGGCCTGGTAACGACGCAGGCTGGGGAGGTGGATAGTGAATGACTCATGTAATTACCTAACGCCACTGCCTCAGCAACCAAAGTTAGGGTGCTCATGCAGGCGGACCGACGCTGATGAACAAGCTCATCCAACGTGTTAAATTCCGGTTCTGGGATCTCCCACGTGGGCCGAAATCTGGATTAAGAGGATTAAGATCCGTTTTTGCTGTTCGCTTCCATATGAGAAGATTCATTGATTGATTGTACGGTTTAAGGCGCCCACGCAACACAGGCGATGAGGCGCGACGTAGTGGAACGTTCCGGGTTAATTTTGACCACCTGGGGATCTTTAACGTACACCGAAATCTCGTACAGAGGGGCGTTTTCGTTTTTCGCCTCCATGAGGAAAGCGGCCGCAGCGACCGCGAATCGAACCCTCGGCCTTGTGCTCAGCAGCGCTACGCCTTAGCCACTGAGCCACCGCGGCGGGTCCACACGAAAAGCAGCGAACGTGACAAAATTGAACCCGCGTCCTGGGGCTCAGCAGTAAAACGCCTCAGCCACTGAGCCAGCGCTGATGGTACTCAAGATACATAAAGATGTGGGGTATATTAGGGCACAATAGTACGCGTTGATTTTGTCTTTAAAGCACGTAAGCATGGAGACTTAAATTCACCTAGAAGCTGTGCGTGTTTTCGAGTCACATCTTTGGGTAGAGCCTAAGGTTTTTTCTTTTTTTTCCATTTCACAGCAGCCCCCCAGGGGCAATTTAAGTGAAATAAAGACGTGAAACAACAACAACAACAACAGTGCAGCAGGACAGAACATCAAAAAGAGTGTGTGCCAAAGCCAATCAACCTATGAATGGCATGCCTTTTTTGGAAAATTACCAATAGCGAGTTTCTATTCATTTTTTCACATCACGCACAGCTGTAACGCAGGGCAGGGGTACACCAGCATTTAGGTGTGTTCAAGGACTGCACGGGAAGAAGACTGCATCTACCTTCTCTACCGCCCCACTTGAAGCCTTACTTGTGAAGTCCTGAAAATGCTTCCAATCATCGAATAATTTCTAGCTGGAGCCATTTCTGGGCTGCTCAGCAGACATTTTTTGCTAGCTACTTATTAAGGGTCCACCGAGAGGACGACGATCATGACATTAAAAGCGACTGTCCTACGAAGTAACACATACTCCTCCTGTTTCTATAAGGTTGATTATCGAGCGTTGCGTACCGACCTTTTTCGGAGCACCACGAATGCGAGTTAATATTTACCATCGGTGGCTGCGATATTGTTTGCGCTTGCGCAAGCTGAAAATTATTGGGATAAATAGACGCGCAACTTGGACGGGCAAAAAAATCAAAGACAGCTTGCACAACGATGCAAGCGGGATGTCAAAGCAGAGCAGCATTCATTTCACTAAGCTTAACTCGATGAGGCCCATATATGTCACCAAGGAAGAAGAAAGACCAGTACACCGACCACAAGTTATTTCGAGTTTAAAAGAAATCAACGTTCCGCCTTCCACATGGAAGCCTTGGTCACAATAAAATTTTGACGGGAAATAATCGCTTTAAGTACGTTTCACAACGCTGCGCAGGCAAGTTGCGTAGATTGGCGGCAAATTTACGGCGTTCTTATTCAGCGTGTGTTCCGTCGTCTGTATGTGAAGTGATTCCAGTAGCAGGCGTGAGGTAGCATTCCTTTCTTTTGCGAGGACACGTGCAGCAGACCAATTGATTGTGTGCGATGTGGTATCGCAGTGCTCGCCAAGGTGCACTCACACAGAGAGGTACCCAGGAGTTGTATACGTCATTCCTTGTGCAGACTGCCATTACGCGCATATTGGCGAGTCAGGAAACTTTGCGAAGCGCCTGTAACAGCATCGAATGAACCAGGTGTCGACAAGTGCCCTTGCCGAGCACTCTGACCACATCACACACAATCAGCTGCCCTGCTGCACGTGTCCTCGCAAAAGAAAGGAATGCTACCTCACGCCTGCTATTGGAATCACTTCACACACAGACGACGGAACACACGCTGCACAGGAACGCCGAGAATCTGCCGCCAATCTAGGCAAAATCCCTATGCAGCGTTGGGAAACGCAGTTAAGGCATCTATTTCCGTTCTAGACTTTATTGCGACCAAGGCTTCCGTGTGGAACCTGAAACGTAAATTTCTTTTGAACTAGATATTACTTCTGGTTGGCCTCCTGGTCTTTCTTCTTCAAAATGCATCCCTACCAGACGGGCTTTCGTCAAACCCTTGACTTCATGTCCCGAAAGACCATTTATCCTTCGTATATATGGAGCTTGTCAGCAGAAGACCAAATAAAATGTTAAATAACTTATGGAAGTGTGTTGTTTGTACAGTGCCTTCGTCAACTTCATCGTATACCGCCGCACAGTCTTCGTCCAGCGCTCTCTTACCGTTGAAGACCTGTACTACGTCTTGTTCTACTGGGCGATTTCATTCTTTTTTGGCAGCGCAGCGCACTTCATGATAAACCGCCTCTTTTTCCGGCGTCCGTATGTTCTTTGAACCCCGCCTATCCCCAATACGTGCGGCACAGGGTAGGAGAAAGAGCTGTGTGGCTGTGTCGCCGCCGCCGTGGCGACTCCGGTTTTGTGAGCGCTGGTGGCTGCCTCTAGCCGCGCGGAGAGAGTGACATAAGCCGCAGGCGACAGTCGTTTGATAGGCGGCGTTGTTTGCTCAAACGCTGACTGGCACGTGCGCTCGTTATTGTTTCTTTTCTTTTTGCGAGCCTCTCACGTGCCGCAAGCACACGCGCAAGCCTGGACGACGCCGGGCACTCCTCACGCGATACACGATTACACCCGCTCCGTATTTTCTTGGTATTTTTTCTGTTTATCGACGGGACAACCCATACAGCTCTGGAGTTAAAATTTGCGCAGCTTGCAAGCAGCAGAGCTGGCGGCTTTTCTCCTTTTGTTGGAGACTCGGCTGTTCCACCTCACATTGATTTCCGAACTTACCGATGAACGTTTTTCACGACTGGCAGGTCCAGATCGTTTTAAAAAGTCCGCAGGCTTCCACACCCCTTCCAAAGTGGACCGCGTCAGCACGCGCTGTAACCTGCGGCAATTGGCTTCGCGAACGCGGTTTCTGTAGCGCGAACTCGGCGTCTGTGCTCCCCACTTTATGTGCAAACGCACATGAACTGGCGAGGAGAACAGCACGCCAGAGGTCACACCACGAGCGCTGGGCAGAGTCTTCTCGAAGGTCGAGCTGGCCGGCTCCGGGCTCTGCGCACGAGGCGCACAGTCACGTACACTCGGTATATTTGCTTGGTTTCTTTTTGCGAGATCCTCACTTGGCGCGAGCCCACAAGCAATCCTGGATGACGGCGCTGTACAGGAGCCTTTATGCCATGTATTGAGCAGTGACATCACTTCTTCACGGGCGTCGGTGAGGCTCGGCGGAGCCATACCTAGGCTAGCAAAACGAGCACAAAGCTATGGACAGCTGCGCCAGGAGTTGCTAGGCAACGCGACGCGATGTCATTGTCCCGCGAGGCTTTTGGTGCGCACGACGGCTAACGGTCGGCTTAAACAGCTCTGCTGTGAACCAGCAATCAGCCCTAGCGTGTTCGTTATTTCCTGCAATACTACAACGAACTAAGCAAAAAACAGGAGCGCGGTGGCTACGCTTCGCTGAGCGCACGTAAGACGATGAAGATACCCACCCGCTTCAGGCAACGCCAATGGCGGTTGTAGCTATAGTCCCATGAACTGCCCCTGAAAAAAAGCAATGCGTTTTAAATTCCAGAAAGCGTACTTACACAACATTAGTTTCGATTTATAAACCACCCTTTTTCCACATTTGCCCTGTGATATCCGAACTCTTGAGGGTTCTTATTCGAATAAAAGTTTTGAGAACCTTTGGAATAACCATATTAAAATTACAAAATATGTCTTAAGCATTGCGTTGGTCAAGTGAGTAATCACGAAAACTTCTGCTTGTTCTTACCCTGCAGTGTCGACCAAGTGGGGAAGAGACCGCCGCCGCGCGGTTGGTCAGTCCTCGCGCGGCTGCGTCCGCCGTCTCGTTGCGGTTGGGGAGACCGTCGCCCACGTTGCCTCTGATGTTGGTGTGCGCCGGGAACCACCGAAGGTGGGTGGCCGGCACCGCTGCATTGATCACCGCACTGCACTTTACCGCGCGCACTGCACTTTCACATACGTTGTTCTTGGCGTAGTTCGCGATGGCCGTGCGCGAGTCACTGAGCCCCTGCCGAGCTCCGCGACAGAGGGAGGCCATCGCGAAGACAACGATGACGAAGACGACAACGACGACGTGGAGTGGGACCCGGAGCCCCTCCTCACGTACGGGGAGGTGCTGGAGTGGTACCGGCTCGGCCGGCGCACTGCTCCGGCGCCCCACCCGGAACTAACACGACAGCAGGCAGTGCTACTACGCCAACTACAAACACAGTCAGTGATCACGCCGGCGCTCGCGCGTCACGTGTGCCCGGACGTGTACGCCAGTGACGTGTGTAGTGTGTGCGGGCAACATCGCGCAACTCTGGCCCACATCCTGTGGGACTGTGCAGTGCACCCCGTGGAAGCTGCCGACCTCTACGGCCGGCTGCCGGACACCATAACGAGTGCCGTCTATTCGACGGACCTGAACGCACAAACTCTAGCCGTCCAGCAGCTCGAGGCTGCTCTCGCCAGGCAGAAGCGGAGCGAGTCGCAGACGGGGGGGAAAGGGACGAACTCCCGAGTACCTTTCGCGCACTGCTCACGCCGACACCGGCGGGGCCTAGTCCCGAGGACGTCGTGAACGTGGGTGGGATGTGGAGGCTCTGCGCATCCCGACCTCCCACTCCCTGCTGGCCTCAAATAAAGTCTTTCTCTCTCTCTCTCTCTCGACCAAGTGGTTGAGAATAAGCATGACGATGTGTATGTGTTTTGTTTGTTCTAAGTCTGTTTTAGCGGAAAATGAGAACTGTTGGTGTTTACGGATACCGGGATAACTTAAAACGCAATTTGTTTGCGTACCCAGGCTGTACCTCGGCTGTGACAGGCACGTTATTTAGATATTGTGAGGGTCGTTACCGTGACCCGCTCTGTAAGCATGAGCTGTTTCGTGTTCCGACACCGCCGCTGCCGGCTGTGCGCATGCGTTTTGAGCAGCTGGTTCGCGCATGACCAAGTGACTCGCCGCGTGAATGCGAGCTTGGCCATGGATGAGAGCGGGCCCGGCCGTCTTCTGGAACTAGTGCATAGAATTTTGGCATGGTGAGTGGCAAAGTAGGCCATTGTTTTTTGAGAACATGCCTTGGACCACAACCCCGGCCAGGTATCTGGGCATACCACTTGATAACTACCAGGACGCTAGAGAGTACTGAAGCGGAGACACATATAGAATTAGAGAGAAATTAACACAGCGGGGGGGGGGGATCTGTCAATGTTTGCCTGTGCATCAGTATGTAATGTGTTTGCCGTTGCCACGGTATGATACGTCCTTCAGGCGATTTGTATGTCAAAAAGTAACATACAAAAGGTGCACAGAGTGTTCGGGGTTTTTTTGTGCATCTCAAATTGGGAGCGCATGAGTCGAACTAATTTGTTTCACTCGGTGCAAAGTGGCGGATTAGGACTGGAACATTTGCTTATCAAGACAAACAGTTTCTAGGTTTATGTTTCCGAGAAAGCAGAGAGATTGCTTTCTACGTAGTGTGGTACAAGTCCGACTATGTGAAGTTATTCCAGACTATGTAGTTTACACTACTGAAATCTACGGTGTACGTGTGTGTGGGTTCTTGCACGAAGTCATGGATGCTTTTTTGGATTTTGAGAGTTAGGTTTACCTCGGAGTATTTGAATAGTGTTCCGCGGGTGCGTTTGTACAAAATAAGATTGATGTGTGTCTACCTGTTCCGGTTTATCGTCAGTTGAATGCAGTAGGTTCAAGATAAAATGTTCTGAAAAGAGTTAAACGAATGCCCGTAGATTCATCCGTTAAATCTTTATTCTTTAAACATCATAGCGGCACATTACCAGTAAAACCCTGGCTGCAAGAAAAAGGACTATATGTACACCCATGGACACTTAACGGCCGCTTATGTATCAAGGTCGAAAAAAATGAGCACATCTTTCTGGACTGTTGGGATGCGGTGTTCCACTGGGACATCTTCAAACGAACCTTGAAAAAAGACCTACCATTACCACATGATGGAATTCGCTTTTTGCCCGTAAATAATGATGGAGGCGTACCCTATAATATCTTCACCGCCAATAGTCAGCATTCCATGTGGAAAACTCGCATGGAAGTTGAAAATGACTAAGAGGACGCTCGCACAGTGTGAGTACCTCATTGAAAGTGTTGCTTATATAAGTGGAAGAGTATAAAGTCATGCTGGAAGAATCTCAGTGGTTACCCATTCTGGATGTACTAGTGCAGTTTAAGATTTTTAATCCACCCTCTTCAACCGACTAATGGCTTGAGCTACTAATTTGTGTACTGTGCAGTGCGTTTTCTGTTCCCGCAAATGAGGCAACAAAGAAAAACAAATTACACAATCTTCCCGTAGGGGAACCCTGAGTAGTATGCGAAGCAGCCATGGGGTCGACTGAAGTTCCCATTAGTTTACAGTTCGTCGTTTCCGTTGACGTTCAGCTTCGCGTGCCTTCGTTGTATCTGTAGCTTCTTGGCGTAGTTTGAATGAGTGAAGGACATAAGGCGCGTTCGTAGCACCTGCGCCCATCTCGATTTGTAGCGCAGTGGGAAGAGCGCCACGTACCTCCCGTTGCGGCCAGACAGTCGTGGGATCGAAACCGGGCGCCGCCTAACTATTTCTTTTTATAGTGGACTGCGATGACGTCAGCCCAAATGCTGACGGGGCTGAAGAGACGCGCATGCGTAGTAGAGTTCGGACGGCGGACAACGACAACGAGGGAGGGAGGGACACAGCCCCGAGCATGAGATGCTTCGGATCTAAAAAAAATTCTCTGAGGGTTGCGCGGGATCTGGAGGCTTGGAGCCGTAGTCGCCAGGCGGCGTCTGACCACGCCGCGGATATCCCGTGGCGAGCAGTTTGCCTCGGAAAACGACGGAAGCAAGACCACAACAGTAGACAAAGGCAGGCCATTGACGAATAGTAGAATACACACAGCTAAATCAGAGGTTAACCAAGTGACACTAAGATCTACAACAATAAACCAAGCTTTCGCTTCGCATACCCAGGGTTAGCTGAGCTAGATAAGCCTATTTTTTTCGTCATTCAGAAACCCCCGCCTAACTGTATACAATTGCCCTAACACAATGATCTGCCATGGAATGATTTGTTCAAGCTCTCTTTCCAAACCATGCCATTTTACAGTTTCAGTTCGGATACAACAAATACTTTGCGAGGAATAACAAGTGGTTTTACTCTGCTATCTCCACGTTATCTCGGCAATATGCGCATTTCTGTTCTAAAAGTGACAATAGTCTTGGTGTTTTAGGGCTTCCAAGTTTTAAATAGAGGTAATCCTAAAAAAGTCTATTAAACATCGTGGGAAGACCATGTCAGCACAAATACTAAAAAAATTTAACCCTGTACCAGCTAGTCCGAAATCTGCTGCAACTGCGGAGCTGTGGTTCTCATGTGTGGGCTCTAATGTCAACACGCGCTCACCAGAGAACAGCAGCACCGTCGCCGCGCGAATTCTGCGGTTCGCGCAAAGGAATCAACAGTTAACAGTGAATCAGCAAAGAATCAACAGTTAAGAAACCCGATCTCGCGTTAGAACTGCGCCTTCCATTGGTGGGCCTGGCAACCTGGTGCTATTCACTCTAAGAAAAAAGGTGGTCGAAAGGGAGTCCCGGCCACCACGACACCACCACGACACCTTCTTACGCTTGGTGAGTCTGGAGAGAGTCGCAAAACAGAGTCGTGATTTCTGCGACAGTTCTCGACTCGGTTCGCGGCACAACTTTGCGGGAAAGGAGAGATGATACGAGAGCGTAGAAAACAAACAAACAAAAAAGATGCCGCTCATACTGGTCGCCCCAGGTGTGACGTCAGGCGTCTCGCGTTGCCCGCGAGCAGGCGTTGTGTCGTCGACATGCTCGCGGAGTGAAATTTTTTGACCTGCCTGCGGACTCCGTTTTGGTTCTTTGTGTTGTGGCAGTTAGAGTGGTGTTTCGTAACTACGTGGTCTCGCTGTTCAGTGTCGTGACAATTTTACAGTGCTTTTGCAGGACAGCGTCCGCGGTAATGGAAGATATACGCACGGAGCTGCGGCCACACAGCAACTGCATCTGATAGAGGTAAGCGAAGTATTCAGCGCGGCGAGAGATTTTCCCTCGTGAAAAAAAACTTCGCGCGCTATTTCTGCAAAGAAGGCTCAAGTGTGTAAGATATGCTGCTTGAATGCTATGCGGACAGTCGTGTCGGAAACGTCCAACCGCATTTCTGCGTGAGTGGCAGGTTTTCAACGGCCTGAGTATGCGAACAGGGCAGCATGACCGTTGGCGCGAGCCGCCGCCGATGGCTCACCGACGATGAAACGGTGACCTTAACGCGCTGGCCGCTTCATAGCCAAGGAGCAGTAAAAGTTTGTTTTACTTCCTCTGGCCCTTTTATTGAAGACGGTAGTCTTTCTTGGGCTACTTAAACCCAGAAATTTTGGTCTGTCTGCATGTTTGTCTGTCTGTGTCTCGATTCAGCTGCCCGGCCAAAGTCAACTAGAAATCGCGCAATAGTCTTATATACTAACAGCCAAATGTAAACGTCTAGCCCGGTTTATATGTTCATACGCGTCAACTTTGTTGAACAAGAACAAGACATTACGCAAACAGAAGACAGGAAATTTGTACTGAAGGGATATTTACAGTGTGAACACTGTAAATTGATTTTCACTAAATGAATTCCTTGATTGAAATTTCATGGATGCTTGGTTTTCGGCAGCAAATGATGTTCTACATCTACTGCAGAAAACCGCCGCCTGCTGTTGCCCTCGCCACCTCCTGGCGGCATACAAAAAATCACGCAGCAACAGCAACGAAAGGTTCCACTAGCTAGGTTCCACGTTCTGCTTGGAACGCACGTGGAGCACAGCAACGTGGTTCTATGCGGCTCCTGCACTGCCCAGGGGGTGCTGTGAAACCGGTTTCCGGGCAGTACAAAGCTGCGGGGGGTCCCATAGGATCGCGTGTTGACAGAAGCAAAATGAGCTCGATACTGCCGATTGTTTTGCTATACGGTCTCCAGACCACACCGACGCGTCCAATCTCGTCCGGCAATCAACTTGGCATTGGGAAAAAAAGCTTTGCAGCTCTAAATACGTTTACAGCGCCGACGAAAGTGCTGCGATGGTGACGGCGCTCTGCCACTCGCCGATTCACCGATCGATGGTCGTATGAAGTGAAATTTGAAGTGAAAGCTTCTTGTTTATACTAATACGTTTAGTGGCAAGGACATTTCAACAACAGGCGATCAAATAAGAACAGTAACGCAATCGGCGATGATCGCGCCTAAAAGCCAACGAGTCTCGCGGACCACAGGCTCGTCCGCTCCGGTGAGCCGTACTTTTGCGCACCTGCGCACTTATGCGTGTATTTTCAATAAACACTGCTGGTTTTCGTCATCGTTACGAATTCACATTGGAGCGCTAACTTGCCGTTTATCCCGTGCCTCAGTCACAAAATGCAGCGAGCGTAATAAGATCAAATATGTTCGTGATTCTAAAAGTAGTGGCCGTAAAACAAAGTGGTCGGGCGAACTGAGTGGCCGTTGCGTTTCCTTGATGCTCTCATCGTATTTAGTTACGCTGTTGCATCATATATTCCATGTTCGCTCTTAATAGACTAAAGTAAATAGGCAAAGTTTCGAGGTGTAGTGCCGAGTTGCATGAAGTCGACACGGCCGAGGGCTGGATGGCAAATCGGGTGGGAGAGGAAGGGGGGGGGGTGGTGTCTTTGAAGGAAAAAGATTAAAATCAGCGAATTGACAATAATATTTGACAATAATCTGACGAAGTGTGAAGATGGGGGATATTGAAACTGGAAGCGATAAATTTTGATCTATTATTGCCTCGCCGTCTAATCCCTTTTGAGGACAAAACTGGCGTGTCAGCGTTCATATTAGCGACGACCCCTGCACCAGAAGATAACGAACACAGCCAGTGACGATCTTATGTAAATATTTGGGCCGTGCACCGTGTATGCAACTGTGTTATGTTACACATCTAAGCAAGCAATGGAATTACGATTCAGTGCTTGATTCGCGTCATTTATTGCGCTCAATTTGTTCATTTCATGCTGCTTGATTCGCGTCCTTTACTGCCCTCACTTTGCTTATTTGATGGTATTGCCTCACCTACTCGCTAGTATACGTGTACCCCGCCGTTCGTAAACCGTGTGGCGCAAAACGCGAAGCAAGAATCATTTCGTTTGCGAAAATACGAATTTTCCACTCGTTTTCGCGGCGTTGCCAGGCCAGCAGTGTCCGCCGAATAGGCTGCGCTCCTCGCGTCCGCTGGCATGCTCGTGCTGATGCGACCATTTAAATCTACTTCAGGCTCAGCAACGTTCTGTTTATGCTACTTGTAAACTTTCCTTTGTCGCCCTCACGCAAGAAGAACGAACGATAATTATCGTCAAGAAGTTAGACCACCCGACCTTACGATACTGCCCCACGCCGCGACGATCACGGCATTGATTGATTTTAGGGTTTAACGCGCCGACGCAACGCAGGCGATGAGGCGCGCCGTAGTGGAGGGCTCCGGATTAATTTTGACCACCTGGGGATCTTTAACGTGCGCCGAAATCTCGTACACACGGGCGTTTTTGCTTTTCGCTTCCATCAGAAAAGCGGCCGCCGCGGCCGGGAATGGAACCCGCGACCTCGTGCTCAGCAGCGCAACGCCTTAGCCACTGAGCCCCCGCGGCGGGTACGATCACGACAGCTCGCTCAAAAAAACGCCGATAAATCAGCTCATTGTAGGGGATATTAATTTGTTTAGCCTCTGCAACTACTTTAAGGGCATTTTATTGTGTATGCAGTCAAAGAAACGCATTACAATGTGATTAAATTCAGTACAACCAACTTTCGCTCTGGCTTGTAATTGAAAACACATGGAGGGCGGTGAGGGCCGTCTGCTTTTGTATACTACCCAGAGGCGTCGGCCAATAGGGGCGCTGCATGTCGGCAAAACTCCAGCGCAGGAGGCCTATAACATTGAAGTTGGCCGCCTCGATTCACGCGCGTCTCCGCAGTACTGCAGCCCTGGCATCGAGAAACCCGGCCTGTAGCAGTGGAACGCGGTAAATTGAAATCGCCTTGCGCAAACCTTTAGTGTGTGTACCTTGGGATGAGCGCGACGGTACAGGAACAGCATGGGAGGTGAGCGGGAAAGCAAAGGGGGGCATTTCCTTGCAAATGTCTACAAAGACTATCGTCTTTTGACTACATTTGCAACGAAAGGAGCAGATACGCGGCCAATTCTTTTACCCAGAACATGGAATTCTGAGTGCGCTTTGATGAGTTTGGCTCAGGCTGACGGAGGGTTGAAATGTCAACATGAAAAGAAACGAGTTAGGTGTTCGACAGCGGCGTATTTCGGCGCCCGAGAAGCAGTCATTTCGTATTTTAAATGCGGGACGCGTACGTATTTGTAGAACATAATTTTGCGCGTACCAATGCTTTTGATGGTGCGGAAGCGGGGAGAGGTGTGGTGCAGACTCTTATCGGGTTCTGATAGAGCAGAAGCTTCCGAGCAAACCTGACAAACCAATAGCTTTTACATGCGTGTATACTTTTCGAGACTGTGCTTTCACGTGTCGTTGTGCTTGTCGAAAGTACATAATGTTGAAACTAAAAATCGTTGCATCGCCAGTTCAACTGGTATGCAAGTACAGTAATTTTGTCACCATGCAGGTCGAAGATTGGTAATACCCAGCGGGTGCTCATGGCAGTGCGTGGACACGACAGCGCCACGAGAACTGCTATGAAGCAGGCAGTGTTACCACTTATTCTGGATTCTTCATGTTCAACATAAGTTATGATCCGGAAGCCCTCACTCTCACTACAGTGTTTGCGAAGGTAAACGAGTGTGAAATAAGTTCCCTTCGATAGCGGTTGAAAGTGTATCAACTGTTACATTGCAGGGGCCATGAACAAAAAAAAAAAAACGCCCGGCACCGTGAGGAAGCTTGATTGATTGAAGGGTTTAACGCACCGACGCAACGAAGGCAATGAGGTGCGCCGTATTGGAGGGCTACGGAATAATTTTGACCCCCTGGGGATCTTTAACGTGTGCCGAAATCCCGTGCACACGGACCTCGAGGAAGCTGGTGTTGCTTTGTAGCTTAGGTTACTTTTGGATCATATTCAGTGTGGTCTTGGTGTTGGGTCACAAATCAGCGCATCTCAAAACATTAAAAAATTAAGTCGTGATGTTTGGCCGGGAAAAAATTCTGCGGCCGTAATACTAGGACTTTCGGTGCAGCTCAGCGGCTGATGCGTTCTGCTGCATAATACCGATTTCATCCCAGCCCAGGCACTTTTTCTGATGGAGAAGAAGAACGAAAACTACCATCTCTCGAAATTGTAGCCCGTAAATAACATTCAGGTGGTTTAAATTTACTTGTATTCCTCTAGTATTTTACAAAATATCACCCTAGTGCTCAAAACACCAAAAAATCGAAATTTTAATGGCACTGAAAAAAAAATGTTTGAAACAATTAGAATGTTGCAGTTTTTACAATTTTACAAGTTTTAAATATTCCGGAGCCCTCATCTACTGTGCGCCTCGTGACACAGATCTTCAGCGCATAATGCTGCAGAATTTCATTTTTTTAGTTTTCCTGAATTCCAGGTTAACAGATATGCAAAAGCTACAAAATACCGTTCACATTAGCCTGGTCTCTCACCTAATATCAAGGCCACATTAATTGTATAAAAATATCGTTGGAGTGTTTGTTTTATGTTGCTTCACCAGCAACCCGTAGATGGTTTTTTTTGTGTATACTTAAAATTCCGGACCATCCTGCTACAGCTTGCGCACCGTAAGCGATTTGTTCATAGGCCACCGGTCTAACGAAAAGTATATTAGCATTGTGTGGGCTTTGGAGTGAACTATTGTGCTTTAGGGTGGCGCTGGAGCGTTTGAAAGGCCACATTCGTGAGCAAAAGGCGGAGAATTGCCTCCTTAACGAGCGCACCTTGTAAATGGAAATCAGACACAAGCGAAGCAGGCAGGGAAATTTGGGTGCCAGCCATGTCGAGCTATACCTAAGTATACTCAGCGTTATCTTGCACTAGATGACAATTGCTTTGTAGTACTATAGCGCTACACCGTGTTTGACGCGATTTATGATTGCCAGCTTTACGGCGAAATGCAAATTCGGCCGCTTCGCCCTAGCTAGAGCCGTCAAGTAAACGTTTAAAGCGCTAGCCAGCACAGCTACACGCCGGAAAAAAAGCCTATAAAGCGTGAACGGTACAAACACAAAGAAAGAAAAAGAACTTTGGCGGATGGGGCACGACCAATTTTGGCATGGGAATGCGACAGCTCGCCTTAGACGGCACATGTGCGTCACAATAGGAAGGGAGAGCGAGAAGGAGGGAAGAAGCCGCCAACTGCCCATGAGCGGCCGGGAGAAGTTACCTTACGGGGTGTGCCGGCAGAACTTCTCTTTCACCTTGAGGGAAAGCCAACTTGGGTGGGGCGGGGGGAGGGGGAGGCATTCCTGCGCAATTTTCCCTTCGATATATCGGGTTTCGCTATTATTTTTGTTTTATATCGGCGCAATTTTCGCTATGTTCTCACTGCAACTATAATGTTACCAGAAAGAGTTCGACATATAGGATAATTCGATGTGAATGGTTTCCATCAGTTGGGCTAGGCTGTACAACATTACTTTGTTCTCTTTACAGATGCAAAAAGGTGTCAGCGCTCCTGTTTTGCTGCCCTATTTGGTGAAGAAAAAAGGGGATGACATCTTCACGACACTGGTGAGAACAGTGAGCTTCATTTGCGAATTAGATGGCATCATTGGCAAAGGGCACTTGACTTTAGTTGCCCTCGGCTTTTAAAATATTAGGGTGTATCCAGTCTTCAACTAAAAGAAATGATCTACATGTAAGAGAGCAGCTAAAAAAAATTCGTTGCACTTTGGAAAGGCGGGCTGACGTGTTACTTTGAACACAGGTAGCGAAATAGCCCTGACCCTGTACTTTTTTGCTTTCGTAAAGGCCAATTGGACTCAAAATTTCGATGTCTTGAAAGCCTTAATTCCGTAACTTAGCATAAACAGAAGCCTTAAAGGAGCCATGAAGACAAAGTACAAGTTTGTTTTATTCGAACGATTTCGGGTTTTATATTGCCCCAGCGCTAGTCTGGCAGCAAACAATAGCTATTCACTAAGAAAAATAAATCAATGTATGTTAAAATTTTGATTCTACCGTCCAATCCTGGGTTTTGTGAGGTCAGGCCTTGAAGTGAAGCAGGCCTTGAAGCAGGCCTTGAAAGCAGGCCTTGAAGTGAACGTGAACGCCGCACTAGGCATCTAATAGACTACAGAGCCTTTTTGACCGTCAGTCCTCCCAGATAGCGCCACCAAACCGTAACTGGCCTTTGCCCGTCTGTGTTTTGTTTTTGACCGTATTTGCACCTGGCTTGTTTTTATTACGGCAGAAAGTACTCGTGTTGTGAAACATGGGGTATACTCGACAAACAGGGTCACGTGAGACAATGTTGCTTGCGCTAATCGGCCTGTGTCGTGTCATACAACCAGAAAACGCCATACTGCTGTGCAGCTATGACACACCAAGTATGCGAAGTACCAAGAACAGCACGCCCTGGTGCTTCAATGTTTACGTCTACGTTCGTAGCTTCCTTGCTTACCCCACCATTCTTACTTTTATAAAATGAATATATGCATTACATTTAAGCGAAAATCGCAGAGCTGTATGGTAGGACATCATGTTGCGGGAAATGAGCTAGTGAGACGCATGGCTATTGCCATTTTTTCGAATTATGAAGCTTATTTGAGCGAAGTTTACGTTAAAATTGTGTCAGTATAATTCTTACGAGGCAATCTTTCGAATGAACCAAAGTCGTGTTTTACCTTTATGGCTCCTTTAATTGGAGCTCCATACACTGGGAAGTAACCAGTGCGTTTAAGATATCTGCCAGCAAAGTCAAGCTGTGGAAAGATATACAGTGGGGAAGTTGCTACTGGTTCTTTAACATGTTGAAGTACCAAAGACTAGATACAGACACGAGAAGTCGAAAATCAACAGACGAGAGCGCTTTGTAAATGGTCCGGCACAACATTGTATTTACTGTGCAACCTGTCGCCGTGTAATTTGTGAGTGCATGGCATGACCTAAGTCCCTATTTCCTGAAAAACAAACTTTACATCCACAATATGTGCGTTCCAAAAACGTTAAGCGGTGTTAGCTGTGTGTCATGAGATAAACCTGAGCATAGCGAAAGCGCGAGGAGTATGCAAATGCTATGGATGAAGCAGGGCATTTTCTGAAGCAGGACATTTCCTGATGGGAACTGCACAGCTTTTATCAGTGAACAAAAAAGCAACGAATGTAGATGGAAGGTCCGGTGATAGCTCAGAGTTTTTTCGGTCTCTTCGGTTATTTTGATCTTGTCATCAAGCGTGAGGGGCATTTGTAGGATTTGTGTGTTGTGCTCAGCTAGAAAAAATAAAACTGGACCTTGTGCGCTCTGT
Organism: Haemaphysalis longicornis; assembly: GCF_048455015.1. Lineage (NCBI taxonomy): Eukaryota > Metazoa > Arthropoda > Arachnida > Ixodida > Ixodidae > Haemaphysalis > Haemaphysalis longicornis. The sequence goes on from NW_027526445.1 coordinate 188,818,326, forward strand.
GCACCCTTCACCCTTCACCGATTGTGAACTAAGAGAAAAACAGGCGCGAGCGGCTGCAGTCGCGATTGCTTGAGATAATTCCGTGAGCAGACTATGGTAGGAAAGAAACGAGTAGAAAAAAAGTGGTGCCACAAACAGTCAAGCGGGGAGATAGCGCAATCTTAAAGGAAAATGTGGCAAGAAAAGCAGCTTGAAAAGTAGGAAGTATGCAGGTTTTTAACCGCCATGGGGATTTCAGGTTGCGAGTCAAGCATCACATGAAGGTAGCTGCGTGTACTTGTGCGTTATACAAACGGTGTATTTAATGGGTAGGTTCTAAGGACAGGTGGCTGCGACCACACTAATTAATCACAGGAAGCGGGTCTTCGCATAACCGGGGAATTCACCAAAACCCAGGTTTCCTTGTAACTTATTAGCGCAGGTATTTTCTTTCTCCCCCACACGGGGCAACTTGAGTAATCTTGGTGGCGGTATTGGCGACATCGCGGACCCCGAGCCCCCATACTCACGCTGTAACCGACCGAGGTAATGAGTTTTAAGGTGAAGGGTAGAAACCTCGAACGGTGGCCGTCGGAGCCCATGTCAAGCTCCGGAGGATGGGCTCCCTGTCTGTTTACCAGGCAGGGAGCTCCAGGACCTCTCTCGGTATCAGGGTAACCCGAGCGAAGAAAGTACCACCGTCCCCTGCTTTTATACATGCTGTATGGTTTTTTTCTAAATTCCGCAAACCCAATGATCGGCCCCCTAAAAGGGGACGCACCGAAGTATCATTTCCACGCATTCCCACCATGACAATCCCAAAACCTGATAACTACCCCACCCCCCTTCCTTTTAATTCAATACCTTGAACAAGCCAGGTATACTACTTCACAGTCCGTGTTCTTCATTTCAAAGTTTTTAGAAAGTATTAAGGGGAATCCCATAAAGCTGGCGTACATGTCGCACACCATGTACGCCATGGCGTACATGTCGGCGTGCTCTCTCTTTGAGGCACTCACGATGATTTTGTTCGGCTGACGGTTTGGGCAAATGTCTTCCATTGCTGCAATCGCGTCGACTTGGGCCGCTGCAGTAATGGCTCGGCTGATTTTCACCCGGGCTACATCGCTCACTCGGAGCCCACCACGTGGCCGCATTACAATCTTTATGTCTTCGCACGGGAGATCTGGCGTTCTCGCGCCCTTAAGCAGCTTGCCCTTCGTCCTACGACGTAGGCTCTTCCCGTTGGCGCCATTATGGTCATCGCCACGTCTGCTGCTGACGGCAGCAGCGGTCTCGGTGCCATCTCAGATTGCGTGCCTTCTGGGCGTCAGGCGTAGCTTCCCGACGCCATTTTGCTTCTACTTCTCTCTGGGACATCACCACCCCTGCGCTCTCATGACCTGATCTGCCGATAATTCTTCGCCATCAACCCCAATTCTCATAGCGGTCGACAAATACGTCAGTGTCCACTTGCCAAACAAGCAATTGGTCGGCAATTAGCTGCGGCTCGACGCGGCCCTAGGTTAGGCCTACCGCTTCCCTCGGCCGAGGCGAGGCCGTTGGCCGCTCCTCGTCGGTCACAAAATAAGCCCTGATTGCCGAAAAAATGGTCCCCTACCTCGGAGTTGGGCATCCCGGTTGTCCAAGTAGGTGCATACATCAGATGGGTGCACTTTCATGAGGATCCGAGGAGATTAACTGGCCTCACAGAGCTGGATCTGTGGCGTGATCTTCACCTCGGAGTGCACATGAGAGGTAAGTCATACGAATAGGAATAATGTTTCATGGAATGTCCTACCATCTATGCGTACCCGGCATTCCCCGTGGGGGAGCTGCCCACCTATTATATATTCTATTGTCACGAAGGCAAAAAAACGACGCAGTTGTCTTCAAGGAAAGCAAGTTTATTGGAGGGAACTTGTGCTCCCATAACAACTCAAAGAATAGGCAGGCGGCGAAGCAGCACTCAACAAAGTGACGTGCGTAGGCGAGCGTCAATGAATCGAAAACCGCGGCGTCTGCTCTGCATGCTTTTATCTTTCGGCGTGAGTTTTTCTTGAACCGTATATTCACATCCAGAACATTGGAGACCAAAGAGGACTATTCTAGGCTGTTGGCGTTCATTGGAAACGCTCCCCCTATCAAAAGAGGAGAAAACACGTGCGGCATACAAATAAAGAATGGAACACGCGCTTCCGTTGACACACAGATAACACAGACCGGCGCAGCCGGGCAGTAAAAGCAAAGCATAAATAACCAAACTCGCATGGTTTGCGGCAATATTTCCGAAACTCATACTCTGATTAGGATTGTAGTTTGTTTCCGGGAAAAAAAATAAATGGGAAACAGAACATGCTCCAGCTAGCCAGCGCCTTCCTTTCCTCATTGTCCAGCTGAGGCGTACCGGAATTAGTCTTTCGGAATTAATCCTTCGTTTCTTTTCTCGTGACGCGGGCAACACGTATTTGCTCAAGTGACAACGAAAGGAGGAAAGAACTTGAAACCACACATCAAGAATTATTGATGACCGACTACCCGGAGAAATTTATTGAGAATGCTGAAGATCGTGTTCTCAATCCCAGGCCATCCCAGGGTAAGTCATATCGAAGACGCACTGGCATCCCATACGTTCTTGGGGTCAGCAAAGCTTTAAGCCGTATCTTTTCAACGTATGACCTTCGCGTTGCCCACATGCCGTCCAACAAGCTGAGGAATCAGCTCGTGAACGTGAAAGATCGCTTGCACAGCAAGATATACCCCGGTGTTGTCTACAGGATATCATGCGCAGACTGCAGCTGCAGTTACATTGGCTAAACTGGCAACTTCAGAGGGGGATTAAAAGAACACCAAAGGGACGTGGGCAGAAACAAGAAAGCGTCGAACGCCCTGGCCGAGCATGCCAATGATCACGGTTATTCCATCGACTGGGATAACGCCACTATAATAGCCAAAGAAAAACACCCAGCCACGGGATTACTTTTGGAAACCGTGTTTATTTAAAAGACCAAGGAAACTATCAATAAGACAGTTGGCAATCTGCCGGCAAGCTACATCCGTTCATTACGTCACAGTTTAGAATAAATAGTGACTTAGGGAGCTCGCCTGCTTAGTGTGATCAAGGAAACCGTACGATTTCCGAAACGTCTCTGTGTTTTCACCTTGTCTTGGTCAGTGACCGCATCTTCGACCTCATCATGATACCTGACCAGACGAACTTTCGTGGAACTCTGGACTGCAGCTTTACAGCCAATCGAGATAAGTGAACAGGGGGCAGCCTCCAAAAAAAATGTTTGTGAAAGGCCAATACTTTGCCGAAAAACCTCTACATGCGTTCCACTCATACAATATAGGTAAAATATGGCAGATTCGACCCTGATGCCCTGCTGAACATCAACACAACATTTGCAGTGACGTAATAAAAGCAGAACATGAAACACGCAAGTGTAGACGATTACAGAGGGGAGACTACACAACATACGCCAGGAGGAGGCCAAAGGTTCTCATCCTTCAATTGCAGAGATGTACTTGCCGATGCCAAGATGTAATTTTGCCGTCAGAATTAATTCGAACACGGGAGCTGTGGCCGAACCGCTTAAAGCGCCGCGTAGCAGCACAGGCGGAGAACACACATGCGTGCCTGGCGATAGTGATGCCTACCTATACCACTCAACCCACTACTCAAAATGAAACTTCTAGCATTGTTCGCAGCATGCAGGTTTCGGAGATGGCGCTGATAGGAGGCACACCTTAAAATATTTGAAAAGAAAAGTTGTCAGTTCAGATCCCTGTGATTGCTACGGTTCTCCAGTAGCTCACGTGCGCTTAAAGGGTGTGCGAGAGACACTCACAGGAGTTCCTGTGCTATCAGGGCCGTCTCTGAGACCTGTATGCTGGGAAGAATGCGCTTGGCCAGATTTAAAAAAGTGGGTGTAGAGGTATAGATGTGCTACCGCCGTCGGCAGGCGCGCAATTGTGTTCTGCTCCTTGAGTGTATCGCTGGTGCAGCTACACCGCGCTCCTATGCGCTTCGGTCTAGTTTTCCTCGATTCACGCTCTTCTACCGTACAGGGTGGAGACACGTATATGGTGGCGAAGACATTTTGGGTCACTCACTCGCCGCCGCAGCAAGCCATTGTATTAAAACTTCGCTATAATTATCGCCGCAACGCTGTTTATTGGCGAAGTTTGAATCATCTTATCTGTTTCGCATTCCTGGGTCTTGTGGGAAACGAAACAAACAGCGCGTTGAGCACTTTGACCTAATAGCGGCGGCACAGGACCGTTAAAATAGTGTATCCACCCTTCACGGCGGGTCGGCATCGAGGCAACCTACTTCGGCCACAGCTCCCGTGTTGCAATTACTACTGACGGCACCTGTAATTATAATTGAGGTAGAACGCACACAAAACACAGCAGATGATGCCAACATCCCTAGTTAGCCCTGATATATTGAAGAGTCGGCTTGTCGGTCTCTATCGTCACTTCGCCATACAACGTGGCCATCATTTCTAACATTGTACGCAAATTGCATGTGGGCCACCACAGTAAAAGCGTGGAAACATTCAGCCCAGCATCCTTAATGAAACAATGCAAGGTACGGCGTCAACGTGCTTAAATACTTACTCGGCAGACAGCACCAAGGCGAGAAGTAACAGGCCATGTCCACGATTCATGGCTCCAGCAGCTAGGAGAAACTGTTCTTTTAAAGTGGTTATTCAGCCTGTTTCTTCGTGGCCCTTATGCCTTTAATTGAGACGCGTCTGTTCTACGCCTAAAATAATACCGGCGTATAGTTGGAAGATATCCTCCCATTGTATCGTCCTAACAATTTAGGCTGAGATAATTTAAAGTATTTTCTTGTTGGATTTTAGCTCAGCTTTATTTTCTCGACAACTGCAGATTTACGCCCTGTGGAATAACATGTGGCCCCTTTGTTTGCAATGAAATAATTACTATTTTTCGTGTATCATGGTTGAAATTCTATGGTTTTATGAAGCAATAAAGAAAAACAACATTGAGAAGTTGGAAAATTATCTTTCTACGGCTGAAAACGCGACCTTCAGATAGAAACAGCCAGCTACATTTGTGAACCGCGCACGTTAAACATACTCGGGTGGTCACAATTAATTCGGAGTCCTCCACTTCGGCGGGCATCATCGCCGGCGTGCCGTCGATGCGTTAAACCCTACAATCAATTAATCAATAAATCAGCATTTCTGAGCCCATGCGACAATTTGTGTTCGTAAGAAATTCCGGAGACAAGACGAAACGCGTCAGTTGTGTCAAGGAACTATCCGAAACCTCAATAAAACAAGATTTCGAAAGCGCTGATAGCAAGCACGCGAAAGCAATACCGTTTGGAACAATTTCTTTGAATGCACAGAAATAAAATTTTGTATCGGCTTTTGATCATGAGCCTGGCATACGGGCGTGTCAGTTAATTTCGGCTTCACATCTAAAAAAAGTGTCACAGCTTGAACTAGCGGCGAAAGCCTAGAAATACAGCAGAGCTGGTGGCCCCCTTCCCTTTGTCGTAGACCCGGCTGTCGCATCATCATCAGGAGCAGCAGCCGACTAGGTCCAGTGTAGGACGAAGGCCTGTCCCACCGACCTCCCAGCGATACTGTCCAGTGCGCTCGAGTCTATTATTTGATTCCGTATTTATTTCTTTCGTCCCTCCATCCAGTAATAGCCTTCCTCCTTTTCTAGACCGATCTCTCGGTGTCCACACTGCCACCCTGGTAGTTCACCGATTGCCATTTCGGTTAATTACGTGGTCAGCCCAAGCCCATTTACTTTTCTTTTTCTGCACAATGATATCTTCTACTCTAATTTGTTCTCTTATCCAAGAAGCTCGTTTCCTCTCTCTAAATGTTACTCCGATCATTATTCGATCCATGGCCCACTGACCCGATCTAAGTTCGCTTTCAAGTTTAGTGAGGCGTCAAGTTTCCGCTCCACATGTCATCACATCGCATTTTTTTCGGACTTGCGGCTGAAAGATGCCCATGACTGAATGGCCCGGATGATTTCGTCCGCAGGACTTCACATTTGTCCCAAAGCGGACGGCGAATTACCACGCGTTGGAACCTGTGGCCAAGCCCGAAGCTAACACCCACGCTACGAACGCAAAGAAATACTCTGCGCCCGGAATGCGATGATAGCTCGTTCGGATCATTCCACTTCCGGCCACCGAAGCAAAAGGACCTGTAATCATGTGCTCCGACGGAGCGGCTTTTCCGGCCCAGGCTGGCCGCAGAAACAGGATGGAAGCAGCCGGAGAAGATTACCAGATTATTCTGCCTCAAGTGCCAACCAGACGCGTTGTTGTGAATACGGTTTTTTTTTATGGTGACGTGCAAGCACGCCCGTATGGCACCGAATATTTTCGGTGTACCCTCGCCCGGACTGTAATGCTCTCAGATGTCGTCGCCCTGGGGGGCGTACCTGACTCACCATGCCTGAGTGATCACCTTTAACAACGCAGAAGAGACGAAGAGGATGCTGGCTTTAGTGCCAGCAGGAAGTAAATGGACACCGCTGCCTCGTCATTGACCCGTAGAACCAGCAGATGACGTTGAAGTTTCACTGGCTGCTGCGAGGTGTTGACGACGAGGATATCTGCACCACATTCGCAGCATTCCGGAAGGTGACCGAGTTCGTCAAAGAGCGGAGGCGTGTAAAAGGTGCGCACAACAAAGGCCCAACGACCAGAACTATCATACTGAAGTTAAAACCGATAAGAAATCAAACGGCCTGCCACACCAGATCCGTGTTGTGTGGGAGTTGCGCTGGTGGTCGCTCCGGACCGTTCTATGCAATGCCTGCGTTGCCACGGCACGGGCTACGTCAGAAGGGAATGCAAGGTTCCCCGCTGCTCACGGTGTTGGCGCTGCGTCTACATGGAGACGCGATGCATTCACACCTACGCCAACGTCGCCGGGCCAGTGGGTGGTGATTTCGACAGCGAACTCTTCATGGAAGTGACTGAGGCTGCGGAAGCTCCCCGTGGTACTGGAGACCAGGTGACCACCGGCGCAACCTCAAGCACGCCTCTCTCAAAAGGGGATAACGTTCCGAAGACGCAGGGGGTTCAAGCCGGGGCTGGGCTTCAACCGCATGCAAGAAACTCTGAGAGTGTACAGCTGACGGCGACCTTCGACGTCGGGAATGCTCCGGAGAAAATGGACGGAAGCAACGCGGCCGGTATCACTCCAACCAAGAAGCACAGCCGCACACTAAACCCTTTTACACCCTTCAGTGTGCTAGAGAGGTGTACTCAACATTTTGCAACATTTTTGCACCTTTCAAGCCCCAAATATTGCTCCGACACCTAACAAGAGGGCGCCACAAATTAAGGTGTGTAAACAAGTTTCAAGGGGTGTTAAAACCGTTAAAAGGGTGTTAAATAGTATTCCTCCATGACTGTGGTGTTACCACGGCACCCTATTGTTAGGGTGCCTAAAAAAGGTGTATATATTTGGAAAACATACTCAGTGGCGCAAATACACAACACACAAGAAAGAAGACACGGACGGGCGCTACTTCGTCTTCTTCTTCTTCTTCTTCTTCTTCTTCTTCTTCTTCTTCTTCTTCTTGTGGCTTCTTTCTTGTGTGTTGTGTATTTCCGCCACTCAGTATGTGTGTAAACCTCAACCAACACGCCCAGTAACACGTTCTCTTGATTCTGGAAAAGGGCGTGAATGCAAGCATGCAAAATTTCCTAAAAACAGGCTGATTGTTTAAACCACACATTGCACTATTTCACCTACTATTGCGGGGTTTAAATTTGAACTCTCCATATAGACGAGGGAGAAGGCTCTAAGATGGCTGTTCGTACCCCAAAAATACTTTGTGCGCGAACAGTGAATCAATGTCTCAAGATGTTCTCATATTAGCATGCGGTGGCACTGCTAAAACGAAGCTGGGAAGTCTTGCAGGCAGTGTTTCGCATTCATATATGTATAAACAAATACCGAGTGATTTAAAAAAATTGTGTATACTAAATATAATAAATATTATTATACCAATTCAAACTATTTAAAAAAAATTGGGACCATACAATCGAGAGTGACGGTGCTTAGTAAGTAAAATGGTTGAAATATCATGTGTTATTAAGTATATGGGCTCTGCTATGAGTATACATATTCTAGCCTGAAGCTTAATTACACGACAGGGACTGCAAAAAACAAAGCAGGGAAAGAAAATGCACTTTATATTATGGAAGAAGCCCGTCATAATATTTTACAGGTAGAATCCACAACTATAGTCCTGGGAAATCAAGAAAACTGCACAAATCAATTCGATAGAACAAACTTAACACAACAAATTTGATAACTTTTCTCTGTATTTGTTCACCATGCCTTGTTGCATTTGCCCGTGCACTTCCAAATAAATATACACATATATGCAAATGTACACATACATTGCAAGAAAGCGAAAACACCAGACCACATAGCTAGAACCTTATGGCATTAACACCACGTACAACTGCATCCAGTTCACAAGTGACGTTGCAAGCACATTTTCCTATTTTATAATCTGGTCCATCCCTGCACATCACTGAACAGAAAACCTCATAAAAATTATGAGCCTATCACACATGCAACTGCTTAAATTGCAGCCAAAATTTTGCTCCAAAAACTGCAAAATAAATAATGACAGCTGTTTATGACAAATCTCCCTTTGTGCTCAGTAATGTACACAGGCTCTCTCTCATACAATGTAAATGAGGTAGGTACTTTGTACTTTTGCGTTTCTTTCTCTACATACACATGAAAATGTTCATCAAAACAAATAGCCTCAAGACATCTTGCATTCATGAAAAGCACTCTGTTTACAAAAATATTTCACACACTTGTAGAGTCTGTGGAACGCCATCTTCTGGAGTACATTCGTGAAGGCAGCAACCCACTTTGTACACCCTGTCTGAAATGTTCAAAGAGGTTCCAGTAAACATGTGTGTGAATTCAAGGTTATTACAAAAATGAAATGAAGTTCTTAACGGCGTCAGGGAGGTGCTCGGAAAGTACACGGCGAAAGTCAATTGTACTAGGAATAGATTTATCCCCACTACCGATGAACAAAACCATTGGAGGAACTGATGCCTCACAGCCAGAGTGTGGGAAAGGCTTTCCCGGTGGCGAACCTTGCGAGCGATCTTTAGAATACTGATGTTTTCTTTCAAATCTCATCGCCCATAGGTGGCACAGAGACCAAAATTTCGCTAATTAGGAAGGGTAATAAATCATGTAAGGCATTTTGCAAAGAATGCAACTCGATTTAAACACAAGTTTAGAGTCCAAAAAAAGTGAAACAAGCGATGCGATGTGGGGTACTGGAATTATGTTATCCAGGAAAATGTCCACGATTTCTCTTAAAGCCTGTCTTGAAGTAGTTAGTCTTTGGTTAGTCTTTAGAAGTAGTAGTTCAAGTAGTTTGCCTTAAAGTAGTTAAAGCCTGCACTCTTCCATTTACAACCGAATGCACTGCCAAACAAAAAGAGCAAGGGGCCGAAAGAGGACTGTTGAAGCTTCTGTTGCGTGTGCTTTCAACGCATCTTTATTTGCAGAAATCTTTCGTCAATAGGCTCTGCTTTGGTCCTCAAATCTTTGAAGTCATATTTCGTGTCGGAATTGCTTCTATTTAGGTCAGCAAGAGGGAACAGGCCTTGCTTAATTAACGATGAAACAATCTACTTCATAATAAACGGAATCACACCTTGCCAGTCGTGTGTTACATCTGGTGAAAGATGTTGCGTGGGATCAAATCCATGGCATGTCAGGGCGCAAGGTTCCCTAGCGCCATAAAGTGCGACCGTAGGAAGCCCAGCTTTCAACATGTTAAGTTGGCGCTGATGCCCTTTGGGAGTGTGCAGCACAAAGTCCATTTCGTGGGGTTTTTGGTTGATGTCCCTTTTTACTGCCATGCAAAATCTGCACATTCTTCTCTTGGTAAATGAGAATTTGAAACCTCCGATTCGGTGGGTAGACAAGTTGTAGCATGGGAATGCTAGCACGGATCCTTTGAATAGTTTTTCATTGACAACTACGCCTTCCTCTGCCAGTCTGTTTAAATCTGCATTTAAAGGCTCAATAATTTGTGAGAATTCGCAGGTGCTGATGTGCGTGTCTCTAAGAAGTAGCACAAGGTGAATGCCTGAAAGAACCGAGAGGAATTTTATATGGCCTTTCAGCCGCTAAAAATAAACCAGAATTAATTTGTTTTCTGCGCTTGCTGCCCAAAGGGTTGCAGATCTCAAACTCATCACTGTGCAATTGGGGGCACATCTTATTTATTTCAGCAGAAAAGTACGTATGATTACGAAATGCATGGCCGTCAAATGCTGAGCACATGTAGCATTCTTCTTTGAGGAAGGTACTAAACTCTGTTGCATGTTGCGGAATTGCTCTGCGAACTTCCCACAGTGGGACATATTCCATGCAGTCAGCACCTCGAAGAACTACGGTGCGACGTTCTGCAAGCGGAGAGTACGTGCGCCAGTAAGCTACCCTACCTTATTTTGTAATTAGTTGATTTAACTGGCTGGTTCATTTGTCTCGCATGCTGCCACTAACATCAGTAGTAGAGAAAAGCTGTTAATCTCCAAGAGCAGTTTTAACGTGAGAAATGATATTCATTGTCTACTTCATTAATAATGGCTTTTGGAAGCCTCTTTCTCTCCTTCGACTTGGGCAGAACTATCGACTGGTGTGCGTTGTCTATTAAATTGCTCCCAAAATCTGGCTGCTCAACCACTGGCTGACTTTCTGGTTCACTATTTTCTAGGAGCATCTTATCTAACTTACTTTCCTCTCAAGTTCCTGGAATTGTCGACTTTAATATCACAGACCATTGCCCTATTTTTGTACTGCTGGAAAGTCGTACCCAGTCTAAACCTCACACCTTAAATGTGTTGTGCCACCAAATTTGTTGCTTGTGCATTCTTTGTTGCAAACGTTTTATATTTCTTTAGAAAGCATGATACATGATCTCACAGGCACATATTCTGTGTAAAAAATTTATTATCGCACGATTCATGTGAACAGGATTCGGTTTTGGTTTCTGGGCGGCGATTCAAGCAGTGACGTCACAGTGTTGCGAGGACGCTCTGCCACGTGTGTCTACCATGCGGCACTGCGGTACGCTGCGACTTTACTGCGGCGTCTGCTCCCGCGCACATCCGAACACATTTTTTTCTCCATTTTCTTTCTTTCTTTCCCAATTCTTTATCTGTTTCAATTACCTACCATATCCTCCCCTTTGCGTTCCGGGGTTTTTCTGACTGCCAAACTTTATTTCTGTCTTATTTTCAACGAGCCCCTCATTTCCTATTCTCATTCGCTATATATATATATAAACTCACAAAGCGCGCAGAAATAGAATAAGTAAAGAGTCAGATACACAGCAAGAACAATAACAAACAAGGTTTACTTACGTAGCGGCAATGGGACTTGCCTTCATGAGAGTAAAGTTACATGATTTTGCTGTGGCAAACATTTGGAACACATTTCTTATATAGGTTTGCAGAAAACTGTGAGAAGGAGCGGAAAATGTTTCGGAAAAGGAGAGTACGCATACAGTCAGGCTATGCCTATGTTACAACAAAAAAAACAAAAAAGGGGGTGGGGGGGAGCAAGAGAGAGAAAGGGGTCGTGTTAAGAAAGCAGCGTTCAAGGTTGCACCATGACGGGTCAACGTATGCCCCGCGGGCTGCAAGTTCAGACAATGCGGGAAACTGGACAACCGTGGTTTCAAAAGAAAGGGAAGAGTATACAGTAAGGTATTCAGTGGCTGGGGAGACTGGTTGGGGCGGAAGCGAAGATGGGTGTGCCCTCCCCGGATGAAGAGAATAGATAGGGGGCAGAAAAGAGCATTTCACAGAAGCTAGCAACTGAACAGGAAATAGGTAGGGTCACAAAAGGTTAAACATGAATAGATCACAAAGAGTTAAACATTCTTAAGTGGTGGTGGGAACGAGGCCTCCTTCCCCAGGACAAATGGCATTGTTGAGCCGCATTAGGCTAATAAAGCTGATGTATTAGGAGAGTTTCTGCGAATTCAGATGGGAAACTCAAGGGTAGGAATAATGAACGTAGTTATAAAAATTATGAAGCCACCATTTTTAATGGAGGGATAAGCACGTTAGTTTTCCGTAACTTTCATTAATCCCAAGTGTGGCTGACCCAAACTTAGGATGAATTTCAACTTTTTAAGGACTTAGATAACTTCGCCAGAAACATGAGGCTACGAGAATACTTCTACGATCACCCCGCGACGGAAGAAGCCCGCAGAACCCTTACTAGCTATAAGCACTGGACCCCTCCCACATAGCGTGATAGTTGCCTCGACATCTACATCAAAGCTCTCCAACGCGATGTGCGAAAAGCATACCAAACACAAATTTCTTTCCAACACAACATGACTACCAACGAAAAGAAAGCTTTAGAAGAACTCGCGAGCTGTCCCGACATAATTATTAAACGTGCCGACAAGGGAGGCGCAATCGTAATCCTTGACAAAACCGACTATGTTAACGAGGCCAATAAGCAACTATCAGTATGGACGTTCTAGAAAGCACTACCCAATGATCCCACTCAAGACTATAAGCAAATTGTCAAAGATAAACTTGCTGAGCTTGTAAAAATAAAACAATAAATGAAACCACGGTTCGTTCCCTGATCCCCTTAAGCGCAATAGCCGGTAAATTCTTACTTCTCCCAAAGATTCACAAGGTGAACATCCCAGGGCGCCCCATTGTTTCTGGCATTGGCACTGTTACCGAAAACCTCTCGCGCTATGTGGAGAATCTCATTTGCGACATTCCGCCCAGCTTTCCCTCCTTCATTAAGGATACCAATGACTTTCTCTCAGACATCTCAAAAATTGAAATTCCTGATAACTGCCTTCTAGTCACCCTCGATGTTGCGTCACTGTATACTAACGTCCCCCATGAAGATGGCATCGCCGCTGTATCCCTTGCGTATGAGCAGTCATCGTGCGACAAACCTATCGATTCTTCTGCTCTCCAAATCTTCCTTAGGCTTATTCTTGAACTTAACAATTTTGAGTTCGACGGAGTTCACTACGTGCAAGTCAGCGGAACGTCAATGGGAACTCGAATCGGACCTAACTACGCCAATATCTTTATGACTCACCTCGAATAAAACTTTCTTGACACCCAAAATTTAAAGCCAATGTACTATAAAAGGTATATTGATGACATATTCATGATCTGGCAACACGGTGAGGCGGAGCTCCTCACCTTCATTGAGGCATTTAACCTAACCCATCCTAGTATTTCCCTTGCTCATTCCTATTCGGAACACAGTGTAAACTTTCTGGACGTCACCGTTACTACCTTCGAAGGTTGGCTTCAAACTAAACTGTATAGAAAACCGACAGACACACGGCAGTATTTGCACTTCCGAAGTAGCCAAGTCACACACTGCAAGACAGCAATACCTTACAGCCAAGCCCACCGATTTAGGAGAATTTGCTCAAACCAAGCCGACTTTGACTCAAACTGTCGAGAACTCAAGACCGCCCTCCTGAACAAAAAATACCCCGAAAAAGTTATCGACGACGCTATTGTGCGAGCCAACCAATTAGACCGTAACGTAATCTGTAAGAAAAAAGCCCCGAACGCGAACCCGCAAACTAACTTAGTTTTATCCCACTCATCCTCCGCTCCAAGAGTGTCAACCGTGCTCAAAAAACATCATAATATCCTAATCCAAAGTGACCGCTTAAAAAGCATATTCCCCGAACCACCACGCGTTGACTACCGGCGTAATAAGAATTTAGGTGACTTTCTTACTAAGTCTCGTATCAACCGACCGGCAACTACTGGCTGCATGCCCTGCAATAAACCCCGATGTAAAGTATGCCCACACATGACCACTACACAGCGCGCCACCAGCACGGCTTCAGACTACTACGTAAATATAAAAGGTAACTTTAACTGTGACTCCGCTGTTTGTGCACTGTTTGTAGGTGCACTGTTTGTAGGCAACAATATATTGGCCAACCTGAAACGCCCTTCCGAATACGATTCAATAATCACCGCTCTCACGCAAAAAGCTGCCCTTATTCGCCCCTGTCAAGACATGTGAACAGTCCCGGACATGCATTTGAACATCTTAAAGCAACGATTTTAGGATCCGCCTTCAAAACGCACCACGACCGCGAGGTTCGGGAATCTTATCTCATTTATAAGTTTGGGTCAGCCACACTTGGGATTAATGAAAGTTACGGAAAACTAACGTGCTTATCCCTCGATTAAAATTGGCGGCTTCATAATTTTTATAACTATGTTCATTATTCCTACCCTCGAATTTCCCATCAGAATTCGCAGAAACTGTCCTAATACTTCATCAGAGTGGTTTCTTGGGCGAGTTGGTAATTCATCGTGTAAGTAAGCTCCTAATACAGCAGCTTTATTAGCCTAATGCGGCTCAACAATGCCATTTGTCCTGGGGAAGGAGGCCTCGTTCCCACCACCACTTAAGAATGTTTAACTCTTTGTGATCTATTCATGTTTAACCTTTTGTGACCCTACCTATTTCCTGTTCAGTTGCTAGCTTCTGTGAAATGCTCTTTTGTGCCCCCTAGCTATTCTCTTCATCCGGGGAGGGCACACCCATCTTCGCTTCCGCCCCAACCAGTCTCCCCAGCCACTGAATACCTTACTGTATACTCTTCCCTTTCTTTTGAAACCGCGGTTGTCCAGTTTCCCGCATTGTCTGAACTTGCAGCCCGCGGGGCATACGTTGACCCGTCATGGTGCAACCTTGAACGCTGCTTTCTTAACACGACCCCTTTCTCTCTCTTGCTCCCCCCCACCCCCTGTTTTTGTTTTTTTTGTTGTAACATAGGCATAGCCTGACTGTATGCGTACTCTCCTTTTCCGAAACATTTTCCGCTCCTTCTCACAGTTTTCTGCAAACCTATATACGAAATGTGTTCCAAATGTTTGCGACAGCAAAATCATGTAACTTTACTCTGATGAAGACAAGTCCCGTTGCCGCTACGTAAGTAAACCTTGTTTGTTATTGTTCTTACTGTGTATCCGACGCTTTACTTATACTATATATCTTTATATCAGTGTGTCGAACCGAAAAAATACGGGTTCGGTTACGGTTCGGGTTCAGGTAAATTTATTTTGTTCCGGTTCAGTTCCGGTTCGACTAATTCTATCCACGAACCGGTTCGCGAACCGGTTCGGAGTGTTAAACCGGTTCGTGAACCGGTTCAGAACTGAATTATTAGCAAGGCGTGAAAAATCAGTTTTGTATACTTTAAATTCATCAAAACTGAAGTACTTTTTCTGTTCACTCGAACTAGTGGTTTTTTGAAAATGAGCTGCAATACTACTGTCAAATTTGAAAATATTGGCCAGGTGTAACAGAAAATGTACCAGCCTCTTTTTCACCCCCCTACTGTCATCCTAGAGACTACACAAAGCCGCCGCCAAGAGACATGAGTGTGTTATTTATTGGTGCCCCTTGCGTCGTTTTATTGTACTGCTTAGATGCTAATAATGACTTAAGACATTGCCCATTTTGCTTGAATTACTTCCTTGTTACGTCACTGCTGATGCTGGGTGGCAGAAAATTTGAAAGTTTTTTCGGTGTTTCTCACCACTTCTTGTAAAAACAACTTCCTTAACGAGTCACCAAAGGCAGATCTTTCAAATAAGGCAAGGTAGGGCTTTGTTTTCATGGTCCATTTAGGATCCTTGGCCAAGCATGTAAGATGACACGGCGGAAAAATATCGCCGACCAGGGGCCGCGGCCCCTTCGTTATCGGGCTTACTGCGACAATCAAGAGCGAATGCTGCCTGCAAAACAATCAACAAAGAAAACTTCCACGTAAAGCGCGCAAACACACGCCCGCGCACACAACATGGCGTTTTATTCGCCTGTGAAGAGCAGCTTTACCTGTACAAGAGACTACCAAAGACGCTAGTGGAAATCAGCGAAACCAAACGTACAGTGCCCAACGCTGGGCACACCTGTCAATTCGAAAGAACACAGTCTCTAGAATTTCGAATAGACACGTATCTTCGCTTACCTCACCCGCCGCGGTGGCTCAGTGGCTAAGACGTCGTGCTGCTAAGCCTCAAAAACGCGGTTTCCATTCCCGGCCGTGGCGGCCGCTTTTCTGATGGAGGCGAAAAGCGAAAACGCCCGTGTGTTCGAGGTTTCGGCGCTCGCTAAAGATCCCCAGGTGTTCAAAATTCATCCGGAGCCTTCCACTGGGCCGCGCCTCATCACCGGTGTAGCGTCGGCGCGTTAAACCTCATAATCAATCAATGTTCTCTTTCCCCGTGCAGTACGTTTAGGAATCTTATTTCTCCGGCCCCTTCGCCCTATTTTCCCCTCTTCCTCGTTTCGTGAGGTTCGCCTCGCTTGTATAAAGCCGATGTCTCGAACCAATAACAAACATATGTGCGTCTCTTTCTTCGTGCGTCCCGTTAGTGGCGCTGTTTTAATTCTTGTGATTATGCATGTACCTAAAAGCAAAAATTTCAACACTCTTTAGCTGCTGTAAATAGGCATAGGTAAATGTAGGGCTTGAACCTTGGCTGGTACACAGTGCAACAATCTCGTGGACTGATTGCACTTGCACTGTCCCAATGAGGGAGAAAGAGAGAGCGACAAACGTTTTATTGAGCCTTTTAAGGCCCCTTGTGGGGGCGTGGTGGCAGGCGCACCGGCGACCGCGGGAAGGGTGAATTCGGTGCTTCAAACATCGTGCAGGCTGCCAAGAGTTTGACATTTCTTCTTCCCAGCCTTGCACCCTGCTTGCTCGACCATCAGCAACATACCATTGCAATTAAGAACCTTAATTGCTATATTGGTGTGCAGTCATTTCACCATGTTGTGGCTATGGCGTTGTGCTGCTGAGCCGAAAGACGCGGGTTCGATTTCCGGCCGCGGCGGCCGCTTTTCTGATGGAGGCGAAAAGCGAAAACGCCCGTGTGTACGAGATTTCAGCGCACGTTAAAGATCCCCAGGTGGTCAAAATTAATCCTGAGCCCTCCAGTGCGGTGCGCCCCCTCGCCTGCCTTGCGTCGGCGCATTAACAAACCTCACAATCAATCAAGTAATCAAATTGTCACCATGTTGTGACCGTGATGAGCGTGTTCGGAGCGTTTTGATTCATTGAACGGGTAAAAGTGAGCGAGAGATTGCGAAGTTGATGGCGCGTGAAAGAAAGAAGCCCCTAATGACACTTACCACCCGTTATCAATAACGGGATGGTCGAACCGTTTTGTCGAGAACCGGAAACCGTTATTTCTTTTTTCGGTTCAGTTCCGGTTCGGGTTCAGCCGGCTCAAAAAATAATGGTTCGGGTTCGGGTTCAGTTCCGGCAAAAATACCGGTTCGGTTCCGGTTTTCGGTTCCGGTTCGACACCCTGCTTTATATATAAATAAATATATATATATATATATATATATATATATATATATATATATATATATATATATATATATATATATATATATATATATATATATAAATATATATATATATATAGAAAATAAGGGTTGGCAGTCAAGAAAACCTCGGAAAGCAAAGGGGAGGTTGTGGTGGGTCATAGAAAGAGATGAAGAATTTTGTGAGTCGAAAAGAAAGTGGTGAAAAAATGCCCGCCGGGTGGGATCCGAACCCACGACCTCCAGAATACCGGTCTGGTGCGATAACCACTACGCTACCAGCGGGGCTGTTTCCCCAGCACTTTCTCGGGTATTTATGTTAAGGTGTTTTTGTTTCCTGCACTTGGGGGTGGTAGCCAGCGCCACTCGGACTACATATATATATATATGTATATATATATATATATATATATATATATATATATATATATAGATATATATATATATATATATACATATATTTAAATAAATATATATATATATACACATATATATACATACCCCTTCCTCTCTGACTCAAAAAATTCTTCATCTGCTTCTATGACCCACCACAACCTTCCCTTTGAAACCCTTTTTTCTGTCTTATTTAGCGAGCCCCTCATTTCCTATTTGCTGATTCGCTACATGCTTAGCGAGGGCCTCTTTTCTGGCACTCTTGTTGCCAAAAGACAGCTTAAGAGGATTAAACGCTGGTCGACCACTCTCGACATGTCGTAGACACTCGAGTCATGGCCCGGGGGTTAAAAAGAAGGTCCCCTTCACCCCGAGTAGTCCGAGTGGCGCTGGCTACCACCCCCAAGTGCCGAAAAAAAATACCTTAACATAAATACCCGGGAAAGTGGTGGGGAAATAGCCCCGTTGTTAACGTAGTGGTTATCGCACCAGATCGGTATTCTGGAGGTAGTCGGTTCGGATCCCACCCGGCGGGCATGTTTTCACCACTTTCTTTCTGACTCAAAAAATTCTTCGTCTGTTTCTATGACCAACCACAACCTCTCCTTTCCTTTCCGAGGTTTTCTTGACTGCCAAACCTTATATTCTGTCTATTTACCGATACCAGCATTTCCTATTTTCTGATTCGCTACATGCTTAGCGAGGCCTCTGTTCGGGCAGTCTTATTGCCAAATGATAGCTTGAGAGGGTTTAACGCTGGTCGACCACTCTCGACATGTCGTAGACACTCGAGTCACGGCGCGGGGGTTAAAAAGAAAGTCCCCTTCACCCCGAGTAGTCCGAGTGGCGCTGGCTACCACCCCCAAGTGCAGGAAACAAAAAATACTTTAACATAAATACCCGAGAAAGTGGTGGGTAAACAGCCCCGCCGGTAGCGTAGTGGGTATCGCACCAGACCGGTATTCTGGAGGTCGTGGGTTCGGATCCCATCCGGCGGGCATATTTTCACCACTTTCTTTCTTCTAAAAAAATTCTTCATCTGTTTCTATGACTAACCACAACCTCTCCTTTCCTTTCCGAGGTTTTCTTGACTGCCAAACCTTATATTCTGTCTTATTTACCGAGCCCCTCATTTCCTATTTTCTGATTCGCTACATGCTTAGCGAGGCCTATGTTCTGGCAGTTTTGTTGCCAAATGGTAGCTTGAGAGGGTTTAACGCTGGTCGACCACTCTCGACATGTCGTAGACACTCGAGTCACGGCGCGGGGGTTAAAAAGAAAGTCCCCTTCACCCCGAGTAGTCCGAGTGGCGCTGGCTATCACCCCCAAGTGCAGGAAACAAAAAATACTTTAACATAAATACCCGAGAAAGTGGTGGGGAAACAGCCCCGCCGGTAGCGTAGTGGGTATCGCACCAGACCGGTATTCTGGAGGTCGTGGGTTCGGATCCCATCCGGCGGGCATATTTTCACCACTTTCTTTCTTCTAAAAAAATTCTTCATCTGTTTCTATGACTAACCACAACCTCTCCTTTCCTTTCCGAGGTTTTCTTGACTGCCAAACCTTATATTCTGTCTTATTTACCGAGCCCCTCATTTCCTATTTTCTGATTCACTACATGCTTAGCGAGGCCTCTGTTCGGGCAGTATTATTGCCAAATGATAGCTTGAGAGGGTTCAACGCTGGTCGACCACTTTCGGCACGTCGTAGACACTCGAGTCATGGCCCGGGGGTTAAAAAGAAGGTCCCCTTCACCTCGAGTAGGCCGAGTGGCGCTGGCAACCACCTCCAAGTGCACGAAACAAAAAATACCTCAACATAAATACCTGAGAAAGTGGTGGGGAAACAGCCCCGCCTGTAGCGTAGTGGGTATCGCACCAGACCAGTATTCTGGAGGTCGTGGGTTCGGATCCCACCCGGCGGGCATGTTTTCACCACTTTCTTTCTTCTCAAAAAATTCTTCATCTGTTTCTATGACCAACCACAACCTCTCCTTTCCTTTCCGAGGTTTTCTTGACTGCCAAACCTTATATTCTGTCTTATTTACCGAGCCCCTCATTTCCTATTTTCTGATTCGCTACATGCTTAGCGAGGCCTCTGTTCTGGCAGTTTTGTTGCCAAATGGTAGCTTAAGAGGGTTCAACACTGGTCGACCACTCTCGGCACGTCGTAGACCATCGAGTCATGGCCCGGGGGTTAAAAAGAATGTCCCCTTCACCTCGAGTAGGCCGAGTGGCGCTGGCAACCACCTCCAAGTGCACGAAACAAAAAAATACCTCAACATAAATACCTGAGAAAGTGGTGGGGAAACAGCCCCGCCGGTAGCGTAGTGGGTATCGCACCAGACCGGTATTCTGGAGGTCGTGGGTTCGAATCCCTCCCGGCGGGCATGTTTTCACCACTTTCTTTCTGACTCAAAAATTCTTCGTCTGTTTCTATGACCAACCACAACCTCTCCTTTCCTTTCCGAGGTTTTCTTGACTACCAAACCTTATATTCTGTCTTGTTTACCGATCCCATCATTTCCTATTTTCTGATTCGCTACATGCTTAGCGAGGCCTCTGTTCGGGCAGTCTTATTGCCAAATGATAGCTTGAGAGGGTTCAACGCTGGTCGACCACTCTCGGCACGTCGTAGACACTCGAGTCATGGCCCGGGGGTTAAAAAGAAGGTCCCCTTCACCTCGAGTAGGCCGAGTGGCGCTGGCAACCACCTCCAAGTGCACGAAACAAAAAATACCTCAACATAAATACCTGAGAAAGTGGTGGGGAAACAGCCCCGCCTGTAGCGTAGTGGGTATCGCACCAGACCAGTATTCTGGAGGTCGTGGGTTCAAATCCCACCCGGCGGGCATGTTTTCACCACTTTCTTTCTTCTCAAAAAATTCTTTATCTGTTTCTATGGCCAACCACAACCTCTCCTTTCCTTTCCGAGGTTTTCTTTACTGCCAAACCTTATATTCTGTCTTATTTACCGAGCCCCTCATTTTCTATTTTCTGATTCGCTACATGCTTAGCGAGGCCTCTGTTCTGGCAGTTTTGTTGCCAAATGGTAGCTTAAGAGGCTTCAACGCTGGTCGACCACTCTCGACACGTCGTAGACATTCGAGTCATGGCCCGGGGGTTAAAAATAAGGTCCCCTTCACCTCGAGTAGGCCGAGTGGCGCTGGAAACCACCCCCAAGTGCACGAAACAAAAAATACCTCAACATAAATACCTGAGAAAGTGGTGGGGAAACAGCCCCGCCGGTAGCGTAGTGGTCATCGCAGCAGACCGGTATCAATCCTGATGGCGTAATTTGAAAAGCTCAGAGCTCCTTTGAAATGTGAATAATCCATAAATAACTAGGCGGACGTTTTTCGGGGAGGAAGATGCAATGTACACACCTGGTTTTCTCGAGATGGGTTATTAGACGTTTGTTGGTGACCATTGGCTGGTCTCTTATGAATGGTAAGGGGTGAAGAGGAATTTCGCAGGTAAAAATTTCACTGAGGTGTCGTCTGAAATCACTGCGAATTGTGTACTCAGCTACCACAAGCGGTACTGAAATGCGCTCCCCACATTTGTAACAAACTAGTAGTAATGTACCATTTAAAAATAAAACTGTTTCGCTTCAGTGCGGCGTATTCTCAGCGCGCGCATGAAATCCTCAGCGGATCGATTTTGTATGCATGTGCAGCATTTTGTATGCGTTGTTATATTCCCTACAATTCGACGAACTTTATTTCAACTCGGGAGAGGCCTGCGGGTTGTCACGATCTTGTCTTCCCAAGAAGGTATTGTCACCTCGAAGTGAGACGGTCTAAATCGTTTTGTCTCCGTTCTGAAGCAGTCGGTGGCCTTGTGCGGTGAAGAGGCGTCTCGCGTAGTGGTTTCAAAGTCTGTGTGCAATGACGTCAATTAGACAATTAAGCGAGCTGAAGCCAGGCAAGCACCCTACCCACATGTCCAACCTACGGACGGCCTCCCTGACGACCACAATCAGCAATCTAATGAAACGCTGCGGGTCATTCGACTTAACCGTTACCTAGGAAGAGGTACGTCCTTTTTTTATCCAGCTCAAACTGGATTCCGTCAAAAATAGCACGCAGGACAGCCTCTTCATGCTTAGAAGCGTAATCTGCAAGCACAGGAAGGCACAACCTCACATCATGGTGGCGGCGGACGTTAGGAAAGCTTGAGACCCGGCATCACACGAGGCTGTCATAACCAGCATGACAGACACCTACCCTGGCAAAAAAAAAAAAACGCTCAACTTCATCAAGAGCTTCCCACCATCGCACTTTCCAAGTGAGAGCAGGCAGGTGTAATCCTGAAACATGCACCGACTATATAGGAATACCCCAAGGTTTGGTCTTTTCGCGGCTACTTTCTATGTCGTCGTGCCTTCAGTAGCCACAGCCTTAGTGGAAGAGTCACCCATCCACTTTACAATTTCTACAACTTGGTGGTCGGAAATGCCGCTCCGTCGAAGCAGATAGCCCAACATATAATTTATATTAAGGGAATTTACTTCTTTCGTTATATCTAAATACCAAATCCAGAATTTCGCTGCAGTTTATTCTCAAACCACAATAACTATCTTTTAACAAAGCCTTGGACTATCTAAGGCAGCTAACTGCGAACTTTCTGGAATTAAATAGTTTTGTATTTCAATACCATCAACCAGTGAATCCTCTCCTTCAATCATTTATTTAAGAGGCAGCTTCGCCGAATCAGTTTTGCATAATGAGCGTTATTATATCTTTCTTAATGAATATCGCTTTTAGGTAACTTTTTTTAATGATTTGGATTTTTAACAACATTTCACTTGTTTGTGTAAACATGTTCTTTCCTTGTGTTTTTTTTTTAGGATTGTTACTGCTGTCAACCGCATTAAGTGTACGTTTACTATTTATAGGTAGGAGGTCCCTCCCCAGTCTATGACAAGGCGACCTCCTAGGGCTATTTATGCTCCGCAACATTTCAACAACAATAATCTGAAACGGAAACACTGCTGTAGGGAGGTTATTATAGCCATACTAGCCGATTCAGTACTACGTTAACGCTACGCTTGCTTGAGTGCAGTGCGCTGACAATGTTCTGAGGGGCTGTGGAGTAAGGTGCAGCCAAACCTTGATCTTACAAAACCCGATATTACGAATTTCCCGATCCAACGAACAAATTTGGATTGCCCCGCCTTTGCCTACACGGCTCAATGCTTTTGTGAACGTAAGCTAACGAAATACATTAGGCGCCATTACCGATTTAATGAAGTTTTTCGCGAACCGGTTCTATAGCTTGAATCGGTTCACGAACCGGTTCGATGAGTTGAAATATCACTGAAATGAGAAAGAATATTTAGTAGTTTAAAACGACATCTAAATCATAATTCAAAATGCTACTGTTCCCCAAGGGCAGTGCCGCAATCGCAAAGCGAACTTTAAACAATTACGAGATATTATAAAAACAGAGGAAGGGGCGACGATTCACCACTCACTGTCTCACCTAGGTTGTCCTAGTGGCTGTTCATAAAGCCACCGCCAAGGGATATGATGGTGGGATATATTTTCTGCCCTTTTTTTGTTGGAATCGCAATAGTCGCTATGGAATCGCCCATCACGCTAACTTTTAAGCCTTAAATTTAAGCCTGCGTACTGGCGCGTTCGAATACCAGCGCTTAATACCAATGGCGCACATTTTTCTATATTTGTAACAAAACAAAAATCCTACAACAGGCACATTGATACTACAAATGAGTTAGATTATTTCGTCACCCTGAATAATTTGTTAGCTGTCACCTTATCGAATGTGTTAGCCACACTTTTGTCAAAAGGAAACTTTAGTTAGCGCTCAGTCACTGCATTATTGCTCCGACCACTTCAATTGTTTTGTGATAGCTATGCCGGATGTGTGCATTGCAATTAGTATCTGCCTGAGCCCCGGCCATCGTTCCGTGTGTTACATTGCGGAATCTTATTAGAGATTATGCTGTTAAAAAATGAAAGCGAAATTTGACGCGCAGTGCATGAGATGGGACTTTTTTGGGTAGAATCTCTTTAATTCCTCCACAGCAGTACAACCCCCCGAAAAGAGTAGCAGTAGAAGCACTGTAGCGAGGTGGGCAGTCAGTACAAGTGCACCTTCGAAAAAACGCAAATCTGAAAGAGACAAAACTGCAGAACAAGCAGAAAAGATTATCGCTGGGCGAATGAGGCAGTGTGAGGCACCAGCCTGCCTGTCTGCATGTGTCTTCTGCTTTATTACTATTTCTGCTTCCAAGACAAGGTCGAGGGCTGAAGTTTTTTGCCAAGGGATTAGGTGCGCACCTTAACAGTCTTCCCTGACATCTCTGTTGTTATTTGTATCTGTAAAAAACGGAACTTGTCCACTGTACTCTCCTCAAAAACTGACCACGGAACTCACTTAACTCACTTCTTTCGCATTGCTGACACGTTTCGTTAATTGTGACAGGCAGGGAAAATAAATGTATAGATCAATATCCACGTTTTCGTGCTTTTTTCACTTAATCGGTTTTACTTACTTTTTGCGTTATATTTTAAAACAACGTGATTCGCCGTTTCTTTTTTGTTATTTTTCATGTAAACACACTTAAAAAAACTGGCGCATTTGATGCCACGTGCTATATCTCTGCTCCGAGGCGCAGCTGAGGTTGCAGGCCGGCAGACCTATTTTAATAAGCTGGTGATATCAAGCGTTGGTCAAAATCGTGATACACGGACGTTCTCGATTTCCATCTACTTGAGAAAAACGGTTGTGGGGAAGGGAGATCGAGGCCACTTGTGGTAAGCAGCAAATTGCTTAGCCACTGAGCAGCCCTTGCGGTCACACTTGTCCAGTATTAACAATTTGCAGGTGTCGGACCTTTTAGACAAATTATTAAATGCAAAAAGCTTCCACACATCGGGTGTGGGCTTTCGCTGTTCCGCAGTGAACACTCCTGCAGCCTGATTGGTCCAATAAAATCGCAGCTAGGGAAGGGAAAAGACGTTTTATATCCCCTGCAAGCTGCCGAGAATGGCATTTCGTTTGGTCAGCTTGCACTAAGTTCGCGCTTCCAGCAGAAACTGACCATTGCTACATTGGTGCTAATTCAAATCCCCTGTTGTTACATAGAGCGTGATAGTGTTCAATTGTCTGGAGGGGAAAGTGCGTGAGCGGGTACGAGGTGATGGTACTTAAAAGAAAAAAAGGCCTGAATTGCATTGACTGTGCAATATCAACAACGGAGGGTCGAACCGTTTCGGCATGAGCCGGTAACCGTTATTTCTTTTTTCGGGTCAGTTCCAGTTCGGGTGCCGTGTGCTCAAAAAACAGCGGTTCGGGTTAAGTTAAGTTCCTGCAAAAATACCGGTTCCGTTCCAGTTTTCGGTTCGGTTCGGTTACGATTCGACACCCTGGTATGGATAAACACACAGTATTTATAACAAGTTCAAACCCAGCTGCATTTAAACCTAATACACTGCGTTATATTTATTCGTACGTTGATATGGGATGTGCTTTTATCTTTCTATAATAAATAGAATTATTCACACTTGCGCATATTGTTCCACAAAAAATCTTTTTATACATAACATTCCTGGTGCGGCACCAAACCAGTGTAATATTCAAATACTTAGTTCTGAATTTTTAGGTTTTCGCGATGCTGCACCCTGAATGTGGGGCCCGCCGTACAGGACAGCTAGGGAATAATTTAGACGAACTGGAGATATTCAACGTGCTCTTAAAGTTCGACACATAGGCGTCTTCCGACTCTAGAACAACGGCCCTCACATTCAAGATCCAACTTGCGTGGTGGTGGTGCGCCCAGCACCAACAGGCTTTAGTCAGAAAGGGAAAGCACGTCTTGTTACGGGAAAACTGGCGAGATTCACTCTGGGCAGTAAATCCAGTATATTGAACGTTTTGCTACTGTGCCATATACACCACAATAAACGATCCAGTTACTGGTGCAATCAAGCCAGCATTTTGGAAATGGTCATATCCGTAATAAGGACAGAGTTTTTGAGCGGGTGATGAATTTTATTCATTCGAAGTATAAGTTATTCTTCGAGGTTAAGGATACATTCGCCAAAGTTGCCTCAAAAAATCCTCTGGGAGTCTTCTTCTAGGGTCAAAACAGTAACCTGCCCAAGGATAATCAGGTCGTGGGTAGCAGTGACATCCTGGGCCGCAGTCTCCACACACCCATGGACGGCACTGAAATCGAAGATATTTATATGTGGTTAGACCTTAGCTCTCTGTGGGTATTCAAAAGACTAGTGAAACCCTGACATTATTTTTTCATCCCTCCCCCGCAGAAGCCAATTTATCCATGAAACAAACAGAAAATTGGGAGAAATCGTGACTTCTTGGATAAGTCGAAACGCCTGCTGGAGATCGCCATTTCCACCCTCTATGTTGTACGCTCTCGAAATGGCGCTGACCTTTACTCCATTCTTCTGTCATCCGCTGGTACCAGTTCACCGAAGGAGCAATACCCTAACCAAACAGCTAAAATGCTGCTGGTAGGCATCTGTACGCCAGCACTCAAGCGCGAAGGCTCTGCTCCTGTTACTATGGCAAATTTTTGGAGGTCATGAATCTCGTAATGAACTTTAAGGACATGAGAAAAGTCTAACTTTTACGGGCACCTGCACACTCTCCCATTCCCGGTAACCAAGAAGCTCCCAACACGGCTCTAGGACTCGAATTTCGAGCGACTGAGCCGCATACGCTTCTGTCAGTAAGCGAGCCCATGACCTCTGACAGCGAAATTACTAACCACTACAGACTCGGTCTGGCCCGGTGAGCCTCCGTTAGTGGTCTGGCTCCTCCTCCAAACAAATACGTATCCAAACCTTGCGGAATACAGTCCCTATTCTGCCCTGGCGAGTATTTAGGCATGTGCGGGCTATGTGAAGACGGGGCGGACGTGTCACATGTACTATGGGATTGTCCTCAGGTGACCCCATAACGCCGAAACATCATGAATGATTAGCAGTGGGAGACCGTGCTGCTCAACTCTGACGCAGACGTCCAATTATGGGTCGTTAACTTGCCTGACAACGCCGCCGCGGGCCAAGGGGCTGCTGGCCGCCGTTTAGGGTGGAGGACTAGCCCTTCTTACAAACAACGGGACAACAATGAAGTTACCTCTCTCTCTCTCTCTCTCTCTCTCTCTCTCGTAATTGCAGCTGTAATTTTTAAGGTGAAGGCCAATGTTAGGGATTTCACACGACCCTTAACGCTGACAATCCTTTATATGTCTCTTTAGAGTAAGGGGAGGATGCCGCGCGATTGCCGTAGAATGCCACGTCAGTGGTCGCGTGTAGGCTTGCGGTATCAAAGAAAGCCGATCGTGCAAACAACTCAGGTGGCCTCGGAAGATAAAATTGATTCCTCAAAAACACCGCACAACATGATACAAGGTGCCCCGCATTGGCTGATGCTCCACCCGAGTACCGAAGACGTCACCAGGAACAAGGACAATGGAAGTGGCGAACTGTTTAACCACCGCTCAACGCGCCGTTTGCTTAGAAAGTACTGACGCTGTTATACTTCATTTTTTACAAAACAGCACCAAACAAGAGCAAGAAGTTCTCCATACTGCTTTGTTGCGTGTGGCTTCACCTTAAATGCGCACACGTCGTTTGGATTGGTGTGACTTGTAACGGTTCCTGTAAAGCCATTTTAGGAGTGCTTACATAAAAGTATTGCCCCTTCCTAGCTACGTCGTGCTTTCTGCAATAACGATAACGCACACCAGCTCCATATCATAGGCGGTTTCATGACATGTCGCCATACAGTTTTACCACGCGCCAACATGACGAGCAATGATTTTTGCCCTGCACGACAATATCAAGGGCACTACTATTTTAAGTTTTTTTACGGCAAACGCTAAAAGGAGAAGGATGTTTTCATTCAGGAAAACATGACAAAGCCCAATTGTGAGCTCTTGCGCACAACGAAAGAATGGGCGGCCGTCCATAACTTCCGTTTCGCTTGGCACGTATACGGACAGCTCTTTCTAAAAAAAGAAACTGGAAGCTTAAAAGTAATTGTGAAATCACAGGCATAATTGAACACGCTAGTAGAACGAATGCTATCCTGTAAACATGTCACATGGGCATCACACCAACAGATTTCTTACGAATTGTACAGCCAAGATGTCTTTCTTTTGTAACCTTAAACTCTCGCTCTCTTAAATTAAAGGTTGATGCATTAGGTTACTCTTTCAACACGCTTGGCTATGCGTTTTGCGTTATTATACTCAGAGACAAGTGGTATACTGAACAATGTGAAGAATTTGCACCACGGGGATATTGCGAATTTTCCATCAAGCGCAATAGTAAGCGCGGGGGTGGCGTATCCGTGCTGGTACATGAATGCCTTCGAACTACCATTTAAAATGAGTTAACAAACATTACAAAGGAGGACGAGTCTCTAGCTGTCCGCGATGGACCCAATATGTTTGTTGGCATATATAAACCTCTCACCGATGATTTTGAAAGGTTTCTCGTCTTTGTGGAACGCATTCTGAACTATGTCAACAAAAACAAACTAGAACTCGGCATGGGCGGGGATTTTAACGTGAGCTCAGTTGATAACAATTCAAGGCAAAGACAGTTGACTTACCTGGTCACAGAGAGCGGTTTTGATATCGTACGTGCCAGTGAAACCCGAAATACTATGTCATCTGCTACTCATAGATTTTTTTCTATTGAACCACTCCCCGTCGATAATTACAACAGACACCATATATTCTGACATAACCGATCACCTGCCAGTTTTTATGATAGTTAAAAAGAACAAAGTTCGGGAGACTAAAAAAGGGCACGTTTTTCAAGATATCTGCAGCCAAAACTTAATAAAACGTGGAGAAGATACAGAAAAGAATACATGGGAATGCGTATGCAAAGAAACTGACTCCAATGACGTCTATGAAACATTCCTATCTGAACTAAGGCTTATAACGCTAGCCTCTCTATAAAAACGACGCGGAGAAGAAATCGGTATCGTAAAACATTGGATCACTAAAGACATAAAGGACCCAATAGTTTACAAATATCGCTTGTATGAAAAGTGTATTCATACGAAGGCTAATAAAATTGTCGCAGAATCAAGCGAGTTTATAACAGACTAGTTAATATAGTCAGAAAAGCCACGAGAACATAGCAATATAACTTGTTTGCCGCCGATAGCCACTTAACTGAGCTGACGAGGAAGAAGATAAACTCTGTTCAATGTCGCAAGAAAACAAGTCAGTTGAAGTGTTTTATCATGACACTAAGCCTATCTCGGACCGTCCGTTAGCAAATATATTCAGGGACTTTTTCGTGGATCAATTTGCAAGATGCAAGCTTTGCCAAAACAATTCGCATGTCGCAGAAGAACGCTCCTGTTTAACTTCCATATTCTTGAATCCTACAGATGAAAGCGAAGTCACTACTACAACTCTTAATTTAAAGAAATACCAACGGCTGCGATGCAGAGAGCATGCAACTTAAACCTCTGAAGTATGCTGTAGATATAATACACTGCCATTAACAGATATATGTAACCTAATCCTGGAAAATGGAGTATTTACAAATCACCTGCAACATGGAAAACTTTTTCTGGTATTTAAAGGCGGGGACAGCAATATCTTAAGAAATTATCGGCTGATTTCAATATCACCCGTTTTTCCGAAGGTGTTTGAAAATATTATATATTGTTGGTTGTCTAAATATCTTCTTAAAAACAATTTGCTTCACTGTTTTCGACATGGTTTTCGCAGGCGTTGTTCTTCGGAGACTGCGTTACTCAAAGAAAAAGAAATAATACTACAGAATTTTGCCGACAATTTATTAACACTGGGAATTTACTTTGATTTATTCAAAGCTTTTGATTGGTTGAGTTATAAAGTTCTACTAAATAAATTACAGACCCATGGAATTCACTTACCGCTCTTCACCGTATAACATCTTACTTAAATCACCGCCAACAGTACATCTCCTTAGGTATATTTTCATATGAACTTAGATGCGGAAAAACAGGAGTACCGCAGGAAAGCATATTAGGTCTGCTGTTACTCTTCCTATATATTAACGATCTGCAAGGTATTGTTACACGCCCTGATTGGAACCTTATATGCTATGCTGATGACGCCACTCTTTTAATTGCAGGAAAAAGTGCAACAGATATTGAAAAAATTTGTCAAGAATTATTGCCCATTTTCCAAGTGTGGACAAATAATAATTGCCTTTGTATAAATGCCTACCAAGCGAAAGGCATACTCTTTAGGCCGGAATATGAGATTGCGGCTCTTCCTAAACTAAGGCTTGTCACGAAAGTGGTTGCAATAGTTGAGACCACGAAAGTGCTACGAGTGCACGTTTCTAGTAGCCTAACTTGGTACGTTCAGGTTAATGAAGTTCATAAAAAATTCCGTGGAATAACTGGGGTCCGTAATAGAGCCCGTCATATATTACTTAAAAAAAAAAAGCTTTTAATTTACAATTCTCTGTTTTTTCACCACGTAGCCTATGGGCAGTTAGTCTGGGGCACACCCACCAAAACGAATTTAATTAGCTGCTCTATTGCAACTAGAGTTTTAAGAGTCGTAGCAGATGTTGCATTTGCCGGTCACACAAAATAGCTGTTCGATAGATGTAAAATAATTAACGTTAATCGCTTATACGACTTTCGTCTAATACACACATAAAATGCAGTTAAAATCAACAGCCCATTTTATTCTTAGTTATCCGGATTAAGAAAGAATTGTACACGCCCACTCTAAAAAACAACTACGGCTCACAGTCCTTGACGTTTAACCTACCTGCTCTTTTAAATAAGGTAAATGCGGCTGAACTAGACCTTTTACGCCTCTGCAAGCGAAACGTGCGAGAATTATTCCTTTAATTTTATTTTCTGATTTTATTCTTTTAATTTCTAATTTTCAAATTTCTTATTTTTTTTGGTATAGCTGTGCTCGGTTGCGGCATCTGTGTACCCCGTACTTTTTTTCTTTACGTCGTGTAATAACTATGTGTGAGTGCTGGATTTAAATTTGTGCATCTTTCCCCTTGTATTGTTTTATTCTTGCAAACGCCTCTTAGGCTGTTAAGGCCGATGTTGTTTATACTGGATGTTTTTTTCCAGAACATGAAGCCTGTTCTTTATTTTAATTACGCTTGCCCTGTAACGTATATGCCTCTAATGTACTTACATCTAATGTAATGTATATGCCTCTTAATGTACTTATGCCTCTATTACCTCTAACGTAATGTACTTGCCTCTACTTCCTCTGATGTCATCTCGGGTGTTCCACAGGGTAGTGTTCTTCGACCTCTATTATTTTTAATCTACATAATTTGCCAAATAATATATCTTCCAATATAAGACTATTCGCTGACGATTGTATAATATATCGAGCTATTAACAATGATGGCGACCACCTTACCCTTCAAACAGACCTTAACCTAATTAGTGACTGGTGTGACGTGTGGCAGATGTCTATTAACGCTTCCAAGTGCCGTGCTATAACCTACAGTCGTAAACCCAATACCTCCAATTATTCCTATTCTATTAAAAGGGATACAATAGTTCAGTGCTCTTCTTACAAATACCTAGGCGTCAATCTAAAACCCAATCTTTCATGGTCGGCACACATTAGTGTTATTTGTGCGAAAGCCTCAAAAACATTAGGTTACCTCCGTCGAAATCTACGAAATTCTCCAACAAGCATCCGGAAACTGGCCCATTTCACTTATGTACGCCCCCAGCTGGAATTTGCATCTGCAGTCTGGTCCCCTTTGCAGGATTACTTAACCACAATGATAGAGTTCACACAAAACAGAGCAGCCCGGTTTATCTCGCACAATTATAGCACTCATTGCAATGTAACAACATTAAAACAAGAACATTCAATTTCGCCAATGCACATTCTCCGCTCTGTTGCACTGTTATGTTTGCTACATAAATATATTCACAGCACAAGACTGTCTACGCTACCCCTAACAGCACCATTGCGCATGTCCAGACGCCTGCACA
This sequence comes from Haemaphysalis longicornis, assembly GCF_048455015.1. Classification (NCBI taxonomy): domain Eukaryota; kingdom Metazoa; phylum Arthropoda; class Arachnida; order Ixodida; family Ixodidae; genus Haemaphysalis; species Haemaphysalis longicornis. Next base: position 188,850,157 of record NW_027526445.1, read on the forward strand.
ATCAAAGTTTGTTTCACTCGCATCTACTGCAAAATGAAGGTATTCAACTTATAAACGCTTCCTAAGGCCATATCATTGTGGAAAGATCTTCCCGACTGCATCGTCTCTATCACCGATCCAGATTCATTTCGCGAACATGTATGTAACCACTTTTCATCACACTAATATCGCTGTAGCTTCATGCCTAGTTCAGGCTTCTCTTTGGTTCTCTTTAGTTTTTGCTGTACTCACCGTTGTCTTGCAAGTTATGTTGGTACGGACCTTGTACGGCTGGCCGTATGTGTTTTTGGACAATGCGTGTGTATGTTGTACACCTGGGCCTTCCGATTTTTTTTACTATGCTTTACCTCTGCTGTATGTTATTGTTCTCCCAGTTTTTGTCGCTCAGTCGCACTGCCGTTGCTGATCACTTGAATTGTATACTTTGGCCTTCTTAATGTTTTTACTATGTTTCTTTTATGTACCCTTAATTTCTTGTTATCCGAGCTTTCTGCATATCGGCAAACCTTCGCGTTATTACATTTATTTGAGTGTCAGTTACTACTCATGTTTTGTCATGATGTTGTGTTACTTTCTGTGTATTCGTTGTTGTTGATGACCACCCTATTACTCTGTGAAGTTTGTACCCCCCTTACTCACTGCTCTCATTGAGCTTGTAAGGTATCATAAATAAATAAATAAATAAATAAATAAATAAATAAATAAATAAATAAATAAATAAAAAATAAATAATGTATATATACACGTCAAGTGTCCTGTTAACAAGTTTATGGTGATTTACGATTCAAACTTTACGATTGTGGTAATATCCTGTACGTGTGTCTTTGTTTCGTTTTTTTTTCTCTTCTTTTTTTTAAGCTTCATTTATTTTCCAATACCTATTTGATTTTACGATTCCGATCTGTACACCGACCTTTTAAGTGTTCTTTTTTTGGCACGACAACCTCGTGTCGCCAGTTGCTGTCTAATGTAGGGGCAGTTGCCTCGTGAAGCTGCCATGTAATTGCCGCTTTTTGTGACTGCCCCCTCCTTGTATGCTCAAGGAAAATAAAGTTTGATTTAATTTGAAAATATATACATACATCAATAATACAGTGACCTTGATCCTTAGTTGTATGGCAGAGAAAGGAGTGCAGGATCGCGTACTCTATTCTTAGGAGCGAGATGAAATGGAAATTTCAAAATGAACATGATTGTCCGAAAAGCGGAAAATGTTGGCATTTGGGCACGTCTGAAACATGCGTACCTCAGGAAGAATTTGAATTTGGAAAGTGACGAAGCGTGCCACGTGCGGTTAGGAACCGCAAAAAACATTTTCATCATTTCCTTCGTTATTTTCCTGTTTAGACCACTTGCCGGATGGATGTTTGCTTCTGCCAAGGCATTTGGTTTCTTGGAAGCATATATTCGAAGCAAAAGGTTTTGCTAAGTGATATGTCAAATTTTTTTTTTGCATAGTTGTTACGCCTTGCCAAAATTTCTTGCTTTGTAGTAATGGCTGGGGTCCCTGTTTTGTAAATGAAATTTCGACATTACTTCAGCATCAGAGTGTATGTGCTGCAGTAGAACATTAAAAATTAAGTGCTTTTTGTGGACAAAGTGCGCAGTTAAGTGCTCTGCTCGTTGACACCACACCTACTTCAGTTTCCAGTGTAGCACAGTAATGGCGAGTGCTCCCGAGAACACTACAGGCTGAAATAGTTACCTGTTTAAGGCAGCGTGCATGACCGCCGTAACTTCCGGCCCATGTGCTGCATCTAAGAAGAAAAATAAAAGTACGTTAACTAAGGTTTGCCTCTTCGATCAAATGCCTACAGGCTTTTCTCTATTACTTTTATAAATCCTACAATTTCGAGTAAAAGTTGTTTTTGAGTAAAAATAGGACCATTTATTGAGGCAACGCCGCCTGTATAAACATTGCCTAACGCGTTGCCCGCTTTTCAATGGAAGCGGTAGGGACGCTTAGTTCAGGCACTGATCCGGTATGTCGCGCGCCGCCGGACGTCCCGCCTTACGTCACTGCTCACGAGTCGCGAACACTGCACCCACTTCTATAGCGTGTGCCTAGCAGCTTGCCTCGAAGGCATGGGAGCGCCGCCTTGGGAACACTACAAGAACTGTCAACTATTTTGCATAGTTCCGAGAAGCGGCTCTGGCCGGCGGACATGAAAGCACGTGGGAAGGGTACGGAGCGGGAAAGGGTAAGAGAGAGCAACAGGAGAGTGGCTGTTTGACGATTTTTGGCTCCCGCGTTAGGCATGGATTATGCAGGCGGCGTTGATTGAGGCATCCTGTTTTGTGAGTACTAATCACTCCAAAATCATGGAGGTGTGCTCGCAAACGTCCTTTGAACATTATGATTATACCGCCAATCTAAATACCATTTTGTAAGGTATTAGTTAGAACAATACCTATATAAATACTTCATTTCAACAAACGAGGACTGGGGTATTCAATATCGAGTGACCCAGTACACCGTCCTAGAGTTCTGGGAAAGAAGGTAGGCCGTAGAAGTCTAGCCGCGAAACAAAATTGATATAACCCATAAATGCAGAGGAAAAGTGTTTGCAGATACGATACATTTGTAATTACAGCAGTGGACCACTGAAATGCAAGTCAAATTCAAGCTTCATTGGCCACCGAAAACACGGCTGTATCGATATGAATGAACCCAAGCAACACCTTTCCCACGTAGTATATGTCCACAAGCGAAATGTTAAATTCGCCAGCCCATAAGCTTAATCCAGCTGCAGCATGCGCACACAGAATGGGGAACAAAGACCCAGTCCGGCACATTGCCCAGCTACCAGGTGGCCGTGAGTGCTCAAGATGGCGGCGCCGTCGATTTAGCGGTTGTAATTTGCGCGCTTGTAATTTTGTGGCCCGTTGTCGGCGTGCCGTTCATCTTCAGTTATTATCAAGCTGAGAAGTGTGCTTAGCGACTATTCAACACAGAAATGTGAGGTATTCGGTGATAGAACCTAAACGTACATTTACATTTGCACGGGCGCTAGTGCCCGTCCTGAGGAAGTGTGGTGTACCCGTCTTTTCGCGTTTTTTGCCGTGTCGAAGGGCTTAGCGATAGGCCCACTACGTCATGAGCAAAATGCCAGAGAAATTCCGGCGATTTGGCCCTCCAGTTACAAGAATTTTCACGTAGACAAGGACAAATGAATAGCTGCAGAAACATATAACAGGGCTCAACTCACCGGTTGACGGAATCAATATAGTTTAAGCCAAAAAGGTAAAATTTTGCTCTAAAGGCTTGGCCAGCCCAACCTAATATCGGCACCCTCAGAATATCAATTTTTGAAAGAAACTGGGGAAGGTGACCACAGACTTTCCAAAAAACTAAAAAAAAATCACGTCGTATCAAATTCCGATGATATATACTTACTCGGCAAACGTCACCAAGGCAAGTAGCAATAAAACTTGTCGAGCGTTCATGACTTTTGAGAACCCTTTAGAACGCTACCGCAATGGCTCCAGGGCGTGTGTTCAAACACTCGGGCACCCTTTATATCAAAGCATATCACCCTAACTATGATGTACAACACAACCACATCAACAAAAGCATCCTTTGTTTCAGGACGCAAGTCTTTGTCCGTGCGGGTGGGCGTTGTAGTTAGTAGACTGCACAGAAGTTGTGTCCTTTGTTTCCAGTTTTAGCCAAGGGTGCACTTGCTTTGTGCCGGACAATAGGCGGCTTATTTTTGCAATGAGTGATTTCTGTCCGTTCTATGGCTGTCAACGATAGAATGTCTTCTACAATGGTAAGAAATGCACTAGCCTGACAAGTGCTAGTGAATGCTGTCGTGTATGCGACATGCAATATGCGCTCACCAGTGGCATTCTGGGTGGAAACTGGGGGGAGGGGACGAATAAAATAATGGCTTTATCGAGGAGGAGTCCGTAGGCCCTGGTTACGAATTGGGTAATGGGGAAACCGCAACAAAGTAAATGACCAAGGTAAAACAAGGGAGAAAACAAAAATAAAGTCAATATACAGTTAGGGAAGGTAGCGTTCGAGCCCTTGTGCATACCCTTTTCTGTACACCGCCCAGACCTATGCCTTTGAAATTTTTGCCAGCACGGGCGTCCGTGCGCCCTTTATGGCATGTGGCCACACCCGGTTATTTTGTTCATTGCGTAAAAAGTGTTACACGTTCTCCACTCATGGACGGTGATCTTGCTTTATCGGCAAAGTTTCTCCATTAGATTACATATTTTGGAAAGGAGTGCACCTGAAGTTAAAGCCATGCAGAGAATTACGCTGTGGCATTAGATTCCTCGACGGTCGACTGCGCACGTCACTTGGCTTGTAGACGTTTGTAGTTTTATCCTATTCTATTGTGCAGCACACGTTCAAAGCAATAAACTTCATCCACTACCAGAACCTTGCGCCGTGCTTGACTGCGTGACATTGTTTTGAATGTTCTGGGTACATCCATAATCATCCCGAAAAGTTAGGAAAGAGAGGTCAATGCTGCCCATTCGCAACTGCACGACCTAACAACTCGTACAAGAGGCCGCAGGGGGGTGGAAGCGCAACGACAAAGAACACACGTAAAATGCAGTAAAAGGAAAAGACGTAAAACAAATATAAAGGCACAAGAAGGTACAAGTGTTACAAGAAAAAACACGCCGGCATTGCGTGAGAGAAAGTAAAGTCAGAACAAACACATAATTCAACCGAAAATACAAATTCGGGTTTGCGACCACTTGGTCACTGTATTATGACAATAAACAACAATATAATAAGCTTTCAGTCATTGGATTACAACCAACAACATTAGGCACGAATGTATATGAATTCGGACTACTTACCAGTGCTGGAACAGTGTGGTTGATGAGCTGTTTGCCATGACTGGTTATTTCGGTTCTTTCAGATATGCTTACTGATACGCCAATGGGCTTACAGCCCAGTGCCCACTGAGGAGAACATACCTGTTACCAAGCGGATAATAAAATATCTTTCAAGGGAACAACTGAAGTTTCACGTCAAGATCTACACAGTATAAACATTGCTATACGTGACTACCTGCTGTTTATTGTTTATGCAAGAAAATGCTTTTCCGCGGATCTAAAGACTACCCAACCCTCTTCCAGTAGCCTCTCATCATGATGATGATGATGATGCTACCAGAAAAGCACTGGGGCAAAGGACCTCTACACTTGTGAGTTCCTAGATATTTGAACAAATAAGAAGAAACTTTCACAGCAAAAAATGTCATTATTCAATAATTCAATAATTTCAAAAATGTCGTTATATGTAGGCGGCGAATTCCCGTGAAAAAGTCTAAATAATGTAGCAGATTTTTCGATGGAATTCCGAAGTGCCGGTCTGCGAAATGCCCACGTGAAGAGCGCCCAGCCTATGGTATTTGTTTTACACTTTCAAGTAAAAACGTACGCAGGTAATCAAAATTGAGGGAACATTTTTTACAATACAGGCAGACCGAGCGCTTAATCGACAGCGAAAAGCGAGTTGAAAAGTAAAGTTGAGCGTTTAACGTGTTTACAAAAAAAAACACGAATGCAATTTGCTACTCATCAGCTTTTTTGTAATGTCGATAGCGCGACGTTGTCACGCTATCGACAATAAAACAATAACGCTAGCGGTGGCTATCGTCACGCCTTCTCTTCGTCGGGAACACAGCACCCCCGCCTGCACATGCCGGAGCCGCCTACATATTGAAGTGTGGGGATGGTGTGGCGTGTGGCACCCGTCTGCAGTGTAGCGCATTAATAATAATAATAATAATAATAATAATAATAATAATAATAATAATAATAATATTTTTATTTTTCTTAGAGGAACAAAATACATGACGGGTCAGCCCAAGCCAGACAGGCTTGTCGGGCTGTACTCGGCAGCCAGTGTCAGGACACTATAAAATACTGCAGGGGTAAAAGAAGAAAGAAAAGAAAAAGAAAAGGGAGAGGAAAAAGAAACGGTAGTACAATGAAACCACAAGGAAAAAAATCAAGGAAGTAAGCAATATGTGATGCATACATACAATATGGCACAGGGTTACGCAACTTCAGAGAAGTTTTTCCTTAAATACATTTTCAGAGAGCTTTTAGATGAAATGGAGTAAATAGCAGTGGGCATAGAATTAAATATATCGGGAACATAATAATTGCGTACAAAACGTCCAAATCGCGTATAACATCGGGGCGTGATAAACAAAGGATGACGTCTCAGTGGTCTTGTAGAGACAAAACGAAACAAAAAATCGCGATTCCAAAAATTGCGAGAGACAACAGTGTGCAAAAACAAAGCGTCAAAAGAAGGCAATTGTAAAGCAGAGAACAAACTGGTATTTTCGGGAATGTTGATATTGTAGGCTACATTTCTTTGCAACGTTTTTATAATGCAGTTTATTTTCGTACGCCAAGTGAAAGAACAGTGAAAAAATACAGTGATTCCGTATCTCAAGATACTGTAGCCAAGTGCATGTAGGATAATCTTACGCACTGGAAAGGGGAGGAGGAAACGACTGTTATAAAGAGTACATGACAAGCCCCGAAGCCTGTAGGAGTAATTCGTGCCAAAATCCGGAGGAACAAAGAGAAGAACGAGGCTCAAATACGATGCAGCAATTGGTGATAAGTATCACCATGATTTTGCCTCTAGATGACGTGAGGAGAACTGATTAAACTTTTGAATATCTCGCGGCTATGCGGCTAGCTAGTTGGTGGTATGTATGTTGCGTCAGCTACCGTGAGAACTTGCGGTTGCCATCCCAGAATCTGGGGGACCGAATCGCTCCTAAAGGAAATGGCCACCTCCTCATTCTGTCCACCCCCTGCTGAACCTCTTGTAAATATAAGAACACATCTGTGCGCAGTTGCAACAATAGCGTGTGCCAATGCGTAAAAAAAGGTCGTAGACAGCATGTTCCTGGGAAGCCATTCCGAGAGTCGCATGCATGCTAGATTTTGTGTGTAAAACAGCCCCAGAGATCCAGTTTTGTGAGTGCGCCTTGTACGTTTTTACAGGAGAAAGGAATAAGGCTTTGAGAACAAAGAATGCCTAAAAAGCGAAGGGAAGAATCTGAGCCAGCCAAGACAGGTGCGGAAATTTTTAAGGCAAGAGCGTTCAGTGCCCCATTCTGCGAAACACCGCCCTTGTGTTGTTCGATATAGAAAACAGCACCGCTGTAAGGCGCTGTAAGGAGAAAATCAACAGCAGCTTTACGTTCACGTGGGATCTGAACGCGCGTGTCCAGAGCGTGAGCCCAGCTCACTAGCACCGCCCTATCCCCGCACCTCGGCAGCGGTGGAACCAACGTTGTAGTTGTTCCTTTTTTATTAGTGGTACGTACCCACTTTTACTTCTTCTAGCGTTTTTTTCCTCAGCTAAAGAGGACGTTTTTTCGTATGCTCATATCTCGATACTTCATATTTAATATTCATATTTATTTCAAGCACAACGGCCAAGCTTTTTGATTGCAGTTTGTCAATTATTGTTTGCAGGTGTTCTGCAGTCTCACTCAGCAAAACTACGCCGTCCGCAAACCTCAAATGGCTCGCGTATTCCCCGTTTATCCTTTATTCCATGTTTTCCCAGTTAAGCTTTCTAAACACCCCCTCCAGACATGATCTGAATAGTTTTGGACAGATGGTATCTGCCTGCCTTACTCCCTTCCGAATCTTCAATGTATCGGTTTGCTTGTGGAGGGTTATTGTTCCCGTGCACCATTCTAGAAGTCTTCTAGATATCTAGTCTTCTAGTCTTCTAGATATCTGGTCTTCTAGACATCTTCTAGAAGTCCTTCGTAGGTCTCCCCTATGAATAAATCAAAAGTAACGAAAAATGAGCATACGAAGAAGTCCTCTTATGCTTAGGAGATGAAACGCTAGAAGAAGTAAAAGGACACAACTACCTTGGACGGATGGTAAGTGCTGGACGAAAGATAAATCCGGAAAAGAATAGGTATGGGTTGGGGGGCACTTGAAAAACCCTCCTGTATAATGAAAAAAAGCTACCTCTGCCCCTGAAATAAAAATCTTCAACCAGTGTATACGGCCGGTGTTGACACGTGGAGCTGAACATTTGGCACCTTACTAAACAACCAGAAAGCAAACTTGAGCCGGCTGTACGGGCCATGAGGCGAATAATGTTGAGTAGCACTCAGGGAGCGGAAACGAGCAACATGGTCACAGAACAAACCAGAGCAGCACATATCGTACTTAAAATAAAGGAAAAAAGGAACTTGGGCTGGCCATGTAGTGAGGCGAACTGACTACCGGGGGACAATTAAGGTAATGTAGTGGCTACCAAGAAATGGGTCTTGAAGGGGGAGGCCATCAAAACGATGGATAAATGAAATAAGGAAATTAGGAGAGAGAGAGAGAGAGAGAGAGAGAGAGAGAGAGAGAGAGAGAGAGAAAATATTTAATGAGTCTGGCGATGTCAGCAGAGCTAAGCCGCCTGGCGTGCTACGCCAGATGAATGCGGTGACAATGGTAATTATAATGATGAAGAGGAACACACATGATTTGAACTACTTACAAAGTCTGATCAAGGCTTGTGGCTTTTAGATAGGTAATAAAGCTTTTGGGGCACGACAGGCAGGCTTGGAAGAATTCCAGGTACCTAATACGTCCCTCAGTTCTATCCCTGCGGAGAGCGGCCGGCCGAGAGACACTCCAAGACACACTCTCTGCTTACTAAATCGCGCACAGTCACGTATTAGGTGTTTCAGATCTTCACGCACATCCCAATCTGGGCATAGTGTCGAGGTGGACTGGTTGATTTTGTAACAGTAGTGTCGCGTGTATACAACGTTTAATCGCATACGGTGGAGTACTGCTTCACCATGCTTGGATATTCCAGGTGAAATGCTAAAGTTACAGTGCGGGTCGATAGAGTGGATGGGCGCGTAATGATGGGATGCGTCTGTCGAAATCGAGCGCTGCATGCTCTAAATTAGGAGGTAAACTTCGGACTCGATCACCGCATGACAGGAGCAGTTGGAGGTCAATGGGGGATGCCTTTCTACTGCAGTGGATGATGATGATGGCGTACCCACTTGGGATATTGGTCAGAAATCGCGCCCTTTGATGAGCTTATGTAGTCACTTCGAAAAACTGAATTGGAAACGTAAATGTAGAGAATAGTGCGCGCCGCATCACACCTGAACTTGAGGGCAAGTGAGTAGAACAGGTGCGTACTTACTTGGGCACTTGTAAAGGCAGTCAGTACAGTGACACAGATCTGTTGTGAACAAGAAATGATGTTCGGAATATCTGATAACATCTTGCGAAGCTCAGCCGTTCGTTTAACCGAATATAATAGATGTGCCTCGTACCGTTGTAGCGATATGCCTTATTCTTCATCACGTCAGACCACAAAAGTGGCCCGGATTGGGCGCGTAAGCTAACATAACTTTTTAATGACTCGCACGTAAAACTGCAGTACTATCCACAATACCTAGCGTACCAGATTATTGTTACCACTGCATGCAACCTATTCAAATTACGGCCGAAGGTATAGCATGCCTGGTAAAGAAGCTGAAGGTTTCTAGCTCAGCTGGCGCTGATAATATTAATTCCAAACTACTTAAAAACACCATTAAAATTACAAGTAAAATTCTCTACTATATTTTTCAACACACCTTAGAGACCGGTAACCTACCCGATGACTGTAAAATTGCCAAAGTTACCCCATTGTTTAAATCAGGAGACAAGCATGTACCCCGAATGTACCGTTCAATCTCACTTTCATCGATTTCCTGCAAACTTTTAGAGCACATCATCGCTTCTCACATTTATAACCATCTTGAGACTAATCAGTTCTTTTTCCGCAACCAACATGGGTTTAGAAAAGGCTGGTCATGTGAGACGCACCTGCTACAATTTGACTAACCTTCACTGGAACATGAATAATAATCTTCAAACTGCATTTTTCTAGCCTTTTCGGAGGTGTTTGACCGGTGCCCCATTGCGAAATAATCTCAAAACTATCTGCTCTTCAATTAGACTCACTAACCTTATCCTGGCTTAGAAATTTTCTTTTCCTCCGGCAACAATTCACGGTCACAGATAATGATTCGTCGCCAATGTGTGATGTAAGTTCCGGAGGACTGCAAGGTACCGTCCTCGCACCGCTGCTATTTCTTATCTATATAAATGACTTGACAAATAGTGTTACATCATTCATACGAGTATTTTCCGACGACGGCATAATCTACCATCCTATCAAAAATGTTAACTATCATTGCGCACTACAGAAAAATCTAGATCTAATTATCAAATGGTGTGAAACATGGCAAATGGTTCTGAACGCATCGAAATGTAAAACCCTTTCTTTCAGTCGCAAGCATGACACCTTCATTTTCTCGTACCGTATAAATAGCGAAGTGCTCTCTCATGTTTCCGCCTACAAATATTTGGGCGTACACTTCACACAAAATCTTCCATGGTCCTCTCACATCTCTAATATCTGTGCGAATGCCACGAGATCTCTAGGCTACCTACGTCGTAACCTACATTCTTCCCCTGCTAACGTCCGCAATTTGGCTTACGAAACTTTTGTTCGACCTCAACTGGAATTTGCCTCACCAATCTGGTCCCTTCCCCCGAAACGACTTAACTGACATGATCGAGGCAGTGCAAAATAGGGCAGTCCGATATATTTCTCGTTATTATGATTTCTGCTGCAGTGTAACTCAACTTAAACGGGATTATTGCCTTCAATCATTAGCCACTCGCCACAATATTTCTCTTTTGTGCCTCTTTCATAAATGCGTAAATAGTACTAAGACCAGTCTTCCTATCGAACGGCCCTCCTACTCATCAACTAGATTACACAACCAGCTTAGCTCTTCCAGCATGTACGTCAAAACAATCTCTTTTAACGCACCCGCATTGCCTCGAGCCATCACGTTGGGGAATGATCTTCCCTGATAACTTGATATCAGACCGCAATCCAGTTTCCTTCTGCAACAAATTGGTCTTGCACTTCAGTTGATAACTTAAGGTTTCAGCCCTTTGTTGTTGATTGTACATGCAATTTTTTTGTGTTCAGCGAAAGTTCTTTTGTAAATCATTCTGCCCACTGATATTTCTTGCTTCATTTTTTTTGTAAAACCCTATCTGAACAAACTGTCCAGATTTCCTGTAAGCGCTGTTATGACATTTTCTGTTTGTTATGTTACATTCTTCTGTCAATGGCAGTTAGAGATATTGTGTAGTTTTTCTAATGCTATGTGCCGTGGGCTGATGTTTATGTGGTTCGGTGATTATATGTCATGTTTCACTTATAGATATTTAGATGTAGTTTCCATGTTATGTTTTGCGCTTTTACGCATTTACTTGTGGTATTCGTTAAACATGTACTCATGACTTTGTTAGCCACCCATACTCAATACACTCACCAAGGGCCCGTAAGAAATTTGCCAATAAATAAATAAATTTGTACTAAGTTTAAAAGCTATAGCGCAGCTGTGATTGTCGTGCAAGAGATAGCGAAGCGTCTCCGCAAGGTGCACAGCTGCTCGTACCGCTTGCGTGCGACTCAAGTTGATACTGATCTTTACATTATAATTCACGCTAGCCCTATATTTGCGTCAGCTGAATTTTTTTCCGCTGAATGTCTCATAGTTCTACAATGTCGCTGTTTTATGTTTTTATTTGACCATTGCTTGAAGAGAGGGGAGGGAACACAAGTGATTTTGCTCTGACGCCGATCGCTATAGTCGCATACTGTTTTGGGATTAAAACTTGTATGAGACCCTAGTTTGAGCGTGTTGTGTGTTTTTTCGCACACGGAGGAAAAATCCAACACTAGGTTCATGCACTCAACGTCACTGTCAAAGTTAGACCTTAAATGTTCACCATTTCACGCAACGAAACTACGCCTGCATTTACGATGCGGCCCAATGGGACTTCCACGTGGGAAAAACGGGTAAGAAAGTCCTTTCAAAATCATGCCTTTTAATAACAATTGTTTCAGGCGACCATAGCCTCACAGAACCGAGGCACAGATCCAATTTTCCACGAGTACCTATTTAGCAGGAACGACGGAGGTGTCCTTGACATAAGTTTGCAGGGGGTTTGAATACCCATTGCGCTATGCTACATCATTATCATCCCTTTGTAAATAAGCGTCTTTCAAGGTGTCATCCACGCAGCGGTTATCCATGACCGGTATTCTGCTGCCTTCCTCTCCTTGAGTAACATTTGGTGCCCAGAAACCCAGGAAGAATCCCGTATAATGACTGGGATAGTATCAGAACGCCAGTAAATGCAGGAAAGTTGGACTCACAATTGCTCGTCGCAGTCTCCGCCACCTTAAGCGTACTGGCACCGTGGCTGACCGTGACTGAACTGGTACGACGAAACCCTGACAGGGCGACGACGCCAAGCCTTTTTGCACCTACCCTATCGGCGGGGGTCACAAGCTACCCAGACTCGACCAACACCATACGCTGAAGTTACCAATGCAAAGACAAAGACTAGTCACCGTCACTTTCACACCTACGCAGACAAGCCACGTCCCATCCAATCCATCGTGCTTGGCCCGGACCCTACCGCTACCGAACAACAAGGCGGTAAGCTATATGCTCTCTGAATTATTACTACGTTAATCACTAGGAACGTGGTCCAAAATATTGTTGACGATGGTTGGGGTTTTTATGGCGTAAGGCCGACTACGGGCAAAGAGCGCCAAGGAAAAGTGGTTTTATGAGGACGAGGTGATGGTAAGTGTAAAACATTCAACTAAAATTATACGTGAAATGACATAAAAGGCAATGTAGATGACTGGTGTAAAGGGCTAGGGTGTCAATATGCATGGTAAGTAATGAGGTGTAAAAACTTGACATCGCTAAGAAACGCAAAAGTACGCTCGTGGGTGATTATGGTGTCGTCCCCTAAAAAGTACGATGGGTGTAGTGGATTGTGTTGTCTGTATAGTTGGAGAAGTGTCTCTGTCGTCGTGTTTCTAGTGTATTGCATTGTATGAGGATGTGGATTACGGTTGGGCCTCTCCGCATCTGCTGCACAGGGGTCTTGGAGATCCAGTGAGAAGGTGCGCGTGCGTTGCATGTGTGTGCCCTATCCGTAATCTAGCCAAGGCGACGTCTGTGTACCTATTGCGTGTGTCGGTGGCGTATGGTCCCAAGTGTGCTTTTTACGTGTAACTTGTCTGTTCATTCTAGTGTGTTCGCAATGTTTTGCGAACTTGTCTGATGTGTCTACTGTATTCAAGAGTGTAGCTGCAGCAGCCATTCAATCCGCGGCTTCATTCCCGGCTATATCACAGTGGCCAGGGACCCAGCAAAGGTCCAGTTCGAATTTGTGGACATACACAGACATAATACCTTCACGATAAGATTGACAACGTGGTTTTTCGAAGGCTTTGTTGGCGACAATGCCCGCACAGCACTGAGGGAATCTGTATAGATAATGGATTGTGGGATGTTGATTTGAAGTGTATGATTACACCAAAAGTACACCATAGGCCTCTGCCGTAAAGATACTAGTATTACTATTCACAGTTTTAGTGACATTAAGGCCGGGTCCATGCGGAGCGCAGGATACAGAGGTGGCAGTTTTAGAGGCATCCGTACAAAATTCAGAACACTGATACTTCTGCTGCAAATACAAGAAGTGCTGCAGAATTGCACATCTAGGAGTGCGGTGTTTATCTACGTGTGTGAAAGATGTCTCGCACGATACAGAGTGGAGATGCCATGTTTCTATAAAATATATTACAGAAGTTTGGATGTTATCTAAAAAGGAGACAGCAAGCTCTGACGCTTCCTCTGTAGCTCTGTAAGAGAAGGGCGCAGAGAATGATGGTCAATTTGGCAGAAGTTCAGTAATGAAGGTATCATAAAAAACTGGCTTAAAAGGATGATGGGGCATGGATGAAATTTTAAAATCATAAAGGAGATCTGTGTATGCTCGCTGATGGTGTAGGTTCCATTTATTACACTCCACATAGATGCTTTCGACCGGGCTAGTGCGAAGGAACCATATGCCAGGCGAAGCCCCAGATGAAGCATTGGGTTCAGCATTTTGAGGGATGTTTTACTTGCTGACCCATAAACAACACTTCCATAGTCCAATCGTGAACCCATCAGGCTAGTAAAACCACGTAAAAGAGTTCTTTGTCATCACCATATGACGAGTGGGAGGGAACCTTGAGTACAGTCATAGCCTTTAAGCACCCAGCACCCACTAACATATCTGCGACGTCCCAAAAAGATCAGAATGTCTATGTCTCAGCAGTATCTCTATTAGACATCCGTACAAAATGTAATATTTTTATGAAAAATTCTGGATGTTAAGATAATGTTGCTGGTTCCTTATATTCGGATGTTATTTCGACTATGTTAGAGACGTACACTCGATATTGCTGCAGCTTCATTTGTTGACGCAATTAAAGATATATTTTGCTGACGTAGTTCCGATGTTGCCGGTATTTCAGTTTTTAAGTGCGAATGCACTTTATAAGCGACCCCAAACCATCCACCGCCGGCGGCGGCGGCGGCGGCTTCCGCAGTGCTCCTCTATATTTAAAAAAGAAACAGCATCCGGCGCCAGGTTTCGATCCGAGGACTTTGCGGGCCGCAGCCCGACGCTCTACCGAATAAGCCACGGACGCGACGCTGATATCGGTGTCAGTAACGCGCCTTATATCTTTAACGCATTCAAACTACGTCGTCAGCGGCGTGCGTTGGCGACTCAGCGGCGTTATAGCGGCTTGATAACTGCGTGGTGTACACGTGATACTACAAACCCGATGGAAGAGATGGAAGAGAAGGCGGCGAGGCGGTGGGCTGCGGGGGCCGAGCGCAAGCGCCGCAAGCGGGCCGACAACCGTGCATTCGCACTTTCACATTCTCCCCCTCGGGGAAATGCGGGGGAATTTTTTACTTCGCACATGTCTATCGCAGTTACATTTATTGTAGCTATATCTGCTATACTTTATTTTGAAACTCCCCGCGTGCGTACTTTTTTAAGGTTACCTAGGGGTTTTGTATGTGAATGTGCGAGCTCTATAATCCACGAATACTGCTTTTTTAAATATAAATTAGGAGGACGTAATTAATAAACTAGACTCGACATATGCCTGAGGAAAATTTGATGCTCACAGCAGTTTTTCTTTAGTGAAACCACTATGTTTCTTGGTCGTTCTACCTGGGCAAGGAAATTAAAATACAAATTCTGGCCTGGCAAATCACTGGCGCACTGTTTAGCCACATATGTTAACAAAACATTTCCCCAGCTTGTACCAATGGTGCAAGGCTGGAGTAACAGGAAGCTGGCGGCCTCTCCCCC
The DNA here is from genome assembly GCF_048455015.1 of Haemaphysalis longicornis. Classification (NCBI taxonomy): domain Eukaryota; kingdom Metazoa; phylum Arthropoda; class Arachnida; order Ixodida; family Ixodidae; genus Haemaphysalis; species Haemaphysalis longicornis. Next base: position 188,865,457 of record NW_027526445.1, read on the forward strand.
GGTCACTTCCGTCACCGTACGGACAACTTACACCGCTATGGCGTAAGAGGCGGCAATAGCCCATGGCCCTTCATGACCACGCCGCAACCTCACACTATAATCCCTGATTCGAAGACGGCCATTTAAAACATCATTCGCGTTAGCATTTCGGCTACGGCACTCCGGATTCTCGAAATCCCCCAACTCAACCATTCGACATCATCTGGACCCCGGCCCCCACTCGGTTTCGAGTCAACGAGGCGGCCCACAAAGCAGCCAGAGAACTCAACAGCCATGCTGGGCTCGCTCCTTCTCTTTACCAGGATGCTTGGTCGGCCCGCTATCGTCTTCTCTCGTACCAAGAATTTAAGGAGCATTACCGCGTCTCCCGCCGCCACTATCCCACTGCCCACACATCCCTCACGAATGCTCAAGAGCGACTATGGCGACTCCTTCATGCCAACTCCCTCCACAGTAGATCCCTCCTCCACAGATCTAACCCTCTAAGTTCCCATCACGCAACTGTCCTCTTTTTGACTCCCTGGACGCACTAAGCAACACCATGCGGGCCTGTCCCCTCAGCCCATTCCACCCCGTCTCCAGCGTCGAGCAGTGGGAGGACATGCTGGGCTGCTAGCAACCGGGGGTGCCGCTACTTTAATTGACCGATACGCCACTGCCACCAACGGCTTTCGGCCGGTAGCCACCCCGCGTTCCTACCTTACTTGCTTGGAAAATAAAGTGATTTCTCTCTTTTTCTCTCTCCCTTCATCGGTGACCCGGCTGTTGCACCTGACATGGATTTCCGAACTTGCTCCTGAAAGCTCTCCATGAGTGGCCGGCGCGGATCGTTTCGTCCCCTGGCTTTAACATATTTAACAAGGTGGACTGTGTTAGCACGCGCTCGAACCGGCGGCTATCGGGTTCGCGAACTCGGCCTCTGCAGCGCGAGCTGTTCGGTGCTGCCCACTTCCGGCGCAAGCATACGTTTACTGGCGAGTAGTACAGCACGCGAGAGATCACGTCACAAACGTTGGGCAGAGTGTTCTTGATGGGTAAGTTAGATGACGACGGGTGCTCGTCCCGAGGCGCACGCTCCCGTGCACTCCGTAATTTCTTTTAGATGCGAAGCATGTCATGGTCGGGGCTATGCCCCTCCCTTCTCGTAGTTCTTGCGCCATCCACACCCCCACTGCGCATGCTGGGCTTGCTGAACGCCCGGTCCCTTCTAAGGCTCCTGTAGCGACAGTGTTGCCGGCGCCTTCCTGGGCCGGCACGAGATGAGCACTCTTCCCCTTTAAGGGCTCCTGGAGCGACAAAGTTGCCGGTGTCTTCCTGGGCCGGCACGAGACGAGCACGCTTCATGCGCCATCGATGTTTCATCGTCGTCGGCAGCGGCGTGCGTCGGCGAGTCTCGGCGGGTCGTGATTACAAGCAGCCCACAACCATCCGGGGAACGTGCATCGACGTCATCTTCAGCAACTTTAGAGTTAATCCACTACAACAGCCCTTGACTTTATATTTCACAGACCATAAGGCGGCCATAATCCTAGCGGAATGCAAAACACAGCTCGACGTTACCTACGTTGAACATGATGATGATAATGCCTAAATCAAGACAAACTCATATCACAACAACATCTCTCTCTCTCTCTCTCTCTCTCTCTCTCTCTTTAATGCCTCTCCACTGTAACATCCCCCCCCTCCAATAAAAGTACACCTTCTTCCCATAGGCGAACCCTGAGTAGTATGCGAAACAGCCATGGGGTCAACGCAATTTCTCATTTCGTTGTTCCGGTAAGTGAAAAGTGTGGTAATTACCGTGGAAACCAAACGGTAAATATAACGGTAGTTACGTACCTCAACCTCACGGAAACGACGAAGTGAAAACTAATGGGCACTTGAATCGACCCCATACCTGCTTCGCATACTGCTCAGGGTTCCCATAAGGGAAGATGGTGTAATTTTTTTGTGAGCCCCTCACGTGGCATAAGCCCACGCGCAAGCCTGGAATATTATTATTATAATTCTTTATTCGGACGGGGAGACTCATGGTCTAGTCAGGGATGGGGAAGGCGGTAAAGAAGGTGAGAGTGGATAATGACGGGCGCTCCTCCCGTGACGCGCGCGCACATCCGCTTGTATTTTCTGCGCTCAGTATTTTCGTTTTTGTGAGCCCCTCACGTGGCGCAGGCCCACGAAATGCACGCTTACGTGCGCGCGGCATTTTTGTGGTATTTTGTCTCTTCGTGGACGCCGCAACCAAAACCTTATAAACAGCCCGGCAGTGTGAAGATCAGAAATTTTAGTAAAAAATATAAAAAGGCATTTTTAAAGCCCATCAGTGTTTTTCTGTTAAAAAAACTCTATTGCCATGTTTTGAAAGAAATTCTAGCAACACCCAGCCGAACGTACGGGCTCGAAGGCAGGTGAGATATCCTGTTTGAAAAAGACAAGGCTAAATTGAAAGAAATAGCAGCCCTTTAAAGTTTGCAGTTACTTAATAGGATTTTGTAGCTTGAGATCATTTATGATTTGTTGAAGTTAATTTCAGTCCTCAGCGTTACTATCCCACTGCTGGGGCATCAGAATTAATAGCACAACTTCGGAAACCTCATTGTGCTGTAAATTGTTTCATGTGAGCACTAAAGTTTTCTAACTTGGTCCCAATATTAAAATACTTTGCGATACCAAATAGAGTGGTCGCTTATTAAGGAGGTGAAACAAACAGTTTATGGTAAGTGATGGGAAGACGGCATGCACTCTGTGCATTGGGCTCAGCTATTTCACATGGCTGAGTAAAAGCCTATGCTGCCACAAAAAAAAAATTACGCTCACCTCCCCTCGCGGGAACCCTGGTGTGATGCGACGCTGAGGGGTGTTCAAGCGCCCGCGGAGAGCAACCGTCGACCGAAACGCCGCCGGAGAGCGGCCCACCGGTCATATGCGCAGCACGCCCGAAGGAGAGGAGACCGAGGAGAGTGCCGCGGCTATGAGGCAACATAATCCAACACAATCCACTTTAATCCAATCCAGTCCACATCCAATCCAAGTCAAGCCAAGCCAAGCCAAGCTAAGCCAATCCAAGCCAATCCAAGCCAATCCAATCCAATCGAATCCAATCCAATGCCCCTCGCGAGAGAGTGTTCGCTATCGGAGAGGAGAGCGGGAGAGTGGCTGCGGACAACGGACGCACGCGGACAACAACGGACGTACGCAGGAAGGACAGGGCCGCCGACAAGAGATGCTCTGAGCGTCGCATCTAATAGAAGTGTCGATGTGCGTTCGCCAAAGTCTGGCACCTGTTTTTTGTTTTGTGCTTTAATTGTCAGTAGAAAAAAAATACTTTCCTAAAAGTAATAACGTGCGTTTCACTAGCTATAAAAAGCAAAAGGCGCTGATAATGACGCGAGCGCACTTCCCTGAAAAAAAAAGAACCGTGTGCTGCAGTGGGGATCGTTCGCGAGGCCTAATAAACTGCTGGGATAGGAAATACACATGCCCAGTACTGGTTTATGAAGTAATACGTTAGTTTTATGCGTTATCTGTTCTATTTAAACTTATACACACATAATATCTTCAGATATCAAACATACAACCTGCACGCGTTTGATTCTGTGGTTTGAATTTTGCGCTGTTTGTGTATGTTTGGCTACTCGATTTGCCTTGCAAGATTTAGTGAAATAAAGCAGCGTATTCTTTATTTTATTTTACTGAGCAATACTTTTTATAAAAAACGGATTTCATTTAGGGCTCGAGACTCACGGCCAACAATGCTCTGTTATTTGTATGAGCCAAAAGCGCCGTCGGCTTCATTATTCGCGAACTGGGGCATGAATGCCTCCCGTTGTTAAGATAAAAACTATATAAAGTACACTAAATGTGTACTCGCCCCATATTTCGAACAGTTGAAAAGTGCATTGTCTTGATATGTTGTTTTGAGACCGCAAAAATGACAGTTCTATAAATCCCGATTATATGAGCCAATCCAATCTACTGGTAATGCCCTTCGGAGTGCAACAGGTGCAACTGTAAGGCGTGTTCTGCGAAGTTCAGTTGAAACGTGTAGCAGGATAAGAGCCTTGAATTTTACTCAAATGCCTACTGTCACAACTGTGAATGAATGAAGACTGTGTGCAGCCGTGTGAATTGTGCTGTGAGCTTAATTTGTCCATAAGAGTTCAGCGAGTGGGCAGCGTGCCGACAGCTGTCACCGGATGCAACGCTATATAGACCGTTGCCGTCGCCACCTTGTTCGTCGCCTTCCCCTCGTGAGTATTATGCATCTCAACATCACAACTAATGAAATATCAGGCTTTATTATTTTGCCAGTGTATCTGTGAAAGGGCATATAAGTTGTCTGCAACACAGATTGATACGTTGTACCTTGCTGCTGGCGTTGTGTGAAACGTGCCTTCGAAAGAAACCGGTAGCGTTACAGACCGGACGGATCAATAAGTAGAAAAACATTTGCGCTTTGTTTCTTTAGTTTCCACCCCGTCCGCTCTGTTGGCTTCCGCCTTCTCTCGAAGTTATGTACCAACCAGCCGAAGTTCAAACTCTTGTGAAGCGCGCCTCAACGAAAACGGTTGTTGGCGACGCGATCGTCAATGGATTAACAGCGCAGGTAGACGACGACCTAACAAGAAGAGAAGATAGGACAAAGCGCTGAACTATAACTGAAATTTATTCAGAGAAGAAAGAAATAAACCGGGCAACATCCAATAGGAATGGCAACACCACCTAATGTAAACACCATCTCGTGCACTGCCAGCTACACCCATTGCTCCTACTGGTGACGCGATGCTGATTTGACGTAGTGGCCTAGCTGTATGGATGTTTCGTCTGTATTCTTTAGCGCAGCCTCGTTTCCCTCTCGTGGGTAAAGGTACAACGCCTTAGAAGTGTCTTTGGGATTGCTTGTGTTCGCAGCATGGAAGGCGTCTTTTGTACCGTCAGGAAAAAAAAGACAGAACGAGGAAATGTTCACCAGAATGGGGAAACCCTGATGCGCGACAGTGATGTAATGGGCTGAAAAGAGTAGAGAGGATTGTGGAGCGAGACCGGAACGCTGGCGGCCGGGTGCCGCGACCCGAGCTACGTCCAAGGATGCCTTCACAACGGAATAACTGACGCCCTTTCTCCCTCGAGCAAGTCGGCTCACCGGACATTGCCTGGAGACAGCAGCGACGCTTCAAGAGAGCTTGCGTTAGCGACAGCATTGACCGGAGCCCAAAGCGCGTTGCACAACCATCAGCCACGAGATGTCACAACATGACTGTGCTCCCGCAAGTTAAGTATGACGGACCCATGCTAGTCACAAACTTGCACTTTGACCTTTTTCTCCCTTTCATGACTTTGGCTGTTTCCCTGTTGTTGATTAAGGTGGATTTCTGGGCAAGTTGGTATTCCATTGCAAGACCGTTCAAAGCGCAAAACGTAAAACGAGGGACGACGAGAGGCACAGGGACACGCGCGTGTCCCTGTGCCTCTCGTCGTCCCTTGTTTTACGTTTTGCGCTTTGAACGGTCTTGCCCTGTTGTTGGAACTCCTACCACTTTCGCCGAAGCTTAGCCATGCTTACCTGTTCTTAGTCTTGCACATGTGTGTCTGTTGTGTTTATTTCGTTTGCGTCTCCGTTTTGATATAAATGAATAGTCACGTTCACAGTGTTTTTCTTTGTGTAATGTTGTCGAGAACCAGACAATTATTGCCGTCCGTGAGAGAACAAGGCTAGTTCTTTGGCTATACCCTAAAATAACCGCGTAATGCACAGGGCACAGTTATAAGAACTAGGGAAGCGTTCAGGGTTAAGCGGTGAAGAGCTTCAACAATCGGTACTTGAAGAGCATGATCGCTGGCGCGACGAAGAAGCCCAAGAGATTGAGTCTAGGGCTCCGGAGGAGCAAATGCCCAAAGAATTATGATGAAAAAAAAAACAGCGCAATGACGACGAACTAGAAAAAGAAGGGAGACGGGACACGTCGTCTTAGCTTTTTTTAATTCACGAAACTGTTTTATTCCCGAATACACGAAGATTTCGCTGACGTCACATTCGTTACCAAAGTGAAGCCAGTACAACAAAGCAAGCGGCCTGTAAAGGGTGCACCCTTGCACACAGGCTTGCGGAGAAGCAACCTTTAATACTAAAGAGTACGTTATACTTAGGCTACTTCGTTTTCGGGGTTTTGATTCTAACACGAAAGCGTTTTATGCCGCGATACCCCAAGATTTCACTGACGTCATATCCGTCACAGAGTAGGCGCTACTACACCTTTGCCTACGAGACCCGCTAGCAGTACGCCGCTCGCCAAGTACACACAAAAGACAGCCACCTACCCGCAAATATTGATCAGCTGCAGATTTAGGTGCACATTTCAGTTTCGTGTTTTACTGATTTATTGTTTTCATCATAAGCAAGTAGCAACTTGCCCATTTGACAGTGCTTCTGCCTAAAGAATTAACTGAAATACAAAGGTGTGGAGCGGAAAGAGATTGAAAAGCAAACAGCGCAGCCGCGACTTCGGCATGGCGAAATCTGAAGCCACGCGAAGGGTGGCACGTCAATCTGAGCGACCAAAATCTGCGATCATGTGGAAGCTTTATCTCCTCTCCATTGCGCTCCAGTGGAGACCGGCCCCTCTTGAAGATTCACGAGATGCCAATTCACCACGGGAACTTTATGTAACTGCGGAACATCAGGCGGCCCTTCCATGCCGTTATGAGGGAACTTTCACTTAGTCCGCAAGTGGCAGCACTGCACTTGACTCTTTGTGCGTTTGCTAAGGTTAATCGGGTTAATGTTGACCGCAAACTATCTCTGCAGCATATCCGGCCTGAAAATCAGGGTTTTGTACGAAAACATGTCCGTATCAGACACAGGGACGTTCCACCACCCCCCATTTCAAAGCAAAGTGTCCATGTGTCGAGCATACTACACGAGCAGCACAAGCTGCGAAGGAGATACTGACGCCGGCCCATGTTCCGAGCAAGGGAGCTAAGTTCCGAGACAAGGCAGAAAAAAGATCGTAGATAAAACTCCGCCGATCACGCAAGAAATAGACCGAAGGGAATAAAGGCTGGCTCGCACCGCGTTCCCACATTTTTCATGAGTGCAGGTATGAGTTGACAGCTGGTGAGTTTAGCGGAGAACCCAATGTGCCACCATGCCAGTCATATGTATGGAAGAGGCAGGGAGTGGCACCTTAGTCACAGAAAATGGGACGTACTTTGTGCCAACCTGACTTTTAGATAGTTTCCCGTGGGTGTTTTCGCAGTTAAGGCATGCCATGTGTAACTATAGGCAATGAAATACTATAGTTACACATGGCATGCGTTAACTGCAAAAACACCCACTGGAAACTATCTAAAAGTCAGCTTGGCACAAAGTACGTCCCGTTTTCTACTGTGACTAAGGTGCCACTCTCTGCCTCTTCCATACATATGACTGTCATGGTGGCACATTGGGTTCTCCGCTAAACTCACCAGCTGTCAACTCATACCTGCATTCATGAAAAATGTGTGAAGGCGGTGCGAGCCAGCCTTTATTCCCTTCGGTCTAAATGTGTTCCGTCATTGATGAACCACCGTGTCGTCTTCAAGCTGATATTGAACTATGTCTTCACCACTCTTAGCTGCATATGAATGTTGGTGTGCTCTGTTAGTGGTGACTTGCGAACAGTTTTTTGTGAAGTCATGTAAAACTGCGTGGGATGTGCACATTTGTCGGTGAAAATGCTTAAAGTGCCCCCGAGATGGGTTTTTGGGGGGTTCGATGGTATCCCAGCGCGACGGCTGTTTATTAAACTAATCTGTGACGCACAAGTCCGACCTTGATTTAGACATTACTTAGGAGCGTACCTGAACAAAGAAGAAAATGTGGCGCGAACTAGACGCGGACGAAGAAGAGAAGATACGGCAGATACAGGCGCCGGTATCTGTCGTGTCTTCTCTTCTTCGTGCAAATAAAGTTCGCGCCACATTTTGTTCTTTCTATAACTATGTACCAACTAGCTGAGCAATAAGTTTTGTCGAATTGTATTACAAGCGTAAAAACACCAGAAAAGTACAAAAACATCCACCGTGTGTGACTGCGTTTATACAGTGAGAGATACTTGTGTTGTGCCGCAGTGTAAAGCCGTTACACACCCGGCTCGATGCTCACCTGATTTTGGCGGGAGGATTCTGCAGTAATTCCAGTGTTGTTCTTATTCATGTAGAATACAGGGACATGTTTGTCACGACTAGCACGCCGTGGTCATGACTAGCACGCCGTGTCGTAATCACGGTTCGCCATTTTGGCGGCCAAGCTGCATGTCAGCAGTTACAGCGTCCAATATTTATAATTTACACTACGGCGTGCATTGTTTCGGCGCACTCAGCGTTGTACCTTGTAGTCCTCATTCCACATGGAGAGAATGGCGAGTTAGAAAATGAATGCTGACTGTTGTGTGGATTTAAAAGGTGTTGCAAGGTTGACTTTGTAGTTATGCCTGCTGTGGATGCAGTTGGTGTTCGGTGATTTGTGAAATTTTGTGTGTATTACAACTAAATGTGCAAAATAATCATGTGAGGAAACAACACAGGTAACAGGGCAGTGATGTATAAACAGTGGAGCCTTCTCTCTGCAGATCGCAGTCCAGAAATTTTACTTCGCTACTTGAAAAAAATATTGTATAGACAGGTTCTGAATAGATCTGGAACGGAAAACTCTGGAAATTTGCTCAAAATGCAGCGTTGGCTGCCAAAAATCCAAGTTTAATTACCCTTCAAGGATTTCTAGGAAAAGCTGGCTTCTGCAATAAGGAAATTGTGACAGCATTGCTATGCCGATACGAAATGCAGCTCTCACAGATTTTGTGCTACTGTATAGTTGTGTGCTCTTACGGCTTGTACCCATCGAGTAGCAGTGATGCTGTTGTGTATTTTAGCGAATAGTTTCAACTGGGTGCATTAACAGCTGTCATTACAATGAAGGCACAGGCTGTAGTGCACACAATTGGTACATTGCTTTGAGGTGAGCATGGCAGCTGAAGAATGAACTCAAAGTGCCTTGCCCAAGTTGGATTCGCTTCCATTTTTTGTCGTGTTACAATACAACCTATTTGTTTTTTTCTGATCGGCAAGTAAAATGTAGAACTTCATACATATGGATATCAAATGTCATCTCATGGCTACTGTCATTCTGGAACAAGCTAGCAGTAAAGGGTTGGCTGTGCAGTGACAACTGCTGCACTTTCTCAGATTGTAGCTCATGTAGGTCCTTTTGCTTTAAAAAGTAGAAGTGGTAGAAAACCTTCTTTTCTCCTCGTGAAAAGGTTTTGAAGCACAAGCGGCATTCAATTCGGTCCTGACTTCCGAACGGGCAGCCGAACCGCTGCTTCGTCCTGCACTTCCTCGTCATCACTGAGAGTAACTGGCTCCGCACTTCTGACTTGAGAAACGATGGCACTAGTCGTTAGTGCGCCACTCTCCATTGCACTCGCATTCACATTGACGTACTACACAAAGAATAGTGTGGTGATGCATGTCCAGAATTCATCTGTGCTAGGCCTGAGCCACCACTGATGAGCGCTGGCCCCGCCCCTCTACCGCAGTGTTAGGCCACAAGCCAAAAATAAACGGGGACCCCAGTTTCAGTTCACGGTGCTGTAGCGCTTGGATGTGTCCCTCCTCATCCCTTAGCAGCCGGGACAATATATTTTCTCGAATGTGTGCCTTAGGGGCAGTTACACCATCTTTGGGTGCAGGTGTCCTTTCTGGTAAGCATTATCTCATGGGAGAATCTTTAAAAATGGCAGACTGCTCTCAAACTTCTGTCAGTCCCTGGGAGTCACAAAACAGACTCCTCACTGCTCGTCAGAGCGCTTAGGACATTACAAGGAGGCTGTGTTAGTGTTGTTCCTGCATGGAGCATTTCTTATGTGGTAAAGACGATCAGGAGTTTGGGTGCTCAGCTCTGAGTATTCGGACAAGCCTCAGTGACAGTTATTTTCTGCATAGACTACACTGAAAGGTTTTCGTTGCCCGTGAAATTGCCAAAGGCTGCACGTTATTGAACGACATCCAAAAAGACAGACTTTGGCTTCTGTCCACTGAAGAAAACGTTATTTGCTTAACTGTGCTCAAAAGGGACAGATACATAAATTACGTGTCAAGGTGCATAAAACAGATGCACAAAGAAGAAGAAAGGCCAAAAAGCCATAAAACGTTTGCGTTGTGTGTATACAAGAACTCTTCCGGAAAAAAAATTTTGGGCGCATCAATCGTTACTAAGACGCAGCAACGAGAAAAAGTGATGATGATGATGGCTGGGTTTTTTTGCGCAAGGCCAGCTGGGGAAAAGAGCGCCAAACAAAAGTATATAACAGAAAACAGCGGCTACTAAAATACGTAAGCCAGAATAACAGTAAAAGTAACTAAAAGCAATAGTGATGTCAGGTGTGTAGGGCCAGTTTTGACCACGCATGATAGGAAATGAGGCTTAAAGAGTTAACATCAGAGAAATATTGAAAAACGCTTTCCACAGAAACCATGGCATTGTCACCCAAAAACAAGGAAGGATTTAGCGGAATGTGTTTTCTGTATAGTTCCTTTAAGTGTCTGTGTGTTGTTGTGTCGAGTGCCTTGCATGTGATTAGGATGTGAACTACGGATAGGCCCTCCACACACTTGCTACACACGGGTATTGTAGAGCTAGTGAGCAGGTGTGAGTGTGTTACATGTGTATGGGCTATCCGCAACCTAGCTAAGGTAACTTCAATATGTCTGTTTTGTGAGTCAGTAGTGTAAGAATCCAGGTGTAGTTTTATTACGTGTAACTTGTTATCTCTCTGTTCACTCCAGTGTGTTTGCCATGTGTTGCGAAGTTAGTGTCTGATATGTGGCTTCATGTCTGTGTACGGCACTGTTGCTATGTCTACTGTATTCAAGGGTGTAGTAGCAGTGGCCATTTGATCTGCGGTTTCATTCCCGGCTATTCCACAGTGGCCAGGGTCCCAACATATTGTTATTTGGTGACTTGAGGCGTATGCCGATATAAAGGTCTTAAAAACAAGATTGATTACGTAATTTTTTGAGCGTTTTCTGGACAAAAGTTTACGTGCAGCGCTAAGAACATCCGTGTACACTATGGACATTAAAATTCGATGTTCGACAATGTGATGTAAAACAAGTAAAATGCCGTGTGCTTCAGCCGTAAATATGCTGTTGTGGGAGTTCATTCTTTTTCCCACGTTAGAGTTTGGTCCGTGCGCAGCAGAAGACACAGCATCAGCTGTCTATGATGCGTCGCAGTAAAACTCTGGTGCTTCTCCGTCAGGAAGAGGAAATGCTGCATGATAGCTGCCCTTGGTGCCCTGTTTTTTTTTCTAATTGCACAAAGGACAGGTCACAAGAAACAGCCCTGAGTTGCCATGGTGCAATATAATCAATGATGGGTGTCTTGTGGATGTGTGAAAATGGCACTGCTGGCCCAGGAACTTCTGCTCTCACTCGTAGGGGGAACCGCATGGGAATATATGGACGGTTTAAAAAGAGCTGCTGTGAGGATGCACCATGAATGGTCGTGTTAAAAAGACGATTTGTCAGATACATGATTTTAGAGGCATACAAGTCGGTGTATATCCTCTGGTGTTACAGGAACAATTTGTGACACTCTGCATACAGGTTTTCAACGGGGCTGGTGCGAAAGGCGCCACAAGCAAGGCGAAGCCCCAAATGCGGAACCTGGTCAAGCATTTATGTGCCGTTTTCGTTGCCGACCCATACACCACGCTTCCGTAGTCAACGCGAGTCAAACCAGTGCAGTATACAGACGCAGAAGGAGCTGCTTCTCTGCACCGTACGATTTTTAAAGATATTCATAGTTTTTAGGCATTTTTGCTTAAGCACTTTCAGAGGTGGAAGAAATCTTAGTCTGTTGTCGAATATTAGGCCTAAAAACTTCTGCTCCTTTTTGACAGGAATCGACACGCGGTTTATAGTAATGTCAGGGTCCACATGGGTCCCGCGCACACGGGGGAACACAACGCATTCGTCGGCAGCTGTTCGAGAGCTTCGTAAAACTATCACGTCCAACGAACTTCTGCTAGGAATGCAGGACATAATGGACACTTATCCGTGTCGTGTGCGCGTGCCATGGCGTCAACGGAATAGCCACCCCGCAATGCAGGCTGCAGATGCCGGAACACACCCCGTGCGTGTGCACTATCCAGCTCCTCTTGCACCTTCGTCAAACGGTGTTCGCCTTGCCAGTGCAAAAGAACGTCTACGGCGCACCGCGCGTGCTCTCATACCCCCGCGCGGTACAGATCTCCCTGGCGGGTTGTCTCGCCAAGATGAGGTCCTGCTCAGACGTCTTTGCCTGGGAGTCGCCCTCACGCCAGCTGTGACGAGGTCCTGGCCTCCTCAATACCATGCCCCGTTCAACTCTACCTGCCCCTTTTTCCCCGCTCCAGTTGACCAGGCTACAGCAGAGCACCTGGTGTGGAGTTGCCCTGCTCTGCGAAGCCTAGGCGCTGTGCACATCGCCACCTGCGGCCCGCGCCCCGGACGTCCGCCAGACTTCATAGCATGGAGCCCCCTGCTCCAATTCCTTAAGGAATCCGGGGTGTATCTATACATTTAGTTTCCCCTTATGCTGAATAGCAAACTTCCGCAATTAAAAAAAGTACTTTTTGTGGGGTTCACTTAAAACCTGTTCGTGTGCGCCCAGCCAGCAAGTTTGCTCACGCCGAGCTTGACGTGACGTTCACAGATTGACATATTACATGATTTAAAAGATATTTGGACATCTTCTACATAAGCTGAACAAAAAAAGTTGGTGGCAATGCCTTACGGAGCATCTTCACTATGAAGAGTGTGCAGCTCAAAACACCTCCTTGAGGCACGCCATTTTCCTTAACATGTACATTAGAAAGTGCTCTACCAATTCTTACACGGAAAGTTTGTTCAGACATGTAGCTAGAAAGGGTGTTAAGCATGTTGCCCGAAACACCGAATGACTTCGTCACTCAAGAAGCCGTATCGCCATGCCGTGTCGTAGGCGTTTCCCATATCAAAGAAGATTCAAGGATGTTATGAATGAGTGCCGGCTATGTCGTTTTGCCTCATGGCGAACACGTTTTGCCAACGCCTTCGCCCGTTTAAGCAATAAAGGTTACCCGACGTGGGGTACCGACGAAGGATACCCCACGCCTTGTTCTGGGCCTCTCGTGCCCGCCTACAGTTTTCATTCCACCACGGCCTAATCTGGTTACGCGGGGCACAAGATGCGTGGGGAATGGACTTTTCTGCGGCATCGAGGATGTGCGCCGTGAGGAGTTTGGCGGCTTTATCTACGTGTAGGTGTGTTATGGATGTGGTGTAGTTTGGATGTTTCTGTACAAGTATTCCAGTTAGCTCTTGCTTCATTGAACCAGTTCTGGGAAGATGGACTGCTTGGGCATATACCTTTATATGTTAGAGAGGCTGGGAAGTGGCCACTACTATATGGGTCCGTGCCCACACCCCACTCAAGACATGGATAGAGACCTGCTGAGCCAATAGCCAAGTCAAGAAATGAGTGTGTGTTGTGTCCTATGTTATCGTATGTAGGCTGTTTCTTGTTGAAAAGGCGTGCTTCAGAGGATGTTAACAATTTCTCTTTGAGGCGACCTCGGGCATCCGTGCGAGAAGCGCCCCAGAGAGATTTGTGTGCATTGAGGTCGCCTGTGAGGGTGTATGGTTGAGGCAGCTGGTCAACCAGCGCTTCGAAGTCGGAGCTCGACAGTGCAAGATCGGGAAGAATGTATATGGAGCATACCGTTATCAACCTATTAAATAATATTGTGCGGCACAGCCTCAAGGGTAGTGTTCAAAGTGACCGGGTGGCATGCTAATGATTTCCGGGCGATTATGGCCGCACGCCCAAAGCAGTGTGCGCATGCATCCCTGTCCTTTCTAAATACCATGTAACTATTCAAAACATTTGTGTGTTTGGAATTGAAATGTGTTTTCTATACGCACATTACACTTGGCTGATTGGCATGCAGGATCTCGTATATATCGTCAAGTTTCGTCGTCGTATATATAGTCGTATATATCGTCAAGGCCTCTGCAGTTCCACTGAACAATGTCTTCTCTCATTATGATGTGTTAGAGCTACTGGACCGTGACTATTTACGTAAGGTATTTTGGGGTTTGCACTCTTGGAAGCTTTTTTAAACCTTCTCGGCAGGTTTCTATGGAGGGGCCGACTCCTTCTTCGGCGAAGAACAAATGAAAGGTCCCACGTTGAGGTCATTATTAGATTTTGACGCGGTACCCAGCGGACCGGATCCCCCGGACTTGGCACCCTTTCCGGTGCCCCTCGTTCGAGCCAAGACCGCCGAGAGCATCAGGGGCGCCCCGGGTGGCACAGGCGGTGCGGCGGGGGTGGGAACTACCGCGGTTCCCTCCGTTTCCGTCTCCTCCGTGCCCTCGCGTGTGCTTTGGGCTATTGAAGAGGAAACAGTGGATGCAGCAGTATCTCCAAAGAACTTGGTTGCCACCACTGCCACTGCTGACTGTGCAAGCGGTGTGGGGGCAGGTTTGGCTGCCGGAGGCAACCCAATGGGAGGCGGGAGCGGGACCAGGTCCGACTCGCGGTACTGGGTCCCCGCCGAAACAAGACGCCCCTCCACCCACCGGCCAGCCGTGTCGGCGTACTTCCACAGGAGGGAAGAGGCGAATCTCTTTCGCGCCTTCAGGATGGTGATGTTTTCGGTTACCTTTAAGTTAATGATTTTTTTCTCTAGTTCAAACTTTTCCCAAGCGCGAGAGTATCCTGCATGTGGACTTTGGCAATTCGGGCAGGTGAAGTTGGTAAGTTGGTTGCAGTGCAGTTGTCGAATAGATGATCGTGCTGGCCACATTTGACACATGTTGTTCTGCCGTGACGGGAATTGGTTCAATGCCCGAACCGCTGGCACTTGACACAGCGCCGCGGGTTACGGTTACGGATGCACGGCCGGACAGAACAAGGAATGAAACCTGCGTTGACATGCTCGGGCAGTGTGTAGCGGTCAAAAGTCTGGATCAGGTGTTTGGTGGCTATTTGTTGTCTCTCATAATGATGATGCGCCTTACTGCTTTCATGCCTTGGTCTTATAGGCCTTCGAGCAGATCGGTCTCTGTCTCGATTAGGAGATCTGGCTCAGATATGACATCCTGGGAGCTGTTGAGGCTGCGGTGGGATGTGACTGATATCCAGGTCTGCGATGCAGGTTTGGCTCATGAGATTTGTGGGTCGCTCCTGCGTGACGACATCAACTAAGACCTAACCGGTTCTTAGTTTTTTAGCATTGTATCTCTTTCCAAGGATAGCTTCAAGAAACTTGGATGCAAGGAATGCGGATTGTGAAGAAAGAGGCTTGAATTTGTCAATATATTCTACATCAAAAAATGGGGGTAGCTGTCGGGCTTCGGGGAGTTGATGGGAAAGATGCTTCGGTATGGACTCTGGATCATGTTTGGAGGGAGGTTTTCGATTTACCTAATGGCGTAGGTAAACGCAGGGGACAGGGCTGCTTTCTACGCTCGGGTTACCCTGATAGCTGAAGAGGTCCCGGAGCTCCCTGCCGGGTAAACAAACAGGGACCACATCCGCCGGAGCTTCACCTGGGCTCCGGCGGCCACCGTTTGAGGCTTCGACCCTTCACTTAAAAAAATCACCACGGTAGGTCACAGCTTTCGGTGGGGGGCTCGGGGTCCGCAGTGTCGCCAATACCGTCACCAAGATTACCCAAGATGCCCCGTCCGGGGAATGAGATGAGAAAAAGTGTAGAGAGAAGAGGGTCTTAAACATTTCGGAAAAACATATGGACATGTGCAAACTAAAAGAGGTGTTCAGTGTAGAATATTAAATACAGGAGGAGAGCTCAGAGCTGTAAAAAAGCAACGTTGCGAGGGATGCTGTAGCTAAAGATGTCTACTGATTTCAGCTGCAGAAAGGTTTGGGAAATATTACGCAGCGGGCACAGCACGGCGGTAGTGAACCTTTGTTTAATAGCTTCACGTTTTTATTACACCCGCAAGAGTTACCGACGCTTACTTTATTTTGTGCTCTAATGCTATTTTTTTTCTTTTCCTCTGCAAAACCACCCGCTAAATCTACAGTTCTTTGAACAAAAGAAATCCCAGGGCACCTGAATCCTCCTATTTGTTTTGAAGGTGAAAGCCTGACGTACTGTGCTGACGAGTACATTTACAAACATTTACTGCCGTCGAAACAACGTCCTCGTGAATCTATCGTCCATAACAAACTTGCCATCACTGGCGAAGTGATTTGAACAGAGGTGACATTTGGAATCCCGTACGGTATCCCTGATCACAATGAGGCGAGGCAAGACGCCGTGGTTGTTTTCATGCTTCCAAAAGTGTCGTCATGATCGTGCATAGATATTAGGCATGTTGCCCTCTGGCTGTGATGGTACCTGGTATGGCTTGTTGAAAAAGCGATTCCATGAGGTGCCTGGTTGTCGCGTTTCTTTCTTTTGATGCCATTGTGACACTCCCCCTGTCAATGTTGTGATTAGGAGCTCTCACGTTTTCGCCGAGTGCATTCGCGGTGGCGTTAGTTTTGTTTAAGTCATGAAGGCATCTCGGGAGCTTTGCAGTTTCACCGACGTACACGCAGTCGCAGTCGCCACACGGGATTATGTAAAGGACACTTAGGTGCTTTTCTTGTGGGAGCTTGTCCTTCGCGTTAACTAGCTTGCCACCAAAGTTTCGCGCAGGGCACATGGGCAACGTGCAAGGCATACTTGTAAAATACTCTGGAAAGGGCTTCGCGGACGCCGGCAGGTTAGGGATGGCCGCCCGGGAGTAGATTGCTCGGTTCCGGAAAGTTTCAGCGGGTGACTGAATTTGGGCCTCGATTTTCTTGCTGAGATGATTCTTGTTGTACTTCTTGCTGTCCCTTTGATATGGGAAGTTTTAAGTATAAGTACGATGAACCAACTAGCCCAACAACATGCTTTACTGATCCTTAGCGGTGTTACGCTTGTGTCGCTTTGTGGTGCAGCCCCAAGACAGCACATCAAGATGCTACGGTCCGCTATCTCAAACTTCGAAAGGCACTCCTCTCCGTTTTCTTTCTCCTGGATTCACGTCGGGGCTACAGCGGCGGCGACCGCCGCTCCAGCCCGGCCGTTGCCGGCACTGCTGCTGCTGCTGCGTTGCCGACACTGCCCCTCGTATTCCAGGTAACCACAGGCAGAATGTCTGATTTCACTCTTTGTAGAGCCACGAGTGGGAATTCAAGTGACGTCGCATGTGCGATGGTTGTGGGTGTCATTTAGAGCTTTGCTTTCCAAGCACCTTCACAGCGTAGATTGGGGCGAATTTTTTTCAATGAATTGGCCCAGGGTTGGCGTGAAGGTCACGAGTCAGTGGCTAGTGCATGCGCGAACAAACGTGGCTTTATACATGATTCCAAAGAAAGAGAAGCAGCTCGATAGCGGAAGCAAGCACGAACCCTAGACTAGAACCCTAGAAAATATTCGCGATAGAGAAAAGAAAACGTGCTACCGATACTTTGCTGCTGTGTATCGTGGTGTCATTGTCACAACACGTGTAGGGTCGACGGAGACGTCACAGCGTGGCTGACTCCATTAACACCCCTACACCGTGTCGGGTCCGGGTAGAGGCCATCGAGTGGGTATTGAAGGCCCTGCACGTTGGTTACTGCTTACTGGTGGTACAGAGCGCGTGAATCAACGGTTCCACCTTCCGATGAACACAGGCCCATGCTCTCTCGCCCAACGCGTCATGAGCTCCAGGCACGAACAGCCAAAGGTTGTCAGTGTTAGCGGCGGACGGCTGTTGCACTCCAGGTTTTCATCCAAAATGAGAACAGGGCCACACTATCTAGCCGAATCGCGTCACACGTCACTGATCGTCGGCCCGATTCGATTGCGCCCTCGGTGT
Source organism: Haemaphysalis longicornis (assembly GCF_048455015.1). NCBI lineage: Eukaryota > Metazoa > Arthropoda > Arachnida > Ixodida > Ixodidae > Haemaphysalis > Haemaphysalis longicornis. The sequence goes on from NW_027526445.1 coordinate 188,883,385, forward strand.
CCTCGTCTTCGTTTTCCACCGGCACCTCATCACACACAATTTTCACTTATCACTGAGGCCCTCCAACGTAAGGTACGAAAGCCCTGGAACGCTCTCTCCGTTTATTCTTGTCTGTATGCCGCCCATCACTGCTGATTGCGATGCCATCGCCTCAGAGTCAAGTCACATTTTGCCATCTTCGACAAAGGAAGTGCTGCATTCTTCTTGTGAATGTGTTCGTAGAAATTCTTCTATTTGAACTGTATTTGAGAGGTACGTCCCTGTGTGAGGAGATCACCAACACCCGCCAAACTTAATAATGGTAAGAGAAGAATATCGCCATTAGAAATAAAACAACTCAGCATTCACAAAAACGAGCGAGGTATAATAGATAGTGCAGTCGACTTTACAGGTATTAAAGGTCGGTAAAAATGATTAAGGAACTCAAAAGATTGACCGAATTATATGCAGCGCATCCGTGAGCTTGCATCAATTCCCCTTGGGGAAGGCGACTGGTCTAGGGATGGATCCATCACAAAAGATGGGAACTAAGGAAATACGCCATTATCTGCCTATGTTTCTCTTTAACTCAAGAACCCTAGCTTTAGTAAAACAGTATTGTGATAGGTTCCCCTTTATACGCTGAAGGTTTCAGAGATAGGAAAAAGAAGGCGTTCTTTATAGCTGCCTTTTTTCCGCTCGCAACAAGAACTGGAAATAAATCACGCGAGATTTCTATTGCTCCTCGACCGGCGGTCAAGGGGTTTCGGGTAAAATACGGATACTCACAGCTGCCAACTTGAGCCCAAGAAGTGAGTGCGCCCCAACCTAAGGTTCGAATTACATCCGCCAACCCGACGCCATATATATTCAATAGGCTGAAAGACAACGATCCCAAAGTCTGCTGATGCTTTCGCAGGGCATAAATAGTTCGTTACACGAAACAATGACCACAGTTGATCTCGCAACCAGTATCTCGTGAGGGTGCAAGAAAGTCAAACGTGTACTCCCTCAGTAGGGAACGATATAGGCCAGGGGTAGTGCGCAATTTAAAGGGAGCCTTTCCTCTGTTGGTAGTTCTAAAGGGGCACACCAAGTTACAGTAAAGATGTCGGTTCAGTACCTTCCGTACAAAGGATTACCTGCACACCTCAATAACTTCCGTACGCTGCTTGCTCAGAAGCGGGGCTACCATTTTTACTTCCGGGTAAGTAACTGCGCATCCACCATGTCGTAGATGGCTTCCAAGCGAAGGTTATCGCAAGGCTTGCAAGACTATATATTTCTTCCCGTAATGCGTGCTGGTAAGTTTATTGTTGCGCATCTTTTCCGAATAATACTGCCACTGGACAAAACGCAGTAAAAGCTGTCAAGGACATGTAGTCTACTTTACAAGCTACGGTGGCGCAATGTACTGATATGAGCGGCGTGGCCCTATGTACATACCTGCGCAACGCGGTTGCTCATTTCCCCTCAAGGCTGGAAAAAAGACTTAAGCAAAAAAATAAAAAAAATAAAGCCGTTTCACTCAACGTGAAAGCTGTCGGAAGTGCAGAGCAGTGATTCGCCATAATGGGCTCTAGCACCGTTATCCGGTCCCTGCTACCAACCATGCCGCTCTTCGCCAGTCTTTCTCTCTTGTTACTTAATGAATGGAACGGAGATTTGTGCAAATTCATTTCAAATTTCCGGCCTTCTCAGTGCTCGGGCGCCCCCTGCCTGAAATTGCGGCAGCGAGTTTTCTGTTCTGTTGGTGCTTGCTTTCTACCCCGCACGTGCCGGTGCCGCCGGCGCCTTACTGCGCTGTTTGGAACGCGCTATTTTAAGTGAACAGCACTTTAGGGAATCGCCTTGTTGTCGTAGCTTGCCCCATGGCCTACCGCCTTCACGCCGTCACGCACAAGCAAGTGGTTTATTTAGTCATAACCACTAGAAACTCGCGAACCGCTGTTGCGTGTCATTCATCTCCCCATTATTTTTCGCAAAAAAAAAAAAAAAAAAACTTCAGGCACATTTAAGACAAAATACATGTAAATAAATAACATCCCCCGCGATCATTTATTTAGTAACGCTCGTAGGGTTAGGTCTTACGATTGTAAGCGGAAAAAAGTAGGAGTGCTAGAAAAAATGCCGCCTTCTACACTGTAAAGTAAGGCGGCGGCACCTGCGGAATGAAAAGCAAGAACAAATCAAGAAAAATAAGAAAGGAAAAGAAGGCATCTTTATAGATGCCTCTTTTCGCTGGAAACAAATCACGCGAGATTGCGATTGTTCCTTGACCGCCGGGACGTCGGGACGAACGCCGTCCTTGGAAACGACATGACCCCGGATCGTCACTTTGCGCGCAGCAAAGTGACACTTCTTCGGATTGAGCAGCAGTTCAGCCGTTGCACGACACGTCAAAACTTGCTCCAGGCGAACCTGGTGCGTCTCAAATCGGGAGCAAAAACGACTAAATCGTCCAAGTAAGAAAGGAAAGTTCCAGTTGATGCCGCGCAAAAGACTTTCCAGCATTCTTTCGAACGTGGGTGGGACATTACATAGCCCGAACGGGATAACGTTAAATTTGTGGAGGCCATCTGGGGTGACGAATACCGTTTTTGAGCGATCAGCATTCGCCGTTGGGACCGTCAAGTACCGGATCTTATGTCGAGGGATGAGAAAAAGTTCGGCTCCCTGCAAACAATCAAGCGCATCATCGATGCGAGGGAGTATGTGGACATCTCGGCGTGTAACGGCTTTCAAGCGTCGATAATCTAAGCCGAACCTAAAGGAGCCGTGTTTGTTCCAAACAAGCACCATAGGCGAAGCCCAGGGAATCTTTGAAGGAGGAATGAAACCTCGCTGAAGCTTATCCATCAAGTTGCCTTCAATAGGTTTGCGCTCAGTCGGTGAGACACGATATGGGCGCTGCGTAAGCGGTTCATGCGAACCAGTATCAATGGAGTGGGTGAAAACAGACGTGCAACCCGCCGAGCTTTGCGAGTGATCAAACGACGAACAGAACGTCCGAAGCAATGCAGCAAGTCGCGCTCGTTGGATTGCGTGTAGTTGCTCATCCATGCACTGGCGAAACGCATCAGGTGGTAATTGTTCTGGTACGCCGGAAGAAACGCCCAGTCAGTCAATCTGAGGAGTGTGCAAATGGTCAGGTACGTGAACGACTTGCCGGCATCCACAATCTCCATAAAACCAAGTGCTTCTTCGCTAAAAAGAGAACATGAAGACACCGACGGATTCGTAACTACCATAGTGCTTGTGCCATCACGACTAGTTAAAATGGCACAAGGCAAAGAAAGCCGCTTCCGACGTAGGAAATTGTCTGCGGGCGTAAAGGGAATGGTTGGGTCTGGGACAGAGGTGCAAAACTATGGAACGAGGATAGACGAGCCAGGCGAAACGTCCGTGTCTTCAGCAATTAGTAGCTTTGTAGTAGAGGCATAATCGTCTAAATCCTCAAAGCCGTTCAGTGGAAAATTCAACATCAGCAAGAGCACAGTCAATAACAGCGTTGTGGCGGGAAAGAGAGTCCCAAGGCAGGATTACGTTTTGGGAGCAGGATGGAAGGACGATGAACTCAATGATGTACTAGATGTTCTTCATGACGGCCCCCGCAGTGCAGGCAGCAAGCGGCTTAATGGGTTGCTAATTGGCGGCTCGTAATTAAAGTCCAGAAAGTGGCGTCGTCAGTTTTTGTAGACAACAGAAGATACCGGCATGGATAACAGAAACAGCGGCTCCTGTATCGATTAGCGCAACGGTAGGGGCACCTTCCACATCATCATCAACATCATCATCAGCCTATCTACGCCCACTGCAGGGCAAAGGCCTCTCCCATTATTCTCCAATTACCTCGGTCCCGTGCCAACTGTGACCAATTTATCCCCGCAAACTTCTTAATCTCATCTACCCATCTAACTTTCTGCCGCCCCCTGCAACGCTTGCCTTCTCTGGGGATCCACTCTGTTACCCTTAATGACCAGCGGGTATCTTGCCTTTGCATTACATGCCATGCCACGTCCAGTTCTTCTTCTTAATCTCTACTAATAGTATGTCCTTAACACGTGTTTGTTCCCTGACCCACTCCGCTCTCTTCCACAATCACGTCAATAATATTTCTTTGGCGAAAAGTGAGGGCTTGTGCAGTTCGACGGTGACGCAGCTCTTGCCTCAGTAACTGCGGCTGTTAGTTTTCCTCCCCGTCACTGTTCGGGCGGCGACGCATGGCAGAATAGGAGCGGCGACGTGGGGAGGACGAACGGCGGACGGTGAACGGCGGATGTTCAGAAGACTCGGCGGGCAAATTATGCAAATTATGTGTAGTTTGCCGCGGAACATACGACCGACCATGGGGGCTATCGTAAAAAGGTGCTTGGGGAATGTGGGCGGGCGGCCGCACACGACGGCGACAGTAGCCGACGACATGTCAGGGTATCCGACACGCGAAACAGATGGGACGATTCTCCGGTGTGCGCCACGCATTTGCAACGTCAGGACTGGCCATTGGCGTTGGAAGTGGTCGTGATGGTACGCGAGTCGACTGCCATTCTAATAAAACCTGCAGACAAAAGTGGGGCCGTAGCGATTATGAACGAGAATGACTATCTAAGCGAGGGACAGCGACAGCTACTGACGAGACATTCTACCACAAGCTCACAGACGACCCAAAAATGCGATTTGAAGCCGAAATTGTGCAGGCACTGAAGTCTTTGCTACGTGATAGGAAACTAACGGATGTATGAAGCGATGCTACCCCAAGATTCTAAGCCAAGACGTTCCTATCTCCTTCCTAAAATACACAAAGACAATCCTTGGCACCCCATTGTATTCATCAATCAAACGGCAACAGAAAAAATATCTAGTTTTATTGACCACCTCAATAAGGACATCCCCCAAACTTTCCCCTCGTACGTGAAGGGTACAGGCCACTTTCTCAGGGAGGTTTCACGGCTCGAGGTCTGAACCGGTAGTTTTCAAATCACCATGGATGGTACGGCCCTTCCAACTAACATTCCTCATTCTGATGGCATCGTTGCCGCAGTCCCTGCTTGGACATGTTAGCTATCGATTTCTCGAATTAACTTCCAGATCGTTTTCTTGCTTGAAGACAGACGGTCGAATAAAAGCTTCCGTACAATCCGTAGAAGAAGGCAAAAACAAACTGTTTAATTATTGACTTGGGTTCGTACAAAACTGACAAATGCGCCTGGGCGGCGCCGTCTTTTTCGCTTACATACGCGTTCTCGCGATCCGCTCAGGGCTCTCACCACACACGCACACTCGTAGACGCTCAACGCTCGACTGACGGGACACAGTCCGTCTCGCGCCCCGGTCCCAGACCACTTAGCCGCCGGTGTCCGATGTCTTGGCGCCGCTCGGTAGGTCATAAATACAGCACACGGGACGGAACGCTCGACTTCCCGGCACAGTCCGTCTCGCGCCCCGGTCCCAGACCACGTAGCCACCGGTGTCGGATGTCTTGGCGCCGCTCGGTAGGTCATAAACACAGCACACGGGACGGCGAGCAACAAGGCGACCGTGGGAACACGCTCGCCAGCTCGACGTAAGAAGAAACAGAGGTCCGAAACCAAAACAGAGCATTGACACTAAAATAAAATACACAAGGAAACGCAAAAAAAATGGGAAGGGGACGAATCGTTCGCCTACATTCGGGCATCCTGACAGAAATTAACGTCCCCGTTAATAGGACCGTCATTTTAGAGCAATAGACACATGAAAATCTTCACAACAGTTGATCACATCGTGCATACGAACAAAGAAAATGAAAAAAAAAGCGCAGAAAAAATGGCGCACAAGTTACTACAAGACAACGTTTCTTTCGCACCAACGCTCACTGTTTAACGATAAACACAGGTAACACAGAGTATTCGTAGGACCAGTGCGACATTGAATTTCGGCCCTCATACTCGAGACAAAATCCCTGAAGTAGCAAAACACACACAATAAGGAAATTTCCTTACTCGTACAAAATGTACAATGGCGCGAAACACAATAAAGTGGCAAAAAAAACGATTACAAACATAAGTGAATATATATGAATATTTCACTGCACATTCACTAGCGCAAAAATACGAGAATGTGCAGATGAACTTTCCCAGCTTCAACTTTCAACTGGGTGCAGTACGCTTGCGGGTTGAACGCCGTGGTAGCTCCACGGTAACTTGGTCTTCCTCAGAGTCGCTGCCTTCTTCTGATGACAATTCGTCGTCTTCCAAGTGGGAAGTTTCGTCTGTTGACGACCAACCTTTCAGCTGCGACGCGTGTGCTGCTGTTGCAAATCGCCTTCTTCCAGGCTGTCCCAGTTGAGCGACACGGTATGTATCGGCAGGCAAAACTTGAGTCACTACGAGTGGACCACGATATTTCGCCTGCGTCTTGGTGGGCTCCCCGGTGTGTTCCGGTCCCCGTCTCATGAAGACCACCTCCCCAACCCCGTACAGTTTCGCCGGAAAATGGCGACGGTCGTAAGCGTGTTTACTCTCCTCTTGCTCCTTCAGGATGCGTTCTCGGGCCTTTTCTCGTAGCTCGTTCGGGTCTTTTCGTTCCTCGGCCGGGTCAACCAACTGCTGCAAAGCGGCAGCGTAGAAATCAGGCGTGTAGCCGTGGATTAGCTCAAACGGCGTCCTGTTTGTCGTCTTGTTCACGGCGTTGTTTAGGAAGCTCTCGATCTCTCGCAGTCTCGCGTCCCAGTCACGATGTTCCGGGTCTTCAATATGCGCCGCAATGACCGGCATCACTGTGCGGTTTACTCGCTCTACTTGGCCATTTGCTTGCGGGTGGCGTGTTGAGTTGAGCACGTGCTTTATCGTTCTTTCAGCGCAGAACTCCTCGAAAACCTTGGACGTGAAGCAGCTCCCCCGATCAGTTATTACCGTCCTCGGGAGACCTCTTTCCCAAATCATCTCTTCCAACGCTCGGAGAACAGGCTTAACAGAAGTGTCACGGGTGGCGAAAAGTCTCACAAACTTGGTGAGGTTGTCCACAATAACCAGCAGGTATTGGTTCTTTTTCTTGCTTCTCGCGAAGGGGCCCAAGTGGTCCAAGTGCAAGACTTCAAATGGTCGGTTACCCGGCGGAATGGGGTTGAGCAGCCCGGGTTTCTTGCCCCCTGGCACTTTGTTGTAGATGCACTCGAAGCATTGTGAAATATGTCTCCTGACATACCGGCGCATTCTAGGAAACCAAAACTTCTCCTTGATTTTTGCGACTGTCCGGTCTGTGGAAAAGTGACCTTGCAGATCATGGCACCTGACCACAATCGCCTTTCTCATAGACTTGGGTACGACAACTTTGTCGGCGACCTCATCAGTACCCTTTCTCATGAGCTTAGAATTGCACAGCGCGTAACCACGTGTTTTCGCGGCCTCATTCGCAGTACGGTTGTCACAGGGCCTCTCAAGTATGTCGATCAGCTCTCTAAGCTCCCTATCACCTCTTTGAACAGTCAACATCTGGTCATCAATCGTGCCCGCCACCAACACTTCCATTCGAGCCTCCACAATATTGTCTAACGTCTCAGACGGCTCCTCCACTGGGCTGCGGCTCAGTGAATCCACGTGAAGCATGCGCGTGCCAGATCGGTGTCTCACAGAGAAGTCGAATTCCTGGATCATGTCGTACCAGCGAGCTATTTGTGGCTTCGTCGTGCGTTGAGCGTTCATGTATACTAGCGCCTGGCAGTCTGTCACCACCGTAAATTGTAGACCTAGCAGGAGGGAACGCAATCGATCAACCGCCCACACAATGGCCATCAGTTCTAGTTTAGATGAGTGGTACTTGCTTTCTGCTTCAGTCGTCTTTTTGCTCACACAATACACGAGTCGCCACTTATCGCTACCTTCCCTGCGTTGAAGGAGCATCGCAGCCAGCCCCTTCGAACTAGCGTCCGTGTGCAGCTCTGTCTCCGCATCTGGATCATAAAGAGCCAGCACCGGCTCACTCGTAAGCTTCTGCTTCAACTGCTCAAAGCTTTCATCTTGCTCACTACCCCACTGAAACTTCGTGTGCTTCTTGGTGAGTCTGGTTAGTGGTTCAGCGATTCCTGCGTAGTTCTGGATGAAACGACGGAAGAATCCCGTCAGTCCAAGGAAACCTCTCACTTCATGAACGTTCATCGGTCGAGGAAATTTGTTGATCGCTCGAACTTTTTCGTACCCAGGGTGAATTTCACCGTTCTTCAAGTGAAATCCCAGAAAGTCGACGCTGTCTTTCCCGAAAGCGCACTTGCTCAATCTCAAGGTGAGATTTGCCTCTCTAAGCGCCTGCAGTACGCTTCTCAACCTACCGATCAGCTCTTTCCAGTCCTTGGCGGGAATCAGGATATCGTCGAGGTAACAAAGCGCAACACTACCCTTGAGTGTTCCAAGATCTCTGTTCATTAAGCGCTGAAACACAGCTGGCGCGTTTGAGAGTCCAAACATCATTCGCTCGAACTGCCCTGTTTCGTCAGGCGTAATGAAAGCGGTTTTTTCTTTCGCGCTCTCCGAGAGCGGAACTTGCAAGTAGCCGTGAGCGAGGTCCAAAACTGTGTATAGTTTGGCCCCTGAAAGGCTCTCAAGCTGGTCGTCAATGCTAGGCAGGGGGTATTTTTCCTTGATGGTCTGTGCGTTCAGCCTTCTGTAGTCCACGACAAGTCGCTCTTCTCCGCTCTTCTTAGTCACCAGGAGTACCGGGCTCGCGTATGGAGAGTGCGTATCGGTGACAATTCCTCGCGCACTCCACTCACGAACGATCTTCTTCATGGTCTCTCTTCCTGTCATGTTCGTCTTGTAGGGTCGCATAGCGACTGGAGAGCTCCCGGGAACTTCTTTGATGTCCATTTCGAGGAGAGGTGTACAACCCAGCTCCTCCATATTCATTGCAAAGCAGTCGCGGTACTCGTTTAGCAGTTGCAAAAGTTCAACTTTCTCGATGCAGGTAGTACTGCCGCCAACATCAACTTCTTGCAGTGATATCGGCTCTCTTGCCGTCATCAGGAATGCCTCACTACGCTTGGCATTCTCCGAACTTCCTGTAGGAGTGAAGGCTTCCTCCAACACTTCCTCCAACACATTAACTGGCTCTGCCCGCCCAAACTGTTGCCCTTTCTTGACAACCACATCCTCGCTTGCGCTCGGAAAAACTGGCAGACTGACCTTACCCTCGCACATATCGACCAGTACTTCCTTGCCCATTCTACTTACAATTACCGGTCCCGTGAGGTCAGAGTCGGCAGACAGGGAAACCCAGTTCACCACATCGGCCTTCAGCTCAGTGTCTTCTGTAACCCTCAGGGTCATGTGGTCACACAAAGTGGGCTCCAAATGTCTAAACGGGCAGTCACTTCTGCTCCAAAAACGTATGCAACCTCCCATGCTGCCGTATGTCACGTTTGGCATTTCTGTGAACGTGCGTCCCACGAGTAGGTCGACAGACTGCACCTCATCAGCAACCACGAGAATAGGGACCATCTTCACTGTGACGCCATCGATTTCTAAGTCGGCGCTGAAGCTCCCAAGTGTCCTCGCTGCCGGCGTACTGACGCTCCCGAAACCGTACAGGGGCATGTCGCTTTCCTCCAACACGGCGCCGCAACGGCTGGCCGCAGACGCGCGCATAATACAACTGGAGCTCCCTGTGTCAACGAGGCCGACGACCTTGGCTTTATCGTCAACCACCACCAGTTTTAGCGGGGGACCGTGCCCCTTGCCCTCGAAATTGGCCACCAAGTTTGCTTCTTCCTTGCAGTGGCGTTGTGTGTGCCCAGATTTTCTGCACCGCAGGCATTTGAGCTCACGCCTCGGTTCGGCGCAGTCTCTGGCAATGTGGCCGTAGTTGTTACAGTTGTAGCACTTCAGCTCACCCTTGTCGTTTTTGAGCGGCGGTCTTGTGTCCTTGGTGGGGGCCCAGTTGACCTTTTTCGGTCTGTCTGTCCCGGATCCTGCCCTTGCACGAACTCCTCCTTTTTGCTTGCCTTTGCAACTTCGAGACGTTCTTGTCTTTGCCTATCCACACGCTCATACTCCTCGATGTCGTGGAGTAGGTCGTCTTCATCGTCATGCGTGCGACCCATCAACATCGAACACAAACTGCTTGATCTCAAGCCTACCAGGACCTCTTCGCGGGTCTCCTGAAAGTCGAGACGCGCCTCGGTGCACAGTCGTACCTTAGCATGAAAGTACGCCGTGGTGGTCTCATTCCTCTGCTGGATACGTTCTTTCATCCTCTCGTACCTTTCTGCTGCATTCGTTTGGCTGACAAAACTGCGTCGGAATCGAGTCTCCAAATCTTCCCACGATTTTATCCTCGAACGACGGCTACGGAACCAATCCAAAGCCGGTCCAGCCAAGTGGGAGTTCGCAGTCTCTAATTTGAACTCTGGCGGCCACTTGTGCAGTGTTGCCGTCCTGTTCAGATTTTCGAGCCAGTCACTTGCTAAGGCTGAATCGCCTTCAGCCGTGAAGTCACGAATGGCCTTACTGAGGTCTGGTATAATCTGAAAGGTCGACACAGCACCTGCGGGTTTGTTTCTCTCAACGAGCAATTCTGTTATCAGTTTGTCTTTTTCGATGATTATTTTCATGAGGTCGCTCACCGAGAACGTTTGCTCGCTGTCTTCCCCCATGTCACACCTTTCTAAATGGTCGTCTCAAACAGTTCTCACCCCAAACAACTGTCTAAAAACCTGCAATCCCAGAACAAACAAAAACCCAACTGGCCGTGTAAAACTCTTGCGCGTCGACTCACAACAGTTGCTAACAAAAGTGACCACTCGCGCAACCAAAACTCTCTTTCAACACGGACACACTTCAGAACGCACTTCGAGTAACATAAACATGGGAAAAAAAAACTCACAATTAGCATCCCGCGCTCACTCCTAGCTCTCGCACTTCAGCTAAAAAGTGAATGCATAGCTCAGTCGACACTCATTACAATTTACACTCAACGCACTGGTCTAAAAAACTAAAAGGCTCCCATACTAAGAAATACGCACACACTACAAAAACCTCTTATCACAGCACGCTCAAATGGCTCGCTCTAAGTTCTCTGAGTTCGCAAAAAGGGTTCTTGGTCAACTCACAACCCGTGGCCGGTTGTTCCTTGTTGCCGAAGACGTTTTAGCTGCTGATGCTTCGATGGAGGCTGTCGGTGACACCGGTTGTTTTACAAGGCGTAGACTTGGCCGATTTTTGGAGTCCGATGAATCCCACTTCTGAAAAATGTTAGCTATCGATTTCTCGAATTAACTTCCAGATCGTTTTCTTGCTTGAAGACAGACGGTCGAATAAAAGCTTCCGTACAATCCGTAGAAGAAGGCAAAAACAAACTGTTTAATTATTGACTTGGGTTCGTACAAAACTGACAAATGCGCCTGGGCGGCGCCGTCTCTTTCGCTTACATACGCGTTCTCGCGATCCGCTCAGGGCTCTCACCACACACGCACACTCGTAGACGCTCAACGCTCGACTGACGGGACACAATCCGTCTCGCGCCCCGGTCCCAGACCACTTAGCCGCCGGTGTCCGATGTCTTGGCGCCGCTCGGTAGGTCATAAATACAGCACACGGGACGGAACGCTCGACTTCCCGGCACAGTCCGTCTCGCGCCCCGGTCCCAGACCACGTAGCCACCGGTGTCGGATGTCTTGGCGCCGCTCGGTAGGTCATAAACACAGCACACGGGACGGCGAGCAACAAGGCGACCGTGGGAACACGCTCACCAGCTCGACGTAAGAAGAAACAGAGGTCCGAAACCAAAACAGAGCATTGACACTAAAATAAAATACACAAGGAAACGCAAAAAAAATGGGAAGGGGACGAATCGTTCGCCTACAGACATAACACAATTTCTGCTTGGACGTAGCCCTGGCACAATAGAAACCCTCCTCCACCTCGTGCTTAAATACAGTCACCTTGAATTCGACAGTTAACACTATCTCCCAATTAATGTCACAGCAATGGGGACCAACACGGCTTCTACGTGCGCCAAGATCTTTTTGAGGCGTCATTAAAATAGAGTTTATTGAAAAACGCTGCCTAATACTGATACTTTAGAAACGAATCTTCGATTACATCTTCTTCATTTGGAATATAGATGAGGCAAGCGTCAGGGAATTTATATCAGAAATCAACTTTCGCCATCCGCCAATCAAACTGACCTATCAGATATTAACTGAAACCATAAATGTTTGGGATTTTACGCTCGTATTGGGCCAAGGGAGCATCTCAGGAACACTGTGCAGGAAGCCCGCTGATCGCCAACAGTATCTTCAGGTCTACAGCAGCCATCCCCGCCATTGTAAAACAAGTATACTTTACTTACAGGCACACCGGTAGCCCACGATTTGCTCTGGATGGCACGATTTCGAAAAATATTCTGAGGAGCTCAAGACCTTCCTGATTGGTCAAAACTATCCCGAAGAAATTGTTTACGATGCGATTACCGAGCCCCCAGATTACAAAGAGCCGACATTCTGACTAAAAAAGAAGAAGAAGCTCACCACGAGACTAACTTATTTCTTACGTACTCTTCCAAAACTTAGCAAGAGAACAACAACTTGAGACGACATTTTAATATCATAAGGCCGAGTGAGCGCTTGCCGCTGTTTTTCAGCAGCCCCCCTACCCCCGTGATGTGTACAGACCGGCCAGAAGCTTCAGCCACCTTTTAGTCAGGGCAAAAACAGAAGCACCTAAGCGAGCACTAGGCTGCCGGCCATGCGGCAAGCCGCGCTGTAACGTTTGGCCCCACATGAAGACGACTAATATTACCCAGGCCAGCAGGTCAGCCTCTAAATATGAAATAAAAGACAAACTCAGTTGCGACACCTATAATGTAATCTTCAAACTCCGTTGCCTTATCTGTGAGGACGAATATACTGGGCAAACAACAAAAACGTATTTCCGTAGAAGGCTTAACAGTCACAAGTCGCATGAAGGGCCTTCCCGACCATCCGCTCTCTAGGCACCTCCGACTCCGCTTGTGGCGTGAATGTCCAACGAGACGAAAGATCCGCCGAATCGGAAGGTCGCACCCGTCACGCGATTGGCGAGACAAAAGATCCACCGAGACGGAAGGTCCAATCGAGCCTGAATGTCCAACGAGGCGATGGATCCAACCAGTCGGAAGGTCCAATCGAGCTTGAATGTCCAACGAGACGAAAGATGCGCCGAGTCGGAGGGTTCACTTCAGCGTGAATGTCCGACGAGATGAAAGGTCTAGCGAGATGAAATATCCACTGTTGGACCGGTAGTCTCGTTGAATGTTTCGTCTCTTTGAACCTTTAGACGTTGAATCCGGCGACTGCCACGCCACTCGTTTGCAAATATACAGGCAGACTTAATTCACTCCGGTTTCCGCACCACATACGAGCCGGAACAAAGAGAATCATTCTTTATACATACATTGCGGACGTTGGCCGAATGAATAAATAAGACCGCAGGGAGATTTAGTTTTTTTATTTCGATAGTATGCCCTTTGGCGTAAGGACCTACAGGTACAAGTTGCCACCCATTTCCCGGGGGAAATCCAGACGACAGCGGTGGTGGGGCTCCCACAGCCATCGCGGAAGATCGGGGGGTCTTCCAGGATGCAGGCCTGTGCCGCGAAGGTTTCGGGATCTCACTGCACTCCGGGAAGGGCACGTCCATAGCACGTGACTGGTGTCGAAGTGTTTGGCAGGAGCCGTACAGAAGGGGCAGTTCATGGTAAACGGGGCGTGGTATCGCGGTGGCCACGCTCGGGTTACCGCCGGAGAGAGGGCCACCTCAACTCGTAGTCTACGCAGCAGGACCTCCTCCCAGCGAGCAAGCCCACTGGGACGGTCTGTTCTACACGGTGGGATGAGAGCTCGTGTGTCACGACGCAGATCTTCCTTTAGTCGGGGAAATTGGCCATGTGTTTCAGTTGTCAGGAAGAGCAGGGGCCGTGGGACCGACGTAACGTGACCGGAAGTATCCGCCGCAATATGAGCAGTGATAGTATTACGCCGGATCCATGACAGTCGGAGAGGGTAGTTGTACGTGTCCACCAGGTCATGAATGTCTCTTGAGACAGTCGAGTTAGATGCTACACGTCGCAAATCCTGTATGGCCGCCGTTGAGTGTGTGTAAATTTGTGCTGTACACTTTCTAGGAGCTTGAAGAAGTGCCGGTAGTAGCGCTTGCAGTCCGTCCCGGATGGCTGTAAGCTCCACCAGCATACAAAACCAGGTGCGAAGTGTATCATAAGCGCAGTTTTGGTTCGCTTCTGAATGAGATTGGCATTCGATCGCCGTAGTTAAAACGCCGTCTTGAGCCGCAGCGTCCACAAACGCCACTAGAACCTGGGGCTGGTTCACATTCGCTAGTAATGGCACACCAGCGGATTGCTCGTCTTAGCTTCCCCGCGACCAACTGTGGAGTCGAATGAGCTGCCGGTTGTCGGTCACTTCATGGTACAGCCAGTGCGGCCTAGCTACAGGGTGGGCTGGTAAGGCGGCTAGAGAACGGCCCATGTAGATCGCCAACGCCGCTATCTCCGTAACAAAATACGTTTGTGCTGGCGTGCGGAGCGGCGTGGATTTACAAGCTCATCCAGGGTTAAGTTGAGCTTCGGCATGAAGAGTTGGTATAGGCGTTATTTCATCGAGGCGGGTGATCATCCGCATTGCAGCTCTATTAACTGCTTCAAGTCGGGGCCACTCCGCTTGGGTCATATGCTTGAACTGAGCCTGATTGATAAGTCGATGCAGAAGTATTGGCCGCACCAAGAGTCAGGCCATTTTGAAGCAGGAGCCTCCAGACTTTTGTGAAATGCGTCAGATAAGCTGCAGCATTTGACCTGCTTGTTGGAGGGCAGATCGAAGCCACAAGACAGCTGACCCTGACGATGAAATCTCCAATCCCAGCAGGCGAAGAGAGGTGGCAGTGCGCACAAGCTGGCTGGAGAGTTGTAGCGAGATCGGTGACACCTAGAGTCTACGAAGGCCCCAAACATTGGCCACGGACGGGATGGCTGTCTCTTCGACTGAAAGCGAGAGACCAACGTATTCACACCATTTCTGCGTGTCCGGTAAACCTTGTCGCAGGCTTGCCGAGTCAAGGTCTGGGTGGAGAGTTCATACTGTAATGTCGTCCACGTACAACAGAAGGTGTAGGTCTGATATGAAGTCAAGATGCCAGGCAAGCGGCAGCATAACTACATTAAAGAGGAAGAGTGAAATCACCGATCCCTGAGGCACTCCACGGACGGGCTTAAAATGGCCATTACTAGTTCCACCAATTCGTACGGAAAATGGTCTTTTAGTCACGAAGGTCCGGATGAAAGAGTGGACCTTTGCTAGGACAAGTAGGATTTAGAGAACGTCCGGGATAGCGCTGTGGCTGACGTTGTCATATGCCTTGTGAATGTCCATGGCAAGACGCGTCCGCACTCTCTGAGATCAGCCCCGAAGTAGCACCATTGATAATGAGTGCTCAAGTGCATCCTCTGTACCCAGGCGAGATATGAACGCAATCTGTGCAGGGTGGTACCACCTCTAAGTGTCCATCCACTACTGAAGTCGCGTAGTGAGCATTCACTCCAACAGTTTCCACAAGGTGCACATTAATGCGATTGGGCGCAAATTGGGAAGATGCTCGGGTTTGCCTGGCTTAGGTAAGGGGAAGACATCTGCCCTGAGCCATGACCCTGGTATTTGACCCGAGAGCTACACCTCAGTGATGGAGTCGAGGAGACGGCTCAGGGCCGGATCGTCGAGGTTTTTATAAACCTTGTACGTAACGCCGTCTGCGCCAGGAGATGAGCGAAGTTTCGCCTGGTCTATCGCAGCCAGGAAATCTGCCATGGTGCAAGCCGATTGTATTCCAAGGACCGTATCATCAGAAGGAGAAGCACCGACGTGGCGCGGTTTAGGAAACGGCCACGGGTTGCGAGACGGGAGGATGCCAAATGCAGGGTACAAGGCACGAAGCACATCGAAGACGAATAGGTCCGGGTTCTTGCCTGATGCCAGGCACGCACTGGCTGCGGCATCCGGAGTGCGGCCGCCTCATTCCATTGCCCGAAAAGTGCGCTCAATAGACGATGTGGAACACGAAGGGCCGAGCGACCCACACCAGCTAAGCCATCGTTGCCGTGAAAGACGCTTCTCATGTCGTATGGCCGCAGCGGTCAAGCTTTGCAAACGCATTCGAGCCGGTGCACACGAGGGATCTCGCGAGGAAGCCACTTCAGCCTGTTTGCGCTTGGTCCACAGCTGCGAAAGTCAAAGGTCAGGCTTTGGCCGGGACTGCTCTAACCACGTCCCCCGACTGGCACTACTCAGAGCTTCTTTAATCATAGTGGTGGGGTGTGTGCTCGGAGCCGTCATGGTTAAATTGATGCTGCAGCGGAACTCATCCCTGTTTACTAGAGTGCAGCTCCACCGAAGCCGACGGGCCGAGTTCGGGGCACTGCCAAGCCTGATAGGGTGATGATCACTACCCCAGCAATCAGCCTCCTGCTGCCAAGGTACCGCTGCACTCTCAAGTCACCAGGTTAAGTCGGGTGAGTAGGGTGGCATCCGGGAATTAGTGCATCGACGCGTAGGACATGTTATATCATTTAGTTGTGCGAATTGAGCATCGTTGAAATCTTCAAGTAACATGCGTCCACGTTCACTTGAGGTAGGGTATCCCCAATTGCAATGGGGCGCATTGAAGTCGCTGGCTGTCGCCAGTATGCGACAGCCAGCGTACGAACGCTGCAGAGATGTTAGCCAGCGCAATCGTAGTCGAGGTGCACTCCGCTGTGTGTCGGCACATAACACGGTGAAAGAATTACTGCGCACCTGGGCAGTTGCCCCTTTACCGCCACTTGCAAGCCGTGCACCATGCTTCTAGTAGAATCGGAGCTTGTGGATACGCCGTGTGCACATAAATTGCGGCTTTGCCTGGTGTAGACGTGGTGGAGCCACAACTCTCATCAGGTATAGAATGTGAAGCATAGGCTCTAAAAATAAGAAGATGGGGTAAACCATTCGTCTCTTGGAGAAAGAACGCCCAAGCTTGAAGTTTGCCCAGGCGAAGCCGTTCACGAAGCTCAGCAACCTTCGTGGTGAGCCCCCATCAGTTCCACTGTACAATATATTTTGGGTCAGGCATTATAAAAAGAGATCAAGCAAAGTTGGGCTGCTAAAGCAGACACCAAGTTCTGTAGCTGCTGTACCACAAACTGTACGAGCTCTTGGTGAGTGAGGATGGAAGGGACTGGCTTTTGCTGGTGCAGGATCGGTGGTGAGAGACGGGGCTGACTCGAATATCTTGGTTGTTCTGGTGGCTGACGTTGTGACCGACGAATTAGCCGAGCACGAAGCTGGATGAGCTTGGTGACCTCAGCTTGAAGCACGCCAACTGTTGGTCCACCTCCACTAGCTCGTCCACTACTGGAGATGCATATCCAGTTTGGTTGTGCTTATTCTGTCGGCGGAACGAGCAACGGAGCACATCACGGTACGAGGGCTGTGTGTAATCCGCAGGCTCTGTAGCGACTTCCTCCATAGCGTCTTCGTTATCGTCCATCAAACACTCGAAACGGTTGGACGTATGGATTCCCTTGGGCTCAGACCGGCGTCGCCACGCTCGTCATTTAGCAAGCGCAGCTTTGCATTTCGTATGACATTTGTTGTCCGTAATGTCATGATCTTCGCTACGGCACAGACCGCATTGAAACGTGGCCTTTGGTGGTTCCGATTCAGACGTAGCCGGTGGTTATGATGCAGCAGAGGGGTACCAAGTGCTCATGTGCCCGTGACGAAGGCATCGGTAATAGTGCACCACTCCGGCCTTCAACAGGTGGGACCGAAGTACGCAGCCATTGTACAAACGCCTTTAATTGGCTCTAGCGGACCACACAGAGTAACAAGGCAGGTGCGGCCAGAGCCCATCTAGCGGGCAAAAAGCACCCGGTGAGTAGTAACCCGGACGCTGGCACGGAGGACTTCATGATCCCCCCCGGGGTCTACCCCTGAAACTACATATCACCGGATGTCTTTTCCCGGCAGCGGGTACACATGTACAGGAAGCTGATTTTCAGCTGCGAGAGGAATACCGTGTAGTGAGCATAGCCGCTGGACAGCCTCTAGAGAGGGCAAACACACCGATATAGTTTCGGTGCGACTATGGTAGGCATAGCCAGTAAAGCCAGAGGTTTACAGGCAGCTGTCGAGAGTCTGTTGAAGTAACTTCGTTGGAAGAGATAGGATGTGAAAGCGCTCTCGACGTATGATGGTGACGTTGTACGTAGAGGAGCTGGCTGTCGCTGTACAGCTCTGCGGAGCGGCGGTCGCTGCACGGGTTGGACTGGCTGCTGGTGGTGCACTGGGCTGATCCGACAGCTGAAGTGCCTGGTTTGTGTCCGAAAAACACGCCTGCTGATTAGGTTTCTTTCGAAACTATTGTAACCACACTGAGATGTTGGGGGTGGCGAAACGAGTGCCTATGCAATGTTTCTTTGTGTAATTTTATTCTTTTGGTTTTCTAATTTTTTATTTACAACACATACTCCTCCCGCGATAAGAGCCGCGTTATGGCGGCATTTGCGAGTCGAAGGAACAGTGGGGGAGGAAAAGGGGGTTGTGCAGGAGGTCCCGCGTGGTAACGGCCCCTCTGGCGGTAGTGAGGTAATAAATCCTTCTCCACTTGTGGTTCTTTACGAGGCATAAATCGATGTCTACGCAATCTTTCAGGACCATGTCACTCATACCGACCAGTGCGAGTCTCGGCGCACTGGTGGCTTCCTGAGCCGCTTTTCGAAGTCTGTTTCGTTTTCCTATAAGCTTTCCGCGGCCTGCTGGCGATGAGGCACTTGTCGCTATCTAATGACTGTCTTAAAGTGCAATTAACAAATTCAGTTTTTTCGTTCTTTCGAGACATTTATCACCAGTAGGCAGAAGTTGGCATGGTTCTCTGCCATCCACAACTTTTTCATTTGTACTTTAAGGCTTCGACTCTTCCACACGCAGAGGCAGAACGCCGTTTTCGGACAGTTGCAAGTTGGGCGAGTTGGTACGTGTTCATACTTAATCACAGCGCGAAGGACGGGACAGACAGTTGCTTGCAATTACAAGCAAACCCGTCAAAAGTGAAGGAGAGGGCGTTGGCCCTCCTAAACGAGCTTAGTTTGGAACGCTTGGTATCTGGCGTTAAGTCCGCTAAGAAAGGTCACCTCGACGTCTTCTTTTCGGCAAAAACCCATAAACTAGACCTTCCCTTCAGGGCTATTGTTTCTGAACGAGCCTCTTGGCAGCGGATAGTGTTGGGGTACCTACAACGGAACCTGTCTAGCCTAACCATTATTGACCCCTTTCGGGTTCCTAATTCAGGTCGAATTGTGGAATTCTTGAAGCTAGACAATCCAAGGAACTGCCGAGCCCTCAGTGTTGACGGAGAAGACCTTTTTTATTCCCTGCCACATGTCGAGCTAATGAAAAGCGTGAAGATGTGCATTGTCGAAGACAATGATGAACAGGTCTTCATAAGCCGTTGTGGAATTTCTGTTGAGTCCTTTTTAGAACTTCTAACTTTCTACCTGCACTCTATCTTTGTAGACTGGGGAGGGTCGTTGTTTGTGCAAAGATCAGGTGTTTGTATTGGATGGTGTGTTGAGCCAGTACTCAGCGATATTTTTCTTAGCAGGGTTGACCGTGCCATTGAGCGAAACTTGTGTGGTACGGCAAGTAACATTTTTAGATATGTGGATGATTTCCTTGCCTTTGTGAACTCTGCTGATTTACCCCGCATGGCCATAGATCTCTTGAAAGCGTTCCGAGAAAGTGGTTTCGGGTTGAAGTTTACTGCTGAGCTTCCACAACAGCAAGAGCTGCAGTTCCTTGACCTCCGTTTAAGATTTGAGGTAGGCCATGTCTGTTGGGTGTACTTGCATCGCTCTGAGAAACCCCTCCTAATTTATGACTCAGGTCATTCTGAATTAGTGAAAAATGGAGTGTGTTTTTCTGTGTTGCGCTCAGCCTTAACCCACTCCTGCAACCATACAGTGAAGGAGAGCTTCGAAGGTCAGTTAAAGAGGCTTGAGGCGGCAGGTTACCCTTGGGCAGCGTTCTGGAGTTGTGGGAACAAGTTGATCAGGCATGTCAAGTCTCGCGGGGACCCTGATAAGGAAAGGAAAAAACCCGATAGAAGTAAATTGGCCGTGATTCCCTGTGTGCACCGTACGTCGCATGGTTTGAAGAAGGTTGCCAGTCGGTATGGCGTCACGGTGGTTTTTTCCGCCCCACGTAAATTGGAGCGGTTGTGCGCTGCCGTACAAAGAAAGGCTTCGTTGGAAGAAAGGGCCCCAAAATCAGGGTGTGGCACAAACCATGAGCACAAGTATGTGGACTGCCAAACCAGTGTCTCGTGTACCGACTCCCTCTCAGGTGCGGCGCGTCATACATAGGGCAGACGGGTAGGTGTGCCAATGTTAGGTTGTGAGAGCATGCGCTCTCCTTTAACAAACGTCCGCGACCGCCTTTGCCCTCACACTGCCACGCGTGCGGCTGCGAACCGGTGTTTCACGAAACTGATATTCTTACCAAGCACCCGAAGCAGCTACAACGTGAGATAGTTGAAGCCTATCACATTAGCAAGAGGGGCGATAAGTGTGTGAGCCACCCTTCAATGGTGCTTACTGATAAAGAGGTCCAGTTCATGGATAACGACAAATAAGCCATGTTCCCGTTTGCACTTTTATCTGGTTTCTTTGGTTTTTGTATGCTCTTTGACACATGCGGCGTTGTTTGCCTTCAGTATAAATGTTTGTTGCGGGTTTTCGATAAATTTAGTTGAGTCAGCGCCTGTCCAGTAGTTAATCTTTCTGTCTGTCCCGTCCTTCGCGCTGTGATTAAGTATGAACGCCGTTTTCGCTGTAGACATACTTGGTTGAACTTTTTGCGCCTGTTTTCTCTACATCAACGTCGCAACTGTGCATCTTTTTCATTCCCCCTTTTTCCTTTTAATCGTTTTTTTCGGTTTTTTCTTTATACCTCTTTATTTTTTTTACCCATTCTGTATTACAGTTACGAGTTATGTTACTTTGCCACTCTTTAAATCTCCCAGAGCGTTCTCCCTGGCGAGAGTGAACGGAAGCACTTGGAGCCAAAGTGTGTATAAACGTTTTCCTGTTCATTCTAAGATAACACTCGATGAAGAAAGGTCCTCCTTTGCTTTCTTTCTTCCTTTCTTGCATTATTTCTTTCTTACGGATTTCCTTTCTTCAGAACTCTAAAGAAATAAAGTCCTGTGCCTGAAACGTGAGTAAACATTTATTTTTCTATGTTTTTACGGGCGTCTCTGTCTTTACTTACCTTATTTTCTCCCGCTCTGTGTGAGGTTTTATGTTTCCAAACTATATATATGTATATATATATATATATATATATATATATATATATATATATATATATATATATGTGTGTATATATAAAGAAATAAGAGTTGGCAGTCAAGAAAACCTCGGAAAGCAAAGGGGAGGTTGTGGTAGGTCATTGAAACAGGTAAAGAATTTGGAAAGCAAGAAAGCGAATTATACTCCATCTTGTATAACGGCCATTGACGGCGTTTCGTCGGCTACCTGGCGTTGACCAATACATCTCCTTAGAATTGGTGGAGGTTGCTGTGGTCCTGACCTTTCTATACGCTGGAACTCCGCCCCAGGACGTTCCCCAGCCCCATGGCTTCTCCTAGCGAGACTGAGCCCCCGCCTGCACCTACTTCGACGACCATCATCTGCTCCGGTTCCATTCGTCAGCGGGATCCCCCATTCTTCGGTGGCACAGACGAGCAAGACGTGGAAGACTGGCTCGCCACGTACAAAATTGTACGCTCCCACAACACCTAGGATGACAAAGTGAAGCGGAACAACGTGGAATTTTACCTGACCGGTACAGCCGAGCTTTGGTATGGAAACCACGCAAAGCGATACCCGACGTGATCGGAACTCAAATTGAGGTTTTCGAAACACTTCGGTCGCCCTTGGGTGCGGAAGCTTCATGCGGAGGAGCGCTTGCGAGAACGAGCGCAGCAGCCCGCAGCAGAACTTCCTCAGTTACATCGAGGACGTTGTGGATTTGTGCAGGAGGGTGAGCGCCACGTTGAGTGACGAGGACACAATCAAGCATATCCTCAACGGCATTTCCGATGACGCCTTCCAAATGCTGCTGAAGAAGAATCCCCAAACGCTCACCGACGTCATCAACCTGTGCCCGAGCTATGATGAGCTGAGGAGACAGCGTGCTCTCACACGGGTTTCCGTTGGCCCGGATGTGTCGCGTTTAACTGCTGGTAACGACGACAACACTCTGTCTACGTGTATTAAGCAGTTCATCGGGGAAGAAGTTGCGGGTTGGCTTTCATTAGTCCCTTCCACACCGACGTCTGACGCCCCCCTAGCCCCTTCGCTTAGAAATGCTACCCAGCCGCAGGTGGCCAATACCATGCCATGCTCTCGCCAACACGCACCTGAGACCGCTTCGCTCATCGGTGCCGGCATCGCGCAACCCACACCACCTGCTGTTCCGACCCCGTACGTGACTTAGGTGTCACCTCTGCCTCTTGCCGGACCTCTAACCTACGCCGACGCCACATCCAGGCCCTTTGCCGAAGCCGTCACAAATCAACCAATCGTCCCGGTCATGCAGCGAGAGCCCACTGAGCTCACAGGAAGACCAACGTATCCGAGCTGCCGGCCGGTGCCGCCTCAGTTGTAGCGGCAGCCAGCTCGACCCGTTATTTTCGACCACCGCTTGGCGCACGCCGGACAATCGTCCAATCTGCTTTGCTTGCGTAACTCCCGGATACGTGGCGCGTTACTGCCACCTCGGGGGTATGCCTGCACGGCAACCTTGTTGGAACGTCCGTATGTTTCGTCGCAGCCGATGCCTCATGCTCCGACCAGTTTTGCCGAGACGCCTTCGCCCGCCGACTCGCGTGCATCACCAACCGTCGCCCATCATCCACGGACGCCGTTCACTTTCGCCGATGCGTCGGTGCCCCGTGCCTCCTGAAGCGGAAAACTAGGCGCCGCAGTTTCGGAGGCAAGAGCTGCGTCTTCGCCGAACTGCTCATGACCTACCTTCTCGCCAATCAACGTCGTCGACATCGTAATAGGCGAAGCCGCCACTCATGCGCTTGTCGACACTGGAGCCGCCCGCCGTTTCTGTTATCCGCCTAGAGCTTTGCCGCCGCCTGAATAAGGTTATGACGCCGCATGTTGGACCATCCTTACGTGCTGCTTCAGCACATTCGATCGAACCAGTAGGTACACGTACTGCCCGGGTGTTCATCCAAGACGTTCTATACATTGTTCAGTTCATTGCCCTTCCTCTATGCTCAGATGACGTCATCCTGGGATGGGATTTCTTCTGCCGGCACAACGCTATCATTGACTGCGCCCTAGCCGAAGTTGAGTGGTTTTTGCCGCTTGATATACCATCTGAAATTTCCCCAGCCGCACTTTCCGTCAAAGTTTCTGTCGCCCACGACACAACTATTCCTTCATGCTCCACTGTCCTTGTGGCCTTAATCTGCCATCTTCCTTCCGACGTCAATGCACTTTACGCGCCGTCGCATTTGTTCTGCCAACGCCGATGGCTGTTGCTTCGTTTTGCCTTGCTCATTACCCGAAATGGCCAAACTGCTCTGTTCATTTCGAATCCTGGAGCAAGTCTTCGCTCTTCACTCCGTGGTGAGTGCCTTGGCCGCGCCCAGACCGTGGAGTCCGCCGTGTTCATCGCCGGTTTAGACGACCTGCCGCACGTTGAGGTGGCCGGGCTCTACCCACCTCCTTCCACTGCATGGCTGGTCATTTTTTGAACTGCTGTTATATATCCGAATGTAAGGAACAAGATAATCGTGTCCCAGCAGGTATGATCAGGCTATATATATTGAAATCATATCATAGAGTCCGATATAATCGTTCAGTTAGCCCCTTCGTCTTTGGATGGCCGGCGGATGTAGTTTTAGAAGTGTTCGACGTTCGAATATTTTCTTCAACAGTGCTAGATAAAAACTAACTGCAGTGATCGCTTAAGAGCGCACAAGGGGCACCATGATGCAAGAGTATAGAACGTAAGAAGAAATCTGCAACCTCTGAAGTACATCCAGAGCCGATGGATGGTGTCTCCGCGTAACGTTTCAAATGCTCCACGGCTGTTACAATCCACTGATAGCCCGTAGCTGGGCCGGGCAAAGGTCTGTAAAGGCATCTGCCAATGGGTTTGAAGGGATTAGAAGGACAACGAATGTGGCTGCAATAGTTTGGCAGGTGGTGATGTGGATCGTTTGCACTGGCCACACGAAGTATAGGAAGCTGCCTATCGGGCGACGTAGGTGCAAAATTTTCAAGTCAAAATGACCGACCGCGGGCGCGATCATGTTCTCCCGAAACCTAGGTAAGCCGCTGTGGCTTCGTCGTGAAGGGCTTCTGAAATCTGCGGGCGGATGTGGGGCGCAACGGGAACCAATTCGTAGCCGGATACGTGATGGAAGATGATGTGCAGCACAGCATTTAAAAGTCGGAACCTGTGAAGTTGTCGGCGAGACCGACTATTAGAAGGCTGGGTTGAGCCGGTAAGCCAATCGATTATAGCGCTGTTGCAGGGGTCTTCTCTTTGATGTTCGGGGAGGTTTAAGAGGACAAAGAACGTGCAGTTGAGAGACGCGATAGGAGCCATCTGTTCGGGTGGCACTTATGTTGAAGTAGCGTCAGGCGTCTTCGGCGGGCAAAGCGAAAGAGCGCCGGCATCGAGATGCTTCTGCCGGATTCGTATAGTACAGTGAAGTGATACTCCTGAAGTCGAAGTACCTAGTGTCCGAGACGTCCTGATAAATTCTTCAGCGCCTTCAACCAGCATAGGCCATGGTCATCCGCAATTACCGTAAAGTGCCTGCCAAAAAGGTAGTATCCAAACGCCTGGACGACCCAACCCAGGCCGAGAAACGCCTGCTCTGTGACAAAATAGTTCTCGCCGGAACTAAAGACGCGACTGGCGTAAAATATGTCCCACTCCCAACGCTGTTGATGGGACTGCAAGAGAATGCACTGGTCCTATGGCAACTGGCGTCAGTACAAAGAATGACAGGCCAGGATTAATCAAAATGGCACAATAGTGGCTCTGAAGTGAGCGCTATCTTCAGCTGCTGAAAATCCTCTTCGCAGATCAGTAGTCCGATCACTGAACGAAAGGTACGGAGTAAAGACGTTTGCTGCAGCACTGCAGCAAACTTTGCTCCATGTTTTTGTCGCCTCTGTCAGGTAAAAACCAAAAGTATGGAGTTTGAAAGAGCCGCCCCATCGGTTAAAAGCACTGACCCGCGCGTACTGGTCCCACCAGCCGTCCACGTCCTCACCACGGAACCCTGCCAAAAACGGTGGATCGCGCTCGTGGCTGGTGACCGTAAATGTCGGAGACGCAGAAGGGCGGCGCTAGCCGTTACGCTCCCGGCTTCACGCCCCAAGTTCTTTGGTGGTAAGGCAAGATCACTGACTGGGCCAGTTTAAGCAGAAGCTGCGCAGGGTTTCCAGTAGTCCAAGAACTCCTTCGGGCGTTGCCAAAAAGACGCTAGCTTCCCGTATACAACACAATGAAGAGACGTATGCCTCATACATCGACGACGTCCTTGCTCTTTGTCCCCGTGTGGACGCCGTGATGCCAAAGCCGACAAGGTTTGTCACACCCTGAAGGTCATCAGTCCTTTTGCATTGAATGCTCTCGCAGTCCAAACTCCTATGTGCGTCAGTGATGCGTGAACAACGTGTCAACGCCAGGATGAGCTACAATCAAATGGTCTGTAGTACCAGGATGCTCGGTTCAATTAGCGGACGGGAGACATGGATTTACGCTCTCTCATATGCGCTGATCTATGCATTTATGTATCTATATAAACTCGACAAACAAAAGCGAGGATCGCTTGGACGTAAATGGGAAAGACCTTCGACATGCAGTGGACCTAAGCAAGCTGAAGAAGGTGATCAGGATAGGTATACATATAAATGCGCTTTGTTGCATATTCTTGTGTTTTCGCAGTTTGTTGCCAAAAGTGCGCAGGGCATCTTCTAATGAATGCTGTTTTTTTTTCAGGATGGAATAAGTGGAAGTGCTGCTTATTGGAGCACACCCCTTAATAAACCATACTATACAGGCTTGACTGTTCGAATCTTTGGTTGGATTGCAGACGAAATGTAAGTACTAAAAGTAGGTTTTTATTGAATTTGTTTTATTTTTTTTTGAATGTACTGCAGACATTCTCGGTCCAGGCAGAATTGAAAAATGGGTAATAGAATGGGTAAGGACATTGCTATCTCCCTTTTCATTAATCAGAGTATGTTTGGCGTTTTTCCAGGCTACGGGCACTTTTTGAGTCCTTAAGCATTTCGAAAACACTGTAGCAAGGTTTCACTGGAAAGAATGTCACGGAACTCTTGGAACAATTCAAATGGCAATGCACTGGATAACCTCGAGGTCAATCCATCGTACACTTCATTTATATGTACGTACCGTATCAGTGGGCGCGCACGACAAGCAGAAGTGGCGAGGAATCGAGGTTGCTCAGAGGTAGACTCTCACGAGCTGCATTGAATTCCCAGGCATTGGACTGTTGGCATTCAGCTGTAGTTATTTGTAAATAGATTGCTTAAGTACATACAGTCTAAAAAGTTCGCATCTGCCTCGTAGCATCGTTTTCGTGGAGCTTTCGCTTTCCCCTCCTTGCGCTTATAAACGGCGCAGCTACACCGCATCACGAAGCTTCGAAGTAGGCGACACGTTCGTCGACGAACGATGCTTTCCAGCAACGAGACCGCACTCCCTGCACCACTCGTCATTGTTTCCTTGCCTCGTGACCCAGGTTTTTTACCGGTGTGTACGATGCCGACGTGGATATGCATGTTTAAACGTGCCAGCGCCCATAACAGGTGGGATGTTACAATCATGCTGGCTAATGTGCTTTACCATCTTCAAGGAATGACCAAAGTCTGGTATGAGGCCAATGAGCACATATTGACTACCTGGGATGTGTGCAAAGAAAATATGCGCGAATTGTTTGGCTGAGCCGTGGGTCGCCCCTTCGCCGCAAGGTCGCGTGCCGAATCCTCTACCGAATCTTACCTCACGTACATACACAATCAAACTTTCTGCGAATAAAAATTTGATATCCACCACAATGTCACCGTACGGCTACAAAGAATAGCTGCACAGCTTCCTCAGAAATTTTGCAAGTGATGGATAATAAGCCCTGGTCCAGGATTCGAACCCAGAACCAGCGCCTAACCACCGAACGTACCGCAGTAACTTACTCCATCTGGGTGATTTTCCTTAAATCTGGTCGATTAACAGCTATCCTTCACTCCGAGTTGTTGATCGGTTAGGTACATTTGCAATCTCGTTGGTTGACCCTGGCAATGTGCAATGCACGAACCCTGTCTAGCAAGGGAAGCCTAGCTATACCACTAGAGGAGCGCTGGGACATTCTGTGGGATAATACAGTGTAAAGAGAAGTTAGAACAAGAGAGGGCTTCATGAAGCTGACTGTCGAGAATATTTTGTGCTACAGAGGACTCTACCACAACAAGAACGGGTTGGGGTTCCATATCCGCAGAACGCGTAAAAATGTTTTCAGCATTAACGAAAGACTCGCAGCAGTTGTAATCAAGTAGAACAACCGCTATAGGGTAAAGAAAGTACAAGCATATTATCCTACATCACACTACGAAAATGATGCCGTAGACATTTTCTACGAGTACGTGGAGTCGGTTATGAAGAAGACAACAACACAGTTTACAACTGTGATGGGAAACGTCAACGCAAAAGCTGTAAAGAAACAAATGTGAGAACGGTCAGTGGAAAACTTTGGACAAGATAATCGCAACAGTCGAGGAGATACACTAGTTGGATATGCGGAGAAAAATACCCTGCGGTTGATGTGCACATCTTTTTACAAACGAAAGAATAGGAAACGAACATGGAAAAGACTCCAATGGCACAATAAAAAACGGAGTTGACTTCATAAGTGAACACTCGGGTATTGTGCAGGACGTAGACGTACTAAGATAGATTCGGAGCAGCGATCATAGGGTGGCTAGAACCAAGGTAAGGTTGAATCTATGCACCGGTTGAATGAAAGTGAGACAGATGAAGTGGTAAACGAATAAACAAGCTTAGGCCAAGTAGTGACTGTTCGGAGCCCACGAGAGAGACGGCCGAACGGTTCAGCAGCAAGAATGGAACTCTTTATCTCCGACAGCCCCGGAGCACGCGCGCCACGTCAGGCGCTCTCGCTCACACCTGTCAGAGTGGTCAGCGGCCCCTACATTTCCCCTCTTAGACTCAAAGAAAGGGGTACACACGAACGCTATAAGTTCAGTCTTTGCGGGGGCCGGACCACTAGTCCAGATCTAGTGCGATAGCTGCCTCGAGACCACACCGAATCAGGAACAGAAACTGTCCCAGGAGTGGGCGAAGTTGGCGATCTTCCGGTACTCTCTTCCTCTTCGTGTCCCGTCCACTCTTCTCCCTCGTGTGACGCGGAGTCCTGCATTGCGTTAGGCTGGAACCATACCAAGTGGCGGCGGTTTCTTTGCACGACGCGCCTTGGTGTTTCGACCACGAATGACCGAGGCCTTTCAGCTGGGCTAAGGAGTGTCGCAGGGCAGTTTAGGTTCTTCATCCATACACGGTCCCCTGCCATTAAAGGCGGCAACAGACTAACGCGGTGTCGAGAGTTGAACGCCTTGTTTTGTTGGGCTTTATAGGCAGCATCCCTATCCTAAACTCCCGATGACTTGGAGTATGTGGACGCAGGCGTTCTGGAAGACTCGGAAGTCGCGTCGGAAGATTGCGTACCATCAGAAGCTGGGCTGGGGAAAATCCGGATGGTCCCGGTGTATCACGATAGGACAGGAGTGCCAGGTACGGGTCATCGATTTTTTCCATAAGGTTCTTTACCGTCCGTACCATGCGTTCCGCCTCCCCATTGCTTTGTGGGGACCGCGGGATGCTGGTTTCATGGCGGAAACCGTATGTTTGAGCAAGCCTAGCAAACTCGTTTGATGAAAATTGGGGTCCATTGTCTGATCGAACGAAATCAAGGATCCCGTGCCGCGCCAAGCAACTCTTGCCCGCGTTTATCACTGCTACACTAGTCGAGGAAGCTAGGGACACTACTTCGGGTAACCGCGAGTAGTAATCCCAAACGACAACGTGCTCACGGCCTGTGTTCAATGTGCATATTGCACCCATGCCACCAGACACGTTCTCTTGCTCGTTCCTTGCACCGGCGAAGTCCTTGATGTCCATCATGAAGGAGGGCCAGCAAATTGGCTCGCAACGTCCGAGGGATAACTAGGCGGCGGTCCAAAAGTATAATTCCAATGAAAGTGCTCAATCTTGCCCTTTCCTTTCAAAATGGTACGAGGTGAACTGGAACCTTGCTCTTGTATGGGCAGCCATTTTCTATGAAACCACTGACTAAGAGGCATTCTTCGTCGTGGAGTTGGGCTTGTCGAATCTCTTCAAGGCGGCTTGCTACTGGAGCTGAGAAGCCTTTGTAGACATCCCCAATAAAGAATTCAACAGCATTTACTAATTTGGGGAGAGTGGTATCGCAGGGAGCTCTGGACAGCGTGTCTGCCTTTGCCACCAACTTCCCCGGCACGTACTTTACTTGAAATTGGTAGCGCATCAACTTTATGCGCATGCGCTGAATTCTTGGTGGCAGCTGATAGAAGTCTTTATGTCCGAGAAGAGCTACAAGGGGTTGATGGTCAGACTCCACTGTGAACAAGAGACCCCGCAGATACTGGTCAAACCGCGTTATAGCCCATGTTATCGCCAGTGTCTCCTTCTCTGGCTGTAGCGGGCTTCTGTTAGAGTCCAAGATCTCGAAGCGAAGGCGACAGCGCATCGAGCACCGCAGGGTTGACTTTGGAGAAGCACGGTGC
Source organism: Haemaphysalis longicornis (assembly GCF_048455015.1). Classification (NCBI taxonomy): domain Eukaryota; kingdom Metazoa; phylum Arthropoda; class Arachnida; order Ixodida; family Ixodidae; genus Haemaphysalis; species Haemaphysalis longicornis. The sequence goes on from NW_027526445.1 coordinate 188,913,316, forward strand.
CGATACCATATTAACCTGCATCCGCTGAGGCAACGGTTGGAAACGACGGGTCATATAGAGCAATGCAACAGTCTGAGCAGAGCATCTCCTTGACCTTCTTAAATGCAGTATGCCCACGGGTACAACCCTGCGTTTGCGGAATCATATGGGTTACTTTTCTTCCAGTATAGTATATCAAAAAATCAACGAGAAGCCAAAAATTGCACCCCAAGCCCTTGGTCTCTCTTGACAAGGACATTCGACAATCTCAAATAGATTTATTGAACCGTGTCTCTGAATCTATAACTGTAATACGGTGTCTCCTGCAGCCAAATCTTACTCTTCTTGCGGCCTCTTTTTGTGCTCACCTTCACCTCCACTGTGGCACGACCAGATTTACCTTCAGTTGTATGAGGCGCCTACGGTGAATTTGTCTAAGCACAATGCATAGGCAACAATGATATGTCATTATTGCCAGAGGTTCGAACACCACGAGTACATTTTGGGGATGCACGTGGACGGGAAAGCGGTACCAAATGATTCACGAGGTGATTTCAGATGTCAATCTTCATCTGATGGGTGACCCCGACACGCCCACTATCATCAGACTGCATTCGTGACAGCAAGGCACAATTACAGACTCGATGATTGGAATGCGTAGCACTACGAGGCCATGGCACTGTCATGGGGATTCAGAGTAGCCACCGATGCCCTATCTGGTGTGAATTACAAGGACACAAAATTAGCCAGCTGGAAAAAGTCCGAATTATAGTTATGGTCAACTTCTGCAACATCCTCTGTGACGATTTACTGTATAACTGCGCGTAAAATGAGGACTAGGAAAGGGGCACATGTAAGAAAAGCACGCAGATCAGACTAACACGTGATTTTTATGCCGGGCACAAGAAATTTACCTGGGACGCCAAATCAACGTGCTTGCGCGCAATCAACGGGTCGTACATTCAAATGATAAAAATACATAAAGCATACAAAAAGTAGGCACAAGACCACCGTCGTGCTTTCACACTTGAGGCACCTCTTTTTTCCCCTCTCCGATTATGTAAAATAAAGAAGCGCCACTCGTTTTATGTAGGGTAATTGATGGGCGGCTTACACACAAGTCGTGGCCCTCGTTCTTGTAAATGCTTCTATGGTTGCCCTTGACCAAGCTTATTTGTGTCTAAACAACACGGTTTTCCAGTCGAGCAGAGGGCGACATGTGCAGTCCCCTCAGTCCTTGAACTGCGCCGCAGATTGTGGGCTGACAGTGACACCTTTCAAATTACATTGCTATTCCTGAACCTATTCTTTAGATTCTACCCGGTCTGTCCAACATGTACTCGTCCACATGCGAGACGAATCTTGTACACGACTTTGCATGCTTAGTTAACGAACCTGTATACCGGGTTGGTCATGCACAGGGAACAAAGGCGTTCGTTTTCTCCTTGCAGTCGCTTTTTAAACGCGGGAAAGGTGCCGATGAGCCCGTTTTTTACCGAGAAAATCACCTTGGTTTCGTACCACGTATAAGGTATATACGCATATACAAATTTATACAATGTATGTATTGATTCGCTGCGTTCTGTGTTACACCTTCCTGATTCATAGGCCTTCTTTTACTGAGGAGCCGCATAATGAATCAGTACCAACTCGACCAGTTCACAGCACTCTCTCCCGAGTCTATAATCGACAGAGTATGTGGGACAATTGTTGCCGTCGCAGACCTAGCCACGTGTAAAATACAGGTGGAGAAGAATGCCCCAGCCCTGGCAAAAACTTCATCACCTTGCGGGCAATCGTAAGCAACTTCAGGCACAGTACCAAACTGCGGGCAAGATACTTTCTGACCGAAAATACGCCCTAAGACCGCACAAATTAAAAGGCACGCCAAAATTCCAGAGTGGCATCTCTGGCAGCAGCATTGGGCTATTGGGGAGAAAACAGGCCTCCAAAAGCATTGAACACCTATCGAGCACTGACCGAGAAGTTTAGTGTAAACTAAGCAGTGCCGCTGAGGTCATTATGTTGGCACGAGGTATGGACCTCAAGACGTTTGAGAACGAAGATGCCGTTGCGTTTCCTCCTCGAGTCAGAGCCTCTGCAGCCTCTTCCTACGATTTGGAGCCTGTTGATTCAGCAAATGAGCTCGATGTTCTTTCGACGCTACTTGAATTACCTAACAAATGCCTTTGGCCTACAAAATAACGGATTTGACCACCACATACCATTCAGGAAAGAGCGGCTCACGAATCTCGAGCACGCGTCCCACCTGATAACGCTTGAATGGGCATACCTGAGCTAATCGACCAGATTTAGGGGAAATCCCCAAGGTGGAGTAAGTTTCTGTGAAGGAAAATTTGACATCCACCTAAATGCAGCCATATGGCTACAAAGGAAAGCTATACAGCTTTCGGAGAAACTTTGCAGTTGAAGAAAAATTCGTCCTGGTCCAGGATTCGAACCCGGGACCACTGCTTAACCGGAGCAGTCGCTCTACCAACTGAGCTAAGCAGGAGGCTAGTCGTTAGTAGCGCGAAAGCGAATTGATCAACGACTCGAAGTAAAGGACAGGGGTTAATCGACCAGATTTAGGGGAAATCCCCAAGGTGGAGTAAGTTTCTGTGAAGGAAAATTTGACATCCACCTAAATGCAGCCGTACGGCTACAAAGGAAAGCTGGACCAGGAAGAATCCTGGACCAGGACGAATTTTTCTTCAACTGCGAAGTTTCTCAGAAAGCTGTATAGCTTTCCTTCGTAGCCGTATGGCTGCATTTAGGTGGATGTCAAATTTTCCTTCACAGAAACTTACTCCACCTTGGGGATTTCCCCTAAATCTGGTCGATTAACCCCTGTCCTTCACTTCGAGTCGTTGATCAATTCGCTTTCGCGCTACTAACGACTAGCCTCCTGATTAGCTCAGTTGGTAGAGCGACTGCTCCGGTTAAGCAGTGGTCCCGGGTTCGAATCCTGGACCAGGACAAATTTTTCTTCAACTGCGAAGTTTCTCAGAAAGCTGTTTAGCTTTCCTTTGTAGCCGTATGGCTGCATTTAGGTGGATACCTGAGCTGTTGCAGAAAATATCTCATTGACTCCTTGACTATTTTGTTCGGCAGCTTCTGCGAAAATGTTTCAACGCAGAGACAAGGAGGTGCGTATAATTTGTTTTCGGGAGAGTGTGGGTTAGAAAAGCAGTCTCGAGCCGAGAGCGCCAAAGAAGCACCGGGGCGACAACACAAGGAGAGATATGTGTTTAAAAGAGCTACGCATACAGACTGACAAGCCACATGGCACTGACCAACGAATGGCTTTGTGTGAAGACAATAGTCACCTGACGCAAAACCAGACCGTGTGAACTAATGAAGCTGCCAGTAAAAATATTCTGATAGCGTAAGATAAAAGAAGGTATGGAAACACACACAGCCGTTGAAACTGAATAGGTCTTGGCAGTGAATATTGTGCAGTGACATAGGGAACTCTTGGTTGCCCTCACGCGTGCAGTATAGGGGTGCGACCGTGAACCCTCGGTGGAAGTCCAATAAACAGTGCGATTGCTACAGCCCGGAAGATTTTCTTCGTCCCATATCCCACACTTTCGCATTTGTGGCGTGTTCTAGAGGCTGTATATCTGTAAGATTAAACAAGCGGTGCCAGGTGTGCGCAATGTTTAACGTAAAGTCAAGAAAGCTTGACCGCGATTAGCGCATCACCATAACCCATGCATATTCACTACATTGACTGCCCTATCTCTCTGTCTTCTATTGGGAGCAATTTTTGAAAAATTGCTGCCAATAGTTGGTCCGTATTTTGATTGGAGTAATCACAACAACGCAGCGTTTGAAGTCCCCTCAGTGAAGGGCACGCAAGCACTTATCCTTCCTTTCACGACTCAAACCCGCAACTGCAAACTCGTCAGTTGAGGAAGTGCCCATACCAGGCTTCATTCCGATAGCCCCAGTCCTGCTCGTAGCTTCTGTAATGATACTAGAGAGCAGAGGTGTGGTGGATGACTACGGGGAATCATTTTCCAATTTATTAGTGGTATACGGAGAACATTAGGAATGTGGGAAGATTGCCCATGACGATGATGAAGGTGATGCCGCTTGACAATTGTTTGCTTTGTGTCTCGAATTTCGCGAAAAGGCGCGAAGAAGAGGAAGTATTACTGCACCATTTTTTTGGCTCTGTTGATCTACATTTATTGCACAAGTGCTACTACTCAAAGCGTACGAAACCGCACAGGCTAAGCTAAACTGTCGAGTAGGACCTGGTAGCAGGTTTAGTGCCTGGCGCAACCACGGAAAGATTTTAATTGCTTTACAGCTGTCTAAAAGTAATAAGCTTATTTAGTCCGCCAAAATGAAAGCTGTCTGCATCCTTCTGATTAAAAATTTCACCATCTTCCCGTAGGGGAACCCTGAGTAGTAGTCGAAGCAGCCATGGGGTCGATTCAAGCTCCCATTAGTTTGCAGTTCGATCGCGGAGTTGCGGGAGAAGAATGAAGGAAGCGCAGCGTGCCCGCGCGATTTATAACGCTGAGCTACAGTGGCGCACCCAGCGGAGTATGCAGCGGCTACCGTCGCGTCTATAACCCTAAGCTGCTTCGCATTATCGCGCACGGAGCCGAAGGTGTTGCCATTCGTTGCGAATTCCCGGAGAGGAGCTTTGGCGAGGAGAGGAGGAATGCCGGAGAGGAGACGAGGGCCGAAGAGGAGAGGGCGAATGCCTCGCATACTACTCAGGGTTCCCCTACGCGAAGATGACGGTGGTGAAGGCGAAGCTATCTCGTGATGAATTCTTTGGTTGGCCAATCGTTAGGGGCATCCTGCCACAATTGTCATCAGCGGTGCCTGCCCAGCCATTCGGAGTGGGAGAGTTGTACTCAGGGTTCCTTTACGGGAATTGATTGATAAATCTTTATTTGCGAGCCTGACGCGCAGGTGTTAGGGCGCCCGCCTGGTGGAGGTCATCCTTAGTCCAGGATGCCCTGGCCGCGGCTGGCTGTCCGGGCCCTCGTCACCAGGTCTTGCTGGATCCCGAGGTCCGGGCTAGTCAGGCAAGCCACCCCTACGGGAAGATGACGACGGTGGTTGAACGCGAAGCTATCTCGTGATGAATTCTTTGGTTGGCCAATCCCTCGGGGCATCCTGCCACAATCGTCATCAGCGGTGTCTGGCCAGGCATGCGCAGTAGAGGTGTGGACGCCGCACAACAGCGCCCACACAACGGCGGAGGGAACAAGCTCGACCATAAGCTGCTTCGCATCTAAAATGAAAGAATGCGTTTATTTTGAGGGCTGTTCATTATCAAAAAACGTTTTTGACCTATAAATGATACCAGCACCGTCAAAGGATTTGGTGAAGGTAGAATTTGACACCTTCTTGATGTAATTTGCCTCAGACTTGCAGAATTCAGTTCCGATTACGTTACCGATTGATACATAAACTGGATTCTTTGGCCATTCCCTAACATTTCCACTGCTAGTAATTGCTATTGTTGTGTTAATAATTAACATGCCCAATGTCTGACGCTCCAATTGGTCATTGCAGCGGACGCCTTGACCTGCAGCTATGTCATGCATATCCATATTGTGGTGATGATTACTACGTTGGCATTACAGTCAACGGGCAGAAAGTGAGTTACTACGAGAAGCCAGGAAAGTCTTACAGAAAGAATGAACAAGAGGCATGGCAGTTCACTTTTCAAGTTCCAGGATATGTCACGCTGGCCTTACGAGTGGAATTACCTTCACAAATTCTAGTGAGTTATTTTACCCGTCATTAGCCACATTGTAGAGTTTCTAGCCGTTCTCTTTAAACGTTGAAAGGACCTGAGGTGTAATTAGGGCTTTGTGAACATGAAACAAAGTAAAAGTAGGGATATTTTTGATAGGACGTGTGCATTTTGATGTTGGTAGTGCTCTTCGCACACTAATTGTTCGCCCTCTAATACGCAATACGTTTCATATAAACACGGAGCTTTGTGGTCTCCGTGGAGCGCAAAAGCCGGTGTTGTCGGCGGCGTTGACCATGTGTAAAGAATTGGCCTTGAATGTGTTCGTTTTTCGGCATATGTCGTCGAAAGACGAAGTCTTGTCTCGCCACAGCTGACGCTCCTGGAATCCACTTAAATTTTGCTGCTTTCGCAAGGCTCACGCGACCTGTTGCGACACAATATTACTGTTCTTCCTTCACGGTCGATGCATGAGTTAAAAGCTTGAGAGCTAGCCTTTTTATATGTTTTGGTTGAAATATGATTGTCAAGTAGTTTTTTGCGCTAGTTGGGAAATATTGTGCCTATATAAACGTCCCAACCAAGGCTTGGCTTGAGATTGTGGCTCCACGGCAGCCATCTTCAGAATCTACGACTAAAACAGCGGCCGAGATGGGTATTGAGAGAAAAAAGTTCCCGGTCCCCTCCCCATCACCTGCGATGCCAGAGAGTGCTTCTTTTGTTGCTGCCTGAACCGTGGAAACCGATTATTATTTGCGCCGCCGTGCACTGGTGGATATGTTGCCGGGGTTGTTTGGCTCTGCCTTCCTTGCGGCAACTTGCCCGTTTTCCCAAACTGTGTTGAAGTGCGCAGGTTGTCGACACTGGCGTAGAACATATAAAACAGGACGTTGATCATCAACTGGACTTTCCGATTTTTCCTTAGTGTTAGGATGAAGTTTGGACGATTGTGTGATACATGTGTTCACAAAACCACCAGCCCACATTCTTAAAAAGCAAAAAGACAATTTAGGTGTAAAGGAGTGCAAAGGATGATATTATGCAAATTACACGTGTCTCATTTATATTTTTCAGGAAGTGTTGTTACTGAACCGCAGTTGAAGACGTCGGCGCGTGCCTTGTGTATTTCCTTTTGTACTTGTCTTTCGCGATGCGCAATCCGATCGTCTCTGTTGAGGCCGTGAAAATATTTGAAGGAATCAGGACACCATTTCATGCTAGTATAGGCTGGAGGCAAGCTTTGGCACAAGCACATGTTTGTTTTTAAAATCATATTAGATGTATAATAGTGAAACTATAATATGGTATGACATGTGCGCAAGTATCATGTGGTTTGTCTTCCATTCTTGCATCCCGGCAACAAACAGTAATTCATCGTGCATGCTCAATACACAAGTCAACAGATTGCGAAAGCATGTTGTCCTGACAAGTGAAGCGACAGGTGCTGCAAGATGTATTCCATTCATCCTGGAGCTGCTGTTTAAATATTTTTTTCGACATCATACGGTTTTTTGCCCTCTTCTTCCCTTTTATTTGTTTTCATCACAAACAGAACAATTCTTTTTCGGCGAAGGTAAAAAATAATAAATACGACAGCCAAAGTTACACCGAATCCGCTAACATGAGAAATTGTGAATACGGCGTTAGACTGCTAAAGGACCGACGCAAACATAACTCGCCGGTCATTACGTGATGAGCTCGAAAATAAAACCGCATGTCACCCTGTCAACCTTTCTGCCCACATGCTCTGCATTATGCAGTGACGGCTTTACACGGAATAGAACTGAGCACACCACGCTGAGTTACTAACGGGGAGCAATTTGATTTGAGAAAATAATTATTTAGCTTGCAACATAAACATACCAGCTCCCGGCACGTCGAGGGCGAAGTGTCAGTGACAGTGGCCGACATTTATCGCATTTTTCATTTGATGGTTTCCAAGAAATTCATTGTTTTAGAAATAATACTATCGCCGGACCTGTCAAAGCAAGCAGAGTGCTTCCAGCAAGCCTTAATAGGCTGCCAGAAATGGTTTGAGTATGCGGTCCTCACTCTCTCTGAAAAGAAGAGTGTTGCACTACTCGTAGCGAATGCCTAGAGCCGTCGCTCCTTTGCATTATCTCCGATTGCTTTGCAGCTGAATGGGTCCACTTGTTGGACACTTGTTGGACACTTTCATGTTCTGGGATTGGAGGTATCGACTTCAGAGTCAGTGACTCAGTGGCTCAGAACTGCTCGACAGAAAGCCGGACAAATGCTCCACCTTGTTCACCGCATCTCCCAGAAGTCTGGAGGCGCCTGCTGGATGATTTCCCGTCTCCTAGTGCGCTCCATGCTACATTCAAGGCTCGTGTACCAGGCAAAGTTCAAGCACATGACGCAAGTGGACTGGGACCGGCTGGAGGCCATTAACAGGGCCGCCATGCGCACCATTGCCGGCGTCCCCCGCTTAACACCAAATCCACAGCGGCAAGCAGAATACCAGCTAAACACGCTAGGTGAACTCCCTCGTCAGTCTCGTTCCGCACGCCTGCTGAAACGTTGAGTGGTTCCAGAGGCAGCAGCTCTTGCCGCGTGCATGAGCCAGCCGCCGGATGCGATGCCAGCATTTTACGCCGCGAGGCCGCCCTGGTTGTACCATCAGCTAACGGACAATAAGCCTCTGACAAGGCAACACGTCCGTTCTTCGGGCCTGCACCAACCTCCAGATGCCATCCTTCATGTCCCTGTCTGGGCGCCTGAGACGCAACCACTGCTTGTCTAGGCTTTTGTGGACGCCGGGCGTACGATTGCTTCGCCACCACGGACTTGACGTGTCCCTTTTAATGTGCCCTAAACCAAAGCTGCACGCACGAGACACTCCGTGCACTTCCAAGCCAGCTAGCAGGACTTACTGCCATTCGGGTAGTCTCCAGGTGCTTGCATCGACATTGACTAGGGGGGACAAGCTGCAGCTCTATTTATTTATTTATTTATTTATTTATTTATTTATAATACCTTAAGGGCCCTAGTCAAGTGGTGCTACATGAGGGGGTACACAGTTCACAAACAGATAATTTGTTCGATGGCTTCTTTGAAATGGGCGATACTAGAGTGGTGCACGATGTCAGCAGGAAGATCGTTCCATTCTGTTGATGTTTGCACAAAACATGAAGAGTGATGGGCAGTAGTATGCGCACGGGGTGGATAAACTGCTTTCGAATGGCTGATACGGCACGAAAGATGATGAGCCTAAGCGATAATATGGTTTAGGTGCAATGCATGATAAAATTTATGAAACAAACAGTCTTGAAATTTTGCGTCGTGAAGCTAAGTTAACCATGTTAGCTTGAGATATTAGTTCAGTCACGCTGCTATGATAAGAGTAGCCTGAATAAATGAATCTGGCTGCGCGATTTTGGATAAATTCAAGTGTTTTAATAAGAGTGATTTCATGGGGTTCCAGATGGCACATGCGTATTCTAGCTTCGGGCGAACTAGTGTTAGGTTAAAATTTAACACAAGGCAGTGCAAGACGTAAGTTTCTTCGGAGATAACCAAGAACGCGGTTGGCGTCATTAGTGATGTTCATTATGTGGGATGCCCATCCAGGTCAGATATGAGGTTAGAGTGATACCGAGGTAGCTACATTAATTAGCTGCTGTAATTTCACAATCAAAAAGGAAGTATTTATTGGAGGAAAAATACTCAACTGCAGCGATTCGGGTTTTGAATCGCATTGTGCGTTGTACAATCCTGGCCGCACGCATTCAAGAAATTATGGACACCTATCCATGTCCTGTCCGCGTTTTGTGGATTCGCCGGGATATGCTTCCTGCTCACACAGCCGCGGATCGCGCCTGCCACAGAGAGCTTCCACGGAAACTACCACTTCTTGAAGTATCTACCATAGAAGAAGTGCGCATGTAAAAGGAAACCCTCCGTCGCCTCACACGTCCTTTACTTCCATCGCGTGGAACTGACCTGCCCACTACGCTCGCCCGTTGGGAGGAGGTCGTGCTGCGAAGGCGTCTCTTCCTTGATTTTTGAGCGTTGCGGGTGCAGTGTTAGACATACGAAAACTTTTTCTTATGCCGTAGGGAAATCTCGCAAATAAATGCTGTCAAGGAGAGTAAATCAGCCATTTTAGAAAGAAGAGCCTTTCCCTTTTCTTTGTTAATTTCTCATAACGCTTTTATTAAGAGAAATTCTGAATTCTGCCATAGCAACTTCCACATCCACACATCCGCTAACAAAGGTAAGGTGCTAACGTATTTTTTGGCATGCATCTGAGACACTTCAAAGATATCTCGATGAACATATCATACATCTTGGGGAACAGCACGAACTCACACGGACACAAATAAGGAAGAAGTGAACAGGATAAGTGCTGACTTTCAACTGAATTTATTAGAAAAGAACATTGGAACATATCATATTTTTATGGGATACAGAACTAATGTGTAATCGGAAAAAATCGATATTTCAATCCAACAGATTTAGGGGAAATCCCCAAGCTGGGGTAAGTTTCTGAGAAGGAAAATTTGACATACAGATATATGTGGCCACACGGCTACAAAGGAAAGCTATACAGCTTTCTCAGGAACTTCGCAATTGGAGAAAAATTTGTCCTGGTTAAAGATTCGAACCAGGGACCACCGCTTAACCGGAGCAGTCACTCTACCAACTGAGCTAACCAGGAGGCTAGTCGTTTGTAGCGCGAGAGCGAATTGATGAACAACTCGAAGTGAAGGACAGGTGTCAATCAAACATATCGAGGGGAATTCCCCAAGGTAGAATGAGTTTCTGAGAGGGAAAATTTACATCCACCTATATGCACCTTTGTAGCCTTATGGCTGCATATAGGTGGATGACAAATTTTCCTTCTGAATCAATATTTCAATCAGAAATTTCTGCTTGAACGTAGAAAACACACGAAGAACGGTAAAAAAGGAACATAATGCTGACTATCAACTACCGACTATCATTTGTAGTGGGAGAGTGCATCGGTACACATCTCGAAGTGAAGGGCGTTAATCGACCTGATTAAGGAGAATTCCCCTAGGTGGAGTAAGTTTCTGCGAAGGAAAGTTTGACATCCACCTCAATGCAGCAGTACGGCTACAAAGGAAAGTAAAGCCGTATGGCTACAAAGTCATCCTTTGTAACCCTACCGCTACACTAAGGTGGACGTCAAACTTTCTTTCGCAGAAACTTACTCCACCTTGGATAGTTCTCCTAAATCTGGTGGATTAACACCGGTCCTTCAATTCGAGATGTTCAGTGATTCACTCTCGCGCTGCAGACGACTTCCCTTGTGGTTAGCTCAGTTGGTAGAGCGGATGCTCCGGCTAAGCGGTGGTCTAGGTTTTGAATACTGGACCAGGACAAACTTTTCATCAGCTGAGAAGTTTCTTAGAAATCTGTCCAGCTGTCCTTTGTAGCTGCATCGAGGTGAATGTCAAACTTTCCGGCACACGTTCATGGTGTAGCAGAGCGGAAAGGTCAAGATACAAAAAAAGGAACACTAGACAAGCGCTCTCCGGTGTTTTTTAATCCAAAGCAGTATATGTCGACCTCCCCCTCCTCCCCCCCCCCCCCGCCTCCCAGTTTGCATTCCGGGGTAATCGATTTACTCGGCGCCGTTCCGGGGCTCCTCCTCCCCACCATTGGCACCTCTTTCACAACTATTTTCCTTCTCGCCTCCACCGATGCCCCCTTGAAACGTTGCATAGGCGACAGCTAACGGCCATATGCGGCTATCAGATCATTGCGAAAAATAAACTGAAGCACGAATGGGCGTTAAAAAATGCACTGACGATTACTACAAATTGTGCTCAGCAGGAGCTGCAGTCTTCTCGGTCACGGAACATTTCCACTGAGTCTAAGAAAGTGTTCGCGTGATCAGCGAACGTACGACGGCACGCGCTACTCCGCTGCTACCTTGCAGTGCACCGCCGCCACCGGCCAGCATGTTGCAAATCGTGTTCGAATCTCCCGCGCGAATTTCCTATGGTTCGGATTAGCCCCGCGCAAGGGAGCAACGCGCATGTTGTTGTATACTGTGTTTTAACTTCCCGCGCAAACGTCAAGACGTTTGGATTAGCGGAGAAACGAACAGCGTCTGGGTATAATGTAGGGGGAGGGCGCTCCTTGGTGGCGACACATGAAACGTGTGAAATAAAGGCAGTGAGAGAGATTACGCGATAGCCGCACGCGTCGTACTCCACTTCCCCCTTCGCTAGACGCTCCTCTCCGTTTTCTTTCTTTCTTTCTTTCGCTCGCTCACTCGGTTACGCAGACCCCGCTCCCGCGAAGCCCAGGTAGCGGCTGCCAAAGGGCTGCCCCCTAAAACAACCGAAATCCGCCGTCGCGGCGTATGTCACTTCTCAGCCCACGTACATGACCGGTTCCCAGTTTATGCGTGCGCAGTTTTGTAGTGAAAAATAGTGGTAGGGAGGAGGGTAGGCGTGCACCCGCAGCTATAGGTTTCATGCCCGTACTGGTGGCTGGTATGTCTGTTGTGCTGGTCCGAGATTTAAACACGGACGTCAAACGGCCCAATGGGACCTGTCCGGAGTCCATAGTGGTAGAGCGGATTGGGTTTCTGTGTTAGGCTAAGTTCAGATTACCTGCGCAAAACCCATATCGTGATCTATGGACGTAAAAAAATGCCATGTCACGCAGTTCGGTTAACTGAGACGTGAAATAATGCCATACTTTATCTCATTGCGACAGTTGCGGCAAGTCTAAATCCGGCATTACACAAACAGTAAGATGCTTACGACGCGAGAGGGGCACAGGCAGTTCCATGTTTATTTGCAAGAACAAAGCTTAGATCCGTCAGAGGGTCATTCAGCTCATGGGCTAAGAAATATCCTCCATCGAAAATTACGACAAACGTGTTTTTTTTTTTTGTGCGCTCCATGGACTGCGTGCAGCTTTGCTGGTCATCCTTCTTTACAGAGTGGAAAAGCACGAATTTTTGCTTTTGTATCTTGTCCTTTGCGCTGCGCTACGCCATGAACCCGTTTCACCTTGTCCAACTAGCCACTTTACTGAGGACACGTTGTTGCGGGGGTATAGAACAATAGGGCCCCGGGAAAAAAGATGCCGGACAAAACGGTCCAAAATTGGAACGCCCAGAAAATGGTCACAGCTCAATCCTTCTACCTCACAAAAAGTCGTCGATATCTGAAGCGATTACATTTTATGTGAGTGATGAAAATGAATCTTTGGAATGTTTTAGATTTATTTTTGAAGCTTCAAGGTGCTCAATAAAGGCGCAGAAAGATGAAAGGCATTTAGCATGCACATAAGGCATGTCTTCATGCTTGACGTCACCAGGCATGTTGTCCCGGTCCGACTTATAAGATTTCCATTGGAAACTCCTTCATAGGGGTGTGCAAGCAAATTTGGTTTTTATTTCCTCTTTACGCCAAATTGTTTTCTTTTCAGAAGACAGAATGTTGTCTTCAGTGAGGTACAATGCGCCGGGTTCCGACGTTGCTCATATTTCGTTACACAGTGCTGGCATGTACTATTGCTGCGGAAAATATTTTGTAGTAATAACTGATACTGCCGTATTCTTAATTAATACGAACACCTCTCATAAATGAACGCTGAATAGCTCACGATTGCAATTCGAAAAAATCATTAGTAGTCGAAACTGCAACTGTCGTCTTGTGAACTTTCCTTGCGTCTATTCGTTAACCATAATGCGAGTGTTGTTGTTGTTGTTGGTTACTTGTTTTTTTTTTACGAAACAGCGCTCAAGAGCGCTTTGTCAACGTGCCTTGGCAAACGGCGGCACTTCAACAAACATGACTAGGCCTTCGACCCCAGGCAGTACACGCAGCTGGCAACAAAAACGCAACATACTTCAAAACAGATTGAAAAATATTAAACGCTCATCATAAGCAGAGAAATATCAAACATTTATACACCTTGCTACCTATCAAATGCATACAAAAAACACACCCAGAGTATCAATCCCGATGCAGCAATATAAGAAATAAGCGACAGAAGTTAGACTTCAGCACATTCGTCATCAACATGACGCGTAACCATTACTGCCAATTGAAGTACCTGTTTTTTAGTATTGAAGAGAACAAAACAAAATCTACACAAAAATTACAACCATTGGAGGAAATTCATTTTGGTTAGTTTTCTGAAGGCAAACGGAGAGGGAGAACTCTCTATTGTATGTAGAACTGGGGATAACAATTCAGAAGTTTCGGATTTTGCCGTTTTAATAATTTCATACCATATTTATTCTCGTTTTATTCATTCAAAGGTTTTTTTTTTCTGAAATGATAAGGTACCTTCGTATATGGATATGTACAAAATAACAGATCACGATTTGCTTTTATTTCGGGAAAAATCGTTTCCAGAAAATGTTGTTTATACAATATTTCTATATGAGGAATCCAGTTCTGGAAAAAGTATTGGAATGTATGATCAAGACCAGATATACTCTGAATATACTCTGCACATTTTTTCTGCATTATGCATAGTCGTTCCAACAAAATACTTCGATGTAACCCCCCTACTAGTAAACAATATTGTACACGGGAATGTACTGTACTAAAATTAAGTTGCTGCCTCAATCTCGTTGGCAATAATGGCCGAAATCTATTTAGCATTCAAATGCATTTAGCAATGATAAGTATTTTAAAATTTACGTGGCTTGTACATCGAAGATTTCTGTAAAATAGTACCTTTAAAAAAATTGCCCGGGTATCTGCTCCTCTCGCTGCAAATAGTCTTGCGTCAAGATTTGTGAAGTTGATGCCTCCCTTCGCTTCCCACTCGCCTATAATTCTGTTCCTCGCCCAACGCGCACCACCCAAGGTAAACATCGCGGCGACTGCCGAGTCTCCGACTGTCGCAGTAGCTTCAGCAAAACAGCAAAAAGGAAACTTCACCGGTGTCGTCAGGCGCTACACCGCATGTAGTGCTTGGCATCGGAAATAGGACATCGATACATATTATGATAAATACTACCACAACAGTACAAAAGAACGACGGAACATGTAAATAAACAATATAGAACGTAATATTGCGTGGTGATGTGTCCTTCAGTGCTCACGTATAAAGAATTCCTGAAGCTTCGCCATGGTTCAAGCCTTGCGCGACTTAGTGCAATCTTCACCAGTTGAGCTGGCCGAAGTCTGCAATGCTGAGCACGAGTCTGCGTTTACCATTCGTCACGAGGACGAAGAATACGTCTTCGGTGCATATGACGACAATTATTAGCACCGAAACTATGCAAATAAACAGTGATACTGAAACTTAGCTATATGTCCGGCAATGCCCCCACAGTCATTATCATCATCCGTTCATTCATTTCATTTTTTTATACATCTGGTGTAGCAAGCTAGGCGCCTTGGCCAGGCTAACCTCACCGGTCTCATCAAAGACTATCTCTCTCTCTCTCTCTCTCTCTCTCTCTCTCTCTCTCTCTCTCTCTCTCTCTCTCTCTCTGACACACGAGCTTCCCCCTTAAAATCTTGAGTGAGAGTGCACGCTTCTCCAAATTGTTTTCGTGTTTGCAACGTTATTTTCCGGGATTTGATTGTTCAGCCTTTGTTTCTAGAGGAGACATTTGGGACTCATACAATCAATTCGTTATTTCATTTGTTGTAACTTTTTTATTTATTGTAGTGCGCTTGTGTTTCGTTTTTTTTTAAATTACGTTATATCGGTTATCTTCATTTGCCGTATTACAGCGGCTAAACGTATTACTTCTGTCAATTCGCATTTTGTATAAATCTAGGTTTTCGCTATTTGATAATTTTTTGTTTTTATTCGTGTTTTCAACGGTATTCTTGCGGCCTTTTCAGTTTAGTCTTCGTTTTCTGGAGGACATGCAAAAAAGGCATATTTTATATTTCGTCTGTTAGTTTTTGTAAAACCTCTACTTCTTTGTTTCTTTGATTTTTAGAATTTCGAGATTTGGTTCAACTAATTATCTCTATTTATCCTATTTTAATGATAAGTGTATAGTGACAAAACAACGCACTCGAGAGGCATGGTACAGGCGGGGTTGGAGCTCGATGGGACAGGCCTTCGTCCTTTATTGACCTAGTGGGCTGTTGATGATGGTGCTAATGAATGATAAGTGTGTTCCTCAACCAATTATAAATTTTGTGCAAATGCGGAACGTTACACAACATGCTAGTTTTCGCTATTGTTATTCGTAGTTTCAACGTTCTTTTCTGCATTTTCTACTTGTCTTTTTTGTGGAGAATTCTTAATATACATATTTCCGGTTTCCTTACGTCACTATTCAGACATATTTATCGTTTTCTATGTTTTGTGTTGCTTCTTTTTTCGAAATGGCGTTCCGCCAACTATCTCTATTTACGAAAATATAAGGATTAACTCTGTTACATCCGCCAACTTTTTATTTTTGTGTAAATGCAGCGCAATAGACGGTTCCGGGTGTGGCGCTGGTCGGCAAACCATGCTATGCCTTACTGCAATTTTCTTCTTTCCGCTAAAGACTCCTTTTGTGTACTCAAATATGGGACCTCACAGTCTCCTCTTTTTTGGAGAAACTCCCTTTCACAAAGAAACTACCATACTATTTTTGCTAAGGTAGTACGCCCAATTCTTGAGGCAAACTAAATTGTAAAAAACTTGTTCTCTGCTTCGTGGAGCTCGAAATAGTGGAGCTCGGAACAGTTGCTAAGGACCAGCAATTTGATAGAAGTCGCCTGGCGTTCAAATTTACATAAAATTGTTCCGGCCGAGTGCAGAAGCTGCGCATCATAAGCGCAGAATGTTCCTTTTACGACCCCATGCTCTTATCGTTTCACGTGCCGAATATTTTGTTCATAAATGTTCTATCTCCTGGAAGAGCTTAGCAATTTATACAACTATTCTCTGAAAGATCATTCTAATTCGTTCCGATTTATGAAACTTTTTTGCAGGCTATATTTGGAGAAAACAAAGAAATTCGTCGTTTCCGAACACCTGAATTTAAGGGTGAGTCAGTTCTTTGCATGCTTCAACAAGTGAAGAAGCAGAGCGGTATAGGCTTGCTTGTTTTAGGGCAGTTCATTTCTCGAAAGTTTGTACTACGTGACTATAACTATGTCTTTGTAATATTTTTAGAGGTCATATCAAAGCATATGGATTCCAGCGTCACACTGGTTAACTTACGACAATTTTCCCCTCGTAAATTCGTTCACCAGGAGCAAAAAGAAATTTGCTGCTTGCAACCACCGACAGCAAGTCCTCCTGAGTAGAGGCATCATTTTAAATTTAGGCAGGGCAGTCTCTTCGCGGTTAGCGATGATGCTGATGATTATGATGGAATAATGCATCCTTTAAGCAGAGTTGGACTTGGGTTTCGGACTTTGGTGGTGTAGGGTTCGACGTTGGCTTTGGACTTTGCTAGAGTCCATTTTGGACATTGGCTTTAACTCAGGTGGCATGGGAGAAATTTTCGAGTTCTAAACGTCTTTCTCTTAATAATGGGCACGGATTTCCTAAGTGTGGAGAGTGAACAGATTCACACTGCCAGAGTTACTTTCCATGCACACATTTAGCCTAAACTCATTCTCCTTTAGTTGTTATCATGCAAAGTTCTCTGATGGCTTCCGATGGAGAGAGTTCCTCCTATAAACGCGACATTCAATGGGGACATACTTACTCGCGTGCCTAATGCCCAGACAAATGCGTCATCTCCCTTTATGTTCTCCCTCATGTTATCTCCCTCTGAGTCATCTCCCTCTATTTCATACACCGCCCGGCAGTTGTAGGCACTAGCTTGCCTTGTCCCCGCAGAGTTCCACGAAGAACGTGCGTTGCCTTCAGGAATTTCCGCCCTTGTTCGCTCTTATCCTGAAACAAGGTATGCATTTCTCAAGAGCTAAACAAGAGCTAACCTCCGAAAGCTAAAAAAACTGCGCAAGACCCTATACACCAGCACATTTCGAGACTGCGAATTCATTCCGGCACGTTTACATTTTGGTTTAGCCATGAGCAGCGTGGCGAGTTGCGTAGAAAACATCATTTCCTTCGCTTATGCAGGGCCTCAAGCTTCAGGAATTCGTAATCACTATTGGAAGAACTTTTTCCCAGGAGAAAATTACATCTGACTATGCTATATCATCTCTTACCCGCTGTCCTTGTGATTCTGACAATATATTGGGTTCCGCACATGGCACGCCCGGGAACGCGTAACCTTTGAAGACGGTGATGCTGAATGGCATTTATTCAACATCTAACGATGTTTGGGGTACAAGCAAAAAGCCTGTAAAGGCTTCACAGAGCCTGTGAGCCAATGCTTGGCACACAGAATGATCAAAAGAACGGCACTGAAATTGTTTGAAGAACAAGGATAACTGCATGGTGCATCTCGACCACGCACAACACTAGAAGACATATACACAATGTATATGAACATGATATGATGCATCTGTAGTGAAGAAACAAGAAGTATCAGAAGAGGCAATCGATACAAAAGTAATAGTATGTAATGCTAAACACACTCGCACACAGACAAGAATGCCCGAAGCGACAGTACAATGAACCGTCAAGTTTACACTAACATTTTTGCAGGTCCTTAAAAGATGTGGATAATATATCTATGTTGCGATGTCTAGCGAGTTCGTTTATTATTGTTAGAGGACTAAATGTCACCATTTCGTTTCCATAGTCCGTGCAAAATATTCTAATAATATATTCTTTGGTATTGCGAGAGGTGTACTGAGGGATATAATTTTCTAGATGAGGTAATGTTGTCGGCCGACACCTTCTGGTTTATGCTTACCTCTAACCTGTTATAACCACAGCGTCGAAAATTATATATTTGATCACCTAAAATTTAACAGCGAAGCTGTTTAGCAAATAATAATTTTTTGTCTCAGCAGTGTGAAATACCAAGAAATTGCTCAGCGGGCGCACGTGAGCGCAGACGTCGTTTCGACCATCCGAAAGTTAACAAAACCAAGAAAATGCCTAGCGCTCATCTGTGCGTGCCTCGCAACGACCACTGAGAGTCTCCTGCGCATGTTCGCGAAGCCAACCATACCCTCTAAAGGAGATTAGCCAAGATCGCGGCGACCGACCAACAGTTAAAAAATGTTATTGATACGTCTATCATAGGAATCGGTAAAAATGAAAGCGAAATGCGGCTTCATATGAGCGTTTAATGTTTATTGTGCATCGATATGAACTCGCGCAGCGCTATTTATATTATGTCGGTATGACACTGTTGGACGCATCAACGTTAGGGAGTGTATAGCACGTGTCGGAGCATTCCGTAAATCCGACTGAAACCACAGCCGCTTGAAAACCCTGCGAACGAAACCGAAAGGGTTGTCAGCGAATCTTTTGGTGAACACACGGTTTGCTGCAGCGAAAGGAGCATGATGCGCGGGTCGACAGCTTTCTTGGGGGTGTGCCTGGCGAGCGACGTCCTGCTGCGAGTCGTTTCGGCAAAGGTGCGACCACTTCAGTCCTTCTCCGTGGCGTGTACGGCAGATGGTTGCGTTGCGACCAGCGCCGCTTGTGGAAGGCGAGAGGCAGCATCGTACCTTGGACCGTAAATGCGTGAACGCGTTCCGCTTCCCGCTGGCGGAACGTCTCGTCCCATCGAAGCTGACACGAGCGCGACATTCGCCAGTCGGCGTCGTTGCCCTTCTGCGGTGGTTATTGAAACATTTTTCTTCACCCGGGGCCGTTACACCCTAATTAGCAGGCGGTGCAGTGTGCCTCAATTCATGCGCGTCGTACGTACACGAAGACGTCGGTATCGAGCTGTCAACTGTCCGCGCTTATTAGCGTCGTGATGCACTACTTCGCATCGCATCTCCTACAGGATAGCACCATCCGAATGAACAAACTCATAGGGTAAGATATTTGGCGCGTTCGTAGACCTACTTACGCTCGAGTTCACAGCGCCGTTAGTTGGCAGAGCGGTCTGTATCGCCCGTGGCGGTGAGAGAGTTCGAACGTGGCTATCTGGGCGTGTTGGTTTAACATGATTAGGAGAACACAGCGCGGTTTATACACGGACACAGGGAAGAGTACTTGACACACACGAGCGCCCGTGTGTGTCAAGTCCTCTTCCCTGTGTCCGTGTGTAAACCACGCAGAGAGAGTTCGAGGCTCGAATCCGGGCGCTACCACGTCAATGAAACGTTTTCTGGCGTTTTCATTTCCGTTACGGATATGACGCCCGTGGTATCTTAGTGTCTCCCGACATAAAACACTTTCGTGTTACAATACGAATGTTCTTTGGGTGAACCGTGATATCTTGAATCTTTCACTTCGTGTTAGTAGGATGAGACAGGCAAGCTCACGTAGTACCTCTGATGATAACAGATTTCTTCTGGCGAAAGAATAACTTCACAGAAAAATTAAATCTGCTAACAACCTTTTTCGGGTAGAAATCCACAGCTTACAATCCAGTAGGCCAGCCAGTTTTGGTCATCAATACTGCGCCGCGATGCCACGTAAGCTTCATTTTCCGTCCACAACAAAGCAATTAATCATCTAGCGGTAATCTCAGAAGCTTCCAAAAACCTATTTCAGTCAGATTTCACTCACGACCTAGATACGCCTTCATTTTGTAGTGCCAACCCATCTTTATCAATACTGGACATTTGTATAAGCAAAGAAGGCATTCTAAACTTAATAATAAACTAAACACTAAAAAATACAGAGGTCCTGATGGTATTCTCAATGCGTTTTTTGCCCGTTATATCTTTTTGGACTTCCCGTTATTTTAACGTTATCATTGAAAAACCTTTTGAAACAGGTGTAGTGCCATAGCTCTTCGAGTTTGGTTAAAGTCATTCCCTTATTTAGACCCGCTTAAAAGCATACAATGAACAACTATAGACGTATCTCCCTAACTTCCTATTCAGCTACGATACTGGAGCTCATTATTTATAAGTACATCATGCAGCCCATAGCACAAGGTAACTTATTGTCTAATTTTCAGCATGGATTGAGGCGTGGATTTAGTACGGTGACGCAACTATCAGAATTTCTACTCGACATTTCTTCTGCCCGTGATTCCGGAGAACAGGTCAACACCATCTTGATTGATTTCTCCAAAGCTTTCTTCATGGTGACCCATAGTAAGCTGATATCTAACTAAATGCCACACTAAACAACCCTGTTTTCTCAAAATGGATATGAAAGTTTCCGATCGCGCACAATCTGAGGCATTAACTGTTTCCGAATCCAGTGTATCTAGCATAACTTCCAATGTTGGCCAGGGCTCTGTTTCTGGGCCACTGCTATTTTGGTTCTTCATTAATGATCTGCCTAATAACATCACATCCAAATCCCGTTTTATGCGGACGATTGCGTGCTATACGACAGCGTTACCTTACTGCAGTGTTATTATAAACTTAATGCATAGCTTTCTAGGTTTCGCTCCTCGTGCAAAACACGCCAGATGTCTGTACATACGCAAAACAGTGTCCATATTTTTTACTCGCAAACGTTAGCAGTCAAATTCCACGTACTCATCCACTGATGCAAGCCTTCAAAGAGTTTTAGAATAGAAGTCCGTCGGTGTTATTTTAACAAGTAACCTATCCTGGTGAACACACATCGAATACATGTGTACAAACACTCTTAAAAAAAGACACCAAAGTACTAATGTATAGAACACTCATCAGACCGACGCTCAATTCCGCATGCACCGTGTCGAAGCCTTACCGACAAGGCGATATTAACAAAATTGCAGGTGTTCAAAAGAAAGCCATCCGGTTTATTTATCGCCAGTATCACCGTACGTTGTCACCGTCCACTGCCCTCGTATCTCTAAACCTAAACATCCCATCTACCCGTCGTGAAAGGGAATGCTTAAGCTTGTTTCATGGCATCATTCACGGCTTGTGCCGCCTGTCTAACAAATATGTGACCTATGCTAACCCGACACCGACGAGAAGCAATTTCGCTCTTAAGAATCCCCCTTATCATCCCCGCACGGTGAAGCTCCTTTCCGCGAACAACTGAGCAGTGGTATTTTTTCGTGGCCACAAGCGTTCCCTTGATTCGGGTGTATTTCTTACCAAAATTCAAGCGATGTAAGCCATCCAAATGTACAACTTTTCTCCTGTTTCTTTTATTTTCTTTGTAGGACTGTTTTTTTGTGTGTGTACTTGTATTAGGATACGCATACTAGATCATTTTACTGTAATTGCTTACTGTGGCGCTACGTTCTTTTTGTACTGTCTTCTGTGTCGCTGCTGGAATGCCATGTTACACCATTACTTTCTTTGATTTTCTTTTTTTTTGCGAACTGTTTTGAGTTGTTCAATGTATATTGTTCTCTTTGTGTCGTGTATCCCACTCCTGTTATAGCCCCCAAGAGGGGCTCCAGTATGTTAAAATGAATAAAAAGAAATCTTCACGAATATGCGAGGCAAAATGAAAATACATATCACAAAGTTCAAGCATTCTTTTTTAATTAATAATAAACTTTGGGTTGGCCAGGAAGTTAATGTGAAGAAACGTGCGAAGAGACAGTGCGCAGAGAAGCGAAGAGCAAGTACAAAAACATGGGCTCGTGTTATTCTAAGCAGAACAAAACTAAACAAAGAGAAAAGACGCGCCCTGCTCCAACAGACATCACGTCAGCAGTGCGAACGCGGCAAACTTGATTATAAACAGTACAGCCCTCCATTTCTTTCTCAATGGGAGGATCAAGAGGTGAGCGGAAGATGTGAGGGGTGGGAAGGGAACGGAGGAAATCCAGCTGCGTGGCCAGGGGAGTAGCATACAGAACGTATTGCGAGTGGCTGCTGCTGACAAGCCAAAAAACTACAATACGCAAAATACAAGTAACGCTTGTGCAGCGGTGTGGGACTGTTTGGTTTTTTTAATGGCCACGCGTTTCGATTTAAAGATTACGCATTGCCAATCTGTTTCAGGCCTTGCCTGGAGTTACCTCTCTAGTCCTACTGGCTCAGGTAAACAGCTTTCCCTGCACGTAAGCTACGAGCAGGGGAAAGAATCTTCCACAGTGGTCTTGGTAAGTCTCTACTATACAATCCTCAGCCGTGCCAGTGCCAACTCTAAACGCCTGCCTAGTATAGAAACTGAAAAGTATGCAGGTGGTCTTTTCTCAGACGCAAAGTAATCTGTATTATTACCCCAGCGTTACATCTCTAACATTTATCTTCCTCCAAACTGATTTGCCCGTTCTTTCCGCCCTGTTTAAGTGCTGAAAATTTTCATGTCTCATGCGGCTGGTCCGAGAAACTATGCACACTGTTTGTATTAGCCACCATTGTTGGAAATGATATTTTTTGGGCTAATGTGTTTCGGCAAGCCCATCAAGTTATTTGCAGAGAATAATTAAGACAGATATGTCATACCGTAGATCATCGAGGAACTCGAACCGAAAAAATCGGATTGAAAGCAGCGTGACGTAGACATCCTTTGTCAGTGTTTGCAAAATGTCCAAGGAAAAGGCAACATCCAGCTTCACCTTACAAGCCAGTGATTTTCGTCTGTGAATTGGAACACAGGGGGCAGTTTACCGACCATGCTGTCAGTAGATGGCAATCTTACATTTTTAAACAGAGAGCGTAACAGTGTGCAACATAAAAAGGTCGTGTTAACACCGGGGGAAACGCACATTCTCTTCAATCTATTTAGGATGTCCTGGATTCGGTGGCAAAGGTACGACTCACAATTGCCCACCTTTGCGCGAGCCACTTTAAGCGTACCCTTTTTTTATTTAGCACGTAATGACCACATCATTAGACTTTCTTCAACAGTCGGTCGTCTGCTCCGTGGGCCTTTTGTCCACCATTGGGTATTGGCTGGGCCACAAATGGGCTAAGGTTTTGGTGTTCCATCCTGCGCAGCCGCAGCTGCGACGCGATTGTCAGTTACCTATTGGGAGTGCGAAAAGGCCACGTCATTTCATCCGTACATGCCAATACGCCAGATATTGTTAGTGAACATTAAGTTTCAGGGAAATTCTCTGCGTCACTATTTAGAATAACGTAACCGTTTTTTTAACTCTTTCACGTCTACTGATATCCAGGGGTCAGAATCGATTTGAGGCGTGCTAAAGGTCAGGCCTTTCAGAAACAAAGAAACTCGGGTGTTTCGCGTCAGCCGGGGATTTTTTTTAGTTTCCCTACTAAGGAATGCCTCTTCCAAAACGCTGAAAGGTATTTATAACGGGTTCAATCGTGATGATCCTAGTCTTTGTTGATATTACAACAACACGTTTTTTTATTATGCAAAGATGCAACTTTTTTGTGCGCGTAAAACCATGCCCCGTTTATTTCACCGTTTAAGTATGTCAGTAATATTGGTAAATAGTTTAGACAGACACCTAGCATGAACCATCACGAAACAAGACTGCATTATTCGGCAACCCCCGAGTTTGTAAAGTAGGACTAATTACAGTGGCGATATAATTTTACACAGAATGAAAAGCATTGGTCTTAGTCCTCTTCTTTGAGGAACTACCGAGGAAACATCGAGACAGCCGTATTCTTTCCCATCTATTGTGACCAGGGGTCCCTGATTGCAAGGTAATTCAAAACGATGTGAACACAACTTGAGAAGCCGCAATATTTCGCTTTTTCAAAATTAGTTTATCGGGTCAAACGCATTACTCCAGTGCAGAAAAATTGCGCCAGTTTGACCACTGTTGTAATGTGGAAAATTGGGCTAGTTGGTAAAAGGTTCGTGTTCACATGGCAAAAAAATGACGGTGCACCCAGCAGAGGAAAACACAGGAGAAGTACTGAAACGAAACTTGACTGTATCTGTTGAAGAGAAGTTATGAAGATGGCCGACCGGAGGCAGTTGACAATATTTCGGTATATTAAAACCTTGGAGTGTGCGGACAAAGAGGTCAGCAAAGGCTTATCCTATCGCAGGCTAAAGAGCCAATATACATCATGTGGCGGAAACTTTAAGGAGAGGTCCATTAAGTGAATTGGTCTATTTTTAGCGACTCGTACGTAAAAGTCATCCCGAAAGCACGCTTTGTGAAAGATTTCAAAATGTGACCATTTTTCTTGTAAGCTCCTGTTCCACTCAAGAAATCAAGTAGTCATCGACATATCTGAAATCTTCTTGTGCTAAATCCTTCATGTCGCGTTGCAATGCATGGCCAGCATGATCCAAGAAAATGTCTATAAAAACCGGAGCAACTTTTGTACTACACAGATTCTGGACCTCTGCCCATAGACAATGACACGCCATTCTTGCATAGTTGACTTACAAAAAAGCAAACTCCAAAAAGGCCTCCACTGGGTTGCACGGTCGCGTAGAAGTTTACGTAAATGCAGGTGGAGACGGGGGCTGGAACGCACAACAAACGCTAAAAAAAGGACCTCCGCCGTATCGTGCAACCCTCCGGCTGTGCTTCTGTTACAGTTTTTAATGTTTAAAGCCGATCTGAATAATGAAATGGAGCTGCACTGATGCCTGTGTACGCGCGTTCATGGCGTCACCACTACATGACCAAGCTCGACATTGGCGCAAACGAGCAGCCTGTTAAGAAATACATAAACCTACGTTGGTTCGGAACGCGTGTACGTGCTCAGTCTAAGAAATTTGAAGCGATTCTGTAGTCTTTCGTTCTCGAATTTTAGACTGTAATATGTACCTTCACATGCTGTCGCCACATCTGCGTGATGACTTTGTGATGGTCGTTCTCTTTTCGCGCTTTCTTTCGGAGTGGGTTGGAAGCAGAAAATCCCCCCCCCCCCCATTCCTTTCGCACGTTTTATCAGCCGTGAGCGGGGATTCATAAGCAGAATGATAATTAAAAAAACGGCGCAAACGGAACGTGGGAAATCACACGGCCCTATCCCAATCTGATGCTTGCGGTGCAGAACTATCGCAGTACCAGAAGCGCGCAACCGGATGTAATTGCAGGCGTCAAGGAGAAGCGAGGCATTATGAATAATATCCGATGAGAGTGCTCAATCGCTGCAACTAGAAGCACGAGACGAGAGGAAAATGCACCGCGGGCGAAAATACGGTACTTTGATTTGCAATAGCTCCCCTAATACTAATTGCGTTAACAAAATTTTTCAAGACGGAGATTCCAAGAAACTTGATTTACCTGAACATGTGAACACTCCTACATCTGCAAAACCTTTTTCAGGTCACATTTACAGTTAAAGATTTAAATTGTTAATGGCTTTTAGGGCCTTTAATCGAAAACATCCCTTTAATACTCACAAGACAGCCTTGTTTACCAGTAACCACCACACGCAGATCTTCACAAATTTATCTAGGATTGGCGATGGTCTAACAAGGCAATTGCGCGCACCTTTACTCCTGGCCACAAAATTTATGCGCTGTTTAAGACACACCAGCTTCGGCGGAAGTAGTGCCTCGGACAGCTTTTGGGACCAGGCAAGCTATTAATTCTGCTGAAAAGACCTAAGGCTTGAAGCAGTGCTTCCGGCCGAATTTTAAAACTCGACGAATCAATTCGGGGGTGACAGTCTTCGTGTACAAGCACATTTCCTGCTTTCGCTCAAAGCTAAATTTCGCAGGAAATAAAGGACTGACGCCCGTTCAGAGGAACTCTGCAACTTGCAAGTTGATTGGCCTGTGTCATAAATCATGGTGGACATGATCGAGAGAATACGTGGAGAGGAAGGAAGAAATTTTAAGAATGTTGCAGGAGAAAGAGAAGAGGGAAAGTAGAAGGAAGACGAGGTGTAAATGGCGCAGAGCGAGTAGAATTTGAGGTGACCGAACGGGATCAGACTCCCGGTCTGGGAATCCACAAGGCACCAGCGGCCCGGCACAGCTGGTCTCTCGAGCGGCTTGGGCAAATGCGCACATGCAACAGCCGCTTCGACCCGCTGGGCTCATCAGCAACTTTCGAGGGCACTCAGGCACCAGTCTCTTTGCCCCGCACGCTTCAATAGCTCCTTCACGAAGGTGTGCACAGGGATTCTACTTCAGTGACACGGGCAGCAAGCCAAAGTGCGGTAGGACGAGACACCGTATGAAAAAATAGCGATGCAGCGAGAGGAGAATTGTAGGATCAGGTGTGACAGGACATTTGGTATTTTAGACTTTTTTTGTCGGCATGTGTTTTCTCTTGCTTGTCTTTCTTTACCTTTACGTATTCTCTCTCCAAAGTTCTTCTTTTAACACTTCCTCTCTTGTCTCCATAGTCTATTCTTGTCCCCTAGTTAACTCGTGACAACCTGCTCAATTTGTTCCCAGACTGACGACATTTTCCATCAATGGTAGAACAGGCACCGAGGCAGTCGTCGAAGAGCCGTGCTTTCCGCGACCACTCAGAGCGAAACAAGCAGCACAAATTTGCTAAGTAGCTCGATGAAGGTTAAAGCCAGCCCAGCATGGCTTGAAGGTTTTGAGGGCGGACATGCGCTTGTGCGTACCAAGCGGCTGAGCACGGGCGATGCACGCATATCGTGACCAAAGAGGCAATAGTCGGGTTAGTGAAGTCGAAAGTAGAACGCTGAAAAGAGCATTTCATTTGTTGCTACGAGTGACCTTCGAACGATTGCGCCAGAGGGTGCACCCTCATTCATCTCCCGCCTGCACGCTCTTTCCCGGATCAACTTCCCCTTTTCACCGCGCCTCGTTCGAGAGTCGAGAAGTGCGGACCCAGTTTGCGGGGAGGGGAGCGGGAGGTTCTGTCGGTGGTGGTCGTACCAGAAGCCCCTACTGGATGGCCACGATGACAGAGAACCTCGCTAGCACCACGGGGACACTGCTCCGATACTCGATCTGGTCGTCGAGAAGCGACACATGTTACCACGAACTCATGACCTGGGAAAAAAACTTTAAAATCTACCTAAAATGCAGCCGTACAGCTACAAAAGGAAGAAGGATGACTAGGACCTGCCCCCTGGAGCAGGATGAATTTTTCTTCAAGTGCGAAATTTTGGGAGAAAGCAGCATAGTTTTTTCTAGCCGTACTGTTGCATTTTGGGTGGATGGCAAATGTTCCTTCACAGAACCTAATGCCCATGCAAATTGTCTCTAAATCTGAACTAAGAACGTTGGACGAAGAACGAAGAACGCCATGAGACAGTTGTAGTTTCACGTGCGTACAGACTTCACGTACGCAAACGTGAAAAGTATACGTACAGACGCGCATGTAGCCTAGCGACATCTAACAGACACAGATACTGCTGCAGCCACTCGTGATCTTGCGAACCCCTTGCTACGACGACGACAAACGCTACTTCGTCAGGCCTAGCACCCTTCCACGCCCTTCCACGTGAAAACAAATCCTGTTTGCCAAATTAAAATTTGGGTGAGGGTAATAATGGATAAACTGAAGGCGAAATCAACAGCTTAGAACACGGCAATGCAACCAGGGGTATGCGACGAAGCTGTTTTTTCGGCGAGGCGGGAGGGCATTGCGCCACGACGTTGGTCAACTCTACGTACGGAAGCAACGTGAACACCCCGACGAGAAAATTCGAATCTCACAAACGTCCGTGAGACTCACGTAGGCCGCTTGCGTTCTGAGCAAGGTCACTGGTCACACGTAAAAGATCTAGGGACTTGGAACAGCTACGTACGTGAAACTGAAAGTGTCTGTTATGTACGCTGATATGGTAATATTAGTAAGCTCCAAATTATTACCGGATTCGAGTGCACTACCAATAATTAGCTAGAGAGTATTTAAAAATGGTTTGTGTCTAACAAACTCACACTGAACTGCTCTAAAACTAAATAGAGTGTGTTTACGGCCCCAAATAAAGCACACATTACTATACCGATCGCCATGCGCATACCGAATACTGAACTTTATCGTGTTGAAACAATGTCCTACGTAGGTGTGCTTCTAGACAAAGCTTTTAACTGAAGGCCAAACATAGACAATCCTAAAAAACGGAATTCTGCTTGTTTAATAGGGACCAAAGTCGTCACCACTTCGATTTTCATACAATGCGCACTTTACATTTTTTTTATATTTAACTCTCACTTGTCACACTACATACAAACATGGAGATCTACTGACAGCACTATATTGAACCAATGTCCAGCCTTCAAAAAAGAGCGTTAAGGATACTTAGTTCCGCTGTTCCGTGCTCCTCGTCAAAATCTTCGTTCATTCGCAGTCAGATAGTGCCGGTGATATTGGGACGTGGTTATTCTAAAGCCGTAATATTGCACCAAATCACACACAAAAACTTGCCTTTTTCAGTCACCATCCTTAGAAAATTGAACGTGAAAAGTCGTTCTGCCTCTCAAGGCAAATATTGAATGCCGCCATTGAATAACGTATACGACCAACGGCGATTGCAGTATAGTGGTGTGACGATGGGGAACGAGCTCCCTTGTACAGTTCTTTTTTTGTTAAATAACCGTGCTTACACTATCATGGCCTATAAAAAACCTGAATTTTTCTTTTCCCCGTCCTTAAATAATACCTTGTTTGGTACACCTCGTTGATCAGATATATGTATTGCGGCGCAAGCGATAATCTTGTATTATTCACTGTATTTCCTTCTTTCGTTTTCTGGCTAGTGAAATAGCTTTATCAAGTGTGTTCGCATCGTGATGCTTTAACTGGTGATTCCGAATCTTTCTGGTTGAATTTTTGCCCTATTCTTTATGCTGTGCTGATCACAGGCTGCCTTTACATTTATACCTTCTCGCCTCAAATTTTCGTATGCGTGCCGATACTCGCCAACGTAAATTTCTGTTTTGAATGGGTCCACAACTCGCCGAAGGCTAAGAACCCAGATATCGTTGTTTGTATTTTCTACCTGCAAAGGTTTCACAATAACCAATTTTAATTTTAAATTCCCATCAGGAAAACTGAAAACCGGCCGATTAGACGAGAACGACCACGCTCGCGCCCACGTCAGCCTGCAGTGCGCGGCCCTGTGTCGCCTCTACTTTTATATCCTCTTGTTTCATCTCCCGTTTCTCGCCGCCGTCTTCTAGCCCTTTTTTTTCTCATGACTGGAAGTCTAGTAATCACAGCCACAGTTTTTCTTTCTCTCCAAAAATTTTGAAAAACCTTCTTTAATGAAGACATCCTGTACCTTCCCTTTTGTCACCATTCTTTAGTATGTTGCTCTTGGCTCTCGTGTGAAGCCATTTAACATAACAGGCCTTGTGATGTTTGTATGCGGTCTTCCTGGCTATGAACCCGTTTCATTGCAACTGACTTGAATTCCAGAACATCTTGAATGATGACATTCTGCACCGCATGCTACAACATTTTGAAAGTCTCCTTCAACACCTCCACGATGCCGTAAACAGTTTATTTTTGGCTCCTGTTGTAATTTTCCAATTTCTTCATTCCTTCTTTTAAGACTTCGAATAAAGCCCTCATGGAATCGACGAGGTCCTGATACTCAGCCTTTTTTTCCAGTCGCTTTGTGAGTTATAATTTTTGTCCGCTGTGTTTACCGATTGCTTTAACTTCATCCACTTGAGTTGTTGGCGGAGTTGCGTCAGTTCTAGCTCAGGATTTGTTTTAACATCGCATCCGAGTGGTATTAACAATCTCGTTTGCAGAGAAGTGATGGCACACATCATGAGCCGTGCAAGAGACACAATCGAGGACACAGCAGAACAACTCAAAAAGGCCACTTGAACGGTCGTACTTTTCGCTTTGTAATTGCACCTGCGCAAACAGGAACAAGGGATTGTGTGCCCACCACAGAGTGGCAGTGCCGCCTTGCACACTGAGTACGAGGAACGTAATCTTTCTATGTAGCGCTGTTCCACGTTGGCGCTACCTGTGGGCTGACATCTTCATGCAGGCCGCGTGAAGCAAGCCACGGGCTTTCTGAAATGGTTGTAGTGCCAGGTTGGTCTCCAACGTACTGACCGAATCGGCTGAGATAGAGAGAGAGAGAGAGAGAGAGAAAGAGAGAGAGAGAGAGATAAAAACTTTTGTTGACGCTACCGTCCTAGGGTGCCGCCATGACAGCCCCAAGGGACGCCACTACCGCTTTTTGCTGGGCGACCAGCGGGCACTGAGAATCTTCCTCCGAGCGGCCCAGGGCTTCCGTGCAGTTGTCAGGGGAGGCTGTGGTGGGTAGGAAGTCAGAGGGGCAGGCTAACATGTGGTGTTGCACTGTGAATTTAGCGCCACAGTTAGGGCAAAGGGGGGAGGCGTACGAGGATGCGTCGATATGATGAAGGAGGGCTCGGTTGATAAGCGATTCAGTTTGGAGGAGGCCCCACAGCCGTTTCTCCGAGGGGGTTAAGTATGGGTGAGCCGGCGGTAGGGTGTTGAGAGAAAGGCGGTAGTAGTCAGTAAATCACCGACAAGTGGTGAGATAGTCCTTGGCGGAGTAACCTCCTTGACTTCCTGGACGCGAAGTGGTCTCGTCAGGCGCACGAAAGACGGATGCTCATGCCCCGCCTTATGAGCCCACTCCGCGCCGTCTAGTCCCGTGTGTACCGGTAGCCAGAGGACCTCGGTTCGGTGCTGTGGAGTGGGGCTGAAATTTGCTGCTGGCGTTATCTCCACCCTAGGATGCAAAATTCCAAACCTGCTGACATTCGCGTGCTCGAGCAAGCGAAGCCACGGCGTAAACCTTATCAAGGGATTGTAAACCCTCCAAACACCGGAATTTTACCACAGTAATGCTTGTATAACTTTAATGTTTGGCGAAGTTGTTCATGGCTTCAGGTGTCCCCATCAGTGAAGCAAAATTCGAATGGTAGAAGATAAATTTTCCGCTTAACTGGATTTTTTCAGGAAGCAAGCGACAAATATTTTTCCTGGGACTTTTTCAAAGGGGTTTCCGTGGCCGTCGAATGCCATGTCGTTGACATCTCCCAAGAGTAAGTATTATAAACTATGGCAGTGACTGACCATACATGTAGCATCGAATTTGCTCCGCATGTTTATCAAACAAGCTACAGCGCGACATCACACATGCTACAGCCTATGTAACTGCGCCAAGCTGACACCATTTAGGGAAATAATGACCGTCTCATACCAATGATCATTACTTGCAAGCCCTTATCAAAACTAAGAGATTAGGATGCAGCATTTCTGTTGGTATTAATTCTAGA
Source organism: Haemaphysalis longicornis (assembly GCF_048455015.1). Lineage (NCBI taxonomy): Eukaryota > Metazoa > Arthropoda > Arachnida > Ixodida > Ixodidae > Haemaphysalis > Haemaphysalis longicornis. The sequence goes on from NW_027526445.1 coordinate 188,945,009, forward strand.
AAAAAAAACTTCTAAGCGCATGCCAACAGTTTTGCTTGCGTTTGTATCGAAGAACCCCGTTGATACATTTCCGGTTCATACGATTTCCGCTTGCTACGCTCCCAAGTGTGAACACTAAGAATTCTCCACGGCGTTTTGGAGTTTTTTCTCGATTACTGTGTTCCTGGATCACACGATTTCCCGGTAAGAACACTTTAAAAATTTAGCAATTTTATCCTACCACGACCGGGTGATACGTTTTATAATGAATTACAAAAATATTAAAGCTCACAATAACACCTAATACTTGAAGGTAGCGGAGGTGTAGGCAACAGTAGCATGTTTCTCTTTTCACTTAGGCCACTGTGTAACTCTCGCCGCTGTACGAGCGACCATCGCTGGATTTTTGTCTTCCTCCAATGTACACGGCTCTGCGGCGCACGTGGTCTGTTGTACTTCGTGGCGCGCGCTTATCGCTACGTCGGCGGCGGCCTCGCGTTGCTCCGCAAGGTGGCGACTCGGGACCCGCGCACGTGTCCGTTTCCTCCTCGCCTATCTCTCCCCGCCATTCGCCCGCTGCTCCGTGCCGGGTGCTTGCGGAAGGAGGCGCGGTTTGACCTCTATCCCTGGCACCGTTTCCTTAATTGGGTGCGCTGATAGAAGATATGTGGAGTCGTCTCAAGCGAGCAAACAACCCCCCCGAATCTACAGGGCACAGGTGACGAACGGGATGACCGTCTGATGTGCGGCTTTCGCCGAGCAGAACAGTAAGAATGAGTCAGAGCCTTGAAGGAAAAACACAGACTTATATTTCGACAAGCGAAACACTGTGCAAGCAGGAGGACATGAACGTAAACGAGAGGTAACTTAGAATGAATACAAAGGGGGGAAATAGTTCAAAATTAGACAACTTGATACAATCAAGACCGTTAACAAATAGATATTACGAAGTAGAGCAGTTAACCAAAAAAGAAAACGAACAGCTCGATGCATATGAGAGACAGAGTCCCACAATATTCACCGACCGGGCCGTACGATGCACCGCTGTCGGAGCCAATTCGGCTATTTGGGAAGCGTGGCTTCGTCGTAGGCCAGGCCGTCCGAGACGATCACGATGATTCGAGACCCGGGAGTACGTTGGAGTCCTCCAGGGCGCGGGACACCGATGGTATGGTGCACAAACTGGCAGAAACCGTTCTCGCATCACGAAGTCCAAACGCAACTAATTTGCTTCGGCGCATATTCTCTTTTTATAACTGCGCCGGCGCGGAGAGAGAGGGCGCAACGCGCCAGCCGCCGTCGAGCGAACAACTTCCCTCTTTCTCCCTTCTGGAATCATCGGCGCGCCTTAGCACTGGCAAAGCTACGCTCGTCCCCTCGAGAGAACTCGAAGCTTCGGTGAAAGCTGAGCAGCGGAGCTTTTATTTTTGTATTTTCTTGCCGGCGAGCCGGCGAGTGGTCGCCGTTACCACCGCTTCGTTCGAGAGAGTTTCAGTGCTTTCTCAGGGCGAATGGAACCGTAACTGAATGAATCGGGGGACTGTAACAAGAATTAGGCGCTGTAGAATAATATGAAAAAGCTATACGGTTCTTTTCGACGTCGTACGCTCGAGTTTGTGACACATTCCCCCAGTTTCTGAATATTATGCAATAATAATCCCAAAACTCACAAAGTCGTGCGTACACGTCGTTCAGACTTGAAGAACAAAACATGCAGTGCGTAATAACACATAATCAAGAATAATTGTTCTAGATAATACATAATGACGCGTACATAGTTTCCATACATCAGAGGGGTTTGGCACAGATTTCTCCTAAATATACAGCCTACTTACAAATGAGAAGTTCAAGAACTAATACGGTCTTTCTTAGATAACTGAGAACACAGAACAAACTAGTCCCCATGACACCGTTCTGGGCAAAAGGCATTAGAGTGCAAAACTGGCGGACAATACAGACTGCAAACTAGTGCCTAAGTTCCGTAGAGTCACATACAATTAGTGTGTTTTAGTAATCAGAAATACATACAATGCATTGGTACAATAAAACCCATAATGAACCATAACTGCTGTTCGCAAACAATACAAAGAGTAGAATAAGGTGCGACCGCAAAGTACACGGATGCCACAACTAGTAAGGTCGATAATACACAGCATGTATACTGTACAAAAGTGATGGAAAAGTTCACTCAAGACGCAGCTAGTACTTGAATACACACCGTATACACTGTACAGCCAGAATGACGACACAAATGCAAACGTCGCGTACAGTACGACAGAGGAACAATGAATACAATGTCAAGTATACAGTACACGACGTCAAGATTCAACTCGGTCACAAAATTCTACTCCTCCAACTCATGCATACTTGAATACGCATTATTCATGTTTAGCCCGTGTCTATCGGACACTTGCGTAGCTGCGCCTTCGGACTTCTTCTCTTCGGGGAAGTTCTTTTCAAAATGTCGCGCGGAGCTACTAACACTATGGTGTCCGCCGTTACACCGGGCCCGTGAAAATACTTCACTGTCTGGGCCTTGATATGGGGAACGTCCGAGTGGCTAATAACGGCTTGGCGCTTCTTCCCACCTGCCCGTCGGGATAAATGGCAGTATAAATGTTTTCTCTTACTCTTGAGCCCAAACCTGAACTCCTTTCTCTGATAGCTAATTTTCTTGCCCGGTTTTGTTAGCCAGGTTTTCAATCACTGGTGGTTTCCACGCCCTTCGGCACTACTTTCTCTTCGTGGTGGCTCCGTCGCAGGGGCCGCGGATTTTGAGTGCCGGAAACGTGCTGGCTTCCGTTTTGCAACGGCTCGTGTTACGACGAGCACGAGTTCGCCTCTATCCGACGCTTCGTATCGGGGTGCCCTGATAACTGGCTCTTTCGTGGCGGCGGGTGGTTTCTCTTCCAGCGCTGAAATCAGTGGGTCGTCACCGGCGCTGATGTGCGGCGAGCCCTCTATGTGGAGGGCGGCCCCGATTCGCACGGGGACTTCAACCTTGACCGCAGTGGGGGTCTCTTTGCTCCTCGAGCTGTCAGTTACGCACGCGACGCAAGTCTGCCCAGCGAGTTCGCCTTCTCTAACTGGGTCTTCGTGCACGATAAGTGCGCTTCTACCTGTGTCTTTCGGAAAGACAATGGTTTCCTCAAACACTCGCCCCGCAATATCGGGTACACTCTCGTCTAGGGCGTTCGGCCCCAATGTCATGACGGTATTCACAACAGGAATGCTACCGCCATCCCCAAGCTACGCGCCACGATCCGTGGGATCATCGTCCTTCGGTATCTGAAGTGGTGCGCTTTCGCACAACTCTGGAGGTGTTCCCTCCTTGCTGATTGCTGATACACCCGCCTCTTCGTTGGCGGAGCTATACTGGCCTTCTTTTGCCTTCTCACGGTTAGTAATTTGGCTACTATTCTCATCTTTCGCGTTTTCCTCATCGAGGTCATCTTGCCAATCGAACTCATTTTGCACAATGTCTGTGCTCCTATTCCTTCCTGCCTTGCGAAACGGCAGCCACAGCTGCCTCTCCAACCGACACATCGGGGCATGTCTAGTCAATCAGTGGCTCTTCCACCGCCACGGGCGGTGGTTCTTCTTGGGCCGCTAAAGTTTTCGAGTCGACGGGATCCCTGACTCCGTCGATGTTGCCGAGGATGAGGTCGTACATGGACCTCTCCATACACAAGGCGGTCACACTTCCGCTGAAGTAGGGAGTTTCTACCTCGATGTGGGCTACCGGCAACTCTCGCATTGAGCCGTCCATAAAGTACACTGGGTTTATTTTCCCCGTGAACTCCTCCTCTCTGAATAAGTACGTTCGCACAATAAACGTGCTTGTACGGGTGGAGCGCAAAACAGTAATGGTTTTGCATGACAATTTTCCCTCAGCCACCGGCAATGTCTTCGACCCGAATGCCGTAATGGCACCCACGACATGACTTTTTTGCCCCCTTTTCGCACCCTAGAGCCACCAGTAAAATCGTACAGTCTGGATGCCCTGGGAGGGGCGGATTTGCGCAAATCTTTGCGCCTTTCTTCGTTGCTGGTCCTGCATATCGCAGCCTTGTGTCCAGCTCACCCTGAATTAAAACACCCGGAAGCACTATTTCTGTTAAAGCTGCTCCAGCAGTTCTTGGCAGTGTGCCCAAACCTGTTACAAATGTAACATTTCAGCGGGCGTTTTCGGCTGGTCCTCTTTCGGTTCGCTGCCGCGTTTCCGAAATCTCCCTTACCCTTTTCAAGGTTGGTACTGAGGCACAGTCGCCTATTCTCTCCTCTCATGCTCCCCTCTGCCGATGAGAAGTCGAGTTTCAAGCGTTGAGCATCGCCCTGCGCTCCTACTTTTTCTAGCTCCTTTTTGTGTGCTTTCTCCTTCCGCTCCGCTTTCTCTCGCTCCAACCGAAGTTGTCTCCGAAATTCTTTCTCTCTTTCCATTTCAGCCTTCTCTGCCTCTTCTCCTGCTGCCTGTCTTGCTTTCTCAGCCTCTTCTCGCTTCCTGTCTCGCTCTCTCAGCTTTCGCGTTTTCTTCTTTTTCTTTCTGCGCGACCCACTTTCGTAGTTCGGCCCCTGACAAGCACAGCTTGCATCCCAACGCTACAATTTTCTCTAGATTCATGACGGCAAATTTACCGCAATCTTGACACGATACTCTAGCCCACATCTGGGTATAAGTCCTCAGAGAAAGTTAACGAGAACACTAACTTATAAAGACAGTAGTAAGCTATCCTGCAAAAGTTCCAGGCTCTTTCTCTTCCCCACCGCTCACATCAGACGTGCTGTCACGGACGCCAGAAACCGCCACCGTATCCTTAATTGGGTGCGCTAATTGAAGATATGTGGAATCGTCGCAAGCAAGCAAACAACCCCACCGAATCTACAAGCCACAGGTGACGAACAGGGCGGCTGTCTGATGTGCGGCTTTCACCGACCAGAGCGGTAAGAATGAGTCAGAGCCTTGTGCAAAAAACAATACAAAGACTTATATTTGGACAAGCGAAACACTGTGCAAGCACGAGGACATGAACGTAAACGAGAGGTAACTTGGGATGAATACAAATGGGGCAAACAGTTCAAAATTGGTCAATATGATACAATCAGGAGCATTAAGAAATAGATATTACGAAGTAGAGCAGTTAACGGAAAATTGGCCGCGTATCTGCTCCTTTCGTTGTAAATGGCGACAAAAGACGATAGTCTTTATCGACTTTTGCAAAGTAAATGCCTCCCTTCGCTTTCCCGCTTACCTCTCATGTTGTTCCTCTTGCGTCGCGCTCCTCCCAAGGTAAAGATACCAAATGTTTGCTTAAATCATTTTAAATTTACCGCGTTCCACTGCTCCAGGCCGGGTGTCTCGATGCCAACGCTGCCGTACGGCGAAGACGCGCGTGAATCGAGGCGCCCTACTTCAACGTTTATAGACCCGCGTTTCCCTACTCCACGTGCGTTGCAAGCAGAACGTGGAACCTATCTAGTGTAACCTTGCGTAACTGTTGCCGGTTGATTTCTTAAAATGGCGCCAGAAGCTACAGTGGCGCGGGCGACAGCAGGCGACGGCGGAGCCAGCAGCCAAGAGCGCCAACGAAAGCTCGCTCGAAACAGAATCTACACTACCGGTGTGGATGTAGGAGTTACAAAATGTTAAACTGGAAAAAAGAGAAAGTGGCAAGGTAAGGGTACGTCCCCACACCTTCAGAACAATGTTAGCGATGCAGGTATCACTTGAGGGACTGGTACATCCATACAACCCTCCATTTGTTGCATTATTTACGTGCATGTAACAAAGACAAAACTTAAAAAGAAACATAAAGAAAGCGGACAACAGGTGTACAGTCCGTTTATTGCAGTGCCTGCCGATACTATGCTGTAAACACAAAGCGGGTCGCTCAAGGGTTTGATAGATGGATGAGCTACTATGATTTTTGGGGAAGGGTGAACTCAGATAGAACACCATAGACATGGCTGGAGATATTTGGGAGAGGAGTTCGTCCTGCAGAGAGCACGACCAGGCTGACGATAATGAAAGCGAAAGGGATAGGCTTGATTAAAAGTATACAAAAAGCTATAGGCATTCATTCGGAACGACGACAACAGGCAGCTCGTGGGCTAATAGCTGCGGACGCCAACCACACTTGCCATTTTGGAGGATGAGGGCTAGGCTAATGAGGAGACAAGTGGAAAAATGTCCTCCACGTTTCTATATAAAGATGCGCGTACCGGATAGGATATGCGTGGACGATAATGGTACAGTTTACAAACGCGCTGGGGTGGCGGTATTGAAACTCTGCAGCCAGGACGGGTGTACCTTTTACTTGAAAGAAAATCGTGAGGGCTTTGGAAGTGTGTATAGAAAGAACCGGACTCGAAAATGTTGTTTGAAAGTTTTACCGTGAGAATGCGGTTTATCCTACGGGGGCGAGGATGGCAAAACAATCGCCGGTGCCAAGCTATTAAACTTCGGGCTAGCTGATGACAATCCGTTCAGACAGTTATTAAAGACGATAGCCTTCCTTGCGCCACTTAAACCCAGAAATTTGGTCTGTGTGTGTGTCTCTCTGTCTGTCTGTCTGTCCGTCTGGCTGTCTGTCTGTGACTCGATTCAGGCACCCGGCCAAAGTAAAATGCAGAGTGCGCAATAGTCTTATATACTCACAGGTAAATGTGACCGTCTAATCCCAGTTTATATGTTCATACTTGTGAACTTTGCTGAACATGAACAAGACATTACGAAAATATAGAACCGAAAATTAATACACAAAGGATATTTACAGTGTTCTTTCATTTAAAGAAAATTTATGGATCCATGATTTTTCGATAGCAAATGATAATCTACATCAACTGCAGAAAACCGCCGCCTGCTGTTGCCCGCGCCACCTCCTGGCGGCATATGAGAAATCACACGGCAACAGCAACGAAAGGTTCCACAAGCTCGGTTCCCCGTTCTGCTTGGAACGCACGTGGAGCACGGCAACGCGGTACTATAAACCTTGAAGTCGGCCGCCTCAATGCATGCGCGTAATCGCCGTACTGCCGCGCTGGCATCGAGGAACCCGGCCTGTAGCAGTGGAACAAATACAAATCGCCTTGAGCAAACCTTAATTACCTCGGGATGAGCGCGACAGAACGGGAACAGCATGAGAGGTGAGCGGGAAAGCAAAGGAGGGCATTTTCTTGGCAAATGTCTACAACGACTATCGTCTTTTGACGACATTTCCAACGAAAGGAGCAGATACGCGGCCAAGTTTTTCTGAGTGACTTGATACTCGTACCACCGTTACTGAGGCAGGGGGAAGATGGAAAAAGGGTCTGGACGGACTTTCTGGAAGCGGTAACCAATATTTTTTTTCTGATTCTGCTTTCCTAGTTTACTTCTGGTTCGGTTTAGGTGTACTTAGAAATGACATGGTTCGACGGGTGCCCAGACGTGATCGTAATCTGTTAAAATGTGTCGCTGCGAACAATCCACGGTGCCCTTACAACCAACAGCCCGAAACTCGCTTGAAATATACTTTGAAAAATTATACTACCCAAGCCTACCGAAAAGAATTAGCACCATAGACATTTTCTCAAATCTAGGAAAAAAAATTCCCCGCATTTCCCCGGGGGGAAGAATGTGAAAGTGCGAATGCACGAGTTGAATTTGCGCGGTTCTTTAATGTTCGCGAAAGAGAGATCACACACACACACACAACTACAAAGACAGAAAGATGCATTTATTCACAGACACCTATTTGTGTCATCGTTGTACTTGATTGCTAGAGCGGATCTCAGCTTTGAAATTTCGTGTCAGTACTCCTTTAAGCGGGTGCATTAGCCCTTCTCACGCCCGATTCCTGGCCAATCCCCCACGTGGGTATGTGCCATGTCAGCGGCCAGGCAGCGCGCGCCCATCTCCCCCCGTTGCCAAGGAAGACGAGGAGCGCGCGCACCCGCAGCTGTTGCTATGCGGACGGCGGCGGACGCTTCAGGCTCGCTTAAGAAGTGCATTCGCACTTAAAAAACCAGGCACACACGGTTTTCAACTGAGGCGGATTTTTAGGTGCTTTTTTTGTTTTGTTTTTTCAGAATTTCTTATTGTGAATGTGACATGATTCCTTTTCAGCATCGTGGTGTCATTTCAACAGGATCAGGGAAAATACGTGCAAGCGAGTTTCTCGCCCTCGGGGGTTCAGAAAGACGAGCAAGTAGTCATTTCTGTGCAGAACAGTCGGGACGGCTGGATTGTGATGACTTCGTTTAGCCCAGACTGTAAGCTCGTGACGGGACAATCAAAACGACACAGGACGTTCCCAGTACTCTCGAAAAACTGTCAAGTAATTCGTATGCGTTGGGTAAGCACACCATTTGTTTTGTTTGTTGCGTACAGCTTCGCTACGTTCAAGGCAGTGTGCCATGGTAGGGGGTAGATAGACGACGCGCGTCGTGATCAGTATACAGTCACAACCGGTTATAGCAAACTGCAATATGCGCCGCGTTTAGTTCGAAATATCCAATACTTCGATATAGCCGAACCCGCCTATAACGAGTTAATTGTTACGAGTTCGCAATACGCGGGAATCCCCTTGCCGTCCGCGCATGCACAAACGATCAAAATGAGGTATGTCATTGCCATACACAAAACAATCGATTATTGCTAATATTAAAGTACTTTCCGCCTTAACACCTTGCCTGCTTCCAGAAAACCGGTGATTTCTGTTTGCCCTTTCTTCTTGGCACCGTCAACTAGCACAGCATTCTTTACAAGAGACATTGTTTGCACAAGTTCGATTCCGTGTCCTTCAATATCGCGAAGTATTGGCTGAGGACATCGACTGCCGAAAGCACTTATTACGCGTCGGACGGCTTTCACTCGAGACATTCTCTGCCTTCTCGGTGCTCTTCATCAGCATTACGACGGTGCTGCTGACGGTGCCCGCGTCCAAGGGGCTTACAGTGACGGCAACGTCGTCGTCGACACTCAGGAAATCTTCGAAGGACGCCCCTTTCGGCACAGCATCGGAAAGGTTGGCGAGCTGCCATATTCGTCCGGACTCACTGACTGGGCGGGTTCCATCGTGAGTTTGGCGCGCCGGAAACAGTTACAGAAAGTGTCGGGCGTCATGTCACCCCATACGAGGCGCTATGTCTCAGTCGTGACTTTAGCTCGGTGGTCGCGGCCAACCAACATCTCAATCGCCGCTCCGAGACCATGCATTCTGGCGGCCATTCTAGGCACACCGACTTCGATATATCAGATGTGCAGTTCGTTATAGGGAATATGTTTCGCGTGTGTATTTTCGTAGCGGATTTATGTTTGTTCGATATAGAACATTATTCACTCTATTTGCGTTAGTTATAGTCGGGTTTGACTGTACACGACTTCGAAAAGAAGCGCCGATGGTGGATATGAGTCGAAAGGAGAGCCGTCAGTATACTCCCTGCGTAGATGACCATGGCCGCAAACACAAAGTGAAAGCCAGCGTACAAGGACAAAGATAACACCGATCTCCTTAAAGTAGGCTTCACCTGTCAACAGAAATGCATCGGGGAAGACATTTTTTTCACACATAATAAAAGACATAAATTATGGAGGCCCTAAAGCGTTGGTATTGCTGGAGACGACGTGGTGCCTAGAGTGCCGTCCGACTGCCCTACAGGTCAGCACTGCTGCTATGGCTAGAATACAATCCGACGCATTACAACTTTTAAGACTGGGCCGACACGGCCCAGATGGCTAAGGTGGCCGTATCGGCTTCGCGCTCTCATTGGGAGGTATTTCGAGACAAGCGTTTATTTATTTTCCTGTTTTATTTTCCACAAAAACAAGTTTAAGGTATAGTTTTGATGACTTGGGTTCGTTTTTTTGTGTTTTAAATTGCTTTTTTCTGTTCGTTATGTTAGGATAGGTTTGTTTACGTTACGTTGCGTTATTCGAGGGCAAAGGGGTGCCCGGCATGACATGTTTTCATCGAAACGCCGATGGCCGTTGCTTTAGCAGAGTGCTCATAGTACCGTCGGATGGCACTCTAGACGCAGCCTTTTAGTAATTCGTCCATGTGGTGCCAAGTCCCCAGGTTTTCGTTCCACACGGGCGCGAGAATATGGGAGACTAGATTTATTCAGCATGGCTGCAAAAGGCTTTCGACGCATGGTGCATCACTTCGATAAGACCAATTTATCTGTTGCTACACAGCGTCAGATCATTCGAAGGCAGTGCGTTCAGGAGGGGAATTCCCACTACAACCGCCACCACGGCGTCACAATTTCCCGCAGCGTGCGCACGAACAGATATATAAACAGCCTGAGTGTTGGATTTGAGCAAAGTTCCCTACTGCAGTGACGACGTAGCAGTAAGATCATGTTGAAATTGTTTCTGGGTGTCTGTGCTGTGCTTTCTTCGGGCTTCCCACAGCTTTTTCATCTTTTCAGGATATGGAATCCAAGTACATTTGACAAAGTCATAATGCGTGGTCAAGGATTTAAGAGCTCGGAACCTTGCGATAATTGAACTTGCGGACATCCTGGGAAACAAATACCTTTGTGCCGAAATAAACCATACTTTTTTGAAAAAAACAACGTACACTTACGCTCTAACCATACCCCACAAAGATGTCACCGCCCTTAACTGCCAAAAAAAGACCACGAGGGCTTTTCATGAAATTTACCACGAAACAAATGATATAAGAAATTGACAGGTAGGTACAGGTAGGTACTTGTTTTCAGACTACAAAGGGTCCCCCAACGGGTCGCGATTTTGAGCGCGTTGTGGTTAGATAAGTGTTTTTTCCTTCCCTTGTTCACCCGTGAGTTCTCGTCAACATTCAATGGAGCATTGACATAGCTTTGTGCCTGTTTCGGAGCCTTTATGACGCAGCTGGGGCTGAAGACTACAGCGCCGGTATTTGCGAGTTCCTTCAAATGCTGCAACCCATAAGCGTTTCCGGCTCTGGGGGAAGCCGCCGGTTGTTTCGGCAGTTTGGGCAGTGTTAACGAGGGCGACAGTGGCGACGGCGGCGGGGACGGTTTCAATTGAGGGCGGCTGCTATGACAAGGGCAGCGACGGCGGTGGCGAGAAGACCGCCAACCTAAATTAATTTAACTTGCCGAAGCTACACTTGGTACGTGGGGCAGACAATTGTGGAGGGCTCCGGATTAATTTTGACCACCTGAGGGTCTTTAACGTGCGCTGAAGTCTCGTACACACGGGTGTTTTTGCGTTTCACCTCCATCAGAAAAGCGGCCGGCGCGACCGGGTATTGAACCCGCATCCTCGTGTTCAGCAGCGCAAGCACAGAAGTCTCGATGCATGGGGGTTGGTCGCTCTTCGCCTCTATCCAAAAAGCAGCCACCGTGGCTGGGATGGAATGTAAGTCCTTGGGCTGTGCAGCACAATGCCTTAGCCACTGGGCCACTACTGCAAGTGGTTCTTGAGACTAGCTTAAAATGGAATCTAGAAGAGCTGTTCTCCAGCCTCATTCAACAAGTGCCACATTGAAAATGCACTTGAGGGCGCCGAATATCGCATGGATTTTATGAAGGGGACAGCTATAAGGTGTGCAGTCATAACGAATCCGGAAAATGAAGATAATGTTGACGTATCCTGACCTGAATAACAGCTAATAAATGTTTCAGTTTCGTGGCTACTGCCATCCTTGCCTTGTTTGCCTGGCTTACATTCAAAAACCGTTTTCGTGTCACTTGCTTAGAGTCTGTGCCAGCGGAGACTTGAGTAAATACAGTAATTGTGCATGATGGTGTATGTTGTTCTACACAGTAACTGTGAAATAAGTAATTTCACAACCTACATGCTAGCATTGTCTATGTTCTTTTGGAGGCAGGTTTGTACAAGTGTTAGCAGTAATCAGTAGTTACAGAAAAAGAGTTGGTGACAGTATTATGGTGTCCATGCTATTAGTTAATCGGCGTTGCCAACACAAATGTCCATCAGCCTGCTTTTTTGTTTTTGTGCTGTGTTTTATCACTACGGCGTGCTAAACGGGCCTGTATCCAACTATTCCACTTATGCGTCTTGCGTGAGCAAATTCAGATAGATCCTAAATCGGTTGGCTAATTTGTGTTTGGTGCATTAGATTGGTGTGGGGAAGTGCAGAAAGGGGAGCACATGTCTGCCACGAACATCTTGGACTGGGAAGTGAGGAAGATTTTAGGACCCTTTAGTGTCAGGGTACGGGTCCATTATTGTATGGTTGTGAGACCTTGGTGCTTCATGTTGCATTTTCAATTGACACGTCAACAACTACTGCGGATAAAAAGTCCATTTTGTGCCTAAGCTGACACTGCTCAGTGGCTGGACAAGCGTTACCATATTTCAGCACTTTATTATCAGCCTTTTGCCTGCACTGTCTAAATTTTTGTAATGTGCGCAGGTCACTGTGTCTTCCAACAGTACTTTTCTACCAGCTCTGGAAGCATTATTGTACTTTTGAATTTTGCATTAATGGACCATGCAGACAAAACACAAGTTTAGTTGATTCGAAAGCCTGCATCGTAACATTCGTAACATCTGCACAATCTTTAGCGCACACTACACTCAAATAAGCTAAATAATTAGAAAAAAGTGAAATGGCCATGCGACCCACTAGGTCATTTCCTGCAACAGAACGTATGATGTCATATGCCTAGCTGCGCAATTGGCTGAGGCCGGCAAAAGCAAACGCAAAGTAGGCAGGGCTTTTAGGATTGCCGAATGAGCTGGTTGCGCTGAAATGTAACGCATAATAATTTTACAGCCATAAGAATGGTGGGGTAAACAATGAAAGGTACAAAAATACACGTAAACATATAATACCAATGTGCACTGCTGTTGATACTGTGTGTACTACGCTTGTTTTAGCTGCACAGCAGCTCACCGCTTTGGAGATGTCTTTCAGCACACTGGCCGATTTGCATTAGTGACATTATCTTACGTGATCCTGTGTATCGAGCATACCTCATGTTTCACCAAACGATTACTTACTACTGTAACAAAACACGGTCAGGTGCAAACGTGGCTAAAATTGAAGCAACGGCGAACAACAGTCCGTATCTTCGTATCTTCTCACAACAGTCCGTATGGACCTTGGTATGTATCTTCGACACATTTGTGACAGTTTTATGGGTGCTGAAATACGACTTCCAAATTTCCTCTAGTTCCCGTTTTTTCATGCCATGGACAACTCTATGCATGTATGGAACCACTGCGAGGCGATCTTTCTTTCGGGTGATGTCCTGAGGCTGGTCCTGCTTCGTTCCTTTTTCGTTTTTCCCCTTCAACATTAACTCAACCACGGCTGCCCAAACCCGCGTTCAGTGACCAGCAGCCACAAGGCACTTCGTTTGTGCCTCAGATTACCTATCCACATCTTGATGCATCTACCGCAGCTAGTTCGTTGCTTTCATTGGATGGGAACATGAGTTTTACAATTGAGGGGGTAATAAAAAACTTTTTCGTTTTTACTATTGTACTTATACCCACCGTACTTTTACGTCTCACCTAAGCTCTTCAGATTCAGTTACACCGGAGCATCATTCCAAGTTATAGAAAAAAATTCCCTCTACCTTGGAACAGCGAAGTCTAGCGAAGCTGGCAGCCTTGTTGTGTTTGCTAAGAGTTGGGGTTCAGCTAGAATCGGGGATATCTTTCATTGAATTGTAAGGACAGTCACCTGATCTCTGGGTCAGAGACTAAATACACACACGATATTACGGTACGGGCAATGATGTTTAAAACCAGCGCGGCTATGCCAGACACAACGCACGGTCTAGTGCACCGCACAGGTGGCCACCGAGGTGCGCACGGCAGTGTGCCATGGTAGGCGGTTGATAGACGACGCGCGTCATGATCAGTATAGACGACTTAAAAAGGGCACTCTAAACTTTTTTTCCTCCCATATACTCCCTAGAGGTTCTTTTTCGCCTGTCCTCTAGTGGTCCTCCTTGTAGGAGTTTTTTTACTACATGGAACAGGGAGGTTTTGTTTACCCCATCAAAACAGGGCGTTTTTAGGTTATAGAAAGGAGGTATTTAGGGAGTGTTAAGAAATGTTCGGGAGAATTTAAGGAGGTCAAAATGGAGTATTCTTTACTTCCTGAAGGGCGTTTTTAAGTGATGTTTATGGAATTTTTAGGCGGTTGAATAGGAGCCTATTACGCCTCCCTTTGGAAGTACTTATGTTAATTTAGGGGCGTTTTTAGGAGGTTCAAGGGAAGCATTTACTTCTTTTGAATGGAGTTTGACGAAAGCTTGGGGAGTTTTGTAGGGCTTCCGAAAGGAGGTTTTCAAGGCCACAAGGGAGAATTTCTATTTCCCTGCGGGAGTACTGATTTCACACGGTTTTTCTCGATTTCAGGTTTATTTCAAACGAACTTTCGCAGACAAGTTTACATGGTACATGGTGTACACAAGGAGGTTCCGAAATAAGTACTTATGGTGACCTCATATTGGAAATCACAAATGGTACATTGCTAAATAACACGCCAGTTAGGAATTGAAGACAGCAATACGATGCTAGTTGAACAAACCGTAGAAACAATATTACTACATGAACTGGAAATACGCGAAAAACAAAGATAGGCACAAACACAACTGCATGGTAAGTGATATCATTATAGAATACTAGCGGATCGAGAACACGTCAGTACTTATCAGAACTTATCAGTACGCATCAGCGCTCAGTACACAGTGAAAAAAATGGTTGCAGTGGTTTACAACAACAAAAAAAAATTCAGTAGGCGGTGAAATGAGCGAGAGCTGTGTGCTAGTTGAACAAATTGTAGAAACAATAATAATACAAGAACTGGAAATACTTGAAAAACAGATAGGCACAAACACAACCGCATGGTAAGTGAAATCATTATATAATACTAGAGGATCGAGAACGCGTCAGTATTTATCAGAACTTATCAGTACCCATTAGTACCAAGTACACAAAGTGAAGAAAAAATGGTTGCAGTGGTTTACAACAACAAAACAATTTTTCAATTTGTGGTGAAATGAGCGAGAGCTGTGCAACGATTTGACATTGAAAGGTAAGAAGCATTTTGTAGGCGGTAAAGGCACAAGAGAAAAATGATGTAGGAGACAGGCTGCAGTGAGATGGCTATGGATAAATGAGAAATATAAAGAACGAAAAATATGCTGCGGAAAATACCAGTGCGTTTTGATAAAGACACAAATGCGCCAAGAAAAGTGACCGAGTCTGACGGGTTAATTGCAATGATGTAGAACAGAATGGGTGGTATCGCGACAGCTTCTTTAGAGTGAGAACAAAAAGCCATGAAATTCGTGATTTTCGGATAATTTTTACTTGATTCATTTCACACCAGTTGCCAATATTATTTAGATAATTGTTTCAAGTTAAATTAGTTTGTTAATATTATTGCTTCACTCAAAGATAGCTGTATTATCAGCATACAGAACGGTCCATCAAATATCCCCTTTTCAGTAAAAAAAGAAAAAAGAAAAAGTCGGAAATATAATACGGAATTCTTTTTGACTACTATCCAATAATTACAGATTGAAAACAAATATTAGTGAGCGATATTGATGCGATAGAAGTCAATTAGTTCTAAATCCTTCACACGTGGTTTGGTGCTGGCAAGGTCCAAAAAGGCATGTTCCACAAACGTTAGAGCTCTGTGTGCCTTCTTGGGATATTGAATGTTGAAAACCCAGAACGATGCAGACTACACAGTCCTCCCAGTAAAGATGATGTAGTCAAGACACGCTGGCCATTGATGTGGAGGCTAACTTCCCCGTTCACGGAATGCAGGCAGGGAGTCAGAGGAACATCTGCCTGAAAAAGCAAAAAAGAAAAAAAATGCCCCACACGTAAAATTCAAAACAGACTCTATGGTTAAATGAACTTAATAATTCGGTACAGTAATAAAATTGTAAGGCCAGGTTTCTTGCGAATTCCAGTACCTAAATTATGAATGCAAAGGCTTCATAAAACCAAGTGCCAGTACATTAACCGTCGTGGATTTGGCAGCAATAAAAAAGATATTACTTCCGCACAATATACTCGAGCACAACTTTAAATGACAGTGAAGATAAAATGCAAGTCTCTGTAGGTTGATAGATTAGTTTTTGTTTTTGACTGAAAAACACTTTGGTATTGCATGATTTTGTTAACTGCTGTCTCTTGCTTTAAGATGCCAGCTTGCATCCATTCAAGTGAATGGGCACACAGTTAAAGATGCAAACCCTTACACTGCCTCTCCCCTACCATGGTGGCTCACTTTCATAGAAAAAGTGCAGCTTTTTCGAGCTGGACGGCTGTTGCAAGCCGTGGCAATACTCACTTCTGCTGGAGGGGCCAACTTGGTTTCCGAATGCAGCCTTGCCTTGTACAGCACAGCCTATCCTGCCTCAAGATCTATGAAGTCATTCAACTCGATCATGTATCAGGTCTGCACAAGAAAATCGTGTCAGCAAATAATGAATTCATGCCGGACAGGCACCCACTGTTTCAGTTATACTTGCATATACCTCGCCTATTTCCCTCCTGGTGTTACATCCAAAGCTAATTTGTTACGGCTTGTCTCATCAAGTATGGTCATCTGTCATCACACAGCTAGTCATACAGGAAAGTCCTTCACTGGGTCAGAAAACACTTTTTTTTTACAGTAGTGATAAACTAGGCGACTCAGTCATCCGTATTCAGACAACTTAATATTCTGTGTCACCGAGCTGACAAGCATGATTGGTGCATAAGGTCATTTGAACCCGCAACCGTTACTACAGCCTTGTTAGCTAACGTAAACCTTGTTCATGGCACCAAATTACTTGTGATTGCATGGCAACCAAAAAAAAAAGAGCTGAAATGGAAACGCTATTCTCGCAAACTTACCAACGCTGCATGCCACACACACCTGCCTTAGTTAATTTACCGTGATTGTAGAAGTTTCCGTCACGCAAAACCACAGTGCACTTTTTGGAGCTGCAAGCTCCGTGTCAAAATCGACTGTCAGATGAATCGAGTAATTTTTGTGTATGGTCTTACTATTGATTATGACAAAGTTATTACCAACAAAAAAAGAGTGTGTGCATTGTTCTTCTAAAAATTGATATCCTTTTTTATGCCCGGAAGACTTGTGTCATGCTACGGCAAACTCGGTTCTCTTCCATAAGGCATGAATTTGTGTTTTTAGCTAGCGACTGGCGGGCCCCGATTGTATACAGACCCCTCATTATCATCCGAAAGGGAATAAAAACACTTCGGTTTCCAACCACGTCGCCGTCGTGGTCCACACTATATGCATTTAATCGTTCGATAGGCTCATAGTATCTTTAACGCATGTCACCGTTTCCTTAATAGGGTACGCTGTTAGATGTGAAGAGTCGACTCAAGCGAGCAAACAACCCCACCGAATCTACAGGGCACAGTTTTCGAAGGAGGTGGCCGTCTGATCTGCGGCTTTCGCCGACCAGAGCGCTAAGAATGAGTCACAGCCTTGAACGAAAACAACACAAAGACTTATATTTGGACAGGCAAGCCATCAGGAGCGTTAACAAGTAGACATTACAAAGTAGAGCAGTTAACTAAAAAGAACACGAGCAGTTCGATGCTTATGAGAGACAGAGTCCCACAATATTCACCGACGTGGCCCGACGATGCACCGCTGTCGGAGGCGATTCGGCTACCTGAGTAACCGTCACGTTGCTTTGAAACGACTCCGCGCGCGACAAACGATTTCATCTCGAATGCCCTGTTACAAACCGGCCTACAAAAGAATGCGAATGCATACCCCAAAAGCCACAAACAAGTACAATAAAACGAGTGTGCGCTTTTTTCTTTGCCCGTTCGTGTATGTACGTGCTGTGTGCGGCACGGGTACTTCGCAGTTAACCCTATCCAAACGTTTGACAAACGCATCGACTCATAACAGACCACTTACCAGCGAGCGGTCCACAGCTGTCGCCGTATCCAAATGCTGTTAGCGGCCGTTCCTCGTGTGACAGGGGCACATAAAAATCTTTCCACCAAATGGCACTATACTAGTCCTTCTCAAATAAGAAAAAACGATGGCCCAAGGCGAGGCTTGAAGCTCCGGCCGCACCGAGCCACCGGCCGCGCTGCGTTGATAGCACGGAGGTCGTTTACATCCGGGCAGCAAGTCGTGCCGCCAGGGCAAGTTGAGTCGCTGCAGTCGGGTGCGTTGGCGCGCTGGCACGAGAATTTCAATCGTCTGTATATGCGCAAGCAAGCGAAGCAGATGAGCATTGCAACTGTTTGCAACGGCGAGAACTGTCTCTTTGTTATCAGCAGAGTTTGACAAAACCTATCGCCAAAATAAACAGATTGAAACAACACGGTGCGCTGTCTGCCTGTGATCGCGCTGGCTGAAGCATCTATACGGGTATACGTACGGTATGGGGTTTCTAGCTGCATGCAACCATCGCGTCCTGCTTGCTCGTTCTAATTAGCATTAGGCCACGGTTGAAGTGCTGATACACGGAAACAACAGAAGACTAACATGGCGACCGCCCCCTTTAGATGATTATTCCAGATGGGGAGTTTATTTTGGACGTGGTACTATACAAGGAACCGAACGCCATCTCACAAATGGTGTTAAGTGGTTCTAAATCCTCCCTTTTGCCACACGGATGGGCAACGGTACTACCATGGAGGTTCGTCCACATTTTTAGACCATGCCTAGGGAGTACATTTTTTGCTATAAGTACTTTTCAGGGCACATTACTTGATTAAAACTCCATTTCCGGCAAGTTTGCGTTTACAGTGGGGTGGAGATGAGTCTACAGGAGAGCTGTAACTATACTCCCTGCGTAGATGAACGCGGCGGCGCACACAAAGTGGAAAGCCAGCGTACAAGAACGGAGATTACACCGATCTCCTTAAAGTAGACTTCACCTGTAAACACAAATGCATCATGGAAGACATTTTTCATGGATAATAAAAGACGCAATAAATTGTGAGGCCCTAAAGCCTGTGTATTGCTGGAGATGTGGTGCCTAACCCTTTCGGCCCTGGTGTCCTATATTTAGGACACTAATCAAAAGTCTTGTAGCAATTTGAAAACAAAACGAAAACAGGTAGTTTTCTGGGAAATATTTTGTTAAGGTTGCCCCTTCCGATTGATAGAACTATTGTTCGTTTTTCGCTATAGCTGAACACATGAAAGAGGAAGGCATTGCAGTGAAGACCAATTTGACGTCAGGGTAACTCCAAGGACTGAAGTCATAAATTACATGGCTGTCAATCGAAAAATATTTGCACTACCAGCTTCAATTTTTGTACGTGATTTAAGTTCTTTCTAAAATTTAGGAAAACAAGCAAAAATATTTTTTCAACTCAACTTTAAAATTTTAATTGCCTAATGACCTAATTAGTTGTCATGCCTGCAGATCGCTAATTACTTGCATCACAAGCTAAATTTTTTGTTTGTTAACTAACAGGGTACAAATATTAAATAAAACAAATAGAAAAAATCTTTTCAGTAGAAAGGAAAAATTCATGGCTGAAAGAGCTAGAATGCCATGCGACAGCCCTCCAGCTCAGCACTACAGCCATGACTAGAGTACAATCCGACCCATTCCAACTTTTACGAATGGACTGAAACGGCCCAGATGGCCTGCCATTGTGGTGTAGGGGGGCCCTCTTAGCTTCATGCTCTCATGGGAGGTATTCCGAGACTAGCAATTACCTCTTTTATTTCCCACAAAAACAAGCTTAAGCTATAGTTTTGAAGACTTAGGTTAGTTTTTTGTGTTTTAAATTGCTTTTTTTTGTTCGTTATGTTAGGATAGGTTTTTTTATATTACGTGCCGTTATTGGAGGGTAAAGTTGTGCCAGGCGTGACATGTTTTCATCGAAACGCCGGTGACCGTTGCTTTAGCGGCGTGCTCATAATACCATCGGACGGCACTCCAGACGCAGCCTTTTAGTAATTATTCTATGCGCTGCCACGTCCCCAAGGTATTGTTCGACAAGGGCGCGAGAACATGGGAGATTGGACTTATTTCGCTTTGCTGTTAAAGGCTTTCGACGCTTGGTGCGCGACTTCGATAAGTACAATTTATCTGTTGTTACAGAGCGTCAGATCAATCGAAGGCAGTGCGTTCAGGAGGCGAATTCCTACTCCAACCATGGCGTCACAATTTCCGACAGCGTGCATATGAACAGATATATAAACAGCCTGAGTGTTTGACTTGAGCAGAGTTCCCTACTACAGTGACGACGCAGCAGTCAGACAATGGTCAAATTGTGTCTGAGGGACCGTGTTGGGCTTTCTTCCCGCAGTTTTTTCGTCTTTTCGGGACCTAGAATTCACGTACGATTAATCAAGTCATCATGCCTGGTTAAGGATTTAGGAGCTCGCAACCTTGCAATCATTCCCCTTGCGGACATCCAGGGAAACAGATACCATTTCGCCGAAATAAACAATACTTTTTTTTTTAAATATTCAGCTTTACGTTGTAACCGTACCCACAAAGATGGCACCGCCTTAAACTGCCAAAAGAACGACCAGGAAGTCTTCCGCAGAAATTTACCACGAAACAAATCCAATAAGAAATTGACAGGTAGGTAAAGGTAGGTAGGTTTTTTCAGACTACAAAGGAACCCTCAACGGAGAGCGATTTTGAGTGCGTTGTGTTTAGATAAATGTTCTTTTCTTCCCTGTTTTGCATGTGAGTTCTCGTCACCATCCAACAGAGCATTGACGTGGCTTTAAGCCTGTGTCGGAGCCTTTGTGACGCAGCTCGCACTGAAGACCGCAATGCCGCTATTGGCGGGTTCCATGAAATGCTGCAACCAATAAGCGTTTCGGGATCTCTTGGAAGCCGCCGGTTGTTTCGGCGGCTCGGTCGTGTTAGCGAGAGCGACACTGGCGGCGGCGGCGGCGGTGGTGCCGCCTTTCATTGGGGGCGGGGGCTTTGACATTGCGAGCGGCGGCAATGGCGAGAAGACGCCCAACCTAAATTTTCTTCATTTTTCAAGATGAGATATGCCTCACGTGCTACCTCTGCACTTGTGCCAGCATTGAACTAGCAACGCTATCTTCGGATCATTTTAGTGTGCCCTTGGTGGCTGAAAGACTAACGAGGCAAATTGGCAGCAATGCTGGTGGCGCGAAGACGCCCCCTGAATTTTCCTTCTTCGTTTCCCACGTTGTTAGGGATGTTTGTATTTTATTTGGAATTGATGTCATAATTGCTACTGCCGTTGCTGCAACAGTGTTGTGCTGCCTTACTGCTGCTATCTGCCGTTATCCCCTCGCCTACTATCTTAGGTTTTTGTTTGCCTGAATGACGTGTCCCGCATCGTTATGTACGAATTGCGCCACTCCTGTGACGACAACATACCGTCGGACGGCAGTCTAATAAAGCCCGTTGAATGTGAGTGCGCCAATCACTTGGGAAACTGTTCCGGCTGGTCACAATCTACGTTTAAAAGCAAAGTCGAGTCGAGATGAAGGAGTTATCGATGTCTTGCATGCAGTAATTTCAAAAGTAAACCTGGAAGGAAGCGCAGCTTGGACTCGGAACTTGTTTATTGCCTCGCAGATATAACGAAGAGGCTTGCTGCCCTCACTGCCCTGCCCACTCATGTAGCAGAAATGAAGCAGTCGGTCGAAATTATGTCCAAGAAATACGATAAAGTACTGAGTGGGCAAGTCCTGCATGACACGGAAACAGGTAGCCTAAGCAGCTTGTTCTTGAAGTCGATACTAATACCGGAAACTCTGACAAAATACACTTGAAAACGTCGCCTAATGACATCGCATAGCGCTTCAGAAAGGACAACGTCGAAGATCGGGAATTCTTTTTTCCGTAAGAGATTTCGTATACACACAACGCCAACTTTTTATGCCATTTTGGCATTCTACTGGTTTGTGTATCTGTTTTATGCAGCTTGACACATCATTTATGCATCCTTCTCTTTTGTTAACACAGTTAAGCAAATAACGTTTCCTTCAGTGGACAGAAACCGAGGTCTCTATTTTTGTGCTGTAATTGGATAACGTGCAGCATTTGGCAATTGCACGGACAATGAAAACCTTTCAGTGTAGTCTATGCAGACAATACCTGTCACTGAGGCTTGTCCAAATACTCGCAGCGCAGCACCCAAACTCCTGATTGTCGTTCCCACTTGGAAAAATGCACAATAGCGAGGTTCCATGCAGGAACAACACCACCACAGCCTGCTTATAATGCCCTAAGCGCTCTGACTAGAAGTGAGAAGTCTGTTTTGTGACTGACAGGGACAGATTGAAGTTTGATAGCAGTCTGCATTTTTAAACATTCGCCCAGTAGGTAATGCTTACTAGCAAGGCTACCTGCACGCAAAGATTGCGTCACTGCCCCTATGGCACACATTTTAGAAAATGTAGTATTGCAGCTTTGAGGGATGAGGAGGGACACATACAAACGCTACAGCACCGTGAACACAAATTCGGGTCCCGTTTATTGTTAGCTTGTGGCCTAACACTGCAGTAGAGGAGGGTGGCCAGCGCTCATCAGTGGTGGCTCAGGCCCAGCACTGGTGAGTCCGGACATGCATCACCACAGTATTCTCTGTGCATTACGTCAATGTGGCAGTGAGTGCAGTAGAGGGTGTTGCACTAATGACTAGGGCCATCGTTTCTCAATTCAAGAGTGCGGAGCAAGTTACTCTCAGTGATGACAAGGAAGTGCAGGACGAAGCACCAGTGCGGGTGCCCGTTCGGAATGCAGGACCAAATTGAATGCCGTTTGTTCCTTCATAACCTTTTTACAAGGAGAAAAGAAGGAAGGCTACCAGTTCTACTTTTTAAAGCAACTTTCTTAACGCGCATGAGTAGAACAATTTGCCGCATTGTTTGAGCTATCGGTCAACGTAATCCTCCATATACGTGTTAATTCTAAATATAGGACAGGTGCTTCCACCCCGCGGTATTAATTCGGAGGCTGGATAAGAGCACCGCCATCCGTTAGGGTACGATGGGATCGCAACCAGAGCGCTTCTGAACTGCATTGACTATACAGATTGTAAGCAGAGATTAAAAATACGTGAAAATTATAACCTAGGTTATTTTTAGGGAGCTGAACGTTATTTAAGAGCCCCAAATTTCCCATCGGTAATTGGGAATATGGTCGGTCTGTCAAGGACGCAATGTGGCACAGAGCATGTTAAATAAGTCGCATAGCTGCAATCGTAGGTGAAATGCATTATCCGGTTCTATGTCTTGATTTGCATCCATAACATCAGCTGTGCTTTTTTTATTGCGATACGGAGCGCGAAAGCTAAACGAAAACCCATTTCGAGGAGCGTTGTACGGCTGTCATTTGACCCATCGGCTTCGCGACCCGTGGTATGGTACCCGTGGTGTGACGGAAATGGGCGATAGAGCCGCTTGGAAACAGCGCGGCGCCGGTCGCTTTGTCTGTCGCGTTAACGCGTCACTCACGTCGTGCGTATAGTGGCTTCCGCCAGACCACACGACGCCGTGCGTATAAAGTCAGTCCTCTTCCAAATAACCTCAATAATGGACAACAAAATTACAGAATCTTCCCGTGGGGGACCCTGATGAGGATGCGAAGCATCGTGGCGGTTCCGTGTGGTTCCATTGTGTTGCCGTTATGTGTAGTGATCTGGTTTTTACTAGCGCCAGAAGGAATTCCGCGTCCGGGTCCACACCGGTGGCAAAGGCACGCAAGTGCTGTTGTGTTACGGTGAGTAGGCGGTGGTTCTCGAGGCGCCGAAACTCGTCCATCATGTTCTTGTCGATGTTGTCTCTGTGGTAGAATCGGTAGTATCCGTCAGGTTTGGTGAGGTAAAGGTTGTTGACATTGGTGCACCGGCTGAGAGCAATGTACATGCCCTCCTCTTCGCAGCTTTGTCTTCTCGTTCTTCTTCTTCTTCGGCGGTTCCCCTACGGCAAGATGACGACGGTGGTTGAACGCGAACCTATCTCGTGATGGATTCTTTGGTTGGCCAATCCCTAGGGGCATCCTGCCACAATCAGCATCAGAGGCGCTGCGGACGGGGCTGGTTGAGCTACATGGCGCGTGGCGCTTCCCGCCACAGCTTTCCCACGGGAAATTCAGCATCCCCCTCTAAAGTTTTCAGTCCGTCGTTTCCGTTGACGTTCAGCTTCGCGTGCCTTCGTTGTATCAGTAGCTTCTTGACGTAGTTTGAATGAGTCAAGGACATAAGGCGCGTTCGTAGCACTTGCTCCTGTCCTGGATTTGTAGCGTAGTGGGAAGAGCACCGCGTACCTCCCGTTGCGGCCAGAGAGTCGTGGGATCGAAACCGGGCGCCGCTATTTCTTTTTTATATAGTGTAGTATCGCGAAGCTGTGGGTGTAAGGAGGAGAGTTGCGCATGCGCAGTGAGCGTGTAGACGACGCCGCCATCAACGACGCAGGACCAGGCGAGCCTAAGAAATGCTCCGCATTTAAAACAAGCGAAAACACGCGGGGGAAACTATAGAAGCTCATGTAGTAGGGAAGAAAAAATGAAGGATGCTCACACTAACGCGTAAGACTTCGGGGGGAAGCGAAGCTGAACGCAACCTTCACGACCATTAAGACAGTTTAAGTCCACGAATGTAGCCGATTTGCATCTTATACGCTGCCTATACGGCCTTCTGTCCAACATTGTTGCTGTAAGTGTGAGCTTCCTTTCTTTTTTGGAAGTGGTAATCATTGGACATCACCATGGAGGGGCGTAAGCTATGTCGTGTTTTTCTCGTTCAGTGGAAGTGTTGCAACGATTAAAGCGATCGCTGGTTTTGTTGTTGTTGTTGTTTTTTAGAAAAAGCTTAGCCAGTCTCTCTAAGTGGCTGTGCTCGTTTTGGCCAGCCGGCGTATCTCCGAACGCTTTGCTGCACAGAACACCCACGTGACATGTCCGTTCGCGCGATGGAGAACGGTATTAAATGTCGTCATTGGCTACGCCCCTAACCTAAAGCGATCTCAAACATACCAAAGAACTATTATTAACAAAATAACACGCAGATTTGTATTTAGAAAAATATTAAATTTAGAAAAAAAATACGCAATAAAAAACGAAGAGGCAGACCTCCTGGGGCTCGAGGCCCAAGCCGTCAGCGCCAGCACTCAGTACTCTACATCGAGGCCACAGAGCCCGAACAGAGGGCCCCCTTTTAGCAGGCGCTCAAAACAATAACGTGCGCAGTGATAGCTCACATGTCCCGTAGGTACTCTGTGCAGCGAGGCGTTTCGAAACACGCGCCAGTCGTGGGCATACTCCCTTTGTGGGTATGCTGGGCATTGTTGGACGTTTCTTTCAAGTGCGTGTGCTCGGAATTTTCTTCGTAATTTTAAGTGCGGACCCCTAAAATAACGGTTTACCAAACAGCTTAGCAGTTACCATATTCGTCAGGTTTGGCACTTCTAAACCTGGTTACCCGAAGCGAATGAAGTTATTATAAAGACAGTTCTTTCGGAACGATTGTCTTTGCTTGAGATTTCGCAGCCCCCCGGCCAGCTACATCTATTCAGTGATTGCATTCAACCTTTCCCTTGGGGTGGAGGTGACGACAAGACAACTTACCCGGTGCCCCATCAAGGGCGAGACTTGGGGACCCAGCGGTGGCTAAGCAGCCGCTAGGCGATCGCATAGTCACGTGGTTAGGTTGCGCCGACGCATGCACGGATGGCCCAGCCGGCACTGAGAGGCTCCAAGCGAGCGAAACGATAAGATGGAAGCAGCTTGTGTGCCGGTGGCTGAAGGTCATTTCAACCCAATGAATGGTCTTGATAGATGTGAAGTGGTAGAGCGTTCACTCCAAATGAAACGTGTAAGCTTCCCTTCTGTTGCGTTATCGGCCAAGAAAATCACTTGACAGATTGTAAGCATAGGGTATCTGTGTAGTGACAATTTTGTCGTTTTATACTGAATGTTTATAGCCAAATGTCATAGAAATAAACATCAGTTGAAAGTCAGCGCCTGCGTGGGCTTCCTTAGTTCTCGTTCTCGTTTTTGGTGCTCTGAATTCGAAAATATGCAGAACCAATTCAAGTATACAGGATTTTTTCGCCCTGTGGGCGCAAAAAAAATACAGGGGAAGAAGTTAATGTTAGCTCCCCGGGAAAATAGGGCAGTTGGCCCGAGATGAAGAAAAATCTCTAGACAGTTCCGCTAAAACTGCTCAGAGCATCGAACGAGTTACAACTATCAGGGCGTGTATGTCCCTTCCGTATTATCTGACCCCTGTCCACAGATCGTGGCTAGGTGATGGAGGAGTCGGTGGTAGAGCGCAGAATGGCGGCATTAAACGTGGAACAATTGCGGTAGAAATGAATTTGCTATCACCAGAATTGTTCTCCGAAAAACAAACATCCTAGTCGGGCAAGTAAAGCGGACGCTAAACTTCGCCTGCTTCTTCGCGCGGTAGAAAATCGGATGCTGATGATCAGGGATGTTTTGTTTGAAGCGTTATACAAAATATCGGGTGCATAATAGGGTTGACAAGGATGCTTCCTTGTGTGTGGATCAACATCCTTTTAAACACCCTGCAGCCGATGGTTCCTTTTTTCGCGTAAAAATTGCGCGTTTTGCCGGTCACGTGTTTGTTTGGCGGGCTAGTGGTGAGTGTGTTCTGTGTAGAGACTCTATTTGTTACTGGATAAAAGGGAAAATGAATAAGACTATTGTCTTGCCTGTTTTCTCTTTCTCACCTAGTACAAATAGGACTTCACTCACTTTTAGCTGTTTATTGTCCCTTTTCTTGTTTTCCTCATTCCACTTTTGTCTTGTCTGTTCGATGTCAGCAATGTCACTTTCATTAAAGAAGTGAAGAAGCGACATTCGTTGAGCTTCATGCATTTATTTTGTATTTATCCACTTTTTTCTGCCTCAAACACACTAGTACAGAAAATTTTTATCACAAATACAAATCCCCAATTTTCATCAGGGAACACGATCGACAACAGGTATATGCAGATGAAATCACATGTACTTAAGACACAATTTGGGCTATTTGTGCAACATGCGCCTTGGAAGGCCGCTAGTGATAATTTCGATGAGAATCGTTGCCATCACTGGGTGGGAATCACAGCGAATGGACCACCATATCGCACCAGGGAATCATTCGCCCACACCCGACAGTCCAAGCACGCAGCCACGGAATCGGACATCACCGCTGAGCGGGTTATCCCACCATGCCAGGCACCAAGTCGTCGGACTGCCCGTAGGCCTTCTCGAAGAACATGTAATCCTGCAAGGAAACGAGACAGCGCGAAACGTTGTTGAAAAATGACTGCGGCTTAGTTCAGCTAACCTTGGATATGCAAGGCAAAGCTTGGCTTAGTTTCATCGAGCCTTGGTTTCGTTTGTTTAACCTTTGGTATTATTGCCCACTACGACACAACGCCGTTCGTTCCCGTGCAACGCTAACAGGAGGAGGCCCGCCTCGCTTTTATTCGCGACAAAAGCGGTGTTCCTCTTCTCCGGGAAGACGACGAGCCACATAGCCCGAGACGACCCATCGGCGCATGCGTAGGCGGCAGCGGGTTTGGTAGGGTGCCAATCAGCTGAGCGCCCGATACCACGGCAGCCGCCGCAGCTAGCTGAGCAGGACGACTCAAAACGGGGCCTTGTGCGCAGCGCCGAAAGTGGGCCTGGTCAAACGCGAAGTACTTAAAGGGGTGTGTCGGAGGGGATGTGTCAGCGGTCAAAAGGTGAACTTCGGCATCCGCGGCGAAACCGCTGGACGACAGTATTAAGGCTTTGCTTAAAAACTCCTAGGGAAGGTTTCAGGTCCAAAAAAATTACCAGTGGCTTAGCTCGGCTATGCCACTGTACATGTAGCGTGAGCTAAGGTTCAGCTGGTCATTTTTAAATTTCCTGGTTGTCTAGGATTAGCTGATTATGCTTACTGCTGCTAAAACTATTTCCAATACAATCCAATCCAATTCAATCCAATCCACTCTAGTCTAATCCAATCCAGTCCAGTCCAGTCCAGTCCAGTCCGGTCCAGTCCAATCTAGTCCAGTCAATGCTCCTCGCGCATGCACGGCACGGCTCTCCAGGAGCCACGCCAAACGGCTATGAAGCGGCTCCGGCGCAGCGTCAGACTTAGCTACTGCGCAAAGGAGGCGCACAGCTACGCACGCGCCGGCGCCAGTGCGTCTGCCGCGGCTATGACGTCACTCCTCTGGAATGCGCAGACCGGCGAATGTGCAGGCCCAATTCTCTACACACCCGAACTCCGATTGGATTGGATTTCAATCCAACACAATCCAATCCAATCCAATCCAAGCAAAGCCAAAGCCAAGCCAAGCCAAGTAAAGTCAAGCCAAGGCAAGCAAAGCCAAGCCAAGCGAAGGCAATCCGATCCGATCCGATCCGATCCAAACCAATGCAATGCTCCTCGCGCTTGCGCAGAACAGCCCTTCACAGCCCACGCGAAACTGCTCAACCTCGGCCAGTGTAGCTTACGCTACAAAATGAAGAACTACGGAGAACGTTCATGCGATACACGGAAACGCCTCCAAGCTTTCGGTTTTTTGTAGACTGGTCATTTCTTTCTTGGATTCCAATAAAACTCTCAACTGATGCGGGAGGAACTGAAAACGCATTGCAGGAAAGGCAAGCGTACATGTAGTCATGCTGCGCCTAAAATGCACATGTTTGTGACGATGTGTATAAAACTCCGTTAGGGCCCGGTTACGCCCGGTGGTGAAAATGAGAACATCAAGATTAGCAGGAACCAAAAGTTGGCTTTCGCGTTTAATACTTTTTATGGCAGGGGATAGAAAGATCATCAACACGAGTTTGCGGCTGCAAGGCAGGTTGCCTGCTAGCTTACTTCCTGTGTGGGAGGTGGGTGGCTCCTAAAGAACTTCCTTTTTATTCTGTTTATGGTTGGGGTTCCATCCGCCTCTTTTTCTCGGTGTGCAGAAACCCAGGTCCTGACTCTGATGCCGAATGATTTCATTTTATGCTAGCGCGTAGGCGTCTAACCTCTTGGAGGCAAGTTTGAGTAGATTATTTTTCGATAAACACCATTTTTATGGCCAGTACATACTCAGGTAGATAATAGAGATTTCTCTGAGATTTAGCAATGTGCGACCCTTGCATTCGCCCCGCCCTTTGTTCCAAAGTGAGACGAAGTTTCTGGCATCTAGTGATCACCATCAGAGGCGAGAAAACTCGATAGAGAAAATTTATAAATAAAAATTTATTAGCCATTCCAGTGTGGGAAGCTGAATTACGAGGGAATACACCCAATACGCGGATCCTCCACTACAGAACAGGTATAAAATTGAAAACAGAGACTGGGGATTTGTCGGGCCGTAGGGGCCACCACCCTGATGAGCCAACAATAAAAATAGACACGCCATGGACTGGAATGCCGAGAAAGAAACAACGGTTCAAACATAGATGCGGTTCGCCCAGCTGCAAATCATTGCGTAACCTTCGTGTCTCTGTTAACAATAAATGGTGCCTGTGGATAAAGAATCCACTCACAATGCATATCCGTATACTACGACATAGATTTGAGGTCCAAACCAGGTTTGCACCTTAAAAATGGTGTCTGGGCAACTACTCTTCTCAACATTTATGCCCCAGTGATGGTACATACAGCCTGGTGCTATATTTCATGTTTTTGAACGGTGAGCACTTTTAATTGTGAGCGCTTACTACTGAGACACACACCACACTGAGACTTTCGTTTTCTAACGCCTCGTGCTACAGAACCCACCGAGGCTAGGTGAAAAATACCCGGATCCTAGGTATTTAGGCTTCGAAGAAAAGAAATTCGGTAACTGTGGGACGCGCAAGAATAATCGCATGTAAGGTAAGACTTTCTGAGGTCGCTTAATTGGTGTGTTGTCCTAAAAAAAACTGCTCAAGTCATTCAAGCAGCGCGACGCGCGTTTTGCAGCCTAGCCGTAATCGAGATCGGAACATGCAAAGACGCCTTTTTTGAATTCCCAATTGAAAAAAGGCGTCTTCTGGTCGTGTCTAACCAGTTTTTACTTAAAGCCAATAGAAGGCAAGTATTATAACGTGTTGTCGTCGTTGCGGAGATGGATTTTTCCTCTACTACTATCAGACAAGTCAAGACGTCGCCAAGCGCCTTATTCAAAATTTATTAATTCTAGCGTCGGAAATATCGATGCATTGTTGTGGCCAAACCCTGACGACCAGTAGGCATGGTCTCACTCTGAAGGAAATGCGCAAGAAAAAAATCTTACGGAGGTCTCTAAGCTTCCTCTAATAATGGGCCAATGTGGGACCATCACGTTTTGTAGGTTTGAGAAACCATACGTGCTTATGTTGACATCGTGTTGTCAACATCGGATGTGTTGCCATCGCTCCAAATGGCAATAAATAAAACAGCTATGATCCCCTCATCGGCCAATAATCCTGAGTGGATATGTTGTCAGACCTCTATGTTCAGCCTCTTCGTTTCATGACCATAACGTTGGGCCACACGACGAGCCAAGCACTGTCAATGTAATAGGTCAAGCTGCTGGTACAAGCTTCGGGCGGTTGTCTATAAACTGCGACATTAGTGCTCACTTCGGGATGTGTCATAGCCAATTTGGACGTCAGGGCCACCCATACCTGCCTTAGCTGTCATTGCACATTTTCATGAGAGGTTATTAGCCACGCACAGTCAAGGAAATTTTAATGTCAAGTTGCATGAGTCGTGTTGCCGTATTGAGAAGAGTGGTTCAAGCGAAGGCCACAATTAAAATGAGAAGGCTGCTGCTTACGATGAGCACTGCAGCTGCGAGAAGACTCGCCTTCAGATGAACGTCCAGGTCTTTGGGGAAGCTAACGCCGAAGTTGTCAGCATCGGTGAAGAATTCCTTGACCAGCCCACTCCACGTCTTGGTGATAGCGCCTATGACGACGCCGTTCATGGAGCGCACCTGTTGGGATGGGAGGGCAAGCGATGGTCTCATGTGTGCCAACAAGCATGCAAGTTTGTGGAATTTTCTGCGTTTTGACTATTGGTTGTCTTCACACGAACCATTGAACGAGCACGCTTCCTACATGACTGATGCTGCTATCGGGATCTGGCTAGCGTGCACGGCAGCAGCAGTAGACGCACAAGCCCAGGCTGCACGCGTCACACTAACGTCTCGTGTATGGACCCATCAACGTTAGAACAGAACTGCCTCACGATACGAGAAAATGATTTGACCAAACGCCCAACAACTGAAATTCAAACTGTCTGTAATCCGTTTTTAGCCTCCTAGTAGTCGTACCTGAACAGTCATATATGACTCTTGGAAGGATGCTGGTCATATTACTGTCCCATTTTACATTGCTGAGCGCACCCTGCTTGGA
Organism: Haemaphysalis longicornis; assembly: GCF_048455015.1. Classification (NCBI taxonomy): domain Eukaryota; kingdom Metazoa; phylum Arthropoda; class Arachnida; order Ixodida; family Ixodidae; genus Haemaphysalis; species Haemaphysalis longicornis. Next base: position 188,976,245 of record NW_027526445.1, read on the forward strand.
CAAATTGGGGTCACTCCACTCTTTAAAGGTGTAATGCCAGAAAAGGGCATTTCATATCCTCCAACCCAAAACTCCCTGATAAACATGGTGCCCCTGCGTATTCAGCTGCTGGACGTGCAAGTGCTAGTGGCATCGTCTTGAAGCTTCTTGGACCGCTGCAGTGCCGGTGCCACACTTGTTCCCCTCTCCACTTCCCTCTGCAGCTGCCATTCTTGTCCACCCCCATGTCCTCAATACGGACTGAGCCGCCGAGGATTAACCCAACCCATGGGAACACATGTGAAGGATGCATACGGCGACTAAAACTTATTAGCTTTCGTTTCAACAACCTTTCCGTGTCAAAAATAATCTTGACAGGCGGAGAAACAAAATCCTTGCCACGTATATATTACGCAGAATTAGCTTCGGCATTAGCTAGGAAAACGAAAATTGAGGAAGCTCACTCTAACGCGTAAAACGTGAAGGCAGCGAAGCTGTACTTAAAGGAGCCATGAAGAGAAAACACAAGTTTGGTTCATTCAAAAGATTGCCTCGTTAGAATCATACTGACACCACTTTTAACGTAAAGTTCGCTCAAATAAGCTACATAATTAGGAAAAACGGGAATGGTCATGCGACCCACCAGCTCATTTCCCGCAACAGAACCTGTGATGTCACATGAGCTAAGCTCTGCGATTGGCGGAGGCTGGCAGAAGCAGACGCAAATTAGGTAGAGCTTACAAACTAGACGAACGAGCGATTTGCGCTTAAATTTAGGGCACATTCTTTACAAAGCAATAAGAATGATGGGACAAACAGTGGAAGTTACGAAAGCACATGTAAACATAGAAGTACTGATGCGTTCTGCTGTTTGTACTGCGCTCATCATGCTTTGGTTTAGCTGCACAGCACTACGGGGCTTGGGGTTGTCTCAGACGACACTGGCCGATTGACGCAAGCAACGGTGTCTTACGTGACCCCATTTGTCGAGCGAGCACTGTTTCAGGGAACGAATATTTTCTCCCAGAACAAAAACAAGCCAGGTTTAAATGCGGGCAAAAACCATGCAAAAACAAACCAAACGCTTGCCACGGTATGGTGGCGCCATCTAGGTTACGGAACGTAAAGAAACGCGGGAACAAACCAACACCGCTGTACAGGGTGGAGACAACCTTTGAACGGTCCCGTGCCGCCGCAATTGGGCCAACGGGCTCAACGCGTTATTCTTTTCGCTTCCCACGAGACCTAGCAACGCGAAACAGACAATATGATTCAAACTTCTTCAGTAAACCGCGTTGCGGCGATAATTTTAGCGCGGTTTTGACAGAATGACTTGCTTCGGCGGCGAGCGAGCAACCGAACATGGCGGCGCCAGCGTTACATGTCTCTACCCTGTACGGCGGATGCGTGAATGAAGGTACTCTAGGCTGCAGAGCGGTCGGTTCCTGTGATGTCACTTGGGACCACGAAAACGCACGATTGAGCGGGAAAATCAAAATTTTAACCTAAATTGTTTAATTTCTCAGTGAATAAAGCACCGTTTGTATCCGGACAAGCGCTGGGGGCACTATAAAACACGAAATCTTTCGAATAAAGCCAACTTGCATTTTCTCTTCATGGCTCCTTTAACCTTCATAACCCTCACGATGGTTTAAGTCCATTATTACAGCGGATTTGCTTCTTGTTCACTGCGGAAAGGACCTTTACTCCATCATTGTTGCTATAACCGCGAACAAGAAGCAGAATAAACGAACGGAACTTGCACGCTTTAACTAGGCGCCCGCAGGAGCAACGTCTTCCTTATCACGTGTTCTGTGTAGAGCAGGTGCCGTGATTCCTCTCCCCACAGCCAAGGTCGAGTAAGTAAGCCATTTGACTATCGGGTACTAACTGACGGTCGTAGCTGAGATTTATAAAAAAAAAGTAGCCGAGCGGGTACGACGAGTGACTGTAACCTAGGAGGACGCAGAAATATTAGTTCTGGCTCAGCCAAAGTCTTTTTTGTCTGGCTTTCATGTACAAAACCGTGAGCTGTGTAGTGTGCAGCTCAGGTGTTCGGTGGTACAGCTTGAGAGCTGCGCTTTCCTGCCTGGAATTTGTGACTCCTGCCACGTGAGCGCTGCCGACTTTGTATCTTTCGTACGTAAAGTTTAGTGTCCAGTTATCGCCCCCCTATATTCCTCCTCATTCACTGGACTACACTGCGATCGGGTGCAATAATATGTGGAGTGCTTCCTCCTTTTCTCATTATTTAGAATAAAAAAAAATCTCGCGGAAGAACGCCTCATTACCTGGTTTGAAGAAAAAAGGCTAGTGTTTATCGTAGACTTCTTGACTGCTAAATCCTGAATGGCTCTCTTTTTTTGCTGTCGCTACTTCTGTTTCTTTTTTTTGACGTGAATCAATCCTACAGGAAGACTCGCCGCAGTTCTCGTTGCAGCTGCTCCGCGTTTACAAGTCCTACGCACGTGCCGCCACGTGTAGCTGTCGCGGTTAAGCCATAAGGCTAATTTTTGTTCAATTCTGCCCGACTGCAAAGTAGACGGCGTGGTTAAAGACCATGGCTGCTGCCGTGTGCGACACAGCCTCAATTCCCACCGGCACCTGCTTTTTATTCACAGCATTTCGTACCTTTTGTGTTAACGCAGACGACTACGGCGACAACTACCACTACGGCCACTTTACGCGTTTTATGAGGCTCCTAAAGCTTTCGCCATAAAATTTCGCCTTCCTGCGAGCGGGAAGCCTGTCACAGCATTTTGCGATTTCCCCGTAAAGAGTTGTGCTGAATAAGGAAACAAGTGATGGGCACGAATTCCCTTGAACATAATTTGATCATTATTCAACGCGCGTCATCCCCCATTCCGCCAGTCTGTTCCACCTGAGTAGACCAAATGTTTAATTTAGGAGAGTTTGTTGCTGGGCTAGTTACTGCATATTTAGTTTAGAAGAAACCAGCTGAACATGAAAGCAAAGGACTAAATGTTAACAACAAAGTGACAGGGACACTGGTGGAATAGTAACTGAACGTTTATTACAAAGGTCAAACATATATACGAGTTGTGAATGCTTATCACATATGAAGATATAAATACCTTGCTGCATCAAACCTGTCCCTTCAAGGCCGAAAAACGCTATCGCGCAAATGGGTCCTTGTCACGCCCGATGAACTAAGTCTTGGCACATGCCTGCCCGAGGTACAGCCTTTCCTTTTCGGTCAGCAGTACTGACGGGCTGCTCACGCACGCACTGCCTTTTGCGTCTACCATAATGGCTTCTATTATTCTCTCGACAGCTTGTTTTTGTTTTTCCTGTGATAGCAATATCAAACAAGTTTGCGCTGCATCCTCACCGTCGGCAATGCATACTCAGATTTCCTGAGGTGGCCGTCGTTTTCGAAATTGCTGCGTGTTCTCCGGACCTATCATTCAAGCACCGGCCTGTCTGTCCCACATATTCTTTTCTACAGGTTCTCAGCGGTATGCTGTAAGCAGGGCCAGCAGTGTCCCTGTCACTTTTAGATGAGACGTTCAGAGCATCTCTTGCCGGCGGCCCTGTCCTTCCTGCGTGCGTCCGTTGTTGTCCGCGTGCGTCCGTTGTTGTCCGCATCCACTCTCCCCCTCTCCTCTCCGATAGCGAACACTCTCTCGCGAGGGGCATTGGATTGGATTCGATTGGCTTGGTTTGGCTTGGCTTGGATTGGATTGGATTAAAGTGGATTGTGTTGGATTATGTTGCGTCATAGCCGCGGCACTCTCTCCGCGGTCTCCTCTCCTTCGGGCGCGCTGGGCATATAACCGGTGTGCCGCTCTCCGGCGGCCTTTCGTCGACGGTTGCTCTCCGCTTGCGCTTGAACCCCCCTCAGCGTCGCATCACACCAGGCTTCCCGCGAGGGGAGGTGGGAGTAATTTTTTGTTAACATTTAGCCCTTTGTTTCCGTGTTCATCTGGTTTCTTCTAAGTTTAATTTAGACATGTGTGCTTGTTACGATGCACTTGTAGGGCCAGTGCAGTGGGGTGGTTAATCCGCCGAACCGGTGGTGTAGCGCTTGCCGAATAGAAGGTGCCACCAGAAAAGAGGTCGTTTGTAAGACGTAGATACGGAAGAAGGAGTTCGGAAGCGATCGGCCAAGACGACAGCAGGACGGCGGCCTCGCGGTGTAGGCCCGCGGTCTGTCGCCGCTGCTGCCTTCCAAGTTACGATCCGTCGCGGTGTAGGCCTGACGACAGCCCTGGACGCCGCCGCGAGAAGCTGGGGCCCGGCCCACGAGTAATCGGTGTGCCGGTGACACGGAGCGCGGACAGTGAGGCCTCGTTACGTGCCCATCTATTTCCTCCCGCCACTAGTCATCATGGGCACCGCCACGTTCTTCGCCGTGGGACCATAACGCCGGCTTGGAGCTCGCGGACAGCGCCACCTCAGCAGCCTCGCGGACTGCGCCACCTCGCATCGACTCGCCCAAGCCACCGCCCCGTCTCCCCGTGACGCTACTGCCCCGTGCCAGCCCCAGCGGACTGAAGTAGGCCAATGCCTCGCTAGTTCTCTCTGACCTTTGTAAATAGACTTTCTCTGCTTTCCGTACCTGCCAGTTTGGATTGTGTTTTGAATAGAATGGTTGTGTTTGTTTAGAAGCAGTGGCACGGCTCATGGCACTCCGCGCGATCCTGCCCATTCATTCATAACACTATGCTCTGTTGGGTGAATACGTCGTAGTTTAGACCCCCTTAAGACGCTTTATTGCGCCACTTAATCTCGCTCGCAAGCATGTTTACGCTCTCCATGTCTATCAAAAGTGTAGCCACCATGGCCACGAAATCGGACCGCCGACATCGCTCTTAGCTCAAGAAAACCGCGGGAACTTAGGTACCACCGGTGTACGAAATAGCTAGAACGTGTATCATGATTTTATTAACGTGTGCTAGAGATATAGACCGTGAAGGCGAAATGCAAGCTTGACCTATTTGAAGTACTTCTTTGCCGCGGTAACAATGATTCTAATTATCATCATCATCATCAGCCTATCTACGCCCACTGCAGGGTAAAGGCCTCTCCCATTATGCTCCAATTACCTCGGTCCTGTGCCAACTGTGACCAATTCATCCCCGCAAACTTTTTAATCTCATCTGCCCATTTACTTTCTGCCGCCCCCTGCAACGCTTGCCTTCTCTAGGGATCCACTCTGTTACCCTTAATGACCAGCGGTTATCTTGCCTTCGCATTACACGCCCTGCCCACGTCCATTTCTTTTTCTTAATCTCTACTAATATGTCCTTAACACGTGTTTGTTCCCTGGCCCACTCCGCTCTCTTCTTGTCCCTTAATGTTACACCTATCATTTTCCGCTCCATTGCACGCTGAGTCGTTCTCAATTTAAGTTTAACCCTCTTAGTGAGCCTCCAGGTTTCTGCCCCGTACGTGAGTATCGGTAAGATGCAGCTGTCATACACTTTCTTCTTCAGCGACAATGGTAGGCTGCTATTCATTATCTGAGAATGTCTGCCATATGCACCCAACCCCATTCTGATCCATCTAATTATCTCTGCCTCATGGTTGGGATCTGGGATCACAACTTGGCCTAAGTAGATATATTCGCTTACCACTTCCACTGGTTCGCCACCTAGCTCAAATCTCAAGCTAAAAATTATAGACATAACGAGAACATAAGAAACAGCAGCGACTCCCCCGCAACTTTCCGGGGTTACTCTATGACGTACGAGGAAATTGTTCGTGCGATTGGCTGCTGCTGATTGAAGCCAATGGCGAGAAATATAACTGGGAGATTGTAGTATGGCCGATAGTTCTATTTGGTTCTATTACTAGAATGGTAGCGGGTGGTTTGCACAGTTTAAAGCATGTTTTAGTTCTTACCCATATGACATCAGTCCCGTTCGTGATAACTCACTGCATCATTATATTTCAAAATCCAATACTTGGTTTTTTATGGTTACAGAACAACTTTCGTGGTCAGAATACAATTGAGTGAATTACTCAAGTCAGGTTTCGTGGTATTGAACACCTTTTTTTTCTTCATGGCCCCTTTAACAAAAAATAACCGCCTCCATCCAACTCTTCAAACCTGCACCACAGAAGTAATAACAACCTTTTAATGAATGGTAGCTAATTTTGCGCCGCACTACACAGTGTTTCTAATGCCTTGATATCCTTAAAAACCAAATTGTGGCAATGATGCAACTTGTTCTATTTTGCTAATTATGTCAATATTCACAGAAACAACAGGTGTTTCGTACGTAGCCATATTCCCTATGCGCACAGTAACAGCTACACCGCGTAAAGGACACTTCGGAATCCTTTAGAGCAATAAGTTAAGTGGTTTCTTTCTTTTCGCTTTGTAGTCTCAGTAAACTCACTCACTTCAAATTTGACGTCACCGCAGCAAGGCAGGCTTTGTGTGCAGATGGGTCCCAGGATTGTAAGCGCTGGCTTGTAATTCCGGTCGTAAATGGTAAAGGTGGGATAGCAGATCGAGAAGTTTTGATTCACGTATGCGATGGTGTTTCGTGGCGGCGCCTGGACAATCAGCTCCTGCGAATTGATAGAGACAGATAAGTTGTCCGGATAGCCTTCGAAGGCAGCGTCAGGTGGTGCACGGGGGCCTGTGTGTTGTGATAAATGAAATGCAGAACCATGACTATAGCGTTTAACACTCCAAAACTACACAAGTTATGAGGTGCGACGTAGTGGACGGCTGAGGATTAATTTTGACCACCCGGGGGTCTTTACTTGCGCCAAAATCTCCAACTCACGGGCCTTTCTTCCTTTCGTCTCTATCACAAATGCGCCCGCTGCGGCCGAGAATGGAACCCACGTCCTGGGGCTCAGTAGCATAACTTTTTAGATGGACATGGGCCGACGCCGTAACAACGTTGCGATGTTCGTGTTCTATGCCAAGGGCACATCGCTGGATCGTCGGGCGGGGGCTCGACTGGGAGTGTCGGAGACGGTCGTTCGACCTACTCCACAAGGGCTGCAGTTCTCGGAACTGCTTCCTCTAACCCCTCTTTTTCCGCCCCGCCCTCTTCCGCAGCCTAAGGGCACTTCTTCCGTAGATTGGCAGCAGCCATCTAGTGTGAACGCCGACGCTTCATCACACTCCATAAATCGGCATTCGCACCGGTGGTCTCCAGCTCCGTGAGCGCCCCAATTTACGCGTGGTTCTAGTTGCAGAGACAACACGGCGAGGGTGAAGGAATTCCGAGCCGCTCGGGACTTTTCCCTCTGTCGTCTATGACCCGACTGCTATAAAGTTACGCTTCAATTTCAACGCTTCATGGGAGCTGCACCTTGATAAAATGATCGACTGGGAACAGGCCACTGGGTATACAGGTGCAGTGTGGTGAACGTGTTGAGCAGTGTAACGAGTTTTGGGACCACCAAAAACAGAGAGACATTTTATTTGGCGTTCAGGGGTCTCATAGTTTGAAGCTCTCTAGCACATCCTCACACTTTTTGCCTCAAAAGAATCGAGGAAACGGGTCTTTAGTGCATACCCAAAAAATGTCGAGTAGGGTTGCGAGGTGAGCGCATGCAGGGAAATCGAGGGGATATATTGTGAGGGGTAGATAAGGTTATTTTTGTGGGATTAGGGATGTCAGTTGTCTGGAGAGAACGTCTTATGTGTTAAGTGGAACGGGTGAGTTATTATGGGAGGGGTTGTATCTGAATGGGGGAGGTAGTAATGGATAGTAATTTCATTTTACGTGACCAGTCTGTCCCTGGCAGATCTAATCCCGTGGAAGGTAACGTGGCTGGTTTAGGGTTCGATCGTAAGCCCTCGAGCTGGGTTGTAAGCAACCTCATTTTTCTCCAAACCAGCGTATGCCGGAATGCAGAGAAGTTCTACTCGGGCATTGGGTGCATTTTGTTTCAGAACATTTAAGGCTTGCTTTGAGGTTAGGTCGCTAGAGAAATTTCAAATGGCTGTTTGAGAATCTGAAAGTATGATTGACGGGGCCGGCATCTGCAAGAATGTAGACACAATGGCCGCCTCCCCCGCCATGGCTGGGTAGAGGGAGTGAGCACTCAGGGAGGTGAGTGTAGGGTTTTCGGTGTCGTTAATCGCGGTGATGGCGCAGGCATTGTGGTGTTCAGTTCCCGCAGTATCCACTTATACCGCATATGGTCTGATTAGGCGATGTTTCTGCACGGCTGGTGCCCTTTTTTTAGGCACGCCTGATGAGTAAGCTGTTCGGGGGAATCGGTCTTACGATGACAGTAGGCAGCGACTAGTGCGTTGCCAATATCTCGCCAGATCTCATTCTTCGCCACAGGTACGCTCTTGCCCACATTTGACCACCCGCCACCGTTTTTTGCACCTCAAGAGTATTTGCTGAGGGGCGTCGGTTCATTGTCCACGTGCCCCGTCATGGTGACTCAGTGGTTATGACATTGGGCTGTGATCACAAGAACGCGAGTTCGATTCCCGGCCGCGGCGGCCGCTTTTCTGATGGAGGCGAAAAGCAGAGAAACGCCCTTGTGTACCAGATTTCGGCGCACGTTAAGGAACCCCAGGTTGTCAAAATTAATCTGAAACCTTCCACTTCAGCGCTTTATCACCTGTGTAGCGTCGGTGCGTTACCCTATACAATCAATCAATCATTGTCCGGGTGTAGCTACATGCACAGAATTGAAGCAGCTTCTCTATGAGAGCAGTCTTCACTGCACCGGCCATGCCAAGCCATGCGCTGCTTCAAGACCTGGCGGAAATCCGAACGTGCAACTCAAAAACATAGTGGGTGACCCATCTCAACGTCCTACCTCAGATTATAACTGTTTTTTTTGTCGTCGACGTTCATGTCGTATTCGTTTCGTAAATCCTTCTTATTTCTCGGAAGAACCCGGTGAACATTTTTACTGCCATCCCGTGGGTGTTTTTCCGACCAAGGGCAAGCTAGAACAGGTATTCGTGGGGCGGTAATTAAGCTCAGATAAAGTTACGCGAAGACCACAGCTGCAGTAAAAACGGAGAACCGATTGAAGGAAACTAAAAAAAAACATTAAAAACAACAAAGAGACAGTAGGCTATGCATGCCTTGTTCGGGCTGTTGTGAACAAGCCATCCATGGCGAAGACGAAAGGTCTTTTGCTTGATGTTTTTTTTTAGTTTTTATCAGTTTCTTTCAGACACTGCCTCTGTTTTTAGTGCCACATGTTTTTCAACCAGACGGGCTTCCGTCCAACCCTCGACTTGGAAGACCACAGCTATTCCTTTCAGAAGCAGTAACTTGCACTGGCTGACAAATGTGGTCGGTTCAGCGGGTAAGATAAGTCATCAGGCCAGAACATGGATCGAATTCAGTGGCAGCTGCCTTGGGAACGCTGTAAGGAATCGATTTCCGAGCCATTAACTGGACTGAGGTAGGGGTGATGTCAGTATAGAGGCATCGTGATTGCATGCATAGTACGAAGTCGACGAACGATATTGCAGGCGGCGCTTTACCTTATCCTATCTACGTAATCGTCCATGAGCTGACTATTACCGGCCAGAATCAAATTAGGTCGCTTGCGCAGGGCACCCGAATACAGGTGGCACAAAGATTTTTTTTCTTGCAGTTCTGTAAATCAGTTTGATCACACCCCTTGTGTTGAATAAGCTCTGAGACTCATCGCAAATACAGTAACTGTAATGAGGCCTGCACCTTGATGGGCATCCTCAGCTGTTGATAGACCGTCAAAGAGTCAGCCAACTTCATTATTCCCTCAGCGCAATTACCTGCGCAGTGCATGGTGGTTAGGGCTAACGAGGCGACGCTGCGCAAACCGGTGACGAAGGTCTGCAAAGCCGAAGTCTGTGTAGAGTCACACAAAATGCTTGAGGAAGATACGGAGGGACGCCGGGGTTCAGTGCTCAAATTTAAGTTTTGGTTCAATGCCCAGAAACTATTGAGACCAAAAGCGATGTCCTAACCGACCAACGGTCGTGCGGCCAGCATCTACCAGTTCCTTCAAATTGCTACCCGGTGCGAAGACTTCATTATAGGATTTTATGGCTCCACTTGGCCATTCTGTGATTACTCCATACCAGACGTGCATGGGATGTATCCTATGTAGACCTGCCCTGGGTTACACCAAGTCCGCGTGAACGCTATTCGTGCTTCCGCCGTGGCCGCCCTCCAGACCTACATCATTAAGTGGATATGACCGATTCCCCGTGATCTCTGAATTTTATACGCCAAGTAAATTTGTTCGCGTGGCTGTGAGCCCGTTCATCTCTGGCGACAAGGGCAACTTTGGAAAGAAAACCCAAAGCCACCATTCAGAACTATACTAGTACGCATGTATATAATCGCTCTTCGTGGAGTGCGCCGTTTACGTGAAATCACGTCAAGCTCAAATATAAAGCCATGCGAGACGACTTTCGATTCTGGCGACATTGTTCCATGCAGCAGTGGCCAGCATAGTACAAGGGAAACGTCAGAGCTTATTTACATTGACCCAACAAGGCATCCGCACACTAGGAACCACTACCGCATTAATCATGATGGTTTAGGTGTGTCGCTATGACTCAATTGCAGTTTTCGTCCATAGATGCTACACGAAGTGCCCCTACAGAAACTATTTTCTTCTGTCTATTTCTTCACAGTCTAGCGTCCTTTCGCAGTTTAGACACTCACCTGGAGGCAGCAAAAGCAACAGCATTGTGCGCATCTCAGGGGCCGAGTGAGGTGAATCACTGAGGTGCCCTTGTGGTCGAACATGTCCATCTCGAAGCACCGTCTTGGGCCGCAGCATAATTTCCCGCAACACGGTGAAACTGAATTTAAGAAACAATGAGTTAGAGTGCGCTAATTTTGTATTGGCAAGAAACTGTCTGTCTTTGTGAAAATGTTTGACATTTTGTTCTTGTACAAAACTTAAACGGCATTAAAAAACACAAGTCTTACAGAGATATAACCACTGAAATCAGTTTTGGGAAAACCACGGCGGGCAACTTACTGCAGATCCGATTATTTGGTTGACTAACTTACATTACCAAAAAAACTGAAAAGCTTACATGTTGTGACCCTTTCCAGAAACCTCCGCGAAAAACATGCCATTATATTACTACTCCGCTACCGTAAATAGCATGGCAGCCAATGCCACCTCCACAATAGGAGGAACATTTGTGCCTAGCCTAACGTAGTTTATCCCTTTGAGCGCACGGAGATATAACTGTAAAAGGGGGTGTTAAATCTCCCTTTGGGTATATGGTGATTATCATCCTCATCAAGAACAAACTCGCCGTGTCATTAAAATTATCATCCCCGTTAAGGGAAGCCATGGCTCCGGTCTTGCTTTCGTCGTTCTTCCGCTACAGTGGGAAGGTGGGCTATACCGAAATATTAGATGCGAAAGCATCTTATGGTCTCGGCATGTCCCGCGTCGGCGTCCGCACTCACACTGCGCATGCGCAACTCTCCTCCTTACACCCACAGCTGCGCGATACTACACTATAAAAAAAGAAATAGTTAGCGGCGCCCGGTTTCGATCCCACGACTCTCTGCCCGCAATGGCAGGTACGCGGTGCTCTTCCCACTACGCTACCAATCGGGCTTTTTTTTCACTTTTTTTTCCTTTATTACCTTTTTTCGCACAGAATTCACGTCACGGATACATTAAAAACCGTCGGTCAAAGTTCAGCTGACGGAAAAACTTAAAATACACACCAAACGTTCACAGTTCTTCTAGTACAGGTAACCATTCCAGATAGGGCGTCTTGAACTTATACACTTCAAATAGCAAACTAATCCGGGACAGGAGCAAGTGCTACGAACGCGCCTTATGTCCTTGACTCATTCAAACTACGTCAAGAAGCTACTGACACAACGAAGGCACGCGAAGCTGAACGTCAACGGAAACGACGAACTGAAAACTTTAGAGGTGGATGTTGAAATTCCGCGTGGGAAAGCTGTGGCGGGAAGCGCCACGCGCCTTGCAGCTCATCCAGCCCCGTCCGCAGCGCCTCTGATGCTCATTGTGGCAGGATGCCCTTATCGATTGGCCAACCAAAGAATCCATCACGAGATAGGTTCGCGTTCAACCACCGTCGTCATCTTCCCATAGGGGAACCGCCGAAGAAGAAGAACGAGAAGACAAAGCTGCGAAGAGAGGGTGTGTACATTGCTCTCAGCCGGTGCACCAATGTCAACAACCTTTACCTCACCAAAGCTGGCGGAGACTACCGATTCTACCACAGAGACAACATCGACAAGAACATGATGGACGAGTTTCGGCGCCTCGAGAACCACCGCCTACTCACCGTAACACAACAGCACTTGCGTGCCTTTGCCACCGGTGTGGACCCGCACGCGGAATTCCCTCTGGCGCTAGTAAAAACCAGATCACTCAACATAACGGCAACACAATGGAACCCAACCACACGGAACCGCCACGATGCTTCGCATCCTCATCAGGGTTCCCCACGGGAAGATGGTGTAATTTTGTTTCGCTTGACCAATCGCAATCCCGACCGCTTGGCGAAACAGTCGGTTGGTCGGTCGGTCGGTCGGTCGGTCGTCCGGATGGTTGGTTGGCAACAAACTTTGTTTGTTGCCAACCAACAAACAAACTTTGTTGGAAGGCAACAAAGCTATACCTTGACTATGAAACCCTGTATAGCGGTAGGATATTGATTAATTTTTACCACGTGGGGATTTTTAACACGCCCCGAAATCGCAGTTTGTGAGCATCGACGAGATGACTATAGCATGCATCTGAAAATAAAAGGAAGGTGGAGCTCCGTAAGGCTGCAAGAGCGTCTTTACGGGATATTGCATGCCCCTTAATACACAAATCACGATACAGTAAAAACCTTAGAGGTATACTTACTTTCTTTAATGTCATATATAGTTTGGCCCACTGAGTTTTTTGCTATGTAGCGATTGCTTGTTTCGCATCCCAGGAGAGCTGAACGCCAAGAAAAGAATAAAAAGGCATAAATTAGCAAGTAAGCATTTTGCACAGCTTTTAACACTTCCACTCAGCATATAGCATTTTTTACTAAGTAAAAGGCGCTGTGTCATACACATGCACTACCGATCTATAAATTGCGTGGCTCAGAAAATGTGGGCAACGACTCCACGCATAAAATTCATTTGTGGTCTTTCCCTGAAGCTCGGCACTCTTTCTTCCGCCATATAGGCTCTTTTGTTGTTGTTGTTGTTGTTGATATGTACTATTGACGCGAAAAGACCCCCAAAGTGCGGTGGTCTAAAAATAATATATACAGATGGAAGGACCTCGCGGGCGTGAGCCACCAAAGCTCGCGAAGAGGCCGCTCTGTCCGTTCCCACCGGCGGCACGGGTCAGACTTGGAGAGACTCGGGAGGAAGTGAAAGGAATTTCTGGGATCATGCATGTAGATTTGAGAATGATGGTTGCGAACCCGAACAGCCCCAAAGAGCATGGGACGCATTGTCACAGCCAGAACACTTAGAGCAGCGTCCCGGGTGGCGATGGCATTCTAATCCATGTAGTATGTGTGGGGTTGGAAGACTGTCCGTTCGCGCTTGCCGGATAGGACAAGCCTCTGCCCAATGTAGCAGGTGACATGGCATAGGAAGAGTCTGCCTATCCCTGACTAACTGTTGCACATTCTGCCGACGAAATAGACTGGCTTGTCGCGCCTGCGTGAGCGGTTGGAAAGGGATTGACCAGGGTGCCTCCGAGTCTCCCGGTTGGGACGGAGCACGGAAGAGCTGATGTGCCAGCTCGTTGCCTGGGAGTCCTGCGGGACCAGACACCCTGCCCAACATGCAGCTACTACGAGTGTGTTTCGCCTGATGAGTGTGGAGTGTACGCATCGTATGAGGGGCAAACACTGCTTCTGAAACAAGCGGGGAGCATCCTGACTGCGCTGAGGATAATGTGGTTACCAGGAGTGGCTAAGGATACGATTGCGTCAGTGATTGCTTGAACCAGAAAAGACAGGGAGGAAGGAACGCCTGAGTATCTTTTCTGCAAGGGCGGGTGGGTAGGAGGAACTACTACTGTGACCCCGCGTGCGTCTTTGGAGGATGAGGAAGCATCTGTGTACGTCACTGTCAATATTACTGAGCATGCTCATTTCATAGTTTATGCAGATGATACAAGTGTGTTTCTACAGCCTAGCAATGTTAATTATCACGAAAATGTAGCAAATGATGCCTTGCGTAAATTATTAAAATGGAGTAAACTCAATTCTTTTGAAATAAAGCAGTAAAAATAAAAGCTCTTCTATTTACGCCACCGCAAAAATGCATTAACCGAGATATTGCAATTTATCTTGGATCCGAGAACATACAGTTGTCGACAGAAGTTGAAACTTTGGGGGTAATTTTTAATAAGTATTTAACATGGGATGACCATATTGAGCGCACAGCTAGCTTTCTGGCAAGGACGTGCGGTATATGGTGCAACTTACGACAGGTGTTACTGTCCAAGATTAAGCTTTGAATTTATCATGCATTATTTTCCTCTCACTTAAGTTGTTGTTCTCTTGTACGGGGAACAACATCACGAACCAACATACACAAGTTAGGTGTATTGCAGAAAAGGGCCGTCCGAAAATTGCTAACGTACCGTATGAAGTGCATACCTAAGAAATTTCTTACAGCCTTAATGTAATGCCGATTCGGCATTTATATGAAACTAACCTCAAGCTCAAATGCAAACAATTTTTCCAATATAACAAGCCTTTATAGGTCTATGTAACCTGAATAGGCCAACCCTAGTACCGTCTTATAGCTTTACGGAAAGAAACATATGGTCACAACCTTTCTCGCGTACGAACTACGGTTTTTCAAGCTTGCAGTATCGTGCACCGTGTTTATTAAACAAATTACACAGAAATGGCGTAGATTTAAGTTGTATCTCAACGAAACTATCGAAGTCGCATATTATTAAAAATGGAGGCCTTGCCTCAAACTAGCAAAAAATTATCTTTTGTGTGCTTGTCATTCGCTTGTAGTTGTGCATTTCAAATATATATACCTGTGCCTCGGGCTGCGGCCTACGTACTTTGCATAATTTCAATAACCCAATTTTCCCTGGTTGATATTTTGTGAAATATTTCTGTACATTATACAGAATGTATGTGCTTTCAATTAAGCCCTTAGTGTGCAAAACATTGCATCGATGCAACAGGCTACATGCATATTGCAATGATATTATGCTCGTAATTCTATTGTGTTTTGTGCCACTACTGTATTACCTGTAGTGTGAATGAGTTATTCGTGCGGTAGTATCTGCTACACGTTTGTTGTAATTTTACTGCATTTTGTGTGTATGGAAGAGTCCATACGCTGTATCCGTTGCGAAGACAACGGGGCAAGGATTTCGTCAAGCTGCTGCACTGCGGCTTTTTGTTCTTGTGCCAGCACCATTTTATGAAAAGAAGGCTAAATAAAAGGTTGATTTATAGATCACCATAGCGACAACGAAGAGCGCATATTTAAACACGACGCTGTCCTGGATGTGATATTCGGGATACGTTGATTGGAATGGTAGGAACTGTTATGCGAGGGACATGCTACCAAGGCGGGTATGTCGCTGTTATATCGGGTACAGAAGATACCTCGACATGAAGAGAATAAAGGTGAAAACGGGCACGTGAAGAAAGCGGGAGCGTGTTGTGCCGCCAAATAAAGATCAAGTTGTTCTGGCAAGGACGCGCATGGCTGAGTAGCCTCGAAATAAGCAAGGGGGTTTATCAGCGACCTTTAAAGCCAAACGGGTGGCTAGCAGGAGGAGCCGTTCAAGTATGGTATCACCGCGATGGTGTACATTTTCCGTATGGATGGGGGTAAAGAATGCGAGTATGTATCAGAGTTCGGAAATCACGTATAATTTTCTCCTAGGCCGTGGTGACGTCGGGTCAGCCACCCGATTATGTGAGTACGTTGGGTAATTTGAGCTTACATCGATTGAACGACTGTGAGGCCTTCCCACCATCCGGCAAATTGAAGCCGAGGACGTGCAGCCAGGCCTTACGTGGAAGAGACTTGGCATCAATCGTGAGTTCTACTTGTGACCATTGGTCGCTAGCGTTAGCCCGCAAGACTTTTGCCTCAGAATGAGGCTACCAGGGTGGGTTTCACGTCGTCTTGAAACTCTAACCACCGGCTGTGTTTCAACGCAGCCCTCACGAACTCCTACCGCCGTGGCCTCGGCAAATCGTAAATCCGTATAATAAAAACTGCATATTGTCGAAAATAGCTGATCACATCATGTTACAGCGTCCGGCCTACAGGCAGGACAGGAAACCACCTCGCATAGAAGATCGAGTGCTGAATTTCGGATCTACATCTCTAAAAGCTGTTTTTGGACCCTGGCCCTCTCCATCACCTCAGAAAGCAGTGTTGGTTGCCTTACTTGCTTATTTAAACGACATCGGGGTCGCAGAGACAATCTAGAACTTCGTATCTTTGCCTGTGAGACCATCTGTAATTTTATGTCACTCACGCAGTGCTAATTACCATCTGTACTTTTACGTCACCTACGCAAAGCTCTTTGTTGACATTTGTACCCCTCCTTTCTTTCCCTCTGTCTTCTGACCTGCTTCCTGTAGGGCCGTTACTCTTTTCTCCCCATCCTGGCAGAGTAGCATGTAGGCGAGAACAAGCCGGCAAACCTCTCTAGTGCACTATAATAACTCTGCCTCTCCATCTATCTCTCTCTCCATTGATGGAGGCGATCACGGGGGGATGTTTATAGAAATACGGAATAAAGTGCGCATTAAATTATTCTAAATACACGAATTACTTCCGATTTAGCGTTGGGAAAGTTATTAAAAAGAAATTTGAGAGGGGATCAATGAATTTCAATCCATGAGAAGTGCGAAAATAAAAAATGGATGGGAGAGGCCTTCGGCGTGCGGTGGACTGAGTGATAACGACGACGAGCGGTATTAGGATGAAATAAGAAGAGAAAGAGGAGTAAAACGATGATGATAGTGATGTAGACATCGATGATGGCAGCGGTGATTATCACAATGATGATGATGATGATGATGATTGTGGTGGTGACGGTTATAATAGACAACGGTGACGACTGTAGTTATGATTATTATTCTGATAATGATGATGACTGATAATCTCACCTTCAACGAGTTCCACGTGCTGCTCTACAATTATGAGGTCAATGCTCGCCAAATACTCGAGGCCGGGAGCACAGACGATGTTGCCGGCGTCTCTCCCTGGAACTTGGGCATACCCTGTGGGTAAATTGTAGCCTGACGGGCACAGTGTGAAGGAGAGCAGCCAAGTTAGTCAATTAATACCACGTGCACGTTGCAGACGTATTGCCAACACAAACCTCTTGAGTGCGGAATTCGAAACTGTCTGCAGTTCCATCATATAAAGTGAAATACCGTTTGGTGTGGTAAATGCATGGTAGTAGTAAATACCCGCTTCCAAGGGAGCTCTTCGCAAGGGAAATGCGTGTGCGAACTTAGTTTGCACGGACGCTTCTTCCACAAGTTTGACGTGCAGGGCAGAATATTGATGCAGCGGGAAACCCTGTTCTGTGGGCTAGCTCGAACTTCACAGAGGGTGAAGCGAACCACCACAAGGATAGACAAATCCGTCGGAGCTCCTCTGAGATAACTCAATTCCGTGCATCTTGTGTAATCGCTAATTTGCTAGAGCGGTGAATAATTGTAAGCAGTGTAACTGTAACTGCGTGTTGTATGACGTTGACAGCATGATGTTGACAGTCATACACCATTATATCAGGGCTTATCTTTCGCGAAGAGGAGGACGCACTTACCTCATCGCGAAAACCGTCTACAACTGCCTCGACAAGATGCATTTGTATATATAGATTAAAAGGCATCCCATCGTTGCCAAGTCACAATTTTCTTTTTTTTAAACTTAGCTACCATTTAAGGTTCATTTAAAACAAGCGTCTGAGAGTTAATGGTAAAAGGAAAGCAGTTCTTTGGCTACAAACCGGAGGTTCTGCAGGTTTCGATACATACATTTATACCCGGTTTCTCGTGCTGCGGAAACAATGGCTGGCCGTTGGGTTGCTTTCCTCCAGAAGACGTCGCAGGACGATACCGCTTAGCCGCTCTACCTCTTCGCTCTCCCGCTTTTTATTTGATCTTTTCCCACCCTGTCCTCCCTTCTCCCACCACCAATTTTCCTTCCCATCTCCTGCTCCCTTTTCCACCCGTGACTCAATCCTGCGTTCCCCTCTTCCGCTCTCCCTAGAGCTCCCTTCTTTACTGCTGATTCTCTTTTCCCCTTCCAACTCCCCCGCGTGGTCCCCCACAACAATCCCGGCCCTCACCAGCCATAGGTCTCTCCCAACCAATTCTCTTCTTGAGTCCGCTTGCTCCGTCTACGCCACCTTTCCTTTCCCGCCTGCGCTCTCCTTCCCCTCGCCACGCAACTAGGCACATCCATTCAAGCAGTGTCATTTACCCGGCCATAGTTAACGCGATCACCTGTTGCATTTCTGGCTGATCCGTGTGACAGACGAACTAATTTTTAAAGATAGCCCAAAAAGCACTGTTCGCTTTAGGAACTCATTATTTGCAAGACGATTACCTGCGTGCATACGATTGGCGTTTTTAAAGGTGACGTTATACCCCAACATAACCACCCGAGATAGCCAACATTAAAGCCAACTTTACTAGAGAGCTTATGTAGCAACGTTGGCTATACTTAAATAGGTCAAGTAGGGCTAACTAAGAACTTCTATCACGAGAAATTTGTTCCCTCGTGCGCACTCGGTAAATGATGACATCTCGAAACACGCTGATCTCGGGACGATGATACCGACTGAAGTGGGTGGGTCTGCAGCTGCAGTGCGACTCCCGTTGTGTTCCACATCTGTGTTCATCATCTGAGCTCACTTCATCCACTATTCCCCCTTTCACTTCTTCATCTTCCTCCCAAGAACCCCTTCCTCCCAGCATCCTTTCCCTACTATCCTCCTGCACGCAGGTTTGAGGCGTTGGCTAGTTGGTCAGTCTTTCGTTCATTGAAGAAGCAAAAATAGAATTCCTGAAGGAAAGAAAAATGTCTTGGCCTGCCATCTAACCCTGTCCCAAAAATTGATCAAATGTTTGGCCTTTACATAGTTCATGGCGTGTTTCTGGTGCGTAGCAGTGGAGCATTGTGATGAGAGTTGTTATCAATACCAATCATGCCGGTCTTCTCATTGTCGCACTCTTTTGCTGTCAAAGTATCGGACAATTTGCGGGAAAATGAATTCACTTGTCGGCACCGCGGTTGTCCTTTTATTCTTCTGGTGTATCGTACACTTTACGTTGTTCTCCTCATTTTGCATCCTCCAAATCTCTCTCGAAAAGGATTTTCAACCCGATCTCTCCGCGTAATGGGATACGCAGGGGCTGACATTGCAAAGTGAGTTAGGCAAGGGAAGATGGTTACTGGCGTTATTAAACTATGCCGAGAAAATAAAACTTGTATCACTTTTAAAAAACAAGCGTTTGCTAACTCAGTGAGCTTCGTTACACCCATAAAAGGCGTTTTCTTAACCGAAAAAACAAAACAAGTACTGCCAAATGTTCACATTTTGCACGGCAATGACCACTAAACATAGTTAGCAGTGTTTTACAGTACGTTAGCATACAAAGGGTACGATCGAGCAAAAGTAACGACCCTCTGCAAACGCCGAGTCATGATTCTTGGTGGTGGCTTTGGTCAGCGGTCCGACATCGTATTTAGTGCCCTTCCACTCTGTGGAGAAAGATGACCTGAAAAGCTGGGCGCAGTCCACGGACTGCACGAAACCAAACACTTTTATTGTAAGTTGTGATAGAGCATATTTCCTAGTCAATTAGCTGAATGAACCTCTGAGGGATCGAAGCTTTGTTCCTGAAGATAAACCTGGAGCTGCCTGTGTTTCTGCCGCGTATTCCCAAACTATATCCCGCAGGTTCCCACACCGACCACACACCCCCAAGCAGCGACGCAGCACCGTGACAACACTTCCTCTATGTGCGCGACTTCATGCGACGTGGATTTTTTTCTTTTTTTTCCCCTCGTTTCGGCTGCTTTGCGGGCGGCCGATGGTATTGCTCCGTGCGCGGGGCTGGCCTGCGGCGCTGGGGAAGCTGACGCACATGTGGTACAAGTTAACCTTTTGTACCTGAGCCCCTGAGCTCTCCCAGCTCTTGCGCGCCTTGGTTCCCAGTTGAAGCTCTCAGTTGAAGCTGACCTTGGATCCCATCGTATTTTTAGATAAGCGCTCGGCTCGGTGATCTAAGTGCGCGCACTCGGATGGACGATTTCACGTTATTACATTACATTACGAAGGCTATTACATTCCTTCCGGAAAGCAAACACTCTCATTGAAAGGCCATTCTACAACACACAGAAGGGTATACAATTGAGTTGGGTGCACTTTCACTATATACACACCTCAAAATACGATTCGGTTCTGCAGGTAAGGATTACAAGAAAGGCAGCCAATTAACCATGACTACATTTACAAACTGTCCTGCCCTTCGAAATATTACAGCTTCATGAGCTGCTACATTTTGTCACATTCATAAGCACTATTACATTGGATTTCGTTAACTTCGTTGCACTAATTCTTTATCAGGAACAGTGCCACTGAAGAAAACATTGACATTTTCTTAACAGCAATGAAAGATGTGAATCGTTCTTGCAAGGGTGGTACGTTGATAAGAAAGACACTAGCTCAAACGTACACGTTTTACACTCGGTCATGAATGCTGCATAATTTGCACTTCTCGTCATAACAATTTAGGGAAACAATATCAAAAATTTAGACAAACCGAGGGCTAAGTAATAGTTGGATTGTACAGCCTTTGAAGTACTCGAGGAGTTTGATATATGTCTTCTGTGCAAGGCTATTGACAAGTCTCTACAGTGAAGCCATCAGGGCGCAGTTTCATATCACTAATCATGCGTGCTACCACTCACACTTTTGCCAATGTCCATTAGTTATTATTAACAATTTGTGCTTCTTGCACACACAGATTTTGCTGCATAAGATGCGTATATTCTTTTCGGTGGAACTAATGAGTAGCTGCGCATGAGCTTGAGGTCACGGTAGTCGCAGCATAGATAAAACTATGTAAAAAAAAAACAGTTATCTCCTGGGCACACTATTTTTGGGATAGTGATCTGGGAGTCAAATTAGCGGCACAAAATGTCACTTTTCGAGATCCACTTATGCGGATAGATGAGCAGACATGTCTGTTTCATGAGACGAAGTTTTTAGCTACCACATATAGATTTCCGTGGTGTCTGGCCTCTTAATGCGCGCGGATTGCTTCACAGTTCGCGCCACAACTGTAAGCGACACACTCGCAAAAAAAGTACACAAATCTATAAAGAAGAAATAGAAAGAATGAAAGTATGAATAGTACAACACAAGTTGCAAAACGACGCTTCACGTACTACAACGCTCCGTATCGAAAAACAAACCTTTCGCCCCGTTCCTGGACCTTTAGGACAATCCAGGTATAGTGGTGGTGCACCCGCTCTACGTGTCCATTAAAGCGTTGACTGTTACTTCGTCAGGCAGGTTGGCGCGGAACACAGACTCATGATCTGTTGACGCGAGGTCATCTCTGACGACCTCGAGTGGATGCTCGTGCTCATCCATGCAGCAGAAGTTATAAGCTGCGCAATAATCGCGTGAATGCGCGGGGGATGCGCATGGCGCATACAATTCTGAGAACGGACCTTGTGATGGGCAGTTCTGCGTGAGTGCGAGGCACAGACGATTATGGCGAATAACACGCTCGCTGATGTTCACAGCAGAGGAGCGACCGACGTACGCGTGCGCGTTCGACTGAATTAGAGAAAACGTTTGCGCTTCGGTACGGAGTCCAAAGGACCACCCAAGACCAAGAAAACATTTTTGTGCTCACTTTAATAGGAGTGCTTGCTTTCCGCAACGTAAACAATAACTGCATGTACGTGCAAAAGAATCCATCCGCGCGCGCACTTTGAGCAACGCTCCGAGCGCTATAGCTTAACTGGGAGCGACTGCAGGTGCGCAAGCGAGCGCGGAGAGCGAGCTTCAGCTTCCCAGCGCGTACTCCAGGCTTGCGTTCGGAGCGAAACCATCGGCCGCCGTGAAGCAGCACGACCACAAAAGTCCAAAACAAATTTTTGTCTTCACTTTAATGAGAGCGTTTGTTTTGCGGTACGTATATAATAGCTACATGTACGTGAAAACGTCCATCCGAGTGCGTGCACTTAGAGCACCGAGCCGAGCGCTTATCTAGGAACACGATGGGAGGTCAGCGTCAAATTGCAGGCGCTCAAGAAGAGCGCGGAGGGCTCAGAAGCTCAGGTACAAAAGGTTAACTTCTACCACATGTCCGTCAGCTTCCCCAGCGCCGCAGGCCAGCCCCGCGCACGGAGCGAAACCATCGGCCGCCCGCAAAGCAGCCAAAATGAGAGGGAAAAAAAAAGAAAAAAATCCACGTCGCATGAAGTCATGCACATAGAGGAAGTGACATCACGGTGCTGCGTCGCTGCTTGGGAAGGGGGGGGGGGGAGGGGGGTCGGCGTAGGCCCCTACGGGATAAGGTTTGGGAATACGCGTCCCGTAAGCATCTTACTGTTTATCTAAGACCGGGTTCAGACGGTTGCCGCAACTGTCGTAATAACTTTAAAGAATGACGTCATTTCAGTTCTCAGCCAACCGAACTGCATGATATGGTATTTTTTTGCGTCCATAGATCATGATACGGGTCTTGCGTCGGTAATCTCAACACAGCCTAACACACAAACCCAATCCGCTCTACCACTGACTCCGGATAGGTCCCATTGGGTCGTTTAACGTCCGGGGTTAAATCTCGCACCAGCACGAAGGACATGCTATCCATCAGTACAGGAATCAAACCTATAGCTGCGCGTGCATGCCCTTATCCTCACTTCCACTATTCTCCACTACAAACCTCCGCACGCATAAACCGGCATCCGGTCATGTGAGCGTGCTTAGAAGTGTCAGATGCCGTCAAAAATATCCCCTGAAAGCCCTCTGGAGAAGTGATATTGCCTCACGCTGGCGTTCCAAGCGCGCAACTTGCTGTTCATCCGAGAGTAATTCGCTGCTACTCCACGAGCTGAACTTGACGCGGTAATGGTGGTGCCAGCAGCTTTCCTCTGTTTCTGTACCCATTCGCGCTTGTGTTCAGGACAATGCTTCGGTTCTTGCTCTCCTGCCTCCAAACAAGTGGCATTCATCTGTCCATTAACAATTTAAAACCTGGAAGCCCTTGAACTCTATTCTCGCGTGCAAACATCTGGCTGTCAGCTTTCCTTCCCCTTCGTATGCATCTTACCATCTGTGTTAGATCTCTGTGTAACACATCAACCCACATCCGAATGAACAACTCAATTAAGGAGGTTACCGACTAAGCGCATTGAGCCCTGTAATTTCAACATTTAAATCTCCCACCAGCACAACCGGCATTTCACCGTAGCGGCATGAAGCCTAGCTGTGTGCGCACGTTTCCTTTTGACACCCGCTAATCGTACACGCATAAACCGGCAACCGGTGATTGCGCATACTTAGGCGTGAAAGACACCGGCGAAAATGTCGCTATAGGAAGACTTTCCAAGCTGAAAAAGAAATATGGGCTCAAGCCGGCGTTCCAACTGGGGAATTTTCTCTTCTACCGGTAGGGATTCGCCGCTACTTGTCGAAGTGAATTTGAGTGTAAACGGCGACGGTGGGTTTCGGTCGTTTTAGGGGGAAGCACATTGGCAGCCGTTACCTGGGCTTCGTGGGAGCGGCATTTTGTCGAAACCGAGACTGGCACGAATAAAAAACGGCAAAGGATTGGTTACGCTGCGATAGGCCGTCTAACGAGCCATTGTATGATTAGTGGGCTCCTAGGCAACCACAGCAGCGAAAAAACATAGCACGAAAATTTCGTGTCGGTACTCCTTTAAGCTCCGTTATACCGTGTAAAGCACCGCGTAAATGTTAAAAAGTACTTCATTCATTCAATGCGAATGTGTTTGAGCTTCCCCAGCCTGATTAGTAAAAAATGTGTGGGTACTCGCTGGTGATTACGTGACCAGCTCTACCTCCACCTCGGTTCGAAGATGGCAGCCAAAATTATTTATTCACTCCGCTTTCAGTGTTTCAGAGGTTGCGACCAGCGTTGAAACGTTCTCATTTATATACCTTACTAATGCGATTCGACATGAATACCTATGAAACGACCCCCTGTCTTGCTTGTAAAGAATACAATCATTTGTCAACACAAAAAAAAAATTAATGCAAAGCAGTATATGCCTGAACATAACGCTAAATATGAAAATAAAGCAGCAGAAGCAATTTCGCCTTCATAACTAGTTGTTTGGCGACCGTGAACGGACAGAATGAAAAAGGCAAAATGCGGGAGCCCAGGTCCCAAATCAACTTGGGCGGGAAAATTCACAAGCATAATGGTAAATGACGGTCGATAACAACAGAGCAGAGCGAACAGCGAGTATCTTACCTTTCGCGATCCGAAGGTATGAAAAGTATATTTCACAAAATGCACGCAACAGTAACAATTCGAACTCCGCGATTCGGTAAGGCGAATGAGGAGTCAGACATAACGTACGATTCTTGTGAATCCGCCCGAACGGATACACAAACTGCAGAGGGAGACAGGGAACTAAACGAAGGGGTGCAGTCAGCGAGTCATCATGACAAATACTATGCGAGGTGATGCTAAGACGAGCTTACTTCGTTTCCTTGCGAAAATTACGCACATCGGCGCATATGAGTCCATGCAACATTCACGCAACATAAGGAAACGTAAACGTTTTGGTGAAGTTTGAAATAAAACAGCAGCGGTGAGGTTTTCAGGTGTGTCAAACACCCGGACAGCAGCAAATCCCATGCCTCAAAGCACGCACCGTAACTACCGTAGAAAGATGTGTGACGCCAAGTCCGCGTGGAAGCGAGCACCATAACAGAGCGCTGCCGTAACAAGTAATGTCAAACACTGATATGTTTAATACGCCAAGGCCTCGAAAATAAGCTACTGCTTCCACAACATGCAACTCGCCCATCCGAACCGTTTCGCCATCCTGATACGCGAATCCGTGAAAATCTGCGATACCTTTTCAAACGAATACGGGTACTCACAATCTGCGCTTAAGAACAGCCGGACTATTGACAGCTGCAGCAAGCCGGCCAATTATGTACACCAAGTATTACGGCACTAGACCACGGTGCTTCCTAATGCCTCCATCGCGCGCTCAGCGGTAGTGAAGTGCAATCGCTTTGTTGCGACGACGTTACCGACACTAATTCCAACACAAAAACGCTGCGAGCCAGAAACCTCATTGGGCGAGCGCGTAACAGCCCCTCAATGAGCCATGACAGTGAGAGTACCAGTGCATTGTGGCGTCAGACGTACATTCAAATCGTATTCCTAAATCAATAGGTCACTGGGGAGTTGATTCCACGGTGCCTTAATTATAAAGGGGAGTAGCCACATATTCCCGAAGCTAAAGGCAGTCGTTCCATTAACTAGTGGCTGTGCGCACAAGTGGATATCGCCAGCAGCAATTACCACAGCAAGTGGCCCTTTCGACGAATGCCTACAGCTAGTGATGCTCACCGCAGTAAGCCCCGCACATCGCGCAAGAACCGCGCATTCACTCGCCACTCATGAGTGGTGAGCGTGGCTCGCCGCGAGTGGAACTCGCACTCGCGAGTGGTGAGTGAGGTTCACCGGGAGTGGCTTTCGCAACCCGCGAATGCTGAGCGGGGCTCGCCGCGAGAACTCGCACTCAAGAGGGGCGAGTGGGGCTCACCGCGAGGGCAACTCGCACTCGCGAGTGGTGAGTGGGGCTCACCGCGAGTGGAACTCGCACTCGCGAGTGGTGATTGGGGTTCACCGCGAGTGACTTTCGCACTCGCGAGTGCTGAGCGGGGCTCGCCGCAAATGGAACTCGAACTCACGAGTGGCGAGTTCCACTCGCCGCGAGTGGCGCTCGCACACGCGAGGGCTGAGCGTGGCAGACGGCCAGAACAGTCCTAATTCCGAAGCCGGGCAAACCGCCAAGTATCGACCATCTCCGGCCGATTTCGCTCACTTCGTGTGTGGGCAAAGTCTTAGAACATGTCCTCCTCAACCGATGGCAGCGCTATCTCGAAGACAACGAACTCTACCCCGACTCACTCATAGGGTTTCGGAGTCACCTGAGCACTCAAGATGCCATGCTCCTCCTTAAGCACGAGGTTATCGACGACATGGTCAACGCCCGGGACAACAAGGCGGTGTTGGGCCTCGACCTCCAAAGTGCCTTCGATAGGGTGCGGCACTCTGCGATTCTGGCGCAAGTCTCTCACTTGAACATGGGGCGGCGGACGTACGCATACATACGGGACTTCCTCACAGGCCGCTACACGCAAATGTGCGCCGGTGAGCTCCAATTACCCGAGAAGCAACTTGGCAGCAGAGGTACCCCCCAGGGATCCATGGTATCGCCGCTGCTTTTCAACCTGGTTATGATTGGCGTCGCCAACCGCCTCGGGCAGGTGCCGGACGTTCGGCATACCATCTATGCCGACGACATTACACTGTGGGTCACGGGAGGGAGCGACGGCCACATCGAAGATACTCTCCAAGCAGCAGTCGACGCTATCGAAGACCAGCTTGATGGCACGGGCCTCATATGCTCCCCCTCTAAATCAGAGCTGCTCATCCTCCCCCCGAGGGGCAGGCGCAAGCCGCAATCACCAATTCCCATTACGGTGTGTACGACAGGGGGCCAGGCGATTCCCGAAGTCGCACAAATACGGGCTTTGGGCCTCCTGATCGAGCGGAACCGAACCAACGGGTCCACGGTCAGCAAGATAGCAACGAAGGCGGCAGCGGCGGTCCATCTCATCCGGCGCATCTCCACGCGACATGCGGGCATGAAAGAATCCAGCCTCACTCGACTGGTACAATCGTTTGACGTCAGCCACATCGCATATGTAGCCGCCTTCCACAACTGGCGGCAGTGCGAGCGGGAAAAGGTGGGCGCCACTATCCGCAAGACCTACAAGACAGCTTTGGGACTTCTCCGGAGTACCAGCACTGCAAAGGTGCTCGCTCTAGGTGTCCATAATACGCTGGATGAGATTTCCGAAGCCCAGCGCACCGCCCAAATAGAACGCCTATCTAGAACACGGACGGGCCGCTACATCCTCCACCAAGTGGGCCTCCTCCCCCGAGGCGGCCTGCAGGGGTCCAAGGAGCAGATACCGGCAGACGTACGCAACCGTCTCATCGTATGTCCTATCCCCAGGAACATGAACCCCGAGCACAACCACGACCGCAGAGTTGCTAAAGCGCGAGCTCTGGTGGACTTACATGCACAAGACACCGGCGCAGTCTTCGTCGACGCGGCCGAGCATCAGAGTCAGCACGCCACCTTTGCGGCCGCAGTGGTGACGGCTACAACGGGCGAAATCAGGTCTTCCGCATGCTTCCGGGCTAGAAGGGCCTCACACGCCGAAGAGGTGGCCATTGCCCTGGCCATAGTGAATCCCCAGTGGACTACGGTGCTCAGCGATTCAAGAACAGCAGTGCTAAACTACGCTCAGAACAGGGTGTGCAGTGTCGCGGCGCGTGTCCTCCGTACAGCAGGAGTGCGTGACAGTGCGGTGTGTGTGAAGTGGTTCCCGGCACATATGGGCCCCAGTGTATCCCGCCGGGGCAATGACAACCACAACGAGACGGCCCATGCCGCCGCGCGAGGACTGGCCGACCGCGCGGTGGCTAGTGGTGTCGAAATCTCGGAGTGGCAACCCCCAGAAGGTAACCAGGACCCCCTGACCACCTACAACGAAGTGCTACAGTGGTGCCGATTCAACAGGAGGACTATGCCGCCCCCGCATCCGGGACTTACTCGAGCGGAGGCGGTGCTGTATAGACAGCTGCAAACTGATTCAATACTGACTCCAGTGCTAGCCAGACATGTGTGCCCGGAGGTATATGAAAGTGACATTTGTAGACTGTGCGAGCGGGAGCGAGCCACTACGGCTCACCTCCTCTGGAACTGTCAACTACGACCGCGTGAGGCCAGCGAGACCACTACGCTCCCACCGCAGTACAATGCGGCGAAGAAGAGCAAGGACTACAACACCCAGCTACAGGCCGCCCAGCAGGTTGCGGCGGCCCTCGAACGGCAGCGGCCGGAGTGCGACGCGCGGAAGGGGGTACGATCCCCCCGACCTCGTAGAGCGCGCCCGGGTGCGGCTCAAGAGGTGCTATCGTAACGACGTCGCGGCCGCGTCACGGCACCTGGGCCCCTGTTAAGGGCGCCCCACCGTCTGCAGGCCCAAATAAAGTTTATTCTCTCTCTCTCTCGCCGCGAGTGGAACTCGCACACGCGAGTGGTGAACGGGGCTATCCGTGAGTGGCGGTCGCACTCACTCGCACTCGCACTCACCAGGCCAGAACGACGGTGAGGCTCACTCACCATTCACTCGTGCGGGGTGAAGGGGGGTGTGTGAGTGCACTTATGAGAGAGTTTGCCGACCTATGATAGCGGGAGATGTTACGTGGCAGTCTCGTGGCTCAATGCGCCCAGTCAGCAGTCCTCCGCAATCTAGCGGTTTGTTTTGGGTTGGTAGGTTTCGCAGACAATGAGGTGCCTACGACTGGGCAGCGAAAGGGACACCCACGTGTGGGTCTGCTACTATAGAACTCGAAGCTCTCGAGGTATTAACTCGCTATGGGACGGACTCCTCTCGCTCGCTTGGAGGAAGAAGAGCGCAAACTTAAGAGTTTAAGCCTGAACAGAAGCGTGAATGCGCGCGAAAACCACGAAAAGGCGCTTCCACCGGGTTGCCGCCTCAAGTTCCAGGTCGTTGTGAAGCTGGGAATGCATTTATAAGTGCACGGGTTAGAAGAGGAGGTCGTCGATATGAGGGGGAGGGCCATGCGGGAATTTAGGTTTCATACTTTACTGACGACATGCGCGTTGTGTTGGCCTGAGGTTCAACGTGGTCGTCAAATAGTCCAATGCTACCTGTCCGGTACAATCTGTGGTATAGTGAATTGGGTTGACGTGTAACGCAAACGTAAGATGCCTTCGACGCGGGAGCGAAAAAGACAGATCTATGTTCGTGCGCTGGGAAAAAGCTCCTGGCTGTTTCAAATTTCAATCAAGTAATTGGCTATGAAACATTCTCAGTCGTAAATTACAAACAAACGTGTTTTTTTTTTCGTGCACTCCGTGGAGGGCGTGCTGCTTTGCAGGCATCCTACTTAACAGAGTGGAAGGGCACTAACTTATTTTGCATTCTGGCGCCTGTAAAAAATTCTATTGGATGAGTGCCCTAGTGTTCTACGAGGAGCCCTGATGATGCATTATTATCGTAACTTCTCGACATTGAGAATCCTACCGTTTGAAAAATGGTCCCAATGGTTTGTACGGGTCTCTTTCTGGGAAACCAAACTTTGGATTACGTAATTTACAGGAAACACTGGCAAAACATTTAAAGGCGTCATTTTAAATTAGTAGATTAAAGGTACAATTTTGTATTAGCTTAATGCGGTCTTGGTGCCGTGAATGTCGGGATGTAGCTGCAGTTTTAGAGTGCCTTACTCAAAAGCATAGAATCTTAGTGCCGTTTTGCGACAACAGGCCGCATTGAGAAAGCTGCTCCGTTGCACTGCGGTTGGGTTGAGCCTCTTGTCCACATGCACCCGAGGTGCGGAGGGCTGTTTGGTGGATACTTAAATTAACCACGTCCAAATAGGCGACAGTCATAGTCAATCGCGCAAGGTCAGGTTGCGCTGGATGCGTGTACTACTAGGCGCAGTCTGTGCTTCTCAATCCCCTGCGTACCCAAACTCTCCTATGGGAACATCCGCTGACGTCATCCCACTCTCTGAAGCTGACATGGTGGACTCGATCTCGCCAAGAGCCCTAATTCTGGGAGCCGGACTACAATAAAGTGGCCTTTACCACATCCGCCTCGATTTTGCCGCTATTGTGAAAGTCCCCCACCGGCACCGGTACAGTGCAACCGACTGGGACATGTCTAAGAAGGGTCTCTAATGGTTTCTGCGTTATACTGCCGTGATATGTACTGTTCGTCAGAATGCTATGTGAGACGCTTGGGTGGAAGGAAATTGATTCCACACAACGGTGCCTCGAAGGCAGCTTGAGCAGACGATGTGATGCCGAATGATAAATTAGCGCATGGCTGAGTGAGAAAAAACCAAACCGACTTCATTGTTCGGGGACTTCCTACCAAGGGCATACAGATTCGCCATTCTAGAGAAAGAAGCCTTCGTAGGGCCTATGCCGACACCTGTTAGATAATTACTTGTTAAAAGTAGTAACAATCACTGACACGTGGTGTGGAAAGTAGCAGTTATGAAACCTAACAAAACTACATGCCAGACCTGCATAAATCTTTGGAACCTCTGGGCATTTCAGCGAAGTGCCGGAGCGGAAAGCCCTCAAACTGAATTAATAAATACCTCGTTACACCGTGTCACATCTGCAGGCCGCCAGCATACGAACTTGCCATCTCGTCAACGAAGGCTGACACGCTTTCCTCACTACGGGCGCTTTCTACCACCGCGTGGCTATTTGACGCACTTTCTTGCAGGGATAAGTCTGGGCGACCGGAAGACCTGGCTGCGTGTTTGCAAAACATATTCCGTGGGAGCCCGCGCGTGCTTGGCGCACAGTTTACGGCCAAGCCCAAACTAACGCCGGCTAAAAGCGCCCCATAATAAATAACCAACAAAACTAACTTAAAATGGCCAAACCAGCTTGACTTGACGAAATAACAGTCGTAAAAAACGATCATGCATATCTGTTTACACCAGCAAGCCTTTCCTCGGCTAGGTAGTTACGGGACATTAGGAACTGACCTGAAAAGAACAACACTACTAGAAATTTTGGAACTGTTGAATCGCTCCTCTAAGAGAGCTGCCGATCCACGTTCCGTTAAACAGAGCACTGAATTCCAGTTGATTTATGGCCCCTAGACGGCACCACCCGTCATAGGCCCTACCGAATATGGAATGTCAATGCTCAACCCGGCAGCCGCTGCGTGCCATGCCTCGGTATCCACCACTCGCCCATTTGTTCCTGGGGTGGCTGAGACGCTTTCTCCTATCCGCGACCAACTAGTTCTTTACAGGCACCAGCTGTACTCACCCGGAGCTGGTGCTTGTGGTGGTGGTGCTTGTGGTAGTGGTGGTGGTAGGGGTGGTAGTGGTCGGGCTGGAACCGCCATCGTTTGCGGTGGGCCACTCGTTCTTCTCGTTCTCCTCCTTCAGGGGGCTGGAGGTGGCTGGTGGAGGTTGGCCATATCTCAGGATAGTCACCAGCAAATCGAAGTCGATTAAAATCGCCACAACTGTCACGCAACGTAAACTAGAAAGAGCGTTCTCATAAAACGCAGTAAACAAGGCTGAGAGTTGCGTTCATCTAAACAAATGCCAAATATACTGAGACTAAAAGGTGGAGCTAAAGTAAAGATAACAACTTCACTTACGGAATTTTCCCTCCTTTCTTTTATTTACATTTCAATCTTTTCATTGATTTGTTCTCATTCCTTTAAACTAAGGCGTGTATTACATCACAAGAAGAAATTGCTGTTAGCTTTGTGCTTACCTATCCTACAGTGCTCATTGTTATTACTACATTGGAACGGCGTCAAAGGCGCCGCGTTGGCGATACATCCCAAACACAGAAACGAAGACCAGGGAAGGCAGGGACTCCAACTTAGACCCTTTAGCACAACTCAACATGCGGATCTCTACATGTGTGAAATGTCGCACGGGCACCGCCGGTACAGGTGCACCTAAGGCAGTTGACGCTGCCGTTGAGATTTGGTGACACTACAAGGATCATTCACAGCCATCGCCCTCATTGTTTTTGGGAAAGCAGTGAATGTTGCCGAGGGACTAAAAGTAAACCATCACTGATATTCCTGGCGTCCTTGTCGACTCGTGTACAGTCCACTGCAAGGCATTGTCTTCGCTGCAATCATTTATCGATAGTGCAGTGCCCAGCAAGCCTTTAAGAAAAAGAGAAATGCCTTCAGTGGTATTGTATTCTTCTCAAGCGTTCTGCTAGATTCTGGTGGAAGACAGGAAGGAACATGAAGTTGCTCTGAGAATCCGTGCCCTGAATGGGTGCTCCAAGCACGCATATGGTTCCACAGTCTTGAACGCAGGTAAAAGAAGTCGGCGTCGTGGTCTTTTTCTTACACAGAAACCTATAGAAACGTCTTCTCAGTATCAGTCAGTATCAGTGTCCATCCCTTTGTGGTTAATATAACTCCA
Organism: Haemaphysalis longicornis; assembly: GCF_048455015.1. Classification (NCBI taxonomy): domain Eukaryota; kingdom Metazoa; phylum Arthropoda; class Arachnida; order Ixodida; family Ixodidae; genus Haemaphysalis; species Haemaphysalis longicornis. The sequence goes on from NW_027526445.1 coordinate 189,008,475, forward strand.
CGATTACGTGCAAAACGTCGGGGTTCGGGTTCAATCCTTGTCCAGGCACTCACCCAACAAAGATTGTCCTGGAAGTGCAGAGGAGGCACTACGTAACTAACTAGAACTTCCGGCTGGGCTAGTTGGCGAGTAGTTGTCATGGTTTAAAGCGGAACGAAAAAATTAGTAGTCGCTTAGCTCTGCTATACCAGGATATACGTAGCGGGAGCTAAGGTTCAGCAATATAGTCCAATCCAGTCCAATCTAGTCCAGTCCAGTCCAGTCTAATCCAATCCAGCCCAGTCCACTCCAGTCCAATTCAGTCTAATCCAGTCCAGTCCAGTCCAGTCCTGTCCAGTCACTGGTCCTCACGCATGCTCAGCACGGCTCTTCACGAGCCATGCGAAACGGCTATCAAGAGGCTCCGGTGCAGCGCCAGATTTGGCTACTGCGAAATTCTGGCGCACACCTGGGCACGCGCCGGCGCCAGTGCGTCTGCCGCGGCTATGACGCAACACAATCCACTTTATTTAATCCAATCCAAATCCAATCCAAGCCAAGCCAAGCCAATGCCCCTCGCGCTTGCGCAGAACGGCCCTTCACGGCCCACGCGAAACTGCTCAACCTCGGCCAGTGTAGCTTACGCTACAAAAATGCACTGATGATTATTGTAATTCCTAATAAGAAATTAGTGCGCAGCGCCAACTGGTAGTCTTCTCGGCTACGGCGCATATCTGCTGCGTCTCAAGAAGTGATCGCGTCATTGGCGAACGCACAGTGGCGCTTGTTACTCTGCTGTTATCTCGCAGAGCATCCCCGCCACCGGCCAGCGGGTTGTTGCAAACCGTGTTTGAACGTCCCGTGCAAATATCACGTGGTTCGGATGAGCCACGCACGGGGGAGCAGCGAGCATGCTGTTGCAAATCCTGTTTGAACCTCCCGCAAAAATGTCACGTGGTTTGTATTAGCGGCAAACGGAACAGCGTACGGGGAAAGTGTCACGAGGAGGGCGATCCTTACTGGCGACGCGTGAAACAAGTGTGAGGGGGAGGCAGTGAGAGGGATGGCGCCATAGCCGCGCGTGCCGCCCTACTCCTCCCACTTCGCCAGACTCTCCTCTCAGTTTTCTTTCTGCCTTCACTGCTGCGTTCGTTCATACGGTTACGCGGGCATACACAGGTGCCGCCACCGCGAAACAGATGTAATGGCTCTTGAAGGGTTCCGCCCTAAAAACACGAACGGTGAGCCCAAAATAGACAGGACGGGCGCTGTCCTGCCTACTTTGGGTTCACCATCCCTGTTATTTAGTTGCGCTTCAGACCATGGGAACCACATAACTAACACTCCGGAGATGAATGTTTTAGAGCTCCTCTGCAGGACATGTAGCAAAACGTTCACTTTTCGCAATTATGGAAAATATCATAGGCGATTAGCTCGACATTTCGGCGGGGTGGTGAGATGAAGTAGCGGTTCTTTTCTTCTGAAGGCGGCCAATTAGACTTCAGGTGTCTCGGCGCTTCATGCTGTCTGTTGCCAAGGGATCACTTTTGTGCGGGGTTCCACGAAAGGGCAACCGCATAACGGCCGTCTGCTTTGAAAATTTGCGACTTCAATTCATCCATCGATGATTATTTCGTGGATTCGGACTGTCTTGGATTCTTTCGTAAACAGTCTCCTTAAATTTCTATTTGTTCTACCTTCCGAAGCTGGCTGCTGGCTAAACTAACTTGATGGCATTCATTGACCTAAGTGTGTAACACGCAAGGCATGCATGTTGAATGCTTGCTGCTCAAGGTTTTTAAATCCAAACCGTGAAATGACCGCACCACCATTGGGTTTATGTTCTGCCCACCTCGTTTGTGCGGGCGGCGGCCGTCTGTCGTTCATACAGAACCGACAGCCGTTAAGTGGTACACCACCGACCTCTCAGCATCCAACAAGAGACAACCCCGCAGGGGGAGACAACATGCTGACTTGCAAAGTTCCCTAGTGGATCACAAGGGGGATTGCACTTATCTCGCCCTCGCTGATCACCATAACAAAAGTGTCGATGGGTGATCCTCCAAACCACTTGCAGGAGCTATAACGCGGTCGGTCCCTGCGGGCGGAAAGACCGACGAGTGGTATGACGCAGCAGAAGCTCCGTTTGCTGGAAGGGATGATGGTAGTGCACGTATTCATGCGGCTCTTAAGTAGTTGATGATGGTCATCAGCCTGAACAGGGCGTTTCCTCTTGGTATTGCAGGGTCACTTGATGCTCGTCTTCGAGTGCGGCAACAGGAATGATGGGAAAGTTCCAGCAAGCAGTGCGTGAAGCTTGTGCGTCGCGCATCTACAACAACTGTAGTATCCAAGGTTATGGAATCCTCAGCGCAATCATGGCTTCAGTCAGCTTATTGATGAGATCTCTACCAGTCGCTCGTTCGGGCTCTCGTAGGAGGCACTCGTTGGCAGGCGATGTCGCATCAGGGGATTTCCGAATTGTCTCTGCCAAGTAGGCGGACGAGACGAGACGTAGCAGAGTGAATTCTAAGAGCACGATGAATAGAGCAAGTAAACCACACACGAGAAAAGACATGGACTGACGCACGGAGTGCAGACTTCCGGACTCCTTTTTCGATTGTCGTAACTTTCACACTTGTTCTATCTTTACTTCCATTCTAACCTCCTCACCACTCGTCCTTCTCGATCAGCTCACCTTAGCAAGCTCTCCTTCACTTCTGCCCTCTTCCATCTCGCTCTCCCCTCCGCCCAACACCACAGCCTGTCCACTTCCGTCCTCTAGACTTCAGCTCCAGATGGTTAGGCATGTGGGGAGACACCGGGACATACACACCACAAAGAAGCCGAAGTGAGCCATCAGTGCTACTCGCATCGGTAATTCCGCTTCTAGATATATATGACTTTATTCGGCGGGCTAACACTTCGTAGGGCTACACTTTTGATAGAATGCGAACCACGTGGTTATTTCAGAAAACCGCCCCTAAGCAGGTTTTACGGCTGATACAGCCTCGTTTCATTCGTTTTAAACTTCGGATGGTTATTTATATGAGGTAATAAACAAGATAATAGTGTGGGCTATAAAGGCTTTTTTGAGCACAAACGTACCCCATGTCAATAAAATATGGCTATTACAGTCGTTTTACCCGACCACACTCTATAGTATCATGGTAAATTTCGGTGGGTCGGGTTCGTGCAGCGTACTACTCGTACTAGAGCGGAATCCGCTAAAGTCAGCAGGAATGCATATGTATCTTAGCTGTCAAACATGGTACAACCTGTGTTCTAGTAAATTTATAAGCCCGCCTGTTACAGCGGTCTCCTGGGCTATCCGTCTACCTTAGACGACCATGTATGCGCCAGTACATTTGGGCAGCGATCGAGCATTTCTCGAAGTGTTTACAGCTTTGGCGATATGCAGTCTGCTCACCAGACAACCATGACGTGGTTTCTTTTGGAACGTGAAAAAGATACTAGAATAGCATTCGAAAGAGACTACTCAAAGTCTACGATGCAAATCCAGGTATAACCAAAGCCTTGAGAGGAAAGCTACTTCTGCTTCTCTAAAAAGACATCTGTTACAGTGAGTACCCTTCATCCGATTGAGCCATTAAACGCATCGAAACCCACGCGCAAATATGGGGCAGATGTCTCAATTCTTTCCAACGTGGCCTTTCACAACGACTCAGCAGTTTGGAGAAAGCGGGCTAAGCTGTAAACCTTATTACTATAGCGAAAATACCCCAACGGTTAGTCCATATTGGTACTCCCTAGAACAATAAAGTAATCAGGGTAAACTAAAGATGTCTAAACAAAGCCCCGCTTGTTCAAGGCACAGCTATACACAGGTCATTGCAGTTTTGAGGACCTCCCTTGTGGTAGGTGCTGATCGCTGCGGAAGGCACAAAATGGACGTATCTCAAACTGTCGCGTATTCTTTATTACATGCCGAGTTGCTGAATAGTGTGTGTTTATTTTTTGGGAAAAAAGGCGGGTTGTTCAAAATGCGTGACAGCAAAGTTTGAAAAGAACGCCGCTATGCAGTATGAACATCCGTCGGCAGGCTTTCAGGTCGGGAACCTAACATATGAACAGAAAGGAAGGTATTGCGGAACACAGGCTTGAAAGCCCAGAAACCCGGCGTTTATCGCGTTAGCAACTACGCGTAGGTACCATTCATCTACTACGCAAAATGTTAAGGTACCAAGTCCGCTGAACAACGAATAAGCGAGCAGGAAACAATAAATCGGACATAAACAAAATTGCTCTAAAATATTCACGCCCAGCGTTTGTCGAAAGATTTGTGGTCAATTTCCCCCAATAGATTTATTTTCGTTTGATTTACCCTTGATTGCATGGAATGTATTTTTTATTGTCGTCATGGTTTAGGCCTTATGTTGGTCCAAACATTTCTAGTACTTTATTGTCACTGCTTGAATGAGAAACCTAGGAGGTATTCAGGGGCTAGTCAAGTTATTTATAACTTTTTTCTGTGAATTGCACTGTATATTAATGTGCATTATGCACGAATACACAAGTAATAGTATTATAATAATTATTATCACATCCCCCCGTTGCACTGTATATTAATATGCATTATGCACGAATACACAAGTAATAGTATTATAATAATTACTATCACATCCCCACGTTGCAAGCAGAATGAAAGCGCTGGTTTACCTCCGTGAATTAGCGCACACCGGCGTCTACAATGCCCCTGTAGCTGACGTCCAATTCGAAAAATCTGGGCTGGAAGTCACTGCGAGCGAGGAACCTAGGGCCTCCGCTGGTGATTTTCTGCAGGCTTTCAAACTGACCGTCTCCAGTCGTGGCATGCAAGCGATATGCCTCAAGGTGCCGCCTTTCAGACCTGTTGCGAACCTCATGACGAGCACTCGTAGCGCGGTCAAGTGCGTCGCTAACGCTGCGATACCATGTTAGCGGATCTTCCTGCATTGAGAGATGTCCAGAAAGGTAAGCCGGGTCAGTGTTCGCGCCATGATCGACAGAGTCCGGTCTGTTATGGAAACGCGTATGAGGCGCAGTGTGCTGAGCCCACGAAGCGACGGTCCAGCTGCGATGCTCATGAAGCCGTCGGAAGCTACAAGACTGCAGTCGCTGACGTCCAGGTAATCCATCGGGAAGGGCCGAGTGGCGAGCGTGCGCAGACTCCGCGGCGTGAGCATCAGGCAGCCGAAGCAGACTGCAGCTTCCGCAGCGCCGGCATCTTGGCAACGTGCTCTATTCCATTGTTTGTAACACTTTGACACTGCGACACATCTAGGGCGACCAGATTGGTCACGGTTAGGCTCACGTAATGCAAACCTTGATCGCCTACGCAATTGGTGATCATACCGCGGCTTCTTTTGGACAGCCACTTGAGGGACCACGCAGCAGCCCCTCCCGAAGGCTAACCATGTTCGTTCAGGCCTTTCAGGCCTGCCAGTACCATGACGCCGGCGTCGGTCAACTTAGTCTTGTCGATTCCTAGATTCCTGAGTTTGGAAAGGTTCGCCGCAATGTGGTGCGCGGAGCCATCAGTGATGCTCGTGCAGCGGTTTAGGTACAGCTCCTCCAGGTTGGGCGCCTGCCTTGTGACAAAGTGGACGGAGACGTCGGTTATCAGGTTGCAACGGCTCAGGTTGAAGGACGTGAGAAGCGGCCACTGAGACGCGGCGAGTGCCATGATTATGGCGTCGTCGCCAAGGTTGCAACAGAACGCGAGGTCGAGCGATGCCGTCTTGGGCAGGGCCTTGAGAAGCAGCGGGAGATCGACCACCGGTCTGGCCATGACCTTGACCTTGCGGATCGTGCGTCGTCGGACGCAGGTAAGCAGTTCCGCAGGCGTGCTATCCGTGAGCCGCTGCCTCGCCTCTTCTCCAGCCCAGGTGCCGGGCTCATCGGCGACTACGTTCCACGCGTGGCACACCTGCGCTAGCTGGCCGCGGTCTTGGAATCGGAGGTGGTGGAAAACGAGCCGCACGAATTCTGCGTCGAAGCTCTCCGTCGGCTCCGTCGTGTGACTGGACCCTCGCGTATGTTGCGGTCCGCCGAAGCACCAGGGTTATCCGAAGAAATTTGTTGGTTGGTTGGTTGGTTGGTTGGTTGGTTGGTTGGTTGGTTGGGTCCTTAAGTCATGGCGTTGTTGTTGTTGTTGTTGTTCCTTTTCTGATGGCACATACCCACGTGGGGGATTTGCGAAGAAACGGGGTAGATTTTTGGGACTAGAACGCCCTCCTCGTAGCCTTATACAATCAGCTTGTAGGAATTTGGGAAATGGTTACCGAAATATATAATGGATCTAGGGAAGAATCAGCAATACTCATGCCATTTTGGGAGAATAGGCAAAACTTTTTTTGAACGGGTTAGCAGTACATGCGTCTGGTCTCTGATATTAACGCGGGAATGGCCGCAACAATCCCTCTATGATAAAACCCAAGAGATGTGGTCTCGAATGAAAGGAGCGCAGAAATCGACAGATGAAGGCCAATACGTTGAATTGGTGAGGCTAGATACCGTTTCCGAGTGAAAGAAAAACCGCGGCAGTACAAGAAAAAATTTTCATTTGTTTCTTTTTCACCGCAAGCGGCTCAAAGGACGGAGGAGGTGAGACCAGTGCGATGCAAATAAAAATTAAGCTGCGGTATTCTACATCTGATGTTAATTAATGAGGCCTCAGACTGGCGGGACTAGCAAAATCTCGCATTCGAAGTGTGAGCTAGATGAGCATAGTCATCCAAGCCTGTGATAGTGCATTCCTGTGTTATCCCTAGCTGTTGATATCTGCGGAACCTTTCTCGAGCCAGGAGAAATGGGGCAGGGCTGAAGTCCACCGTAGGGCCATCGAAAGATGAACCGGCCAAAGAGTCAGCCATTTCATTGAGCCATAGGCCCCTGTTACCTGGGAACCAAATGAGCCGGATGTCGCGTAAATGGGGAGGCACAAGACAATTGAAGGTACGAATGAGTAATGATTTTTTTGGAGACGTGAGCGCGGTACAAACCGACAGGGAATCAGAAATAATAGTAACATTTAAATATTGTGGGGGTAACCTTTTTAAGGCCGCAAATATTGTAAGAAACTCTACTTCGAATATAAGAGTAAAATCAGGTCCAATTGGACCCATTGGGTTTCCATTTGGACCCATTGGGTGGCAAATTGGACCAATTGGTCGGCCAATGGTGTTTTCCGGCTGGGCGGGCGCCGCGTATCAGCACGTTTAAATAACGTTTTGAATCACACCGGAAGTGCGGGCTTGTAGCCATCTTGGAAAGTAATATCGGTTGCATGTTAAGTTTTTTGTCGTCCAGTCCGGAGTGCCCTGATTCGAATGCCACTAAGCGCAGTATTTACCGAATTATCTTTCCTACCCAAATGGTTTCTTTGTGCTACCTTCCCTGATAAATGCGGCGTCCTCTTACAAACATTCATTGACGGGTCTTTCAACCTGCGAGCAGATGGCCATTTGCGTGCTGTAGAATCTGGAGTTTCCATTCAGGCAGTTAACCAATGCTTTTGTAATAAAACAATACATCCATCCCCGAGAAAGATGTCCCCCTAGCGTCTAACACTGATGAACAGAAGGCCGAGATAGGGTCTTGTGGGAAAAGGTGCTGCAAGGACCGAAGAATGCCAACATAGACGCGACGGAGGTGTTTTGAAGAATACGTGAGACTATCCCACTGCCTCGCTATTATTGCGACCTTAACCCCAGTGACAACAGCGGAAATGCATGAATGCCACGTTTTTCACAAAGCATGAACACATTCCTTCTACGTAACGTCTCTTTTAAACAGAAATGCAGCTGGACCACTGACTCCAATTCAAATACGACCGAGGCGACCGAGCCTAGTCTTCTGTGCGTGTTTATCGCATTACCGGCCACTGTTCTTACGGTCAAGGCTTCCTAAAAACAGCTGGCGCTCCTCGATGTGCTGGATGCTGGACGGGGGAGTCGACGATGCACCACATCCGTGAAGGTGAACGGGTTGGCCGTGATCTTGTTCATTGCCATCCCTGAGGTAGCAGAACGTCAGCAGGGTGTTTTCCAACTCAACCCCTCCTACACAACTATAGTTCATCTCACAAGCTAGCTGCAGCACTGTGGAGGCTACATTGTTATCAATAGTGCGCCCACTGAGGGCGCCTAATCCGCCTGAAAGGACACTCCCTTCTCCCCTCTCGGCAAGTGGGACCGCACGGCCCCGGCGCCCTTTGTCGCTTCCTTCGCGGTGAGTTAGGCGCCCTGAGGGGGACAACAATGTAGCCTCCACAGTGCTTCAGCTAGCTTGTGAGATGAACTATACACGCTGCTGGTTCCCCCGTGCGTGGACACGTGGTCGCTGCCGGCGCGAATGCCGCTAACGTTGCAGAGCGAAGCAGGCGAGCACATAGAGGCCCAAGGCAGAGTGGTTTTTACCTGTATTTGTGACGTTCTGTGCATTGATAGTTGTCCGGATGTGGTGAGCGCCAGAATCTCGTGCATGTCGCCGCCATTGAGTCCTCGTAGTGAAGAGCAGGCGAGGATGTTCCGGTTTGGCACGTCGTCGGGGGGCTTGTTGCTGCGGGGCCGTTTGACTCCTTCTTCAGCAAGTGGCTTGTGGAAGTGGCTGCGTGGGAGAAGGCCACCCCTGAAAGCTTAAAGGCACAAGCAAACGTTGGGCCCGCTTGGAATTGTCTCGGTGTGTCAGGTCATCGTTCACGAGTGATAATGAGGTTTTAGGACAGGACTATAGCATCCACAAATATAGACGGGAACAGTCGCGGCGCCTGATGACCCCAGGACTGGCAGTCAGCCCTGTTGTGGCACTGCTTCGTTGCCTGATAGGTATGCGGGGAACATGTTCCTCCGATCTACTTGCACTGCGTTTGCTCTGCATGCAAGCCGGTGACGATATTTTCGGCAAGGGCTGTAGTTCGGGGTAAAACAATGCGGTTAAGGCTACCTCTCTTAATGATTAAAACCACCCGGACCCTAGATATATTTCGCTGGGGTTAGCTTGTTTACCTGTGTAGTGTTTGTTTTCACGCCCACCGAGCTGACTTGGGCGTCAGGGGCGTAAGGAGAAACCGCGGAGGCTTCTTTGTTATTCGCCGCACTTTTGCGTCCACCCGGCGAGCGGGCCCTGAAATGACGCCCACAAACGCGTCGGTCAACCCATAATAGTTGAAAGCGATGTCAGCTTTGGAAAGACGATTTCGTTGCGTTCGTTTGGGAAGCCGGCGGAGCGGTATTGTTGACATTTTAACACCCGCGATAACCGCCATGAGAAAGGCCGACGCGGACGGGAGCTGAAAGTCAGTCTAGAGGTCAAACCTTGGGTCAATCATTGGAAGATTGCGCTGCTGAGCACGAGGTCGCGGTTTCGATTCCTGGCCGTGGCGCCAGCTTTTTTGATGGAGGCAAAAAGCAAAAACGCCCGTGTGTACGAGATTTCGGCGCACGTTTAAGATCCCCAGGTGGTCAAAATTAATCCGGAGCACTCCACTACGGCGCGCCTCATCGCCTGCGTTGCGTCGGCGCGTTAAACCCCAAAATCAAATCAAATCAAACATAGGAAGAGGGCACCAGACCTTCTTTCTGCGACAGTTGCACTGCTCAAAGTTACTGGGCGAAGTTTCCGTTCGTCACACGTCTAAACCTGGCGACTCGGCGACTGGGAAGCGTCATTAGGTAGGCGGTTTGTTAGGCGCCTTACGTGCTTACAAAGGAAATAAATTCTGGCGGCGCGGAGCGCAAACATAGGCGCGTGCACGGTATGGACAATACCATAAGACGTGCCCCCCGAAAGCCGATTCTCGTAATTAGGTCTGCTTTTAGTTCGTTGCTTTTCATTTCTTTTATATTTGTGTTTTGCAGAATACCTATGGGTTTCCGCATGAGAGTGAGAGAGGTGGGTCACGAGATTAGTTTGAACCCACCTAGCTTTGTTGGTCACAGTGGTCAATCAGTGGCCTAGTATGGCTAATCAATGAGCCATCCTCACTCTGAAATTGTGACGTCCCTTTTGTGGGCCGGGCTTTGGAAGTAAAACCGAAGACTTTGATGTTTTAGAGTGAGGAGAGAGAGTGGGGAGCCGTGCTCGAGGCTGGCCTTCCCGACCTCTTGTATGCGGTCACAAGCCTTGCAAGTTGTAAATACGTAGTGTAAATAAAGGGTAGATATTGTACATTTTCAATTTACATGCATTAGATTGTCTTCGACCATGTTCCGTCAGCCAACAAGCCAGCAAGGCATCGTTTCAGCGATCATCTTATCGGATCATGGCATCGATAATCGTTCATTGGCCAACCGATTTATACCTAAAGTTAACTAATGCCCAAGAGCAGATTACCTAGAAATTATACCAAAATTTTCATCCCAATGAGCAGCCTAAATTTCCGTCTATTGTGAGAAAAAGGCCTCTCCCAGTGCCTTGCAGAAACTACGTAATCAATGGAAGGTATCGAGGAGCTCTGAACCAAGAACTTCATGCGTGTTATTCCGTGTGGGTTCCGACATTTCACTATTTGGGTTACTGCGAAACGTCGGCATGCCGACACGCACTACCAAGGCAGGGGTCATTTCTTTCCCCTAAAGGCTTGCTGGGCCCGGTAGGATCCGTAAATGATTGCAGTGAAGGCAATGTCTTGTAGTGGACTGTACACGAGTCGACAAGCTAGGACACCGGCAATGTCAGTGATGGTTTACTTTTAGCTCCCGGCAGCGTATTTTCAAACGCTTCGCTGCACATAGCATTACGGAAGAACGACACAATCGAGACCGAAGCCATGGCTGCCCTTAGCGGGGATCATCACTTTACTCCCACGGTCTATCTACACGATGGTAATCATGACTGGCGCATAGCCAGCGGGAGATTTAACATCCTCCCGCGCCCGCAACGTTCGTATCAGGCCTTAAATAGAAACGCTGTGCGGACACCGAACAAGCAATCCACCATGCTAACAATTTGTTTCCGGTCCATAATGTCAATCCTGGTGAAGCTGCCCACAAATGCTGTTCCTTTTTTGTCTCCAGCGGTGCATCCATCGTCTCGCAGCTTTCACTACAGCCAAACGCCGCCAAGGTGCAGCAGCCAACAACAAAACAAGACTCAAAGCCTGCTGAGGCGTCTCCAGTCGTTCAGTGGAGTTCGTATTTCGCTGAAGCTGTTGCCGTGAAAGTCTCAAGTGTTCATTGTACCTGCAGCTAAGATGCAACGAGTCGGTCGGTGGATTCTGGTCGGTCCTGTGCCTGCCCCGTGTTTGCATTTTATCGGTTTCCGACTCTGGCGAGCACATTTTCTTGATGAGAACCAAGTCAGCATATGGGTCGGCTGCTCTCGGACCAGGCGTCAGCGTCTGCTCGCTGGGACGAGAAAGGGTCATCAAGGGTGGTTTAGACTTTCCACGCTCAGTAACAAGGAAGGACTCATATTGGAGCTTAGGTGCACCCTCTTGGACTACTTCTACGAACGCAGCTAGCTGGCTTCCAGGAAGGTCCGGCAAGGATTCATCCTTCATGAAGTCGGGAACAACGATGTATTCGAATACATTCCATTGACGTTCGACCGTTTCGTTCACATCCGCGACTTCACGTTTTCTGTCGCCTGCTCGGGTTGCTTCCGCTGAACCTTCTTTGACGGCGACAGACGCGTTATCATTTTCCCCGGGCTAATCGTTTCTTCGTACGCTCGACACTGCGTCATTTCGGAAAAGTGAAGCTTCGGCTGTTACTATGGCTTGCCCCTTGACGGAAACTTCGGAGGCGCTAGCAGACGAAATGCTCACGGTATTGGTCTGTATCGTATTCTCCCGTTCTCGCAGGGGCAAAAAGAGCTTCCACTCGTCGCACGTCACGTTGGACATAACCGGTTTTTGCACTGCCGTACTGGAGCAGTTCTGCGGACTAGCTCTTCGCCTCCTGTTGTTAGAAGTAGAGATTTCCGACGTCGCGATGTACGGGAAATGGCAGAGGGGGTTCTCGCTAGGTTTTCCTCGCGTGATGGGCGTGAACGTCGAAGACTCTGGCCGCTGCATGTCGGACAAGACCGTGTGGCCATGGGACATCACCTGGAAATGGTTCCCGAGCGTTTGCAGTTGAGCTAGCTCACCGTTAACCGTGCTAACCTGCATCGTTGGTGGGACAACTTGCAAGTCTGATGTATGTAAGTGGACGTGAGAGGGGTCGCCTCCGTGGGTCGCCGTGCGAACGTCGTTGGACATAATGGTTAATGGTCGAGGGAAATGTGGCCTGTTAGGAGTGCCATTGGTGGTGCCTATCATGCAGGATGCACTTGAGACCTTCAAGGCATTGTGGAGCCGGTTGAGGGCGCGGCATATACCTCCTCGGTACGCCAAGGCCTCGAAGTATTCGCGCTCGACTTCCTCTGGTCAAGAATATCGATAATGTTCTGGTCTATCTCGTAAATTGTGGCATCTTTGCTCTCAAGCAGATCAATAGTCGCTTGCAAGTCGTGCGGAGATGGTGACGGGGCTTCCAGAAGCTCATTCGCTGCCTTGAGCAGTCTTTCAGTAGCTACGCGAAAGATGCGTTGCTGCCGGCGCAGCTTATCTATTCGACACTTACTGTCCGTCGTCACTGTACGGTCTGGGCCAGCCATGCCGACCTCCGGCTGAGGGCGGGGTGATCAGCAGAAACAGGGTACCTCAAGCCGGAGGGGACGTCGGTGGTCTCCTTCGTCGTGTGCGGTCATCCTCCCGGGAGAGCGGCACCAGAAAATATTACGGAAGAACGACACAATCGAGACCGAAGCCATGGCTGCCCTTAGCGGGGATCATCACTTTACTCCCACGGTCTATCTACACGATGATAATCATGACTGGCGCATAGCCAGCGGGAGATTTAACACATAGCACCCACGTGACATGTCTGCTCGCGCGATGAAGCACGGTAATTAAACATCGTCATTGGCAGCGCCCAAAACCCAAAGCGACCTAAAACATAGCAAAGCACTATTATTAGCAGAGACAACACGTAGATTTCAGTTTAGAAAAAAGGCTAAATTTAGTAAAAAAAGTTAGCAATGAAAAAAAACTAAGAGATAGATCTCCTGCGGCTCGAACCCAAGCTGTCAGCGCCAATACTCAGTACTCTCAATGGAAGACACAAAGACCGAACGGTGGGTTCGTTTTAGCAGGTGCTCAAAAGACTAGCGTGCGCAGTGATGTCACGTGGGCGCTCTGTACAGCGAAGCGTTTGGAAACACGCCTCCCGGCAAGATCCACTGCTTTCCCACAAAAACAATGATGGTGATGTCTGTGAATGATCCTTATGGTGTTGCCAAATCTCAACGGCAGTGTCAACTGCCTTAGGTGCACCTGTAACGGTGGTGCCCGTGTTAAGGTGATATTTCACACATGTGGTGATATGCATGTTAAGTTGTGGTAAAGAGTCCTAAGTTGAAATTCCTGCCTTGCCTTGTCTTCGTTCCTGCGTCTTGGCTGTATCGGCAACGCGGCGCCTTTGACGCCACTCCAAGGCAGTAATAACAAGGAGCACTGTATGTTCGGTAAGCACAAGGCTAACAGCAAATTGTTCTTGTTAAGTAATAGACGCCCAAGTTGAAATGATTGAGACCAAATAAATAAAAATATTGGAATGTAAATAAAAGAAAAGGAAAAACACTCTCAAAGTGACGTTTTTATCTTTACTTCATTCAGCATCACCTTTTAGTCACAGTATAGTTGGAATTTGTTTAGATGAACGTACCTCACAGCCTTTCGTACTGCGTTTTATGAGAACGCTCTTTCTAATTTACGTCGCGTTGATTTTGTGGCGATTTTAATCGGCTTCTATATGCTGGGGACTTTCCTGAAATGAGGCCAACCTCCCTCAGCCACCTCTAGCCCCCTAAAGGAGGAGAAGGAGAAAAAGGAAAGGCCCACCGCAAACCATGGCGGCTCCAGCACGACCACCAGCTCCGGGTGAGTACAGCACGGTGCCTGTAAAGAACTAGTTGGTCGCGCATAGGAGAAAACGTCTCAGCCACCCCAGGAATAAATGGGCGAGTGGTGGATACCGAGGCAAGGCACGCAGCGGCTGCCGGGTTGAGCACTGACATTCCATATTCGGAAGGGTCGATTACGGGTGGCGCCGCCTAGGGGCCATAAGTCAATGTTAATTCAGTGCTCACTGTAAAGGAACGTGGATGGGGAACTCTCTTGGTGTAGTGATTCCACAGATCAAAAATTTCTAGTAGTGTTGTTTTTCTTAGGTCAGTACCTACTTTCCCGCAACTATCTATCCGAGTGAAGGTTTGAGGTGTAAGCTTATATGCATGAGTGTTTTTTATGTATGTTCTTTCGCCAATTCAAGTTGTTTTGGCTGTTTTAAGTTATTTTTGCTGGTTATTTATTATGGGGCGCTTTTACCCGGCGTTAGCTTGGGTAGGGCTGTAAAATGTTCGCCAAGCAGGCGCAGGCTCCTACGGGATATGTTTTCCGAATACGCTGCCGGATCGTCCGGTCACCCAGCTTTCTACCTGCCAGAAAGGGCGTGACATAGCCACGCAGTGGTAGAAAGTGGCCGTAATGAGGCAACTGTGTCAGCCTTCATTGACGAAATGCAAGTTCGCATGCCAGCGGCCTGTAGCTGTGACACGGTGTAAAGAGGTGCTTAATACTATTTTGAGGGCTTTCCACTCCTGCACGTTGCTGAAATGCCCGGAGGTTCAAAAGATCTATGAACGATTGGCATGTACTTTTGGTACGTTTCATAGTTGCTATTTTCGACACCAGGTGCCAGTGATTGTCATCACTTCCAGCAAGTAATTGTTTTCCAGGTGTCGGCTTATGCTTTTAGAGGGCTTTCTCCGTGTCTTCAGAGGATGTGGAATCGGTATGCCCTAGGTAGGAACTCTGTGAACAGTCAAGTCAGGTTGGTTCTTGCTCACTCAGCCATGCGCTAATTGCTCGGTCTGCGTCACATCGTCTGCTCAGCTGCCTTCGAGGTACCGTTGGGTGGAATCGATATTCTTCCACCCAAGCGTCTCACCTAACATTCTGACGAAAGGTACAAATCACGGTAGTATATGGAAGAAACCATTACAGACCTTTCTTGGACATGCCCCAGTAGGTTGCACTCTATCGGTGACGGTGCACTTTCATAACAGCGGCAAAATCGAGGCAGATTTGGTAAGGGCCACTTTATTGGAGTCCGGCTCCCACAATTAGGGCTCTTGGCGAGATCGAGGCCACCATGACAGCTTCGGAGAGTATGATGACGTCCGCAGATGTTCCCGTAGACGAGTTTGGGTGCGCAGGGGATCGAGAAGCACAGACTGCGCCTCAGTAAGTACACGCATCTACCGCAACCTGACCTCGAGCGCTTGACTAGCGCTGTCCCCAAGTAGGACGCAGTTAATTTAAGTATCCACCAAACAGCCCTCCGCACATCGGGTGCATGTGGACAAGAGGCTCAACCCAACCGAAGTGCAACGGAGCAACTTTCTCTATGCGGCCTCTTCTTGCAACACGGCACAAGCATTCTATGCTTTTGAGTAAGGCCCCCTGACACTGTCACTACATCCTGGCATTCGCTGCACCCAGACCCCATTCAGCTAATACAAAATTGTATCTTTAATCTACTAATTTAGAATGATTCCTTTGAATGTTTTACCACTGGTCCCTGGAAATTACGTAATCCAAAGCTTGGTTTCCTAGAAAGAGACCCGTAGAAACCATAGGGACCATTTTTCAAACGGTAGGAACCACAATGTCGAGAAACTACGTTCATATTGCATCGTGAGAGCTCCTCGTAGAACACTCAGGCACTCATCCAATAGAATTTTTTACGGGCGCAACAATACAAAATTATTTAGTGCCCTTCCACTCTGTGAAGAAGGATGCCTGCAAAGCAGCACGCCCACCACGGAGTGCACGAAAAGAAACACGTTTGTTTGTAATTTACGACTGAGCATGTTTCATAGCGAATTACTTGATTGACATTTGGAACAGACAGGAGCTTTTTCCTAGCGCACGAACATAGATCTGTCTCTTTCCCTGCCGCGTTGAAGGCATCTTACGTTTGCGTTACACGCCAACCCAATCCAGTATACCACAGATGGTACCGGACAGGTACCATTGGACTGTTTGACGGCCACGTTGAACCTCACGCTAACACAACGCGCATGTCGTCATTAAGGTATGAAACCTAAATCCCCGCATGGCCCTCCCACTCATACCGACCTCCTCTTCTAACCCGTGCACTCATAAACGCATTCCCAGCTTCACAACGAGCTGGAACTTGAGGCGGCAACCTGGCGAAGCGCGTTTTCGTGGTTTTCGCGCACATTCACGTTTCTGTTCAGGCTTACACTCTTAAGTTTGCGCTCTTCGTCCTCAAAGCGCGCGGGAGGAGTCCGTCCCATAGCGAGTTAATACCTCGAGGGATTCCAGTTCTATACTAGTGGAAACACCCGTTCGTGCCCCTTTTGCTGCCCAGTCGTAGGCATTTCATTGTCTGTGAAACCTGCCAGCCCAAACCGAACAGCTTGATTGCGGAGGACAGCTTACTGGGCTGGTTGAGCCATGAGACTGCCACGCTTACATCTCCCGCTACACCAAGGGATATGCCATCGGTAGCGGCGTTAAGCCCTGCTGTGCGTGCAATGTCTCTTCCTTTCATCCCCAACCCATGTCTAAACCGGCAACATGGGATAGATGCCTAATTAGTTGTAAAATACACTGGCGAATGGAGAGAGAAAGACTTTATATGTGCCAGCCTCAGATATGCTTCCGTGAGAACTGTGACCAGCTGGTCAACGAGGGCCGCCGACTTGACAATGTTGCTCGGAATGACTTTCAAGCTAAGGAAGAATAATGTGCTCATGCCGGCGTTCCAAAAGGGAAGTTGCTTTCAACCGGCAGGGGCGTGCAGCTAGTGGGCAAGGTGGAATTTAAAGGGCCAACGCCCGCGGCTACATTCTCGGCGGCGGCGGTCGCGGCGGCTTTCGTTGTGATAATAATCGTTGTGATAACCGTTGGGAAAGAGGGTTTCGCGGTGGCGGGAAGGAGCCCCGGAGCGGCACCCAGTAAATCTGCTTCACCTTCCCGGCCGCGACGGCCGCTTTTCTGATGGAGGCGAAAAGCGAAAACGCCCGTGTGTACGAGATTTCGGTGCACGATAAAGATCCCCAGGTGGTCAAAATTAATCCGGAGCCCTCCACTACGGCGCGCGTTAAACCAATCAATCAAATCTGCTTCACCGCAATAAACTGCTTGGCACTACCAATTTTAAGTGCGAATGCACTTTATAAGCGACCCCGAACCTTCCGCCGTCCGCATAGCAACAGCTGAGGGTGCGCGCGCTCTTCGTCTTCCTTAGCAACGGGGGGAGATGGGCGCGCGCTGCCTGGCCGCTGACATGGCACATACCCACGTGGGAGATTGGCCAGGAATAAGTGCGAATGCACTTCTTAAGCGAGCCTGAATCGTCCGCCGCCGTAGTCCGCATAGCAACAGCTGCGGGTGCGCGCGCTCCTCGTCTTCCTTAGCAACGGGGGGAGATTTCCGACGCGTGAGGGCGCTCGCATAGCGCCTCCTCTCCCCCCTCGCCTACTCTCCTAAAGCCCCTTTACTACTCTCCAGCTCGCAACACCCTCTCTCGGCGCGCCAGCCAGGCCACTACACTATATAAAAAAAAAACAGCAACCGGCGCCAGGTTTCGATCTGCGGACTTTGCGGCCGCAGCGCGACGCTCTACCGACTAAGCCACGGACTTTTTTTTTTCTTTATTATCGGTTTCAGACATCACAAAAACGTGCTACAGATAACAAACGCTAGCTTTGCCTAAGCCAGCGTGTTATGTCTAAAAACGGGGCATAGACAACACTTTCTCTACTTCCTGCAGCCACTCGGGTGTACAAGGTTGACCCTTCCACATTTCTACAATGCGATGAACGCTTTCACAGAAATACTGCCTCGCGGGCCGTCCATCAACGTCCGAGTAACGAGCTGCCAATCGAGACCTCCATATTCCGTGGAGGACCAGCAACATCAATAGGTCGTAAGGCACTCCATTATCGTTCTCAACTGCCAGGAACCGTATACCATGAGGATCCAAGGGGAGTTCCTTTTTCAAAGTTCTCTGAAGTACATCCCACAAAAACACCGCATCCCAACAGTCCAAAAATACATGTTCAACAGTTTCCGGCTTCTTGCATAGCCAGCAGTCTGCTCCCCAGGGCACGAACAAACCCTTCTCAAGCATCCACGTTTTAACCGGGAGCACACCAACATGAAGCTTAAAGAAAAACGTTTTAACACCCGGCGGAACAACCATTGCTTTTACACGTTTCAAAACATTTTGTCCTGGTCCACTTCGAAACATGGATCTGTATAGTGGCACAGGAAAGCAGATTTCAACGAGATCTTTGTACAACTTCTTCTTCGACACTGAAGTCAAATACTCCATGGAAAAACGCGAACATACAAATTGTGTTGCCTGTACGACTTCCTTTAGATATCCGTGAAGTCCTCCGGTATAACACAAAGATGACGTAATAACAAACTGAGGCAGAAATCTACCTAACCTAACCTGAATTACAGTGCGAAGTAGGGGGTCCTTCACCTCACGCAAAAAATAAAATCTATTGACTACTTGTCGCAGAAAAAGATGCGATAGTGACAAACCACCATCACGCACACGTCTGAAAAGATTAGTTCTACTCGTCCGTTCCCAGGTCGAGCCCCAGATAAAAACAGCACATACACGATGTAACCTTTGTACATTTGCACGCGAACAATGAATAACTTGCAAAACGTACCACAGTTTAGCGAACAGAAACACATTACACACCGTCGCCCGTGCAAACACAGACAACGTTTTACCCTTTCCCTCCCACTTTTCCGCTTTCTCTCGCAACGCCGCTGTCTGGCTTCGCCAGTACGGCTCGCTGTCGCGGTAATTTTCCAGCGGGACACCTAGATACTTCGCAGGCGTAACTTGCCAGCTGACACCTTCAAACACACTGGGTGTCCAGTCCCAGCACCCGTGCCAGAACCCCAGACACTTTTTCCAATTTACGGAACTTCCAGTATATTCACAAAAGGAATTAAGTATTTTAATGGCGCTACTGATACTTTCTCTATCACGGCACAAAAAAGCAATGTCGTCCGCATAGGCAAGTACACGGACCTCACATGCCTGCAACCGAAAGCCATGAATACTGTTGTTGTTATTTACGCTTGCGCAGAGGGCCTCAATGTATAAACAAAAAAGTAAAGGCGAAAGCGGGCACCCTTGGCGAACCGAACGTGTGACCTTGATTGGACGACACACCGACTTGTTAATAACCAAACTTGTCGAACACCCTTTATAAGCCATTTGCACACCCCCCGCTATTATTCTTCCCATGTTTACTTGTTCCAAGATGCTAAAAAGCATTTCATGAGAGACTTTATCAAAGGCCTTTTCGAGGTCTATTTGGAGCATGGCTACAATTAAGTCCATACTGTCACAACATTCTAGGATGCTTCTCGCTGCGTGTATATTACTTGTTATAGATCTTCCTTTTATACCACATGTTTGGTGCTCCCCCACTATATCTGTTATCACCATCTGTAACCTCCCTGCTAGAATTTTCATTAATATTTTAGAATCGACGTTAGTTAACGTGATTGGCCTATACGCTGTGACCTTCTTTAGTTCATCCCTGTCATCTGTTTTAGGTATGAGCACAGTGTGCGAACTTGAGAAAGATGGTGGCAATCTATCCCGCTCATATGCTTCCTTATAGAGTTCACACAATATTATACTGAGGTCATCACGAAACGCTTTGTACAACGCCGCGCACAACCCGTCTGGTCCCGGAGACTTGCCCGGATTTAAATCGTCAATTGCTTTCTTAACTTCATGAGGTGTAATTGAAACTTCCAGACTATATTTAACCTCGTCGTCAATGACCGGCAAGAAACGCTCTTTGCTCTGAAAAACGTTACGCCACCAGAAACACAATCAGTGAAATAGAGTTCAACGGGCATGTATCAAGTGACCAGAGAATAATATCGAACGTCTTTTGTGAGTATTACGATAGTTTGTTTGCATGTCAACCGGTAAACTTAGACCGGTTTAGGGAAGACTAAGCCACGGACGCGACGTTGATATCAGTGTTAGTAACGCGCCTTACATCTTTAACGCATTCAAACTACGTCGTCAGCGGCGTGCGTTGGCGACTCAGCGGCGTTATAGCGGCTTGATAACTGCGTGGTGTACACGTGATACTACAAACCCGCTAGTTCTGCATTCTCTCACGTGACTGCGCCTCCTCTCCCTTCACTCCGGTCGGCGCTTCGCAGCTGCGGTGCGCTGCGGCGGTGCGCTCCTCCTCTCGAACATACACGTTAATTCACCAAGATTTCCGCAGAGGGACAAACGAGGCGTGTTAAGCCGAACGTGATCACGAGGGGGTGTTAATGTAACTAACGGGCAAAATGCCACCAAACTTCAACAAACTCCCCCTCATAGCATCACCCCGTGCTTCGCACTTCCTCATACTCCCCTTCGGGGAAATGCGGGGGAATTTTTTTTGCGGTGTTATTGAGACATGATTGAATTCTAAGCGCGTCAGTAAGGTATATAAATGAGAACGTGCCTACGCCGGTCGTAACCTCTGAAACTTTGAAAGGGGACTGAAAATAAATCATTTTGGTTGCCATCTTCGACAGGGTTTGGGGGGGGGAGAGTTGGTTAACTTAGTCACATGCGAATACCTACATGTTTTTTACCAATCAAGCTGAGGAAGCTGAAAAACATGGGCATTGAATCAATGAAGCACGGTATAACATTTACACAGTTTTTTACACAGTGCAACGGAGCTTAAAGGGGTACCGACACGAAAATTTCGTGTTACGTTTTATCGCTGCTGTGTTTGCCTCCCAGCCCACTAATCATAAAATGGCACATTAGACGGCCTATCGCAGCGTAACCAATCATTTACGGCGATGTTTATTCGTGTCAGTTTCGGTTTCGACAAAACAAACGCCGAGCGGTCGCCGTGACAGGAGGGCACCCGTGACGTTCCCATTCGTGCCGCACCGCTGCCGGTCTGCACGCGCGCGCGCGTGTGAGCGCACACGCGCGCACTCAGACCGGCCGAGGCATGGAGGAAAGAAAAGGTTAGGAGAGGCCCTGACGTCACAGTTGTGAAGCCGAGTCCCGCCCTGACTTGAGCCCACGGAGCCCAGCACTCTATCCCATCATCCTTTGCTGTCTCCGGTTTGATTTGACTAACATGGCGTCGCCCTGCCCTCCCGCTTCGAAGCGAAAACAGCCTCGTCGTTAATTCCTCGGTGCGATGTCATGTTCTAAGCTGTTGATTTCGCCTTCAATTTGCCCATTCTAACGCTCACCCAAAGTTTCAATCGAAAAACGGCCTTCGTTTTTGAGATAGAAGGACGATTTTTCAGCAAAGTAGCGTTTGTCGTCGTCATAGCAACAGGCTCGCGGGATGGCGAACGCAGACGACGGGAGCATTGTTTGGGGTCGTACAGCACTGCGGTCTTTGCGCGCTACGTCTCCGCAGCGATAAGTTTCACTTCACTTCACAACGAAGAAACCCAAAGTGAGCAAAGAACGAACTGTGGCTCTCGCCAACGCTGAGCGAAGGGGATTTTCCGGGCTGGTCGCCGGCGGCGGCAGCGGCTCGCTCCGCCGATCTCGACGCGACGTAAGCGCCGCTGCGGCCGGGGTACGAGTTAAGGCCGCCTCCGACGGCGGAGTTTTCAAACTGGCCTAATCTGAAAACGTTCGTCGTAGCGACTGCGCTGGTTTGCAAGCGTAGCGAAGCAGCCACATACCAAGCGCCTTAAAAATGTGTCCGTTCAATTCGCCCAAATTTGGCCGCCGCAGTTGTAAACAAGTAAGCAACATTGTCCACGGGCTCAAGAAAAATCACGTGTCTTCCTCTACACTTTTCGCAATGCATTGAGGTGGTAGGGGCCTCTCCTGAGTGTTCTTTCCTCCATGGGCCGAGGGCTTCATCACTTCAGCAAGGTAAATGTAACTGATAGCGAAGCTTCCATAGAAGCCCATACGTTCAGAAAATGGCGGCTCTCAAGCTGCTCATGGGGGCATGGAGGAAAGAAAAGGTTAGGAGAGGCCCTGACGTCACATTTGTGAAGCCGAGTCCCGCCATGACTTGAGCCCACGGAGCCCAGCACTCTATCCCATCATCCTTTGCTGTCTCTGGTTTGATTTGACTAACATGGCGTCGCACTGCCCTCCCGCTTCGAAGCGAAAACAGCTTCGTCGTTAATTCCTCGGTGCGATGTCATGTTCTAAGCTGTTGATTTCCTCTTCAATTTGCCCATTCTAACCCTCACCCAAAGTTTCAATCGAAAAACGGCCTTCGTTTTTGAAATAGAAGGACAATTTTTCAGCTATTAAGCCTGGCAAAGTAGCGTTTGTCGTCAAGTCACCTTTATTTGGTATCAACAACAACAACAACACAGGTACCAGGGGCACAGACAAAAAGCCAGAGAAAGAAGGCTTGACGGGGTCTGTGCCCCTTTCGTAGTAATGTACAAAAAAAAACTAATCGTGCGTGTGAAACGGTAACAAACTAATACACACAGTTGAAATTTTATACAGCAAACATTCTTGATCGGCACATGCGCGAAGACACATTTCAGACACAAAAATGAGAAATACTCTATAATAACAGTTTCACAAAAAGGAATATCTACGTACCCAGCGAGTTAAGTAATGACGGCAATGTAAAGGAGAGCAACTGGCGACCATAATTTGTGCGTGTAAGGGGAATCACCCATGTGTCAGCATGGCGAGTATGACGAACAGGACAGTTTCGTTTCATAGTTGATAATTGATCGATGATAATGTTGTTTCGCTTCATTCCTGCGTAGTAACGCTTGAGGAGCGTGTCATTATAAAATTGTGGAACAGCGCGGATACAAAGTTCTTTAAAAATGGGTGCAGTATGAGCATCATGCGGCAAGTTTGAAATAGCTCTCACAGCTTTCTTTTGTAAGATATGAAGTTTTGTTATGTTTGACATTGTTGTGTTTCCCCAGACCAACTGGCAGTAATTTAGTTTGGATACAAAAAGGGAATTATAAATTATTAGCTTAACACTTGTTGGGAGATAGAAACGCAGCCTTGCAAGAACACCTGTAATACGCGCCAAGTTTGTTGAAATCGCTGCGATATGCCTATTCCACACCATGTGTTCTTCGAATATCACCCCCAGGCTTTTCGCGTGATCTACTATTTCTATTTTAGACGTACCAAGCATAAGATCCCCATCAACATTTCCTTTTCGGTTTTTTGCTCTGAAAAGGACAGCCTTCGTTTTAGTGGTATTTATGTTTAACGAGTTGCATACGCTCCAACTATGTAGTGTACTTAATGCACGATTTGCTTCAACCAATAGCCTTGTACCATCCTTACAGGTTAGAATGTAGTGTCATCAGCATAGATGACGAATTTGATTGATGGGGCAATGTTCACTAAATCGTTTACGTATAGAATGAAAAGTAATGGCTCAAGGATGCTACCTTGAGGAACTCCGGCTGTTATAGGTTTAATTTCGGACAAATGAGTGTTTATTGCAACGGTTTGGCAGCGGAACTGAAGATACGATTGAATCAAATTATAGAAAACTCCCCTGAAGCCATAATGGTCAAGTTTTCTTAGCAGCGTCGCGTGATTTATCCTATCGAATGCCTTTGAAAAGTCAACAAATACACCCAGTGTTAATAATTTAGCTTCAAATGCGTTTAAAATAAATTATTTTTGCGTTAGAAGAGCATACTCGGTCGATAGGTTTTTGCGGAAACCGAATTGGGAGTTTGTTATTATAGAATGTTTGTCACAAAAAGAAGTCATACGCTCATTTATTAGTTTTTCTAATCCTTTGGAAAAAACCGGCAGCACAAATATAGGGCGGTAATTCGAGAAGTCATTCTTGTCACCCGCTTTAAATACAAGACAGACTTTTGCATGCTGCATGCGGGCTGGAAAGGTTCCATGCTGTAAGACAAGGTTGTAAATGTGTGCAAGGGCAGGGCAGATTATATCGATTGCGTATTTGACAGGCCCAATCTGTAGGTCATCTACATCAAGTGCTTTGCTATTTCGGAATGAACTAAACGTGGAAATGATTTCGTGCTCGCTTGTAGGTGCTAAAAACGTACTTTTGCAGTTCCTGGGTGCCATATACTCTAAACAACGTGGGTCGTAATAGCTCTCACCAACAGATACAAGAAAGTTATTAAAAGCGTTGGCCAGCTGCTGACCGGACATGCGTATCCCATTTTGCATTACTTCGGTGCCCACTGTGTTATCTTTCTCACGACCAAGTAAAGTGTTTAGATTCTTCCACAGTAAATCGCTACGTCTTAATATTTCAGGGCTAAATAGATTGTGTAGGTAATTTTGTTTGGCTTGCCTCAAGTAACTTGTGACTTTATTACGAAACGTTTTAAACGTGCGCAGGTCGGTAGGGTCTCTTGTCCGTAAAAAGTGCCGATAAAGGGCATCCTTTTGTTTAATTAATTCAAGTGAATGTTTTGAAATCCATGGTTTCCGCGCTTTTTTATTTGTTAAGGGCGTATGAACGAAAAACTTTTTGTAACTAGCTGTGAATAGTGACAGAAAAGTATCGTACGCAGTGTCAGGGTTTGTTTGCTGATGCACATCATCCCAGTTTACTTCCGATAGGTCCTGTCGAAATTGCTCCAGCAGGAGTGGGTTTACGCTTTGAAAAGTCCTTTGGGGGGTGCACTTTAAAGGCTTGGTCGATGCATTGCTTTCTTCTATTAGGAATATTGGAAGGTGATCGCTGATGTTGACGCCAATAACGCCCGACACTGTTTTTTCAGGGTTAATATTTGTGATGAAGACATCAATTAGCGTTGAGGACTCTTTCTGAACGCGAGTGGGCGTATTAATGGCGTTGGTGCAGGCATTTGAATCCAGAAGCGTCATAAGACTACAGTTTTCTGATGACGGAAGTAACATGTTTATATTTATATCACCGCCCAAGACCACGTTCAAACCGTTATCGTTAACCCAGCCCAAAAACTTATCTAGAAAGGCTAGAAATACAGATACATTCCCGCTTGGAGGCCGATACACCACAGCATAAACATAGCGATTGCAAGAAAGTCTTAAAATTTCATAATCACGTGTGGTTTGACAGAACTCCTCAATGATGTCGCAGTGCAGTGTATCTTTCGTTAGCAGCAATATGCCTCCTCCCCTTTTGTTCATACGGTTCAAGCAATGCTTGTTATAGCCAGTCATCCTAGGTACTTCACTCTGGTCTTGGTACCATGTTTCCGTCAACATGATCACGTCAAAAGAAAAATTAAAACACGAGAACAGTGCATTGAGGTCGTCATTCTTATTCCTGGCAGACTGCGCATTTAGATGAAAGAAAGATGCAGGGCGTTTCTTAGTCTGATACAGACGAGATATATCAGAAGTGGAATACACAGCATTCGCCATGTTTGTCGTGTGCAATAAGGGCAACGCTGAGTAGGTATGAGGGCACTTATTGAATCTTTTCTAGGTCTTGTGAGCGGGTCACGCGCAGCACACGCGACGAGTCACTTTTGCGGGCAAAGATTTTGCCATCCCGCGTCCATGCGTACTTCCATCCTTTTTCATTTTTCCGTGCAACAACCTGGCCAAGCAAAATTTTGAGTGTCGGGCACAGATGGTCATTCACGAACACCGGGGAATGATTAACGTGCCCAAAGTCAGAGGTGCTAAGACGCTTTTTCCGTGATTTTTCGATAACCAGGTCGCGTTTCGCCCGGGAACGAAACTGCACCACAACGTTAGGGCAGCCCTCATCCCTCCGAGGCACGCGGTGACAGGCATCGATGTCCTGTTCGGTTATTTCCTCTGTGATGACATCACCTAGCTGCTTGAGGAGCTGTGGGAGGCTTTCATTTTCGGAGAAGGGTATACCTTTTATTTCTATGTTCTTATTTCGGGAGTATTGTTCAAGATCAGTTATGCGTTGCTCAGAGCTGGTTGCTAGCTCTTTCAGTGATTGACATTCAGTCAAAAGGGAAGCGTTTTCCTTTTTCAGCCCAGCATTTTCCTTCTCTAGTTTGGTATGACGCTTCGCCATTGCATCAAACTGTTGGCTAAAGAAGGTGATTGACGACTTCAGTTCTTTGTATTCCTTACGCAGTTCCTTCTCGAGTGCATTCCGCATTTCGCGCATCTCCTGCCTAAAATCTTTCAAGAATTTTTCCATTTCAACCGGAAAATCACGTAAAGACATGTATTGTTACACTTTCACATTCACTTTTGGCGCTTTTGGCAGCAGCGGCAAAGCATCAAATGGGCAGTACACTAATGAACAGCGTGTGAACCAACCTGGGTTTAGAATTTAGCAACATAGCAACAGGCTGGCGGGATGGCGAACGCAGACGCCTCCGACGGCAGAGTTTTCAAACCGGCCTAATTTAAAAACGTTTGTCATAGCGACTGCGCTGGTTTGCAAGCGTAGCGAGGCAGCTACATACCAAGCGCCTTAAAAATTTGTCCGTTCTATTCGCACAAATTTGGCCGCCGCAGTTGTAAACAAGCAAGCAACATTGTCTATGGGCTCAAGAAAATTCACGTGACTTCCTTCACACTTTTCGCAATGCAATGGGGTGCTAGGGGCCTCTCCTTAGTATTCTTTCCTCCATGCATGGGGGTTAGCGCCATCTGTGTGAGGAGGGAACACTTCCGGCGGAACAAAAAATAAACCGGATGTGACGCAAGATCCGGTCAAAAAGTGACGTCATTTTGGTACCATTAGCGCGAAAATTTCACTTCAAAATATCGTTAGCACGCCTCTGGTCGCTGAGGGCTCATGTCACTGCCATCTGACGCAAGTTGGCGAGCCCTTGGCGTGTGTGCTTCAAGTCAATGCGCCTTCTTAGCTAGTACAGACTCGTGGCTACAGAAACGTACTTAAGCATACTGTCGTATGATTCGCCTTGGTGTTTATAAAAACATCTTGCATTGTCTCTGAAACTTTATTCTGTATTCATGCCTTCCAGTGCTGTACAAAAGCAATCAGTTGTCTATTTTGATTGCAGTGGGTGGCAAACCGGGAACCTGGCACGTACACCCCCCCCCCCCCCCCCCACGAACGGATTTTTTTTTCTGCGATGGGATGGAGACCCCCAAATGACACTCGAACACTCTCCCCGAACACCCCCCCCCCCCCTTCATATCAAAAACGTGCCCACTCATCACCCCTACACAAATTTTTACCGACGCCACTACTGGGCTGTTTAAAGGAGCCATGAAGACAAAATACAAGTTGGGTTTATTAGAAAGACTGCTTAGCTCCGATAACATTGACACCAATATCATCGCAATCTTCGAAAAAATAACGGAGATATTGAAGAAAATGTGTGAAGCAGTCGAGACGCCCTAGCCAATTTCCCGCAACTTTTCTATGACGTCACGGAACTTTGTTTGTGCGATTGGCGGCCGCCTAGCTGACCTGTCGCGACGACACATGACTGGGCGCCTGTAATGGGGCCTCTAGTTCCATTTGACCGCATTACTTGAATGCTAATGCGCAGTTAACGCACTGAAAATTATGTTTTATTGTTGGCCCGTATGACGTCATTCTTGCTCATAACACGTCACTGTGGCGCAAAATTTGAAAGATTTTAAATACTTCTTGCTTTTTTTTCGTTAAAAAACATCTTTTGTGGCTGTAATGGAGCTGAGTCAGATACTGAATTCTAGTTCTTTAAAATTAAACAAAGTTGTATTATCTCTTCATGGCTCCTTTAATTGCGTCGCACATATGCAGGTTGCATGAGTGCCATAGGTATTGATCAAGGTTATATAATGCTTGCTCGGTTTGTGTGCTTCAGTTCTAAAATAATCAAGACATTTGAATTTTATTCCAGCACAGACATAAAACAACTTTACCACACTGTACAAAATCAGCACGTATACAATAAGTACAAAGTGTTCGTGTGCACTACAGGCATTATGATTTTTCTTACGAGCCAAAAAATTGACTTTACCCATAACACATATCATTATGAGCAAGGAAAGCCTCAAAAGCAGAACTACTTCCAAACAAGAGAAAAGAACTAGGCGCTGCATCTTCACGCAGAAAACCGGGCCGCAGGAATGCCGATTCACGAAAGTGCAGCGAGCACACCGCAGCTGTCCCGGCGTCTTATGAAGTAGACATGGGCATAGAGAAAGAAATACTAATTTTTTTATTTCTCTATGACATGGGTTTCTACAGAAGTTCACTCAGCATTCACGCCTGCAATTTCCTGGTTGAATTATTAGGCAAGTGTCGCAACAGATAAGTAAAAAGAGTAAAAATGAATCAATGCAAAAGAAAGCCACGGCAGTATGTAAAAGCACATAGCAGGAAGGATCTGTCACCAGCGCAGCACGTTGCAGCACAGCACAGTACTGCGATGTAAATAATGCTTGCGTATACAAGTGCGGGAAGCAACGATCACTACAAGCGTTGTAATGCAATAAACAAGACACTGAGATAGACAATTAAAGCGCCTCGTTTAAATTCGAGTGGTACTACGCCGAGAAGTCCTAGAGTAATTGACACCACTTGCTCCGAGCCAGCCTGAGGTGAAATCAAGAGATAACTGTGACCTAACAGAGCTTTAGACCCATTATTTTTCGAAGCACCACCACGTCCCCTAACACAACCCCCGTGCACGTATTAACAGTACTATATTTTCGCGTTACCTGTGGAAATGACAGGAAAATGGTGCAGTGAAACGCCAGGCGTACGGGAGTTGCTGTTGCAACCTTGCGCAGCACATCGTTTCCGTTTTGTACCGAGGAAACAGCGCCGCTGCAACCATTGGCAGCATCGTCCCGTAGTTCATCCCAAAACAAAATGCCTTATGGGCGTCTATAGAAAAATGTATGGTGAGCTATGGCCACCTATGGGTCCCTATGGTCACCCATAAAAGTACATAAATTAGGCTATAGCCAGCTATTGAAGTTTTTATGCATCCTGCACTAAAGAATGTAAACCATACAATTCTCTTTAGACAACTATAGAACATCCTAGTGTGTTTAGTCTATAGAGTCACAGCTATTCAGGCTACTGTAGCCAGCTAAAGGAAAATCTATGGCTTTAGTTCTATAGGCCAGCCGCAACAAAGCTCTTTTGGCTGGCTATAGACCATTGTTTAGCTTTAAGTCTACAGACTTGAAACCATTAAGCCGTCTTTTGCCAGCTATTGAAAAGAGTTCGTGCTAAAGCTAAAGAGAGAAAGCCATAAAAGCTCATTTGGCTGGCTATAGGCCGTTGTTTAGCTCTAACTCTACAGACTCAAAACCATTGAGCTGTCTTTTGCCAGCTATTGAAAAGAATTTGTCCTAAAGCTAAAGAGAGAAAGCCATAAAAGCTCATTTGGCTGGATATAGGCCGTTGTCTAGCTCTAAGTCTACATACTTGGAACCATTCAGCTGTCTTCTGCCAGCTATTAGAGAGAAGCTGCCCTAAAGCTAAAGAGAGGCACCCATAAAAGTTTCTGCGGCTGGCTACAGTGCAATATATAACTGTAAACCTTTAGACGTGTGACAATTAAGCAACATTTAGCCGGAATTAGGAAAGCGTTTGGCGCAGAATTTAGAGGCTTGCATCTATAAAAGTTTCCTTAGCTAATGGCATAGTGACATTAGTGACATAAGCCTCTAAATTTCCAGCCGCTAATAAAAAAGTGTTAGCCTATAAAGGTATAATTCGAGCGCACCATTAAATTCTATTCCGCTGGTTTTAATATGACTTATGACACGTAATTTATACACTCATGATTTACCTAGCTACATCTACAACACAGACTGAATAACGATGATGAGGTTCATCGGCCAGTTATATGAAAGTTTTTGTTCAATAACTTTAGGTACCTAATCTACCAACAATGCGGCAAAAGTACGATTAACGGCAGCTACAGACAGATTAACGCTCAAATTGAGGTTGCAACTTTGGATACTGTGCGTCGGCAAAGCTTGCGAATGAACGTCGACCGAAAGAGGTATAAGTTCGGAGAATTCTTCCTCTGCGGCCCTTCGCTGCCGCGGTCAAGTAAAAAAGCGGTCTTCTCTGAAAACGGTCTTCTCAGCGTCGAAGCAAATTGGAAAAAACTTTCGCGGCCCTGCGGGTGCAGTCAGAAATATGGTGGCATCTGCGAACAACCGCATTCCTTCTCCCGCGGAGCTCACTTTGAAATTAGTCATTGAGAAAGTGGAAGAGTTACCCAAGCTGGACCGAAGGAGGCAGGGAAAGGAAGTTCTGGGAAGCGTTGAAAAGGTAGAGGGGACCACGACCGGCCTGGGAGGGGCGGTGTGAGTGCCGCGCGCGTCGACGCTGTAGCCCGGTCGTGCGAAGGGAAGTTTTCGTGGAAAAGAGGGTGAGGCGTTCCCTGCTGTGTTAGTATTCGTGCGCGCAGCAGTAATAGTGACAGCCAATTTTCCCTGAGTACTGATAACAGATATAGTTTTTTCGGATGAAGAAAAGAAAACGGGAAGCGATGTTGTATTTGCCAAATAAAATCGTTACCAGAAAACAAGTTAGAAAAAGATCGAAAGATGGGCACTAGCGCGATGGACCTGCTTATACCAGGATGTACTCAGTCAGCCACATCTCGTCTCCTTGCTCATGTGCGCGGGCATGGCACGTGTTGCCTAATGCTGAAAATTTACGACTCGACTGCAATGTGTTCGTGTTGATGGTGTGACGACAAGCAAAATGTGCCGTTTTTCGCTGTCGGAAATTTCGGTGTTTGCGGTGACAGTGTTACGATTAATTCAACATCAACTCGAAGTCATGCGAAAATGGATACCTGCGATACCGTGACAGGAATTTTATCGTACTCAAAACACCAGGGTGAGTGATCTTACGAACTGAAGAGGCTATATTGTGCGAGAAATGCAGGACTTTTTTTGGTGTTCAAGAATACGTTTCCAAGCTACCCTGCACCACGTGGGCATTGCAATGTACACAGAAGTGAAGATTTCGCCGCGGTGATGAGACAAACATAATTATTTTTTCGCGAACTGCGAAAACGTACAAGGATATAATTGAACGGACTTGGAAAACGTTTTTTATTATTGCGTTATGTGCGACCGTCTCCATTGTTTAATTAAGAGTGCATTTCCATTTTAGCCACCATACTTGCAACTTTGTGCATTGAGTACTGAGTGAAATGAACGACTTCTGAGCGTTCTATTTTCTGTGGACTACCCAGCACCTGTAGGTATATGTGTCTCGGTGGGCGTTCGTGGAAAATGTGCCGCGTAGTGTGGCTGTCGAGCGAATGACGTAAGCGTGAGCCAGAGTATTGGAATGCGTGTGCTGTGTGTTTCGATCGGCGTATGTGAACAACAGTTTACTGGCGGCGAAGTAGCGTAGATAGTAGCCCTTTATGTAATGAATGGGATGAATAAACCCCTTGGTTTTGCTTTTCTTGTTTGCCTTTGTTTAAGCCTTTTGTGAATGAAAACTGGCGACGTGTTTGCAGTCACAACCTTGCACTCCCCCTATATCGCTGAAGTGTTCATGGAGCATATATTACAGAATGCAGATAGCCACACAACCTAAGTGCCACAGGAGACGTTCTAGAGATCCGCAAGGCTATATGCCGGCATGGCAGCGTGTTAATAATTTCCAAGAGGCTGCTGCTGTCGCTGTGTTTCAAGTAGTGGCGATTCTCTTCTGGCTGCAGCCTATGCAAAAATATCGTATGGTCGGCTATTGAAAATCCTTCTTATGGTTGTCTTTAGCTATTTGGCCCAATTATCTTTAGACATTTCTATGGCGGTCTTTAGCTATTTCTATGGATATTCCTGTGGGTGTCTTTAGCTTCTTCTATAGTCATAGCGATATCGAAAGAAGACCTAAAGAAAGCCATAGAACCGGCTAAAGAACACGCTAAAGACACCCATAGGAATGGCGATACGAATCGCTTAAGACAACCATAGAACCGGCTATAGAAGAACCTAAAGACACCCTTAGGAATGTCGATACGAATATCTAAATACAACCATAGAACTGGCTATAGAAGAAGCTAAAGACACCCATAGGAATGGCGATACGATTCGCTAAAGACACCCATAGAAACGTCTAAAGAATATTGGGCCAAATAGCTAAAGCCGACCATAAAAAGGATTTTCTATAGCCGACCATACAATATTTTTGTATGGGCCGTGCTCGATGGGCACATTACTAAACGCGTTCACCCACGATACAACTAACCTCGCAACTCAACGCGCAGCAAAAATTAAGTGCACAACAAAACAACAAGGAATAACGAATGCAAATGCGCACCACCAAAACACCCGAGGGGCGTTTCCTAGCAGATGAACTTTAGGCGCGCCTTTCCGAACACTACAATGACTGCATCACAGAGAAATGGCATGTACCATTCTTCAGAGGGCGCTAAAAAAAAGGTTTTTGAGAATGAACAACATTTTCATAAGTTCTTTGCACACTGTGCCTAAATAAATGTGATTCACAAATAAATACAGTTTGTAAAATATAAATGTTGCTGTATTGTTGAATAAAACGTGGTTTTTTGTTACTCGTGTTTGTTCCCTCCTCACCTAGTCGCGCCTCAATCGCTACTCCCATAAGCCCCCATGTTGATGTCGCTGGCAATAGGTTCTGAACCGCTTTTCGCCCGAAGCTTCGCTACCATTTACCTTGACTTCAGTCCCAAAACCAAACGTGCACATGTGGACGCGCCGTAGCTGCACGCACCAAATGTAGCCTGCGCGTCGGCTGCGTCACGGGAGCCCCGACGTCGGCAGTTTTGGGAAAGGAGCAGATGATGTCATGGTGGCACGCTCTAGGCTTTGTCGTGCGCGAAAATAATGAGATGGTGTTGAAACATGTGATACTGGACGGTTACTGCTGAAACTTGCTGGGAGATATTTCCTGATAAACTGGCAGCATTTTTACAGAGTTATCTCAGCTTTGAAATTTCGTGTCACTACTCCTTTAAAGGGACACTGAAGTAAATTTGTCAAGCTCCCGTTTTTTCTTGCACTGCGTAGACTGTCTCAAATTAGCACACTTTTCATCGTTTATCCGCTTGACAAGTCGGTAATTATTTTAGAAAGCGCGAAAGAAGAAAAACTACCGTGCGCGGCTTGCGGCGTCCGCACCAACTAAAGGCTGTGACGACGGGAGGAGAAGCACCGTGATTGGACGATGTCCAAGGTTAGCATTCAAACAAGTTTCGGTTTCGTTTCAGTAAAACAACGTGCTTGACATCCGACGGGATTGTTGGATCGGCATTCTCGATATCTCAGTGATCGTCGTACTGCGCTTCTGCCATGATGTCGGCTGTAAAATGCATAAGATAAGCCTCCCAGGACGGCTTCGAATTGTAGCAATAACTACCCGAGGCCTACGCAGTGGATGAACGCCCTCCGCGTCCCAGCAGACGCTCAAATGCCATGTGCTTTTCCCCATGTTTGGAGCTTGCCTCACTCATGCCTGTATCGTAAAAAGCGTGTTCGCACCAGGCCAAGGGTCTGTTCAATCTGGCCTGTGCCCACTGCCCGCAAGCCGTCGGTGCTTATGGCAACAGCACGCCAACGAAAACTCGCTAGCGCGTCAGTGTCAGCCTGCGCGCGTTCTGTGAACTAGTTAATGGAGCAGTGAACGTTACGGCACAGAAAAAGGTGAACTCAGAAAGGAAAACATCGGCCGAAATCGAAGAAGTCAACTTATAAAAAAAAGAGTCTACCCTCGGGGATTCGAACTGGTGACCAGCAGAACACTTGCACAAACAATACGAGCGCTCCAGGCCACTGGGCGAGATCTGCTAACCACGGAAATGTAAGGTAGATAATGTAAAACTAGTTTACACTTTTATTTAGTTTTAGCATTTCAAGCAGCTTAGGTGACTATTTGTTGTACTGCACTCGTGCAGTAAGCGTCCCCCGAGTTTCCACAATATCTCACGTCTAGCAATTGCATTTCTTAGACGGGAAAGCGTTCGCAGATGCGTAGTCGTGCTGTTGACCGCGGTGCTTGTTTGCCCAGCGCAAAAAAGTGCTTCCTGCACCCTAGTTTTACGCTGTACGGTAAAAGTATCAGCTGATTTTATTTCCTTAGTACCCATATTGACTTCGCTGACTCTTTACCCGCCTTCAAGTGGCCTTAGATTTTCCCACTGGCGTACGAGTCAGGGAAGCGTCGCATGTGCGCTTGTGCACCCCTTGTATGAAGCGACCTTGACTTGGAGCTAGATACAATGTACAAACTAACAAAGTAAAAAAAGGCACATTTTTTCATTCACAAACGTGTCCTGGCACGGCCGCTGGATGTAAGGCGCACTGCTCTCATCCAGCGGCCGTGGTCCTGGCTTCGTTTCAAGTGAGCGAACGAATTGTGCCGACCCGTCGACAGCCGGCGGACGAAACGCTGGGCCGACTGACTCTGTCTGAAGGTCGGCGAGCCGTGCAGTAGCGCAGCCAACTGCCACCTCCTCTCCTCCTGACGTCACACGAAAACACCACAGAAAAGGGGCGAGGGTGCAGAGAGGAGGACAACATTTTCGAATTGATTTTTGTAATAAATGAATTCGCGTAAACGCGCTCAGAGTGGTCGAAACAGGGCCTAGGGACTCCGGACTACAATTTGCGCTCCTAATCTCGCAATGTTTACAAATCACTTCAGTGTCCCTTTAACAGAGCGAGCCCAGAACCAGCGTGTTTTCTGAATCGGGCTCATGTAGGAGACTCGCGGATTTATATTACACGGTAGGTGGCAGTGGCCAGCTCATGTACTGCTGATGAAGGACATTAGGTGGACATGCATTTAACAGAATATCTACCCAGGGACGGTAAAATAAATAGAGGAAGGACAGATATTTGATAGAGGAATGAACTAAGAAACATTGGATGCAATGAAAAATTGAACATGAAACAGTACGAAATGCATGGAGGAGAGAAGGAAACAAAACACCACAGCACTCGTTAAACATCAGGCTTTACCAACTCGCCCGAGCTTCCACGGTAATCAAATAGTGGAGTAAGGAAACGTACGGTAAGGTGGCGGGAAATGTTTGGCAGGTGCCTACCCCTGCCATGGCCCCCAACTTGTTGGTGATGGTTATGTCGATGATGAATGGATATCCCCACTTACGGGGTTTACGGGCAGGGCACGAGTTTCAGAGGCTCAAATCGATGCGGCTGCCATTGATGGAATACAAAAAATACATTGCACTCGCGTATAAGAAAAAAAGCCGTTATGCGTGGGCAGACTCCAACAGGAACGACAATGTGCTCTTCCAGTGGGGACTCGGACTCCAAGACCGAGTATATCTGGACCGAAACCGGCTGGATCCCCTCCGGGGAGTCCCCCCTCACCAGACCGGCCTCCTGCACCTCCAGGTAAGGTACCCCAGCGTCATGGGCGGCACCCATTACGCTGTAGTTACGACAGGGGGTTCGGGTGGGGGTGGAGGGGTTCGGTGTTAGAGCAGCCCACTGAAATTTATGCATGTTGTAAAACGACATATGTGGCTTACGCATCCAGCGCTATCTCTATTTCTTGTAATTTTTGTTAGTTTACCTTTGGCGTATACAGCCCCGAAATATATTTCTGGCTACGCCGCTGCTCAACGTGGTGGCGTTTGGAGGCGATCATCGTTTGACGGTGCCATGACCACAAAATACAAGCTTCATTTTACGTCATTCATTTTCCTTAAAGACGTACCAAACAGGGGTGTTACATAAGGGGTGCCGTGGGTACAGACGAGAGATTTTATAGCCTCAAAACAAGGACTAACAGGATAAATATGTCGTTACTTCGGCAGTGAATGAATGGGGGCTTGTGATTGCGGCGACAAGGTGTGGAAAGCCGTTCCATTCTTTAGAGCGCTCGGAAAGGAGGCGACGAAGGTGGAGGTCCGATTGCGGTGACCTGAAACTTGAAGTGCTTGACCGGTGCAATAAGATATGTAAGTAGGTGTGGTGAAGCAAGGTACGCAGTTAGGGAAGAATAAATGTTTCTATGAAAAAAAAGGGTGGCAGTGTGACGGCGAAAAGAAAGAGGTGCCACTCCTGATTGGGCTTTTAAGGACGAAATACTGATATCGCTCGAGAATACAGGATGAATGAATCTGGAGGCGTGGTTTTGAACCACTTCAAGTGCGTTGATAAGATATACTGGGTTTGCGTTCCAGATGGCGCATGCGTATAAAGTTTCGTAAGATATTTTTACACGGGTTGCTTGATGTGGTGGATCATGGCGGAGATGACGCTTGAGAAGACAGAGCGTTTTATTTGCTGAGGCAATAATGTTGGTTACGTCAGCCTTCCATGAAAGATCATTGTACAGCGTGACACCAAGGTATTTGAATGAGGAAACTAGGTATATTGGCATTTCAAATTTTGTACGGAAAGGTTAAGGGATTGTGCCGCCGCGTAAACGATGTAACTTTACATTTGGTAAGATAAAGTGTCATGAGCCATGCATCGCACCACTCTTAAACATGAGGAAGGTCCTGTTGTAGGGCTAGTTGGTCGGATGTGTTGGTGACGTAGCGGTATATGCCGCAGTCATCAGCGTAAAGATTGGTATAACTTGAAATCTGCGATAGAAGTTCATTGATGTATAAGAAAAACAGGAGGGTGAGAAAGGGCGAACAGACCCCTGTGGGACACCACACGTTACTGGATGCCAAATATAAGAATTGAGATTCACGACTTTTTAAATTGCGAGCGATTGGTTAGAACTTGTTTTTTTTTCCAGTTTAGAATATTTCGGTCCAAGTTGAGAAAGTTTCAGTATCAGGTGTGTGTGAGGTGCCCTGTCACAAGCTTTAGCGAAGTCGAGAAATATCTCATGCGTTTGCAGGTTAGTGTCAAGGTTCGAATGGAGGTCATGGAGAAATATGGCCAATTGAGTCTCGCAGGAAAAGCCGCGGCGGAAACCATGCTGGAAAGGGCGAAAAAGTTGATGGAATATATAAATTTCATGATTTCAGAATCAATGACGAGCTCCACGAGTTTGCTGGGAATGCTCGTTAGAGAGATGGGACGATGACTGTGTGGTCAATTTCAATTACCTGATGGGAAAGACCTTCTCAACCTTCCAGTCGTATGGTGTATCGGCTGTAGAAAGAGACACCGAAAGAATGAAATACACGTCATAAATGCGGATAGTATTTTCTAGCAATTTGATGTTAATGTCACCTATACCGGAAGGTGATGTTGGTTCGCAGTTTTGGATTAAAGATGCAATGCCATTTATAAAAAAAATTGTGGGCGCGTCCATTTTTTCGCAAATTTTTCCATTCTTTGACAGCAAAAGAATACGACAAAGACAACACAAGCGTGATGGCTATTGATAACAACTCTCATCACATTGCTCCAATCGCACGCGCCAGAAACACGTCAGGAACTAAGCAAAGGCCAAACAATTCATCAGTTTTTGGGAGAGGGTTAGATGGCAGGCTAACACAATTTTCTTTCCTTCAGGAATTCCACTTCTACTTCTTCAATGAACGCAGGACTGACCAACTATAGCCCAAGCCTTAAACCTGCGTACAGGAGTATAGTAGGGAAAGGATGCTGGAAGTAATGGCAGGGATTCTTGGGATGAAGAGGAAGAAGTGAAAGGGGAATGGTGGATAAAGTGAGCTGAGATAAACACGAAAGTGGAACACAACGAGAGTCACACTGCAACTGGAGACCCACGCGCTTCATTCGGAATGATCGTCCCGAGATCAGCGTGTATCGAGATGTCGTCATTTACGAATTGCGCAGGAGGAAACAAATTTCTCGTGATAGAAGTTCTTCGTCAGCCGTACTTCACGTATTGAAGTTTAGCCAACGTTGCTGTACGAGCTTCTCTAGGAACGTTGGCTATAGCAATGGGTTTCTCCAGCGGGCTTGTTGGGGTATAATAACGTCACCTGGCACATACTCAAAGGCACCATTAAAACGCGAATAACATGTGCACATGTAATCTCAAGGCTCCTAATGAGTTCCTAAAGCGAACAGTGTTTTTTGGGCTACCTAA
The DNA here is from genome assembly GCF_048455015.1 of Haemaphysalis longicornis. Classification (NCBI taxonomy): domain Eukaryota; kingdom Metazoa; phylum Arthropoda; class Arachnida; order Ixodida; family Ixodidae; genus Haemaphysalis; species Haemaphysalis longicornis. The sequence continues at coordinate 189,046,479 of NW_027526445.1, forward strand.
GAATTGGTTCGTCTGTCGCACGAATCAGACAGAAATGCAACTGGTAACACTGCTAACTACTGGCCGGGTGCCTGACCGTTATTGAATGGAGGCCTCGGTGCGACATGAGGGGAAGGAAAGCGTAGCGGGGCGAGGAAAAGTGGGGCCTCCCGGTCAAAGAAACCCTCGCTTAGTTTCTCTTCAGGACACTCAATATTTGCGAAGTCAGACGTTGCAGTCAGCATACTTTTTTCTGCAATATCCAAGTCGTGTGTGCACAAGATGGCTTCCATCTTGGAATGTCAAGTCGAACGTCTAAAAAATGCACACTTTCCCAATGACGTCCATGTTTCCGCCTCACAAAAAGTTCTCAACAGGTTGAAGCGCGAGAAACAAGCGCACAGAGAAAATTATGGGAAGCGTTAAAGGCTGGCGGCAATACCGTACTTCCATGGCATCTCTCATCGTATAAAGAAGATTGCAAATAGGTATAATGTTGATGTCATCTTCTCGGCCAGGAACAAGCTGCAAAACCTTTGTGCTATTATTGACAACAGGTCAGGAGGGTCGGGTTTCCGCATTAGCAATGTGTGTATTGCAACACACCACAACGAGTTTGTTCCGGGCAAAACAATGTGGTGTACTCCATTCTGCTGTCGTGCGGCAAAGTGTATGTGGGGCAGACGGGGCGCTGACTCAATGTTCGTCTGCGCGAGCATCAAAGCTCGCTAAAATGACTGCCTCGTGCACATTTGTCGGCCCATTGCTCTACGTGTGGCTGCAGTCCGGAATTTGGTCGCACCACCGTCAATTTCGTGCACAGTGATTCTCGCGCAAGAGAAATTGCCTAAACTTTTGCAGTCCGTAAGCATCTTGACACATGCGTAAGTGCGCCGTCACTTGCGCTGCTTGAGTGTGAGGCCAATTTTTTGGAGACATGATTATGCCTACTTTCCAGTTTCCTTTTTCTATTTTGATTTTTCGTCATGTGCTTATGGTGCCCGCGCATCTCGTGTATTTTCTGTTACCTCTCCCCTAATCAAGATTCAGTTATCCGTCAGCGCTCGTCCCGTGTCATTCTGCTAATCGTCTCGTTCCCTGCGCTGTTTATTAATAAAAATAATTGGTTTTCAGAGACATATGGCTGGTGAAAATTGCGATTGTAGTGGGGATAACGCGGGAGAGTTGTACGGGGAAAACAGAATAGGCAATGAAGAAGGGAGCACTATAGGGAGCGGAGGAGGGTGAACGCCGGATTGAGTCACGGGTGGTAAAGGGAGGAGGAGGAGGAGGGAGAGACGGATGTGAAGGGCAATTATGGGTGGGAGAGAGGAGGGGAAGAGGATAAAATAAAAAAGCGCAAGAGAGAACAGTCAGAGCGGCATGATTTCTATCGTCTTCTGACGTGTTCTGAGCAAACCAAGCCAATGGCCAGCCGTTTTTTCCCGCAGCAGGAGAAACCACGTAGGAATATAATAGCGGAAACCTGCAGAACCTCCGTTTTCTAGCCATAGAACTGCATACCTTTTGCCATCAACTCTCAGATGCTTACTGTATATGAACCTTTAAATGGTTGCTAACTTGAAAAAAAGAGAAAATTGACTTGGTAACGATGAAGCGTCCGTGAATCTATTTATGCAGATGACAGTGGTCGAGGCAGTTGTAGAGGGTATTCAGGATGAGCTAAGCGTGTCCCCTTTTGCGAAAGATACGAGCTAATATAACGATCTTACGTGTGTCAACGTCAACCTGTCAAAGTCATACAAACACGCCCACACAGTCGCCCCGCTCGCAATTCTTCATGGCTCTAGGAAATTAGCGATTACACATGATGCGCGGAATTGAGGGTCTCAGAGCAGCTCTGACGGATTCGCCTATCATATGGTGCTTCACTTCACCCTCTGTTAGTTCAAGAAGGCCCGCAAAACAGGATGTTCTGCGGCATAAAAATTCTGCCCTACATGTCCAGCTTGTGGAAGAAGCGTTAGTTTTCCATGCGAGCTAAGTTTGTACACGCATTGCCCTTGCGAAGAGCCCGCTTGGAAGCGGGTATTTACTAACTCCATGCACTTACAACTCCAAGAGGTATTTCAGAGAGCTGCAGACAGTTTCGAATTCCGTACGCAAGAGGGTTGTGTTGGCAATACGTCTGCAACGTGCATGCGGTCTTAATTGACTTACTTGGCCGCTTTCCCTCACACGGCCGTAGTGGTACAATTTACTTGCAGGGTATGTCCAGGGTCCAGGGAAGGACGCCAAAAAGATTGTCTGTGCTCCCGGCCTCGAGTATTTGGCGAGCATTGATCTCATAATTGTAGAGCAGCAAGTGGAGCTCATGGAAGGTGAGATTATTATACCCATCATCGTCATCAAAATAACAATCATAATTATAGTCGTTGTCGTCGTCTTTTATCATCGTCGCCACCACAATCACCGTCGTCATTAGAGACCGGAACTTTAGGCACGAAAAATCCAGGTTTTAAGCGCCTATAGTAGGCGCTGAGAATTGCCATTTAACCATATATGGGCACCAAATACTCTCGATTAGGGATATAGTGTAGGCTCAATTCCTATTTGCTTCAAAAGCATATTTTAGCATAAATTCTGGACTTGCAGTGAAACCACGGATAAATAATGTGCAGCGGGAAAGTAGTTAAATAAGCAGCACAAGACTTCCTATTTCAAAATTTACGCGAAATTTGCGGTGATTCAACACGGAAAGAAAGGATTGAAAGACATGGAAAACCACACCAATTTCAATCGCTTGCTGCTTGAGGTCGTACCCCCTTTCAGTCGTTATTTGTGTGCGAAAAAACAACGCTCAGCGTCCATTGAAGTTGGAGGAGCGTTCTTGTACTTCGGGACGCTCCATAATCTAGTTCCATCTAGAATATCACAAGTTTGGCTGCTCAGAACATTCGGAAGCTATTTGAGCACGTGTAATCCAGAAAGTTTGTCAGGCAGATTTAATCAACCGTTCCTCCGGGGATGGTGGCAGATCTGTCCCGAACCTCTCAAGTGAACTTAGCATTCTTAGAGTGGCGCCAACTCTCTCTGCTGCTGAAATGCTTTCTGCTAAGAGTGCGAGATAAGCACACGAATGTGCCATGCCACGTTGAACTGTAGCGTGGGGCAAATACTTTGGTCTGCAACGCTTTTGTCCGTTGCAAAGCTATTGATAATAACCGGAGTGTTTTTGGTGTAGTTTTCTGCCCTCAGCCGAGTTCGTGGCGGTGTAACAACCAGCTCGGGTGGAAGAGGCACAATCGGTAACTGCCCCTTGCAGACATGGAAAAAAGATCTTTGCTGCAATTTATTATTCATTGATGGAGCAGAAAGACCTCCTAAGCTCTTAAAAACACTGATTAATCTCATGGATAGTACAGGGAAGTGCAATAATTCTGTACAAATTACTGAGCTATTCTGTTCTGCAGAAGCGGATGAATAGTGAAGCTTCCTGAACAACACCATTCAGTAAATATGCACTATACACGGATTACAAATATTAGACAGCACGCTAGATTCTTTGGAACTAATTTTCTGTAATACTAGGTTTCCAAATGCCCTTAAAGATTACCCGGCCGAGGCAGATGACGGGTGTCACGACTAGACTACTTGTAAAGTGCTGAGATCCCCCCTCCTAAGCTCCGTTTCTCGTTCCTTCCTCGTGGTACGCGTACTGCATCTTGCCAGCCGGCGGTGCACCCATTATCGGCGGCTCACAGTGCATGTTTCCGTGGCATCACTTTAAAACTTTGGTGTCTAAGATTTGCACGCGCTTTCCCCCAGCAGGTATGTTTGAGCTTGAGCGGCATGTACGCGGCTGTGTCATGTTCATTTTTTGTTCGCTGTCTTTTTATTCTGTTAACTATAGATAGGGCACGTGGGAAGAAGTTTTCTCTGTTGGTCCGTGGACACAGCACGTCAGAAGGACATAGAACAAAGGAGTTCGCGCTGACGGGGTGTCGTCGGTGCGCTTGACTCCGGTGTCGCTGCGCACGGGTTTCTAGCGGCTCGGCCGAGGTGGCAAGTTCCACGTGCTGGTGGCTTGGGCATGGTTTGGGCTTTTTGCGTGTTTGGCACGGCTCGTGGATTTTTCTCGCAAACGGCGTGAAGCAAACACCACGTTGCGGGCTGCTGAAGCGAGAACAGTCTCTGCAGAACATCGACTCCCATAGTCAAAATAGGCACTATAGGCACAATAAACTACTGCTTAAAATTCTACCCTTCCCTTAGCGCTTATATGTTAAATAGGCTTGATACGGACTGAAGAAAAAAAATAGGAATTTTGCCTAAAGTTCCGGTCTCTAGTCATCATAATTTTAATAATCGCCGCCGTCGTATTCGACGTCTTCGTCACCATCATCATCGTTTCCCTCCTCTTTTTCGTCTTATTTCATTATAATTCCCCTCATCGTCGTGATCCCTCTTCAGAACACCGTACGCCAAAGGCCACTACAATCGATTTCTATTTCCTGCCCTTCTCGTTTATTGAAATTCATTGGCCCCACCTCTCAAATTTCTTTTTAACAACTTTTCCAACGCTAAATCTGAACTACTTGGTGCATTTAGAATTATTTGTATGCACTTTATTCAATATTTCTATAAAAATCCTCCATGATCACCTCTATCAATGAAGACAGAGAGGGAGGGGGGGTTATTTGAGGGCACTAGAGAGGTTTGGAGGCTTTCTCTCGCCTACACGCTACTCTGCGAGGATGGGGAGAAAAGAATAAAGGCCCCACAGGAAGCATGTCGGAAGACAGAGGGAAAGAAAGGAGAGGTAGGAATGTTAACAAGGGGTTTTGCGCAGGTGTCGTGAAAGCACAGATGGTAATGAATTTTGCGTGGGTGACGTAAAATTACAGATGGCCTCACCGGTAAGGCTACGAAATTCTAGATTGTCTCTGCGACGCAGATATCGTCTAAATAAGCAAGTAAGGCAACCAACACTGCTTGCTGAGATGATGGAGAGGGTCAGGGTCCAAGAACAGCTTTCAAAGATATAGATCCGAAATTCAGGCACTCGATTTTCTGTGCGAGGTGGTTTCGTGCCTGTACGCCGGACACTCTAACATGATGTGTTCAGCTGTTTCTGACAATGTACAGTTGTCATAATAAGGATTTAAGATTTGACCGAGGCGATGGTGGTCGGAGTTCATGAGTGCAGCGTTGAGACACAACCGGTGGTAAACAGTTTCAAGACGACGGGAAACCCACGCTGGTAGCCTCATTCTCAGGCAAGATTCTTCCGGGCTAAATATAATGACCAACCGTCTCAATTAGAGCTCACGATTGATGCCACGTCTCATCCACGTAAGGCCTGGCTGCGCGTCCTCGGCTTCGATTTAGAGTATCATGGGAAGGCCTCACAGTCGTTCAATGGATGTAAGGTTCTAATTACGCAACACACATAATCGGGCGGCACACCCGACGTCGCCACGGCCTAGGAGAGCATGATATTACGTGACTTGGGAACATCAGATCCGTCCTTGCATTCTTTACCTCCACAAATGCGTAAAATTAACATCCTCGCAGCGATACCAAGCTTCAACTGCTTCTCCAGCCAGCCACCCATTTGGCTCTAGGGGCCCCTAGATATACCCCCTTGCTAAGTTCGAGGCACAGCACACTCCAGTTTTCGCCTTTCTTCTCTTCATTGCGAGGTATCTTTACCCGACATTTCAGCGACATACCCGGCTTGGTATCGCCTCCCTTGCATAGCAGTTCCTACCATTCCAATCAACGTATCCACAACGTCACATCCAGGACGGCGTCGTGTTCGAATATGCAGTCTTCGTGGTCGCTACGGTGATCTAGCAGCAGTGACGAACCCAGATGCTTTCCCCTCCTCCAAAAACGCACGCGGGGCCACAGTAGTTGTTCGTCCTACCCACCCGCCCTTGCACGAAAGATACTCAGGCGTTCCTTCCTTCCTGTATTTTGAGGTTCAAGCAATCACTGATGGAATCGTATCCTTAGCCACACCTGGTAACCGCGTTATCCTCAGGGCAGTGAGGATGCTCTCCGCTTGTTCCAGGTGCACTGATTCGTATTAATATGATGCATATACTCCACACTCATCAGGCGAAACACACTGGTAGTAGGTGCATGTTGGGCTGGGTGCCTTGTCCTGCAGGCGTCCCAGGAAACGAACTGGCCCATCAGCTCTTCCTTGCGCCGTCCAACCGGGAGACTCGGAGGCACCCTGGTCAATCCCTTTCCAACCGCTGACGCAGGCGCGACAAGCTCGTCTACTTCGACGCGAAATCGTGCAACAGTTAGTCAATGATAGGCAGACTCTTCCTGCGCCTTGTCACCTGTTACATTGGCAGCGGCTTGTCCTATCCGGCAAGCGCGAACGGGCAGTCTTCCAACCCCACATATACTAAATCGATGATAATGCCATCGCCGCCCAGCATGCTGCTCTAAGTGTTCAGGCTGTGCTAATACGCCCCATGTATTTTGGGACTGTTCGGGTTTGCAACTATCACTCTCAAAACTACATGTATGTTCCCAGAAATTCTTCTCACTTCCTCCCTCGTATCTCTAAGTGTGGCCCGCACCGCTGGTGGGAACGGACCGAGCAGCCCGTCAACGAGCTTTGGTGGCTCACGCTCGTCCCCGCACCCCTATCTCCAAAGCAGAATGTACCCCGAGATATACGAGAAAGATTGTAGATTCTGCGGGCAATTGGGCACGCTCCGGCACGTCATCGGAGAGTGCGATTTCACCGAGGCAATCCACCCGCCCCTTACTCAACCCTCCATCGCCCTTCCCACACCCCTTAACGAGCGATGGGAGACCTTGCTAACCAACCCCGCCTTGGAAGACCAACTCGTCCTGATCTCCAGGGGCCAGGCAGCCGCGGAAGCATATGGGTCCCGTGAAGAGGGAACCACCCCATCCGGCACGTAGTCGCCGCAATTTTGTGTGGCTAAATAAAGTTGTTCTCTCTCTCTCTCACGCTCGTCAGGTCAATCCGTCTGCACATAATTTTTTTAGATTCCCGGACTTTTTATGGGTCTTTCTTGTCAATAGTGTTTATCAACAACAACAATAACAAGAGAGCCTATATGGCGGAGGAAAGAGTACCGAGCTTGAGGGAAAGACCACAGAAGAATTTTATGCCTGGAGTCATTAACCACGATTTTCTGAGCCACGCAATTTATAGATCGGTAGTGCATGTGTATGACGCAGCGCCTTTTACTTTGTAAAAAAACGCTAAATGCTTCGATGAAGTGTTAAAAGCTGTACAAACTGCCTACTTGCTAATTTATGCCTTTTAAACCTTTTCTTGATGTCCAGCTCTCTTGGGATGCGAAACAAGCAATCACTACATAGCAAAAAACTCGGTGGGCCAAACTATATATGATATTAAAGAAAGTAAGTATACCTCTAAGGTTTTTACTGTATCGCGATTTGTGCATTAAGAGGCATGCAATATCCCGTAAAGACACTGTTGCAGCATTACAGAGCTCCACCTCCCTAATATTTTCACATGTGTGCTATCGTCATCTCGTGGATGCTTACAAACTGAGATTTCACGGCGCGTTAAAGATCCCCAGGTGGTCAAAATTAGTCCATGGCCTTCCACTAGGCCGTGTTTCAATGCAAAGGTGTAGATTTGACGCCTTAAACCTCATAACCAACCAACCGGCCGACCAACCGACCGACCGACCGACTATTTGGTCGAGCGGTCGTAATTGCGATTGGTCAAGCGAAACAATATTTTGCTATGGGGCACGTTCCCCCTGTGCGGAAGAACGACGAAATAAAGACAATAGCCAAGGCTGCCAAAAACGGGGATGATCTGTTTGATGACACGACGAGTTTGTTCGTGATGATGATAATCGGCCCACACCCAACGGGATATTTCACATTCTCCCGTGCCCAACATAATCGACGGTTGTACAATGGATCCGCTATCCTAACATTTTAAATGCAGAGCATTTCAGTAACTCACGATGTCACCCGCGTTGACGTCCGTAGTAGTAGTCCGCACCCTTCCCCCTACACTATATAAAAAAAATACTATCCGGCGCCTGGTTTCGATCCCTCGACCCTGCGGGCGGAACGCAATGTACATGGTGTTCTAGCCACTGCGCCACAACGCCGACACAGAATGGGAGGCTACGAACGCGCCTTATATCCTTGACTCATTCAAACTAAGCTGCTGATACAACGCATTCACTACCACCAACTCCCCAAACACTAAACGTTAACGCAATACACCAACCTCCTATGCGACGCATTTACTCGAGTCCCCCTCGCGGGGAGATGGGCCCAATTGTTTGGGTTTTCTGTCCATAGTCAGCGTTTGCGAAGCGGCCTTCGAATTCGTCACCTTTTCGGTTTCCATCGATGCATGCGCAATCGTGCAATCTTCAGCCCACCCCGCTGCCGCCAAGGCAGAGCGTGTTACAATCAAAGTGTGCGAATAGCTCGCTGAAGCGTTTTCAGTCCTGTGGGTTTGTATAAAGAGTAGTAAAGGTAATGTCGGGCAATTCTCAAATTTTGGTATAGTCGTAGGTTTGGTGTAGCGAGTAAAGTGGTGTTCCCCAATCAGTATGTTGCCTGCCTTGCGTTTGCCTTTTTCTCTTTTCAACTTCTGGAATGCCTGCTTTTGTGCTGCGTGTCCGAGTACTATGCGGCTCTGCTGCTTTTTGCCACATCTCGCTGTTTCTTGCAACTGAGAAGTGTTTAGCGACGTTTCTTCTGCCGTTTCACTTTCAGTTCGAAGAAACGACTGATATTCCCGCGTGACTGCAGACTTCTTAACTCCTTCGACGGTAGGAGCTGGTCGGGTTTTAAGAAGTTCTCTTAAGGATTCACCCTTGAATTAGGGGACGGAAATGTAATAAAACCCAAACCGCGGAGGCTCTAGCTTTTTTTTCCCGTCCTTAACCTCACGTTTTTCGCCTTCCATTTGGACGGAAGCAGCCGAGTCGTCCTTCTCTGTGGCAGGCACCACAGAGGAGGCCTTCTTTTCAGATGCTCGATGCTACCTCGGTGTTGGGTCCCATCTGCATGTTCGTTTGTCCAGGCTTTTGGTACGAAGAATCTTGCACTTCACGACGGCTTGTTCCTGTAGGGAGACGTGCAAGACGTTACCGGGGAAATTGTTCTTGATAGACTTCGCTTCTTTTGGTAGGAAGAAGAATCGCTTCCGCGTGTCGCACGGTCTATTAGATGGAGCGTCTTCTTGCACCACCATCACGGAGACGTTATACTCCAATGGACCTCCTGGCCTAACCAAATTCCCAGTCGCGGTTGAGTACGTTGTGAAGTGCGCAAAGGGATATAACTCCTTTTCCCGTCGTTTTTTCGGCGTCATACACGGAAACATCAACGTATCTGGCTGCTCCCCAGGCGTATCATTAGTTGATAGTTGGTATAGCTCCGAAGGGTCTGTATTAATTCTCACATTGATCGTGTCAGAAGAGTCCATTTGGTCGCAAGTTGTCGACTCAAAATGGTTCCCAGACCTCTACAATTCGCGTGGCTCACCAATAACTGTGGCATTCTTGAGCCTTCGTATGACAACTGGCGAGGTAGCCTCCCGTGAACGGACAAGAGGGTCACCTCGATGGGTTGTCCGGAGAACGCTGTTGGCCACAATTCTCAGTGGTCAATAGAAATTTTACCTGCTTGAAGTGGCGTTGGTGGTGCCTCTCATTCCGGACGCCTTCGGGACTTTCAAGGCATTGCGAAGCCGATTAAGGGCATGGCATATGTCTCCCCGGTACGCCAAAGACTCCAAGTATTTTCGCTCGGCTTCCTCATGGTTAAGAAAGATATTTTTTGGTCTATCTCGTACATTGCGGCATATTTTCTCTCAAGCAGATCAATGGTCTCTTTCAAGTTGTGCGGAGATGCTAAAGGGACTTGCAGAACCTCACTCGATGCCTTCAGCTATCTCGCAGTAGCCCGTGAAGGATGCGTTGCTGCCGGCGCAGCTTTCCCATTCCACTGTTACAGTCGGTCGTCACTGGATCGTCAGCGCCAGCCATGCCGGCCTCCGGCTGAGCACGGGGCTAATCAGCGGAAACAACAGTCAAAATCGCGCGTTTCTGGGATTCTCAAGCCGGAAGGGACTTCGGTGGTATCCTTCGTCGCGTGTGGTCATCCTCCCGGGTTTAACGGCACCAAAGATGTGACGGAAGACTTACGAAAGCAAGACTGCAGCCATAGCTGCCCAAAATGGGCATGACAACTTTAATGACATGGGCAGTTTGTTCGTGATGATGATGATCGCACATACCCATCAAAAGATTTAACAGCCCCGTTTACAGTTATATCTCCGTGTGCTCAGAGGGAGTAAATATGTTACGCTTGGCGCAAATGTTCCCCCATTCTGGAGGTGACATTCGATGTCATGCTATTTACAGTAGCAGAGTAGTAATATAATAACATGTTTTTCAGGATAGGTTTGTAGGAATGGTCGCAGCTTGTAAACTTTTTCGCATTTTTTTGGCAATGTAAGGTAGTCAAGCAAATAATGGCATCTTTAGTAATTGACCGCCGTAGTTTTCACACAACTGATTTCAATTGTTATATCTCTGTAAGAGTTGTGTTGTTTTGTAGAATGCCGTTTAAGTTTTGCGCAAGAACAAAATTACAAACATTTTCACAACGGCAAACAGTTTCTTGCCGATGCGAAATTAGTGCGCCCAACTCATTGTTTCTTAAATTCAGATGCACCGTGTTGCGCGAAATTATGCTGCGGCCCAAGACGGTGCTTCAAGATGGATATGTACGACCACAAGGGCACCTCAGTGATACACCTCACTCGGCCCCTGAGATGCGTACAGTGCTGGTGCTTTTGCTGCCTCCAGGTGAGGGTCTTATCTGCGGAAGTACGTTAGACTGCGAAGAAATACTCAGAACAAAATAGTTTTGTTAGGGTCAATCCCGTCGCATCTATGGACGAAAATTTCAACGGAATCACAGCGGCGCACCTAAACCATCATGATTACTGCGGCAGTGGTTCGTATGTGCCGGCAGCCTTGTTGGGGCAAAGTAAATGAGAAGGTGTGACGTTTGCTATGTCGTTGGCTGGCTACATGGGCATGGAGCAATGTCTCCAGGTTCGAAAGTCGTCTCACATGGTTTTATATGAGCTTGACGTGATTACACGTAAATGGTGCCCTCCGCGCAGACAGTGCAGCGCTTAGATACATGCATACTAGCAGTTTTGAAAGGTGGCTCTCGTTTTTCTTTCCATAGTTCGACTTGATCGTCGCAACAGATAAACGTGGTCACAACGACACGAACAAATTTCCTTCACGATAAAATTCAGAGCTCACGGGGAATCGGTTATATGACCTCAATGCTGTAGGTCTGTAGGGCGGCCACGGCTGTAGCGCGAAGGGGTTTCACGCGGACTTGGTGAAACCCAGGGTAGGTCTACATCGGATGCATTCCATGCATGTCTGGTAAGGAGTAATCACAGAATGGGCAAGTGGATTCTTCGCACGGGGTGGGAATTTTAAGTTACTGCATCTTGAAGTGCAGAGGTGCGCTGCCTGACACGAAACGTAGGACAGGGTGAATACCACAAAAACACAAGGTGAGGCGCAAACTATGAACTGTTTGTTATCTTGTGAAGCGGGTGGTTATATATGACGGAAATGAAGAACATGCACGAAAAAATAACAATAAAACGCTACACGTGACATGATATCTATTCCTCATTTAGGAAACTTATTTCACGCGCCGAAAGGCGGATTGAAGGGGCGCTAACGCAATCTCCCTCCACTCCTGACAACATTGCATATGCTTCGTATATCTCGCGGGTAATCCTGTCTCTGGAGCGGGACAAAATGGTTGTCTCCTCAAAATAGGGCGAACATTTCTTCTCGCACATCTTAACATGCGCGGCCAAATTTCCATTTGCCGCCAGTTGCGCGCATGCATTCTTATGTTCCCGTAATCTGTCGTTGAGACAGCGGCTTGATTGCCCCACGTACATAATATTCCGGTGGCATTTTCTGCCCCGTTGAAACTAAAGGGACTGTGGAAGGCTGCAAATCAAGAGAGCAAAAAAGGTTTCGAATGTGGCACACGGCACAGGCGCCAGTTCGTCAACTGCGCAGAGGGTATTGTATACAAGATCCCCCTCTCCTGTGGTAGGTCGTACGTGGGGCAATCAGGCCGCTGTCTCAACGACAGATTACGGGAACATGAGTGCATGCGCGCAACTGGCGGCAAATGGAAATTTGGCCGCGCATGTTAAGAAGTGCGAGAAGAAATGTTCGCCCTATTTTGAGGGGACAACCATTTTGTTCCGCTCCAGAGACAGGATTACCCGCGAGACATACGAAGCATATGCAATGTTGTCAGGAGTGTAGGGAGATTGCGTTAGCGCCCCTTTAATCCGACTTTCGGCGCGTGAAATAAGTTTCCTAAATGAGGAATAGATATCATGTCACGTGTAGCGTTTTATTGTTATTTTTTCGTGCATGTTCTTCATTTCCGTCATATATAACCGCCCCCCTTCACAAGATAATAAACAGTTGATAGTTTGCGCCTCACCTTGTCTGTTTTTGTGGTATTAACCCTGTCCTACGTTTCGTGTCAGGCAGCGCACCTCTGCACTTCAAGATGCTAAAACACCAACTAGCCCACTCCCACGCCTTGCTGAATCTGAGTTACTGGTAGACGCTGGCCGCACGACCGTCAGTCAGCTAGGGTATCGGCATTGTTTTCAATCGTTTCTGGACATTCAACCAAAACTTAAATTTGTGCACTGAACCACGACGTACTTCCGCATCTTCCTCAAGCATTTTATGTGAATCTACGCAGGCTGCGGCTTTGCAGTCCTTCGTCACCGGTTTGCGCAGCGCCGCCTCGTTAGCCATAACCACAATGCACATCGCAGGCGGTTACGCGGCGAGAAACATGACGTTGGCTGACTCTTTGACGGTCTATCAACAGTTGAGGATGCCAATTAAGGTGCAAGCCTCATTACAGTTACTGTATTTGTAATGAGTCTCGGAGCTTATTCAAGACAAGACATGCTATCATGCTGACTTGGGAAGACAGCGAGGGAAACAGCCAGCGGACGAGAGTTTTTCGACGCTGCCGGAAGATGCGGAGCCCCACCAATGCCTTCGGCTCCCACGTGTCTACCGACGTGTTTAAACTACTGCTGTGCTCTAAGGAAATGTCAGCATATCGACCTTCTAATGATGCGGCGTGGCCACCGTCATCGTCCAAGCAACCTCGCAGCACATGCTGAATGAACTAAGCCTAGCCAACATGGACAAAGCACGCAATCCAACGCCTTTTCCCCATACAGTAAAGGAGACACCATACAACTTTGTGGGTTTTGAACTAAGGCTTACAATGAGTCAATAATTGCACATACCACACACTGTGCCGTGCTCACACTAGTACTTGTGGTAGGATGGACATTGATCCTGGAGAAGCCCATGCCTGTTTGCGGAGTTAGCCACGTGTGGATCCGTCTCTATTATAGACTTGCGAATACTGGGGATGGCAGGCTGTACGTCATTTTCATTCGATGCCGCGCACCTGCCCATAGCAGTGCTAAATTTCTTTGAAACACGTGACATAGACATGCATACCGGGCATAGACATGCATACCGGGCACACTTGTTTGCTACACGTGTCACAAAGACGGCACCTGAAAACCACTGCTCAGCTGGGTGACGTGTGCGTGCGGAATGACCTAAATAACAAGCCTTGCCTTAAAGTAATCCCTATTTTTTTTGCTATGCCCGAGATCCCGAGGTGCAAGGCTGAAAGTGTCCTTAAAAGGCAAAAAGGCAACTTTACTACACGAGGCAGTGCACCACGTGCTCCGACACCGGCGAACCACGCGGCAAGCGCCACGAGGGATCAAAGATACTTGCGCGCCCTTCACTTCTCGGCATCCACAAGTAGATTTTCCGCAGATGGAAACTGCGTGAAGATTGCTGACATGGCGTGCCCATGGTTGCCTGCCTTATCTACAAATAGTGATAAGGCAACGTTAACCATCGAAGTAACTGAAGAGCCAACTACGGCTGGGCGTAACTACGACGTCGGCTTAACGAAAGCAGCTTGTCCTGGAGAAAGACGACCTTATCCCCTAACAGTCGCCACGCAGAAACATTACATAACTGCACGAAAAAATAAATTTGTGCCACGTATATTCGGATGCCCTTCGCCGGCGACCTAAATTGATTCTGGACAGTAATAGTCAGCTTATGGACGATTGCATGGACAGGGAAAGGTAAAGCGCCGCCTGCAATATCGTTCGTCGACTTCGTACTATGCGTGCAATCAGGATGCCTCTATGCTGACATCACCCCTACCTCCGTCGAATTATCTGTTCGGAAATTGATTCCTTACACTGTTCCCAAGACAGCTACCCCTGAATTCAATCCATGTTCTGACCTGACGACTCAGCTTACCTGCTGAATCGACCATATTGGTCAGCCAGTGCCAGCTGCTTCCTTTGAATAGGATAGCTGTGGTTTTAGAGGTGCAGAGTTGGGCGGAAGGCCGCCTGGTCGGGGGAAACGTTGCAGTAAAAACGAAAACACCAACCAAAAAAAACTGCTGAAAACTTTGAAAAACCAAAGACAACAGATGTTTCGGCTTCGCTACGGTACCTTCTTGACAATAGCCCGATTGACACTTCCGTAGTGAAGCCGAGAGACCTTTTTTTGTTGTTTCTAAATTCTTTAGCAGTTTCTTTTGCTCGGTGTCTTGGTTTTTACTGCAGTTGTGGTCTTCGCGTAACTTTGGCTGAGCTTAATTACCGCCCCACGAATATGAACCGGAAGCCACCGGCGAACCACACCAAGAGCGTTGTGGGATAGGTCTTTACATACGAAGCCTGAAATTTGTCTAGGGGGGGGGGGGGTACGAGAAACACTGCTAAGGCCACATAGACATGCTCTAGCTTGCACTTGGTCGGGAGAAAAGCTACGGGCTGAAGGCGTTAAATGTTGATCGGGTTCTTCTATGCTATAGGAAGTATTTACGAAATAAATAAGAACTGAACGTTCAAGACCAAGTTACAGGCATAGCCTCAAGCAGGACGTTGAGATGTCCCGCACACTATATTCTTGAAGAGCTTGTAGGGATTGCCGTCCGGTCTTGTAGCAGCGCGTCGCTTGGCATGGTCGGTGCCACCAATAGGCCTCTCACAGTGAAGGGGCTTCAATCCTGTGGATGTAGCCACGCGTGGACAATGAACCGACGCCTCTGAACAAATACTCTTGAGTAGCAAACAAGTGTGGTAGGCTGTCAAATGCGGGAAAGAGCGTACCTGCGTCTGCAGAATCACGTGTGGGTGATATTTGGTGAGGTAGAGGCAACGCACTAGCGACCGCAAATTCTCATCGTCAGACCGGTTCCCTCTAACAGCCTACTAACCACGCGGACCTTAAGTAACAAAGGCCTTGAGCAAACACCTAATCAGACCATATATGGTACATGTGGATGCAGCGGAAAATAAGCACCACAATGCCTACGCAATCACTGCGATTAACGACCCCGAAAACCCTACACTCCCCTCCCTGACTATTGACTCTCTCACAACCCAGCTGTGACGGGAGAGGTGGCCATTGCGTTTATACAATTGCTGATGCCAACCCCGTCAGTCGCACTTTGAGATTCTCAAATGGCCATGTAAAATTTCTCTAGTGGCCTATCCTCAAATCCGCCTTCAAAAGTTTTCAACAAACTGCACCAAATTCCCGAGTAGAACAGATCTGGTGTCCGGCGCATGCTGGTCTTAAGGAAACTTAGGTTGTCCACGACCCAGCTCGGGAGTTTACGATCGACCCCGGAACCAGTCACGTTACCTACCACGCTTCCAGATCTGCTAGGTATCCACACGTAGTATAAAATCCTATTCCACTACTGCCTCCCTCAGTGGAAATACATTTGCGTCCATACCAACTCACCCTTTCCAATTAACACATTGACGTCCTCTCCAGACAAATGACGCCCCCAATCCTGCAAGATACCAGTATCTGCCTATGAATATACCTTCCCTCCAGAATGCCCTGCATGCGGTAACCTCGCCACAATGCTTTATATTCTTTGGGGATGCACTAAAGACACCTTTGCTCGATTCTCTTGTGGCGAAAAGTGTGTGGAGGTGCTGGGAAGCTCCGACCTATGATTCTCCAGAACGCGAAATAACATGTTTCTTTGTTTTTGGAGGTCCCAACTCTGTTACATTGCTCAAAATGTTCACCAGGCATCATGGTAAACCGAGTGGCCTGACACCAGTCGATATTTTTATCAAGGCGTGGCTCCATAAAGCGTTGCAACAAGCGTAATTTCGTGTCAATTGCGCCATGGACGGAAGAGGGGTTAAGTCCCGACCTGGTCGGAATTTCTTCACCCTCGCCGTATTGTCTCTGCAACCAGAGCCACGCTTAAATCAGGACGCTCAGGGTACTGGTGACCAGTGGCGCGAATGTCGATCGAGGGAATGTGATTAAGGGTCGGCGTAGACACTTTGAGCAATGCAACCAGTGTGGCTGCCAATCTACAGAAGAAGTGCCCGTAGGCTGCGGAAGAGAGTGGGGCGGAAAAAGAGGGGTTACAAGAAACAGTTCCGGCAAGTGCAGCCCTTGCCGAGTAGGTCGAAGGACCGTCTACGACACTGCCTGCTGAGCAATCGCCAACGACCCAGCATTGTGCTGTTGGCATAGGACACGGACGTCGCGGCCTTGTTGCGGCGTCGGCACATCTCCACCGAAGAAGTTGTGCTGCTGAGCCCAAGGACTTGGGTTTGATTCCTTGCCATGGCGGGCGCTTTTCTGATCGAGGCGCATAGAAAAAACGGCCCATCTGTTGGAAATTTCGGCGCACGCTTAAGACCCCCGGGTGGTCAAAATTAATCCGGAGTCCCCCACTACCCTGCGCTATAGTAAAATAGAATACTATAGCAGCCCCCATTACCTGTGTAGTTTTGGTGCTTTATTCGCTTTAATCATCGTTTAGTCTATCATTTACTCACAACACACAGGACCCCGTGCACCACCCCGACGCAGTCTTCGGAGGCTATCCGAGTGACTTATCTGTCTCTTTCAATTTGCAGGAGCTGACTGTCCAAGCTCCGCCTGGAACAAACATCGCCTACGTGTATCAAAACTGCTCCATCTGCTATCCCACTTTCACCATTTACGACCGGAATTACAAGCCAGCGCTTACAATTGTGGGTCCCATGTGCACGCAAAGCATGCCTTGCAGCTGTGACGTCAAATTCGAAGTGAGTTTACTGAGACCAGAAAGCAAAAAGAAACAAACTATTTAGAACCTAATTCTCTAAAAGGATTCAGAGGTGTTTGTAACGCGGTGCTGCTATTACTGTGCGTATAGGGAATATGGCTACGTACGAATTTTACCTGTATGCTTGTGTCGGCATAGTTTTCACCCGTTATTTCTGTGAATATGAACATATTTAGTAATTTGGAAGAAGTTGCAATATAGTCAACTTGGCCTTCTAAGGATATCAAGGCATTATAGACGCTATGTAGTGCGGCAAAACATTAAGTACCAATTATTAAAAGTTATCAATTCTGTGGTACAAGGTTAAAGAGGTGAATGGACACGGTCATTTTTTCTTAAAGAGGCCATGGAAGAAATAAAGAAAAGTTAATTCAATCTAAAGAAACTTGACTTTGGTAATTCCCTCATTTCTATTCCAACCAGGAAAGTGTCCTGTAAACAGAAAAGAAAAACGCATACGGGCGTTGAAATTTCCCGCTGCAGTGAGAAATCATAAACAAGAATGACGTCATATGGGTCACAACTAAAAACGTGCTTTAAAGTGTGTTAACCTCCCGCTACCAGCCTAGTAATGTGACCAAATGGAACTATCGGCCGTACTACAATCTCCCAGTTATGTTTCTCGGCACTGGCTTCAATTGTCAGCCGCCAATCGCACGAACCATTTCTTCAGACGTCATAGAGTAATCACCGGAAAGTTTCCGGGGAGTCGCTGTTGTTTCTTGTGTTCTCGTTATGTCTATAATTTTCTTAAGCTTGAGATATAATTAGCATCATTCTTACCGCGGCAAAGAAGTATTTTAAATAGGCCAAACCTGCATTTCCCCTTCACGGTTTCTTTATTTCTGGCACACGTTCAGTAAAATTATAATACACGTTTTAGCTACTTCGTACACCGGTGGTAGATAACTGTCTGCGGCTTCCTTGCACTAAGAGCGATATTGGCAATCTGATATCGTGGGCGTGGTGGCTACGCTTCTGATAGACATGGAGGGCGTAAACACCCTTGCGAGCGAGATTAATTGGCGCAAAAAAGCGTCTAAAGGGAGTCTAAATTACGAGGTATTCACCCAACACGGAGTGCATCGCAACAAGCACACAGGTCCAAATTAAACATTTCGTCTACCCAGGAGGAACAGACTTGTGGGATGGGGAATGACGCGCGTCGAATAATGAACAAATTATGGTCAAGGGAATTCGTGCCCACCACTTCTTTCATTAATCAGCACAACTCTTTGAGGGAAATTGCAAAACGCAGTGGCAGGCTGGCCGCTCCTACGAAGGCGCCATTTTTAATGCGAAAGCTTAGAAGCCTCATAAAACGCGTAATGTGGGGGCAGTGGTAGTCATTGTCGTAGTCGTCTGCGTCAACACGAAAGGAAAGAATTGGCCGCCGCTGTGAATAGAAATCCGCCACCGGTGTAATTTGAGGCTGTGCCGCACACTGCAGCAGCCATTGTCTTCAACCACGCCGCCCGCCCGGCTCTCTGGCTGAATTGAACAAAACTTAGCCTTGTGGCTCAATCGTGACAGCTACACGTGGGGCACATACGCAGGACTGGTAAACGCAGAGCACAACTCCGACTATGGAGAAGCTGCAGCGAGAACTGCAGCGTGTCTGCCTGTAGGAATTATTCCCGTAAAAAAAAACGAAGTAGCGACAGCGAAAAAAACGAGGCAATCCCTGTTTAGTAGCCAAGAAGTCTGCGATAAACACTAGGCGTTTTCCTTCAAACCAGGTAACGAGGCGTTGTTTCGAGATATTTTTTTCATTCTAAAAATAGTGAGAAAACGACGAAGCACTCCGCATATTATTGTACCCGGTCGCAGGGTAGTCGAGTTCATGTGAGGAAAATAGGGGCCGATAACTGGAAATAAAAGTTTATGCACGAAAGATACAAAGTTGGCAGCCCTCCCGTTGCAGGAGTCACAAATTCCTAGGAGGAGAGCACAGCTCCCAAACTGGACCACCGAACGCCTGAGCTCCACACTATATAGCCTACGTTTTTGTACATGAATGTCAGGCACAAACGATTTGGGCTGAGCCACAAGTAATCGTTCGGCGTCCTCGTAGGTTATAGTCAGTCGTCGTACCCGCTCGACTACACTCTTTTTTTATTACATCTCAGCTACGACCGTGAGGTAGCACCCGAGAATCAAACGGCTTACTCACTGAGCTGTGACTTTGGGATAGAGGAATCACGGCCCCTGTTGGACACAGAACACGTGATAGAGTACACGTTGCACATGCGGGCGCCTAGTTTAGGTGTACCCATTCCGTTCGTTTGTTCTGCTTCTTTGATTTGCTCGATTCCCGCCGTTACAGCAACAAAGATGGAGTAAAGGTCGTTGCCGCAGCGAAGAAGCAGCAAATCCGCTGTAATCATGGACTTAAACTGTCGCGAAGGTCATGAAGGTTACGTACAGCTTCGCTACCGCCAAGCTTTACACGTTAGTGTGAGCTTCCTCCATTTTCATTTTCTATAGCTAATGCCGAAGCTAATTCGGCGTAATATATACGTGGCAAGGATTTTGTTTTTCCCTCTGTATTTGGGACGCCGACAGGTTGTTGAAACCAAAGCTCATAACTTTTACTCCCCGTATGCATCCTTCGCATGTGTTCCCACGGGTTTATCCTCGGCGGCTCACGTCCGTATGGGGGACACGGGGGTGGACAAAAATTGCAGCCGCGGAGGGAAGTGGAGAGGGGAACAAGTGTGGCGCCGGTATTGCAGCGGTCCAGGAAGCTTCGAGGCCATACCACTAGCACTTGCACGTTCAGCAGCTGAACACGCAGGGGCACCTTGTGTATCAGAAAATTTTGAATTGGAGGATACGGAACAACCTTTTCTGGCATTACACCTTCAAAGAGTGACCGGCCCCAATTTTTGCCACGTAGGGCACAAAAAGTAGTGTAAAATGGGATAATAATATGACCAGCATCCTGCCGAGACCATGCAGCAACCGTTCCAGTTTTGCTTTTCTGATCCCTCCTATGTAATGCCCTTCGGTGCCTTTAGGGTATCTAAATAAATAAAAATAAACGAAAAAACCCTATAAGACCTTTCAGGTACGACTGCTAGAAGGCTCAGAATGAATTACAGACAGCTTGAATTCCAGTTGTTGGGCGTTCTTCGTTCGTTTTCTCGTATTCTGAGGCAGTTCTGCTCTAACGGCGATGGGTCCATACACGAGACGTGAGTGGGACACGTAGAGCCGGGGCTTGTGCGCCTACGGCTGCTGTCATGCACGCTAGCCGGAACCCGATAGCAGCATCTGCCATCCAGGAAGCATGCTTGTTTCATGGTTCATGTGAAGAGAACCAAAAGTCAAAACGCAGAAGATTCCTCAAAACTTGCATGCTTGTTGGCACACATGAGACCATCGCTTGTCTTCCCATCGCAACAGGTGCGCTCCATGAACGGCGTCGTCATAGGCGCCATCACCAAGAAGTGGAGTGGGCTGATCAAGGAGTACTTCACCGATGCTGACAACTTCGGTGTAAGCTTCCCCAAGGACCTGGATGTTAATCTGAAGGCGAGTCTTCTCGCCACTACGATGCTCATCGTAAGCAGCAGTCTTCTCCTTTTAAGTGCGGCCTTCGCTTGAACCAGTCTTCTCAATGCGAGAACGCGACTCATGCAATTTGACTTTAAGGTTTCATTGACTATGCGTGGCTAATAACCTCTCATGAAAATGTGCAATGGCAGCTAAGGCGGTCATGGGCATCCCTGACGTCCCCCTTCGCTATGAGAACTTCGACGTTAGCCTTAATGTCACACTTTATAGACAACCGCCTTCATCTTGTACCCGCAGCCTGACCTATTAGTTTGACTTTGGTTGGCTCGCCGTTTGGCCCAACGTTGTCACCAAACGAAGTGGCTGAGCATGGGCCTGACAACCTATTACCTCAGGATTGTTGGCCGCTGAGTGGATCATAGCTGTTTTATTTATTCCCATTTGGAGCGATGTCAACACACCCATAAGCACGTATGGTTTTTCAAATCAACAAAACGTGATGATCCCACTCTGGTCCATTATTTGATGAAGCTTAGGGACCTCCGTAAGATTTTTTGTTGCCATTTCCTTCAGAGTGAGACAATGCCTCCTGCTTGTCAGAATTTGGCCACAAAAACGCATCGATATAACCGACGCTAGAACTAAGAATAAATTTTGAATAATGCGCTTGCCGACATCGCGACTTGTCTGAGGTAGTCGAGGAAACATTGATCAGCGCAACGACGAAAACACGTTATAATACTTCGCTTCTAGTGACTTTGTGTATAAAGTAGATACAAACGACAAGAAGACGCCTTTTTTCAATTGGGAATAGCGGTCTTTGCATGTTGAGAAGTAAATAACGGCTAGACCGTAAAAAGGTGCCTTGGCGCTGCTTGACGGACTGGAGTAGTTTCTCTTTACAACAAGACAGCAATTTAGCGACCTCATGAAGCCTTACCTTACATGCGATTATTCTTGCATGTCCCACAGTTACTCAATTTCTAATGAGCGATGCGTAAATGGTTAGAATTCTGCATCTCTTTCACTCATTCGAAGAAAAATCCTCTTTCCTTTATTCTAGATGCGTTCTATAGCACCAGGCGTTGGAAAAGGAAAATTGTGTGTCCCGCTAGCACAGTATCACAATTAAAATCGGTAGCTGTTCGAAAACACGATTTAAGGCCGAGCTTATAAGTATCATCACTTGGAGTTGAATTTTGAGTCGACTAGTTTCCCAGCACCATTTTCAGTGCAAACATAATCTGAACCTCAAATGTATGCCGCAATACTTCGATATGCAAATAAGGAGATTATTTATCCACAGGTAACTTTTATAGACCAGAGGATATACAGGCAGGCAACGAATGTTACGAGATTAATTATACACAGGCACCATTTATAGACTAGACCAGAGGATATTCAGACAGACTACGATGGTTAAGAGATTACTTATACACAGGCGCTATTTATAAACCAGAGGATATTCAGGCAGACAACGAAGGTAACGCAATAATTAGCAGCTGTGCGATTCGCGTCTATGTTCGAACCGCTTTCTCTTTGTCGGCGATCCAAGCGATTGTGTGTCTATTTTCTTCCGGCTCACCAGGGTGGTGGCCCCTACGTCATGACACATCCTCGGTCTCTTTTTTTCAATTCCACACATTTTCTGTCGTCGTAATGGAGATACCGCGTGTTGGCTGTACTCGGGCTTTGACGGCAATTGAGCTTCGCACACTGACATGGCTGATAAATTTTTATTCACAAATTGGCTCAATAGAGCTTTTCCGAATCTCGTGGTGACGACTACATGGCGGAAACTTCGTCTCACTTTAGAACTAACGTGCCAGCGCCAGCAAAGACAGGGCGGTGCGAATGCAAGGGTCGCACAACGGTAAACCTCAGATAAATCTCTGTTGTCTACCTGAGTCTGTACTGGCCGTAAAAATGGTGTTTATCGAAAAACAATGTATTAAAACTTGCGTCCAAGAGATTGAACACCTACGCGCTCGCATCAAATCAAATCGTTCCGCATCAGGATCGGGACCTGGCTTTCTGCACATCGAGAAAAAGAAACGGATTGAACCCCAAACATAAACAGACTAAAAATGAACTTCAACACAAGTTTGCAGCCGCAAACTTGTGTTGAAGATCTGCTCATCCCCTGCCATAAAAAGTATTAAACGGGGAGAGTCAACTTTTGGTTCCTGCTAATCTTGATGTTACCATTTTCACCACCTGGCGGAACCCCGAACGTCACTTGATTACACATAGTCACACACAGGTTTAATTTAGGCGTAGCCCATGGCTACATGTACGCCGCCTTTCCTGCAAAGCGTTTTGAGTCGCTCCAGTCACGAGTTGCGGGTTTTCTTGGAATGCAAAAAAAAATCACCAGTCTACAAACTACTAAAAGCTTTTTGGAAAGGTCTCCATGCATCGTGTGAACTTTATCCGTAACTCAAATTTTTCATTTTTGGACCTGAACCCTCCTCTTGGAGTTTTACTACTTTCGTCCAGCGGTTTCACCCCTGATGCACAAGTTCACCTTTTGACCGCTGACACACCCCCTTCGACAAACCCCTTGAAGCGCTTCGCGTGCTTTGCCGGGCCCGCTTTCGGCGCTGCGCACAAGGCCCTGTTTTGAGTCGTTCTGCTCAGCTAGCTGTGGCAGCCGCCGTTAGTTGTGGGCGCTCAGCTGATCGGCAGCTGACCAACTCCGCTGCCTCCCTACATGCGCTGCTGGGTCGTCCCGGGCTACGTGACTCGTCTTCCGCCCGGAGAAGAGAAACACCGCTTTCGCCGCGAACGAACGCGAGGCGGGCCTCCTCTTTTCAAAGCTGCACGGGAACGAACGGCGTTGAGCCGTGGTGGGCAATACAGCGTCCAAAGGTTAAATAAACGAAACCAAGGCTCGATGAAACCAAGCCAAGCTTTGCTTTGCATATCCGAAGTTAGCTGAGCTAAGGCACAGCCATTTTTCAACAACGTTTCACGCTGTCTCGTTTCCTTGCAGGATTACATGTTCTTCGAAGAGACCTACAAGCAGTCCGACGACAGGGGGCCTGGCATGATGGGATAACTGGCTCGACGGTTACGTCCGATTCCTTGGCTGCGTGCTATGACTGCAGCATCTGGGCGAAGGACTCCTTGGTGCTAGGTGGTGGTCCATTCAGTGTCACTCTCACCCGGCCAGGTAGTGATAGCAATGATTCTCATCTAAATTGTCACCAGTGGCCTTCCAAGACGCACATGGCACAAATAGCCCAAATTATGTCTTCAGTACATGTGATTTCACCAGCATATGCCTCGTGTTGATCGTGCTCCCTGATGAAGTTGAGGATTTGTATCTGTGATAAAAATTTCCTGTTCTAGTGTGTTTGAAGCAGAAAAAGCGGATGAATTGAAAATAAACACACCAAGCGCGACGAATGTGACTTTCGCACTTCTTTAAAAAATTTTACATTACAATCGCACAGGGAAGACAAAAATCGAAGAAAGAAAACAAGAAAAAAGAACAATAAATAGCGAAAAGGGATTGAAGTATTTTTTAAACGAGGTGAAAAATAGAGAACAGGCAAGACAATAATCTTATTCATTGTCCTTTTTATCCAGTAACAATTAGTCTTTACACAGAACACACTCATGACTAGCCCACCCGAAAAAATTCCCTCGCACTTCCCCGAGGGGGAGAGTGTGTAAGTGCGAATGCACGGTTGTTGATTGCGCGATTACGGTGGATATCGTGATCTTAATGAGTAGTCGAGAGATTACACACATGCACACAACTGTAATGTTCGCGAAAGAGAGATCACACACACACACACACACAACTACAAAGAAAGAAAGATGCATTTATTCACAGACACCTATTTCTGTTGTCGTTGTACTTGATTGCTAGATCGGATCTCAGCTTTGAAATTTCGTGTCAGTACTCCTTTAAGTGGGTGCATTAGCCCTTCTCACGCCCGATTCCTGGCCAATCCCCCACGTGGGCATGTGCCATGCACAGACACCTATTTGTGTTGTCGTTGTACTTGATTGCTAGAGCGGATCTCAGCTTTGAAATTTCGTGTCAGTACTCCTTTAAGCGGGTGCATTAGCCCTTCTTACGCCCGAGTCCTGGCCAATCCCCCACGTGGGTATGTGCCATGTCAGCGGCCAGGCAGCGCGCGCCCATCTCCCCCCGTTGCCAAGGAAGACGAGGAGATTCCGGGCCAATCCCCCACGTGGGTATGTGCCATGTCAGCGGCCAGGCAGCGCGCGCCCATCTCCCCCCGTTGCCAAGGAAGACGAGGAGCGCGCGCACCCGCAGCTGTTGCTATGCGGACGGCGGCGGAATGCGGACGGCGGTGGACGCTTCAGGCTCGCTTAAGAAGTGCATTCGCACTTAAAACACGTGACCGGCAAAAGGCGCATGTTTTATGCGAGAAAAGGAACTATCAGCTGCGAGCCGTTTAACAGGCCGTTGATCCACACACAGGGAAGCATCCTTGTCAACCCTATTATGCACCCGATATTTTGTATAACGCATCACACAAAACATCCCTTAACATCACCATTCGATTTTCTGCCACGTGAGGAACCACGCGAAGTTTAGCTGTCCGCTTTGCTTGCCCGACTACGAAGTTTGTTTTTCGGAGAACAATTCTGGCCATAGCTAATTCATTTTTACCCCAGCTGTCCCGTGTTTATAGCGGCCCTTCTGCGCTCCAACACTGACGCCTCCTTCACCTAGCCACGACCTGTGGACAGGGGCCAGATAAGACACAAGGGATATGCATGCTGTCATTGTTGAAACTCGTTCGATGCTTCGCGCGGTTTAAGCGCAACTGTCTAGGGCTTTTGCTTCATCTGGTACCAACTGCCTACTCTTCCTGGGGAGCTGGTATTGACGTCTTCCCCTGTCCTTTTTTGCATTCACGGGGTGAGAAAATACCTTACGCTTGGGTGAATTGCTTGTACATAGTCTCGAATTCACAGCGCCAAAGACAAGAACGAAAACGAGAGCAACACACGGAGGCGCTGACTTTCAAGTAGTTAATTTCTCTGACGGTGACCGTATAAACACACAAGATAAAACGACAAAATTGTCAGTACACAGATATTCTATGCCTACAATCTGTCAAGTGAATTCTTTTTTCCGATAACGCAACAGAAGGGACGCTTAAACGTTTGATTTGAAGTGAATGCTCCTCTACTTCGCATCTGTCACGGTCATTCATTTTGTTGCAATGACCTTCAGCCACTGGCACACAAGCTCCGTCCATCTTTCTTATCGTTTCGCTCGCTTGTAGCCTCTCAGTGCCGGCTAGGCCATCCGCGCATGCGATTCGGCGCAACCGAACCACGTGACGATGCAATCGCCTAGCGGCTGCTTAGCCACCGCTGGGTCCCCAAGTCTCGCGCTTGATGGGGCTCCGGGTAAGTTGTCTTGTCGTTACCTCCACCCCAAGGGGAAGGTTGAATGCAATCACCCAATAAATCCAGCTGGCCGGCAAGGTGCGAAATCTCAAGCAAAAGCAAACTTTCTCGGAGAAGTGCCCGTATTCGCTCCTGCATTCGCTACTGAAAACCACGTTTAGAAGTGCCAAATCTCACGTATAGGTTAAGAGCGAAGATGTTTGGTCAGTTGTTCTTTTAGGTGTCCGCACGTAAAAATACCAAGAAAGTTTCGAGCATACCTACTTAGGGAGAAAAGCCAAAAATGCCGAGCATATGTGCAAAGGGAGTTTGTGCACGGCTGACCAAAACGAGCATACTCACTTGATTGGCCAAGCTTCGAAAAAAAAAAACAACAACGATCGCTGCAACTGTTGCAACACTTCCTCGGAACCAGAAAAACACGACATAGCGTACGCCCCTCCAAGGTGATGTCCAATGACTACCACTTCCAAAAAAAGGCAGGAAGCTCACACTTATGCCAGCAATGTTGGACAGAAGGTCGTTTGGACAGTGAAGAAGAAGCAAATCGGCTGCAATCATGGACTTAAACCGTCGTGATGGTCGTGAAGGTTGCGTTCGGCTTCGCTACCTCAAAGTCAAGCACTAGTGTGGGCCTCCTTTATTTTTTTTGCTACTCCTTGTGCTTCTATAGTTTCCCTTGCGCGCTTTGGATTGTTTTGGGTGCAATGTTGAAGTTGTGTTGAAAAGAGGCTTGCACCGACCGCATCTACCGCTGACGTAGTTTTACATGTAACTATGTTCCTTAACATATCATTCGCGCAGCTCCCAGATTGTTCAATATATTTCGCCCAGATTGTACGATATATATTGTCCAATATAATGACCGTTGCTATTAACAAAGTTTGCAACGCTCGTAATGAACTGTCTTTGATGTTTCTGCAATTCCGAGATATGGGGTTTCCCTACTAACTTGTCCTCAAAATTGAACAGAGAAAGAGCGCAAGAAACGCTGACGAGGTGTCAAGAAGATACACAGACGTATGCTCGCGTGTGCATTCTCTTGACTATTAGTTCACCTTGTTTTGCGCTGTTTTCTTGTTTAGAATAAACCAACTGGCTCCACTTCAGACGTAAAAGCTAACCCTGATACTTTTTGATACTAATACTACTAATTACTAATTGATACTAACCCTGATACTATTTGATACTGATACTAAAAGCTAATACTATTTGTGCAGCGCATGTGAACCTGCGCGAGGTTTATATGACACTCCCAGGAATACCAGCGCGAAATACTGCGCGTACACGTGAAGCGGTAAGCGCGCAAACCGTCGTGAAAGACGCGGAAAAACCAATCGCGCTCTCTTCAATTTCCTCATTATGAGCACCTGGCATGGCCTAAACGACGTCATTTTGGCCATGGCTGTCCTATTGGCTGTCGCTGGTCAACTTCGCGGCTTATTTCTAGCATTTCCGGTGACAATCCGCCGTCGTCGGCGCTGTGCACCAACCTCTTCTATGTCTGAACCTGCACGAATACATTTGGTGTTTATTTTATTTTGAGTTCGCGCGGAGTTCGAGTGACGGACTCAATGCTTTCCTTTCAACGACACCACTCGACAACAAACTTTTATTGCTTCAAAAACGCCCGAGCACCCTCATTTCTTGCTTGCGAGCAGGCAGCCATGCCTGATTTTTTGTGGCACCAGTCCGTAAATAACCGCTCCACGTTGCGGGAAAAAGGAGAAACCTCCCAGGCCTGTGAATATAAATGGCCACCGAACAGAACTCCGTGAGCCGCCACCCTCTACGTTGCGTTGTTCCGCGGTAGAGTTGAGAGGGAACAATTATGCGCAATTTCTCATCGCGCGTAGTTACGGTGATAGCGATCGGATTTTCATAATTGATACGGGAGGAGATTGCTTGGAAAATAGACCTTAACCCAAAATGCTTTCCGAGCAGTCGATGGTAAGTATTGCAGGGTCCCTTTAATGTTGTCTTGAAAGCTTCGAAACACTTTCACAAAATTCTTGAGGAACTACAATTACAAAGCACAGCCATGGGGCTAAACATACACATGAATACATCTGAAAACGTCAAGAGCCTGCCATACGCGCCTTCTTCAGCTTAGGGAGGAAGCACTGAATGAAGTACAAGAATATAACTACCTCGAACCTTGGGGTTAGTGCTGACGTCAACCACACGAGAGGAATCTTCCGCAGAATAGGTACTGGCTCGCGAGCTCTGGGCAAGTACTCCCAAATAATGAAAATTAAGCTACCTCTATCACTCAAAAGAAAACTATACAGCCAGTACATGCTGCTGGTGATGACACCTGGAGCGGAAACTTGGCGCCCTACAAGAAAAATGAAAAGCAAACTTAGATCAGCTCAACGGGCCATTGAACGAATAATGATAGGAGTAAGAGCTAGGGACTGGAAACAAGCTACCTGGATCAGAGAACGAACTCTAGCAGATGATCTCATCGTTCAAGGAAATTAAACAAAGTGGACTTCGGCTGGCCATGTAGTGAGACGAACCGACAATCGGGGGACAAATCGGGTAACAGAGTGGATACCAGGAGATGGGTCGAGAAGAAGGGGAAGGCCACTAACACGATGGAGGGGTGACATTAAGACATTCGGTGGCCTCGAGTGGACTGAATCGGTGCAGGGCAGGACTGGTTGGAAGTCAGTGGGAGAGGCCTTCGCCCTGCAGTGGACCTGAGGAGATGGTTGCTGCTGTCGATGATAATTGTTATTATTATTACTATTACTGGCGCCCAGAACATGTGCCTGTGTGCCGTGCTCCGCTTTTATTTACGGCAAACAGAAGTTTTTTTTGATGCCCGTCGAGCAAATAACGCGCGCACTCCAAATGTGCGCTGTCCAAATGTCCGACATGGAGATGCAAGCTTTGAAGACTGGTGAGCGGCCCTTTCTGTGCACTTTTTGTGTGTGCTCGCCGACGGAAGCTGTGGCTAGTCCTAGCGACAAGTCCGGGCAAAAGAGCCAGCGCATTTCCCCGTGTTTGCAACTACAGAACGGTGCTCCCCGACCGGGCTTGGATGCACAGCAACTCCTGGTGTCCAGGGCTGAGACAGCAAGGTCGTCCCATGGTCTCCTGGACTGAGGAGCCACTCCCACATCACCAGGCTCACAATAAAGTTTTTCCTCCTCTTCCTCCTCCGCGACCGGGCGAGCTTGGCGGGGACGCAGCCGAACTCCGCGAAATGCTCTTCAACGCCTTCGAGGGACTTTCTTTTTGTGACGGACAAGGTCGCCAAGTTGAGAGAGGCCGTACCCTTACGGCCTACCACAGGCTGTAGGGTGCAGCCTACCACAGGCCGTACCCTTCCCTCTCGAACGGCCTGCATCCCCTTCGACACCTGAGCTCCATGGGGCACCACCGACACCTACCCAGCAGTGTGGGCTTCATTCATCGTTCGCCGCTGTTGTTGCGAAAACCGGCGGAACACCTTCAAGGCCGGAGCAGCTGATCCCAGCAGTGGCAACCTCTGTGCCAACTCTTGTGTCCCCCGAAGAACGTTGCGGTGACTTGGCCCTGACAAAAAAAAGGGAGCAGGCGTGTGGCGTGTGCGGGTGGTTCCTGTCGCACCTCTGTGGTCCAGCGTTTGAAACGTCCTAGGCACATCTTTGTGTCGAAACTGTTACTTTGCATCACCTCAGCGCAACTGACGGAGCATTTGTCGACAGTGCACGACGTACCCCTGGCTTGCCAGCGGCTGAAAACTAAGTAAACCTTATACTGCTCCGTCTGTGTGACTGTCGACGAAGTCTGTTTCCAGAGAGTGGGTGGTCCTATCTCTTGGCCCAAGGGCTGTCTTTACAAACCTTCCCGTGGCAAGCTGCATGCCAATATATGTTATGTCCCACCGATGTTCAAAATGCTGGTGCGATAGGGCAGACATCTATTATCAGAATGCGCGCGGCCTTCGCACCAAAGCGACTGAATTTTTTTCAAAAACGATTTCTTCAAATTTTACGATTATTGTTATTTCTGAAACCTTGGGTTCTGATGACATTAGCTTACATGATTATTTTCCAAAATATTACCAAGTTTTCCGAAAAGATAGGGACTTTTCAGGGGTCACACAAAGGGGAGCGGGGTGTTAGTTGCGGTCGATAGGGCAACGAGTCCGTCTGGCTGGACATTCGCTTGACTGGCGATGAGAAGCTTTTACTAGGGGCGTTTTACATTCCACCTCATGGTCCTATATATTCGTAAATAAGCTCCTAACATCTGTAAAAGTTTGCTCATCACACCCGAAACACGAGCATATAATTCTGGGCGATTTCAATACACCTGGTTTACAATGGGAACATCTTAACCATCAGCACTACAATTATTGCGTACAGCAGAAATGCAGCATGATTATAGACATTGTAGACATCACATCTATGGTGCAACCTAATAATATCAAAAACAGCTCTCAAAATATCTCAGATGTTTTCTTTTCAGCCATTCAGAACGCGCAAGTATCGTTGTCTGACAACTCTTTTGTCAAACCCGACAAGGTGTATCCTCCTTTTCTGGTTTCTGCTCCCATCTCGATTCAGCGTGGAGGTGCTTCACTGAAGAATAATGAATTCCCTCCCTACTGTTATGCCTGTGGTAATTACATTGGCTTGTATAACTTTTTCTCTCGTTGGATTGGTTAGAAATTCAAGAACTTGCTGTTTGCAATGCGCAGGTCGGGCGGTTCACCGAAATAGTCAAAACTGACATGAATAACTTTACACCCAAGTGCAAGCCTTCCCGTTCAAAACGCCCCTTAAGGTTCTCTAGTGTTTACCGGCCGAGTTTGGACCGAGTTTGGACTTCTACCGGAAAGAACCAGGAGGAAGACCGCAGCACCCGACAAGATGGTGCATGAAGCCACTTCCCACATCGTCTTGCAACAGTCCCGGCAACCACCATCATTCCGCGGATCTCCCTGTGAAGACCGTGAGGACGGGCTGGAGAAAGTGGAGCGCGTCCGGATCTCTAACAGGTGGGATAACGAAGAAACCTTTCGGCATGTGTTCTATTTGGAGAATGCAGCCCGAACTTGGGTCGAGAACAATGAAAGCTCCCGGACGGACTGGGCTCTCTTTAGAACAAGTTCCTGAAAACATTCCCTACCATTGAGCGGAACGAGCGAGCCATACTTTTGCTAGAGAGGGGAACGCAACACCTAACAAAGGGGTAGTGATCTTTGTTGAGGAGATGAAGAGATTGTTGCGCCGTGGGGACCCGGAAATGACCGAAGAAACGAAACTAAGGTTTCTGATACGGGGTGTAAAGCACGAGCTTTTTGCTTGCCTTATCCGTAACCCTCCTAAGACCGTAGCCGAATTCGCGTCTCAGGCGGCCGCGATGGAAAAGACGCTTTAAGTTCGAATGAGGCAGTACGACCGCCCAGTCAATGCGCTGGTTTCGGAGACGGTGGGTGCCGGGGCTATTAGCTCCGACGCACTGCGCGAGACCATCCGTGCAGTGGTGAGGAAGGAGCTGGTGAAACTTTTCCCGACGACGTCAAAACAAGTACCTTCGTTCACTGACGTGATCTGGAAAGCAGTTCAGCAGGCATTGGTTACATGTACACCATCCGAAGCACCCCGCGAGCCAGAAGCTATGACCTACTCCGCAGCTGTTGGTCGACGCCGACCTGGTCCAACCCATCGTAAAGAAGCCCTGCCGTACCACCGTCCGCTGTCGCCCGCACGACCACCTCCAGCCCAAAACCAGACGCCGAGGAAGACCGACCTGTGGCGAACACCCGATAATCGCCCGCTGTGCTACCAATGCGGAGAGGCCGACCACATGTACCGTCAGTGCCCTTAGAAGCGGCTCGGTTTGCGAGAATTCTCCCTCGACGCACCACGCCCCCGACCCGGCCAGCGCCCTACTGAGATCGACGAGTACCTGTCGAACAACAACCGAGGACCAGCCTGCTTCAGCCGTTCCCTGTCGCCATTCCCCTACCAGTTGCTGAACTGCCGTAGCACTGCTGACTTCTCACGTGGAAGGTCTCCCAGCCCACGCGGGGGAAACTAAGAACAGCAATCTCTGGAGGTCAAGTTGCACAATGGCGGGAAAACAAAAACCCTCAAACGACGCAAGGCCGCACCGAACACCGTGATACACTACATGCCCTCAGCCCGACGACCCGATGGGACCCTGACATCACTCCCGAACATGGCGACAGCCAAACGGCGCGACGTGTACCGGACATTACCAAGCCTGCCGCTGCGAAGACGAAGATAACGACGACGCATAGTTCTCAACTGCCAAGACGCACAAGCCGAGATACGACACCCCGACGCACCCGGAACTCGAAGAAGGCGGCGTCCGACGACCAGTTTTCCATCGATGACTTTGATGTAGTCGCCCTCATAGACACAGGAGCGGACTACTCCGTGATGAGCGGATCATTAGTGTCCAAGCTAAAGAAAGTTACGACCAGATGGGACGGTCCGCAGATACGCACAGCAGGAGGCCATCTCGTAACGCCAAGTGGAACGCCCACATTACGCGTTACCATAGACGGCACGGCGTACCCTGCTGCGTTCGTTATTTTGCTAAACTGCTCGCGTGACGTCATTCTTGGAATGGACTTTTTGACAGAGAACGGTGAAATATTTGATCTTCAGAACAAGACGCTAACTTTTTCTCCCAATCACTCCATGACGACGGAACCGAACACCGTGCTGCCGTAAGGATTGCGGATGGTCATGTCACCCTGCCACCCCTCGCAAGCTTGATGATCAAGGTCTACTGTGAAGATGCTGCTCCGGACGTCGAAGCTTCGTTGAGAGTGACCAAAGGTTGATTCTCTACCGCGGTGTCCCCGTCGCAAGAAGCATTGCGTGTTTAAGCAACGCCATTCCCACGTTCTGGGCACTAACTTCACCGAAGAGTACCAGCATTTAAACAAGGAAGCTGGAACTGCGTTCCTCGAAGAAACGCAAGAAGCAAGTGACGTGATCGCGATCGTCGACTTTCAAGTCGCATGCGGAGATACCTCAAGCTTCCGCATCCCTTGGACGTGAACCCGGCGCTTCCCGAAGAAAAACAGAACAAATTGACTTTGCTGCGTCGCTAAAGCGAGTGTTTTTCGTCGAACTCAAAACTGCATCAGACACCGCTAGCGAAGCATCGAATAATAACCGAAGATGGAGCCCGACCTACCCGACAGTCACCGCACCACGTGTCTTCGCACGAGCGGGAAGCCAACCGGACACAAGTGGAAGACATGCTCAGCGACGACATTATACAGCCATCGAAAAGCCCCTGGGCTGCGCCGGTCGTACTGGTGAATAAAAACTACGGCACATTAACGTTTTGCATTGACTACCAGCGACTGAACAAAATCGCCATAAAGTATCTGTACCCCCTGCCCCGAATCGGCGACGCCCTCTACCACCTCTGCCACGCGAAGTACTTCTCATCGATGGATCTAAAGACAGGCTACTGGCAAATAGAGGTGTACGAGAGAGACGGAGAGAAGACGGCATTCATAAGCCCGGACAGCCTTTACGAGTTCGAGGTGATGCCGTTCAGGCTGTGCACGGCACCAGCAACCTTTAGAATAGTCATGGACATTGTGCTAGCTGGCCTGAAGTGGCACACCTGTTTCGTATACCTCGACGACGTTGTCGTATATGCTCGAAATTTCGACGAATACCTTGCAATATAGGAGTCTGTAGTCGAGGCTATTCGCACGTCGGGGTTAACGCTGAAGCCTGAAAAGTGCCGCTTCGCGTACAAGGAACTCAGGTTTTATGGCCACGTCTTCAACGCCGCCGAAGCCCTGCCTGACCAAGGGAGGACGTCAGCCATAGCGAACTTTTTAAGACCGACAGACAAGAAGTACGTGCGAAGATTTCTCGGACTGTGCGCATGTTACCGGCGCTTCGTCGCTAATTTCGCACGCATTGCCGAGCCACTAACATGTTTGAAGAAATGTACCACCTCTATCAGCTGGGAAAACGGCCAAGAAAAATCATTCTGCGAGCTAACACGACTGCAAAACCCGCTCGTGCTCGTTTATTTCGATGCACATGCATGCGCACGCATAAGCGGAGATGCACACTGATGCAAGTGATGTAGGGTTGGCTGCGTCCTTGTCAAAAAGCAAAGCGGTTGCCAAAAAGGTAATCGCCTTTGCCGGCCGTGGCCTGTCGAAGGAGAAGAAAAACTTCTCAGCCTTCGAGAAAGAGTGCCTCGCCATTATATGGACCATTTCAAAATTTCGCGCATACGTGCATGGTAAAGTATTCAAGGTTTTGACAGACCACAATGCGCTGTGTTGGCTCGCCAATTTGAAGAATCTCTGTAGCCGTCTTGGGTGGTGGAGCTTGCGCCTGCAAGAGTTTGACAATACAATCGTCAATAAATCAGCCAGGAAACACTCCGACGCCGATTGCCTGTCCCGCGGTCCCGCCGACCCAACACCACAAGACTCCGACGAAGAAAGCGCGTTCTTCGGAGTCGTGACGGAGAGCGACCTTGCCGCCCAGCAGCGTGCCGGCACAGAATTTCGCGTCATGATTGACTACCTCGGAAGACGCAACGTCGCTGTGCCCAAAGCGTTGAAACGCAACTTAGCAGCATTCAGCCTGAAAACCTCCGTCCTCGCGAAGAAGAATTTCAGCCCCGGAACGAGAACCAATTACCTTCTTGTCACCCCCGCGGACTTTCGTGACGAAATTTTGGAAGCGTGACTCGACGACCCGTCTTCCGGACATCTCGCAGACCTCGCACTATAGCAAAAATCAAGGCAAAGTACTTCTCGCCTCGCCTTACATCCGACGTCACCCACTACGTCCAGAGCTGCCGTGAATGCCAGCGACGAAAAATGTCCCCGACGAGACCCGCCGGGCTTCTGCAGCCAATCGCCGTCCCACCGAGGCCCTTCCAACAGATTTGAATGGACCTTCTAGGCCCGTTCCCGACGTCACGATTCGAGAACAAGTGGGTTGTCGTAGCGACAGACTGCATGACGCGCTACGCAGAGATGGTCGCTCTTCCGAGGGGGACCGCACAAGAAGTCGTAAAGTTCTTTATAAAACAACTTGTGCTGCGAAATCGAGCCCCTGAAGTCCTAATGAACGACCGTGGAACGGCCTTCACTGTGGAGATTATGCATGGATTCTTACGCTACAGCAACATGGATCACCGAAGAACGACGGTGTACCATCCAAACGAACGAACTCCTCCTGTATGTCACGTTTGCGTGCAACGCAGCGATTCAAGAAACTACGCATGTGACACCGTTCGAGCATGTCTACGGAAGACGGCCGACTACGATGCTCGGCGCCATGCTTCCGCACCTAGAAGAAGACGTCCTCAACGCCGACGTCCAAGGATACCTTCACCGTGCGGAGGAGACCCGCCAGTTCGCTCGAGTTCGTATAACGGACCAGCAGCTGGTGGATGGCGGACGCTATAATCTCCGACGCCGTGGATCGTGTCCGAGGATCGAGGACCACCCTGGGGAACGTGTGTGGATATCGACTCCCATCCCACGACGCGGACTCAGTGAGAAGCTTCTGCGACGGTATTTCGGACCCTACTGGATTCTAGGACGTGTTGGGCAACTTACCTACAAGGTTGTATTTGATGGTGATTCCGGATCACGGTGACACACGCGGCCCGAAGTCGTTAACGTGGTTCGCCTCAAACATTACTGCGCAAGATGATGGACGTTTATGCTATTCTTGTTTGTTCACACAGTAATTTTGTTTTAGCATCAGGTCGACGCGCTCTTGGAGGAGGGGTAATGCCGCGAACCATGCATTGTTTTTTTTATTTATGGTTTGTTTTTGCAGCCCGGCTGCGCCCGGCTGTGTTCTGTATCCCAAACGAAGCGCATGTTTCATTCTTTATTTTATGCCGGACGGGTTATCTCATTCGGATAAGCAGAGCGTTTCGCCCTAACGTCACTGTCCAGGAGTAATATTCTTTGATCTACAATGTTCTGGATGTAAATCGACGGTTTGAGAAATACTCGCGTCGAAAGATAAAAGCCTGCAGAGCAGACGCCACGGTATTCCATTCGCCGACACTCTCTTGCACACGTCATTTTGCTGACTGCTGCTTCGCCGCCTGTGTATTCTTTGAGTTGTTACGGGAGCACAAGTTCGCTCCAATAAGCCTGTTTTCTTAGAAAACAACTGCGTCGTCTTTGGCTGCGTGAGAATATTCGAAATTTTCTATTAGCTCTCTCTCCTTTTCTGAGGTGCTTATATTTGGTCTCAATTTATTCACTTTATACCTTTTGTGCGCAATGTAATATGAAAGGATATGGTTATCATAGATACAAATAGGCTGCTTATATTTGGCCTCAATTTATTCACTCCATACCTTCTGTGCCCAATGTACCATTAAAGAATATGGTTATCATAGATACAAATAGGCAATTATCATCAGAAAATACGAGCGAAAAGAAGCCAGGATGTTGGTTGCGCCCAAACTAAAAAATAGTGAAGACACAATTAGAGCGAGAGTCTTAGGTTTGGGCGATATCCGCAAAAGCGTCTTGGGAGGCAGCAGGTTACAACTTGGAGGAAATCGTGCAAATTGCTGTCTGGCCAGGTTATACTGACAGCGAGGAGGCCACCATCTGTCTCCCCCGAATCATTCGCTCGCAATTGCCAATCTTGTCACCAAGCCACGGATTCAGCCATGGCCTTTGAGCCGGTTATGCCGCCATGCCGGGTGCCTTGTCCTCGGACTCTCCGTAGGCATTCTCGAAAAACATGAAGTCCTGCGACAAAACAAAATAAGGCGAGGTGTTACAAAAACACTCGAAGGGATGGTACAGGTCTACAGGGAGAATTTCACCTGAGGCTACCATATCAATGCTGCGAATGAGCGATGCAAGTGAGCATTGTAGTCGTCACTAATTGGTTTAGAACATTCCAGAGCGGCGTCGTGCGCGCATTTGTGTTCGGACTGACAGGACAGGGCTGGTTTCCGTGTCATCTTGCTTAATGAGCAGTTTAGTCTTGATAATGGTAAGCGCCTTTAAGGAGATATGGCCCCTCGAGTAATATGCAGTTGGGTTTGCTCACTACGGATTTCATTTTTCAGGAAGTTGTCGTTACCCAAGCAATAACCTCCTCCCTTTCACTCGTAGGGTCCCGTCCGAAGGTAATAAAATTATCCACTCGATTGACTTCGCAAGGGCGATGGCATCGCGAACTACACTGTAAACGCAAACTAGTCGGAAATGGAGTTATAATCAAGTAATGTGCCCTGAAAAGTACCTATAGCAAAAAATGTACTCCCTAGGCATGATCTAAAGAAGTGGACGAACCTCCATGGTAGTACCGTTGCCCATCCGGGTAGCAAAAGGGAGGATTTAGAACGACTTAACACCATTTGTGAGATGGCGTTCGGTTCCTTGTATACTACCACGTCCACAATAAACGCCCTATCTGAGGTAATCATCTCAAGCGGGTGGTCGCCATGTTAGTCTTCTGTTGTCTCCGTGCACCAGCACTTCAACCGTGGCCTAATGCTAATTAGAACGAGTAAGCAGGACCGGACGGTTGCACGCAGCTACAAAACCAATACCGTACGTATACCCGTATAGATGCTTCAACCAGCGCGATCACAGGCAGAGAGCGCGGCCGTGTTGTCTCAATCTGTTTATTTTGGCGATAGGTGGTGTCAAACTCTGCTGCTAACGAAGAGGCAGTTCTCGCCGTTGCAAACAATTGCAACGTTCATCTGCTTCGCTTGCTTGCGCATACATAGACTATTTAAATTCCCGTGCCAGAGCGCCAACGCACCCGACTGCAGCGACTCAACTTGCCCTGGCGGCACGACTGGCTGCCCGGATGTATACAACATATGTGCTATCAACGCAGCGCGGCCGGTGACTCGGCGCGGCCGGAGCTTCAAGCCTCGCCTTGGGCCGTCGTTTTTTCTTATTTGTGAAGGACTAGTAGTGCCATTTGGTGGAAAGATTTTCATGTGCCCCTGTCACACGAGGAACGGCCGCAA
Organism: Haemaphysalis longicornis; assembly: GCF_048455015.1. Classification (NCBI taxonomy): domain Eukaryota; kingdom Metazoa; phylum Arthropoda; class Arachnida; order Ixodida; family Ixodidae; genus Haemaphysalis; species Haemaphysalis longicornis. The sequence goes on from NW_027526445.1 coordinate 189,084,645, forward strand.
ACAGCATTTGGATACGGCGACAGGTGTGGACAGCTCGCTGGTAAGTGGTCTTTCATCAGTCGATGCGTTTGTCAAACGTTTGGATAGGGTTAACAGCGAAGTACCCGGGTACCCGTGCCGCTCACCGCTCGTACGCGCACGGGCAAAGAAAAAAGCGCACACTCGTATTATTTTACTTGTTTGTGGGTTTGGGGGTATGCGTTCGCATTCTTTTGTAGGCTGGTTTGTAACAGGGCATTCGAGGTAAAATCGTTTGTCGCGCGCGGCGTCGTTTCAAAGCAACGTGACGGTTACTTCGTGCTGGCGAAAATCAGCGCAGTCAGACGGAAGCGGTAAGGAAGGTAGAGAGGTCGGGGAAGAGGGCGCTAATATATAAAAGAAAGCGTAATGCAAGACGAGAAATATAACACAACCCGCCTGCATTTCTCCGAACTTCAGGACAGAGCCGCACACGGGTACGTTGTCACAAACTCGAGCGTACGACGTCTGAAAGTACCGTATATATATATATATATTTTTTTTTTCATTTTTCAACGTGACCTGAGCCACTTATCTTCTCATTGCCGCGCATGCAGACCTGATTGTGTCCCTGTGTTTGAGCGCACAGCCATCCTTTTGCGACTTAAGGACCAGCAAACGCGAGAAATTGTAGAAGCCAGCCACATCAGAAAAGCTGGTTCCGAATGTGTAGTCATCCCTCTATCGCCCTGCTTAATCGAGAAGTCACATATTTAGACGCACATTGAGCGCTATTTCGGTGCTTCTGGGAATGCGTGTTGGGGGTGGGAGGGGGGTCTTAATCCATGTATGATGCGGTTATCTTTGCTGATTTTTCGCCTTTCGTGCGCCTCAAAGTTCGTTTTGTGGTTTTGTTGTTACGGTTTTTTAGTATTTTCGGCTGAGTGCGCCGAGAACTGTGACGCATTGGGGGCGCGGCAATTGGGCGCTTGGGCATATAAAGCTTTGAATTGTGCAATAATAAACTAGTTGCGAGTGTGCGCTTGTGCCGTCTTCATGTGTTCTTGTCCTCGTTAATTTGCGCGCAGTTTATTTTTCGCAATGCATAATTACCAACTCGCCCAACTCGCAACCCTTTTACAGATCCTATACTCCGTAAAAATGAGTTGCCTGTCCTTTTAGGTACGGCAAAATCTCGCGCAGCGCATCATTCTGCCAGGGGGCCATATCCTAATGTCAATGCACACTCTATGAAAGCAGCTTGCACTTAATGCGTCACATTGTCTGCTGATAAGCATTTTAGATTCGCCCCTCTCATCATCATTCACTTCGTGGAGATGGCGGGATTTTCTTTCATAGCTTGTTGTCACTGCAGTAATTAATAGCAGAATCAGTCCTACAAATCACAGAAACGGTTCGTTTCACGTTACACACTAACACACTTTGCACCACACGGAGGAACAATCGGTTGCAGTGATGAGGCATAAGGGTAACTTGTTGTTAAAGGGTCATTGAAGACAACCAGCAAGTTGATTTCAAACGGAAGTCGGACCTCCGCATAGCCATTTCAGCATTGATTTAGTGCCAAGATGCCTTAAGTGCTGAGAAATCGCTGTTCAACTGCTCATCAAGCGTGACGCAAACACGACTGCAGTCGCTGTTTGCATCAGGATAAACCGGAAGCAAGTGAAGCAGCGGTGATTATTAGCAGTATACAAGCAACTGAATACAACATTACCACGTACCAAGCAGTTTGGTCAGTTCCGGTCAAATCGCTCATGCTTCCCCAAACTCCCCTGTCATTTGCCGTTCGAGACCACTAAGCAAAATGTTTCTCCATTGGACCTGTGATCAGTATTTACACTTCACTGAAGAAGAACATTTGCCTTTTGAGGCCTCGCAAGTTTTGGCGTCGAACGATTTTCTCATGCGTAGCTCGCATGCTCCCGTGGAAAGCGGTACTGCCACCCCAAGTATGGACGAGTAGCACCATCCAGCGGCAGCCAAGAAAGAAGTTGTGCGCGTCAGGCCACTTAAGCCCTTCCGGTGAAAACGTGTTTTTGCTAGTTTCAACCTTATTTAAAAAAAATGCCAGGTGTAAGAGGGGTATAATAGTGTTCCCCGTGAGTTAATCTATCAACCTAGAGAGACTTGCATTTTAAATTCACTGTCATTTAAAGTTGTGCCCGAGTATATTGTGCGGAAGTAATACCTTTTTTATTGCTGCAAAAGCCACGATGCTTAATGTACTGCACTTGGTTTTATGAAGCCTTTGCATTCCTAATTTAAGTACTGAAATTCGCAGGGAACCTGGCCTAACAATTTTATTACTGTGCCGAATTATTAAGTTCGTTTAACCATAGTGTCTGTTTTGAATTTTACATGTGGGGCATTTTTTTTCTTTTTTGCTTTTTCAGGTAGATGTTCCTTTGACTCCCTGCCTGCATTCCGCGAAAGAGGAAATTAGCCTCCGCATCGATGGCCAGAGTGTCTTGACTGCATCATCTTTACTGGGAGGACTGTGTAGTCTGTTTGCATCGTTCTGGGTTTTCAACATTCAATATCCCAAGAAGGCACACAGAGCTCTAACGTTTGTGGAACATGCCTTTTTGGACCTTGCCAGCACCAAACCACATGTGAAGGATTTAGAAATAATTAACTTTTATCGCATCAATATCCCTCACCAATATTTTATTTGTTTTCAATCCTGTAATCATTGGATAGTAGTTTAAAGAATTTCGTATTATGTTTCTGACGTTTTTTTTTTTTTTTTACTGAACAGGGGATATTTGATGGGCCCTTCTGTATGCTGATAATACAGCTATCTTTTAGTGAAGCAATAATATTAACCAACTAATATAACTTGAAACAATTATCTAAATAATGTTGGCAACTGGTGCCAAACGAATCAACTCAAAATTATCGGAAAAACACGAATTACATGGCTTTTTCTTCTCACTCTGAAGAAGCTGTCGCGATACCACCCATTCTGTTCTATATCATTGCAATTAACCCCTCAGACTGGGTCACTTTTCTTGGCGCATTTGTGTCTTTATCAAAACGCACTGGTATTTTCCGCAGCATATTTCTCGTTCTTTATATTACTCATTTATCCATAGCCATCTCATTGCTGTCTGTCTCCTACATCATTTATCTCTTGTGCCTTTACCATCTACAAAATGCTCGTTACCTTTCAATATCAAATCGTTACACAGCTCTCGCACATTTCACCACCAATTGAAAAAAAAATTTTGTTGTTGTAAACCACTGCAACCATTTTTTTCACTTTGTGTACTGAGTACTGATGCGTACTGATAAGTACTCACGCGTTCTCAATCCTCTAGTATTATATAATGATGTCACTTACCATCCCGTTGTGTTTGTGCCTATATGTTTTTCGCGTATTTCCAGTTCTTGTAGTAATATTGTTTCTACAGTTTGTTCAACTAGCACACAGATCGCTCATTTCACCACCAACTGAAATTCTTTTGTTGTTGTAAACCACTGCAACCATTTTTTTCACTTTGTGTACTGAGTGCTGATGCGTTCTGATAAGTTCTGATAAGCGTTCTTGATCCGCTATTATGATATAATGATTTCACTTACCATGTGGTTGTGTATGCGCCTATCTTTGTTTTTCGCGTATTTCCAGTTCTTGTAGTAATATTAATTCTACGGTTTGTTCAACTAGCATTCTATTGCTGTCTTCCATTCCTAACTGGCGTGTTTTTAGCAATTTACCATTTTTGCTTTCTTATAGGAGGTCGCCCTAAGTTTTTATTTCGGAGCCTCCTTGTGTACACCATGTACCATGTAAACTTGTATGCGAAAGTTCGTTTGAAATAAACCTGAAACCGAGCAAAACCGTGTGAAATCAGTACTCCCGCAGGGAACTAGAAACTCTCCCTTGTGGCCTTGAAAAAACTCCTTTCGGAAGGCCTACAAAACCGCCCAAACTTTGCAAAACTCCATTCAAAAGAAATATATGCTTCCCTTGAACCTCCTAAAAACTTCCCTCGCGAGGCCTACAAAACGTAAAACTCCATGCAGAAGAAGTAAATGCTTCCCTTGAACCTCCTCAAAACGCCCCTAAAATAACATAAGTACTTCCCAAGGGAGCCATAATAAGCTCCTATTCAACCGCCTAAAAAGTCCATAAATATCACTTAAAAACGCCTTGAGGAAGTAAAGAATACTCCATTTTGATGCCCTTAAATTCTCCCTAACATTTCTTAACACTCCCTAACTACCTCCTTTCTATCACCTAAAACACCCTGTTTCGAGGAGGTAAACAAAACCTCCCTGTTCCATGTAGTAAAAAAACTCCTACAAGGAGGATCACTAGATGACAGGCGAAAAAGAACCTCTAGGGAGTATATGGGTGGAAAAAAAGTTTAGAGTGTACATAATCGGCCGCGTCCACGTATACCATGTGCTTGAAATTTCCGTATCGTTTTTGCAGGTCTTTCGTTCCGGTGGGTCTGCGTTCTAGATTAAGCGTTCCACTATGTGCGTTCCAATTCACCGGTGTGTTATCCCGATGTGTCGAGAATGTGCCGACCTGTTTGACTGTAGCTCAGCCGTTCTTGAGCTTCAACACGTTCGCTGAGGGTGTTTCAAAGCCCAAGTGGCTCGCGACATTCGGTCGTAGCTGTGATCGGTGCGAACACCCTGCTTCCACTCATGTCTAACAAGGACGCCAATTTTGAGTTCGTCATTTTGATACGTAGGAGTGGAGCGCCGTGTTTGTAGTACTAACAGCGGAGGCTCGAACTATTCGTAGGAGATCGTGCTCCTTCATAACGTGATTTCGGCTGCAATGCGCGAAACGAGTGAGGCACTCTGATGCAGGCTCTTGTTCGAGCTGGAGGACAGTCTCCAGGCTGTGTCCATTAACCTGTATTCAGAGACCGAGAGCCCGTATGCCGGGCACTGTGGGGCTGGGTGATGTTCGGTTAGCGAACCTCTTATTCACCGGCGAGTTCGGTTCTCTTCGTCTGGCCTTCACGCCCTATTGTAAGATGTCTTCAATGTACCCGTACCTTCCTCCGTTGACCAAAAGCATGACATTATATGTAGAGAGGCTTTATAAATGCATTCAATCTCTTCTGGTGTTTTGGGAAGCCTCTGCGAGGCTACTTGAAGAGAAACCGGAAAAGGACAGAACCCTGCGGCGTGTGCCTGCTCCCAAGTCCTGATGTGATTGAAGGCCACCTATAGGGACGCGTTGCTTTCCCAGAGAAAGTTGCTTAAGTAGTTGTATTGTCGTTTATTATGGCAGAGTCGCCCCAGGTGTTCAAGAATTGCAGAGTGTTTGACGTTGTCAAGTTATTTGCAAAATATAGTGTCAAAATATCTTTTCCGTAGATGATATGTTCCGTATGTGGTAAAATTTCGGCAATGTGTAGGGAAGCGGTTTTTAAAAACGAGCATAATCTTCCCAGCAGTGGTTTCGATGTGGGTACCGCGTAACACATGCGACATTTGGAAGTTTCTGGGGCAAAGGAAAAGCCCGGAAGAAGAAGAAGAAAACTTTAATTTCGCAAGGATCCCCTAGTCCGGAGCTCCCGGGATAGCCGACAGGGCCTTCTCTGCGCGTTCAATGAGTGTTCTTTGCACTTCCGCGCTAGAGTCGGCCAGCCATGAAGTGGGGGTAGGATTGGGTATGGGAGGAACGTTAGGGTTCTGTGTACATGTCCAGAGAGTGTGATAGATGCTAGGGTAATCCCCGCAGTTAGGACACTTGGGAGTACCCGGTAATCGTTGGAATCGGTGTGTTAGGTTTCCAGTAGGTAGCGTGTTTGTCTGAATTTGCCTCAGTGCAGCAGATTCCCGACGCGTGAGTGTTTTGTGTGGTGTTGGGTACTTTTGTCTGTTTTGACGGGTTGTCCGTAGCAGATCCCTGGTGTCAACTGGTTCTTGAGGTCCTGGTTGCGCCCTACGTTCACTTCAATGTGGAAGTGCATGCTCAGGCGCCCGGTGGTTTAACACTCGGGCGAGTGCGTGTGCGCTCTCATTTCCTGGCATGCCTTCGTGCCCAGGTACCCAGATTACCTTGTAGCACTTTTGACTTGAAGCGAGGACCTTGTTCAGTATGTGAGCGGTATTTCTGTGCATTCGGTTGCAAAGAAGTTGCCGGTATGCAGATTGAGAGTCGGTGTAGATGTACACTACCGGTGCCACTTTGGGCCCGTTGGTATGACATGACGGAACCTTGAAGCACTAGGACACAGGGACAAGCGAGTGGGACAGAGTCACACAAGGCGCCTTGTGTGTTCCACTCGCTTGTCCCTGTGTCCTAGCGCTTCAAGGTTCTGTACTGTACCAGTGTCTCGCACAGAACGGCAAGAGTGCTCTATAGCACGCGCGATTGCCCTAGTCCCCACATGGACGGTTGCACTGAGGTCAAGCTCTGTGCCTGCTGTGATGAGGGTATGACTTCCGTCTGCGACAACGGTGACACACGTCCCATCTAGGAGGCTGGCGTCAGTGCAGTAGAGTTCGGGTTTTGGCTCGGTCTTGTTGATCTGCTTCAGGATGGCCTTAACACGAAGGGTTCGTCTTTCCCTGTTTCTCTCCGGATGCATATTGCGGGGCAGAGGAGCAGTGCAGATTTCCCCCGTATGTAAGGCTCCAGTTGTCCGTACGTGCTTCCCTCATATTGGCTGGTGTCGTATCCTAGGTTGTGAATGATGCTTATGGCCTGTGCCGTGCTTCGCAGTCGTTGTAGCTGATTGATTTTGTGGGCGTTAAGCAGTTCCTCCAAAGAATTTGTTGTTCCGCTGTCTTCCAGAGCCTTTGTTGATGTATACGTGGGCAACCCGAGTGCGATATTATGGGCCTTTCTTAAAAGTACCTCTATGCTTTTGAGTTCAGGTTTGTTGAGATTTTGGTATGACAAATGATAAAGTATCCTGGAAGTGATGAGAGCTGCGTTAAGGCGAAGGACGTCAGCTTCCCGAAGACCCCGGTGCCTGTTCGTAATTCTTCGGAGCATGTGTATCACCTCATTTCCCTGATCTAAGAGTTTCCGGACTGTATGCTTGGTCTCGATCTCGGTCTTGTGAGTAGCTAGTGTCACGAGGGGCGGGATTCTCATTGCCGCACGAAATATGCCAGTGGCTTCGTAAGGAGTAAGATTTACGCTATCTGCATGGTTCTTGTTCCCGTCATGTGGGATTGTGCGCATAGGATCTTGAAGGATATCTTGTACGGATGTCTCCAAAGCGCGAGCAGCACAAACGAAGAGATATTTCCCAAGATACCAGCAATGCTTCTATCACAAAAACGCATCATATAGTGCGAGATCAACAGCTTACTGAAGATAGCACAAGTATAGGTGGCTGCGTGGTAAATAAATACATTCCCGGCGTGTGCTCCTATTATAACAGCGGAGCTGTTGCGAGTCGCGCCTACCGTAGGTCGTGCGTCACCTAGAGGTAGGAGCATGCTTCCAAACCCGCCACCAGCCCCACAGAAACCGGTTTCCAGACCGAACGATAATGTGGTCCGCGCCGCTTCGAGCCGCTTAGAGGGCCGTGCGGGCTGGGGTCGCAGGCGTGTTTGCAGGCACAATCGGTATGTTTTTGGACAGTTTCCAAGTGCAGAAAACGTTTCATGATTGCCCTTTCTATTCATTTTTTACCAACGACACACGGAATCTACAAATATAGCTCGGTGATGGCCGTACCCCATAAAGATAATCAGGAAAATAAGACGCAACTTTACCCTCAGCCGTGATCACACAGGGTCTCGCTGACTGAGAGAGCGACAGTACGCCCGCAATTTCAGAAAGCTTTGGGGCGGGTGTCCCAAAGATTCGAGAGCTTTCGTGCGCCCCCAATTTCGCAACACTTTAGGGCGGGCGCCAGAAACCTTTCAGAGATTTGGTGCGCCCGCAATTTCAAACATATTTGCGGAGGCCACCGCAAACTATAAGACTTTGACGCGCCCGCAATTTCTGAAAGCTTTGGAGCGGGCGCCCCAAACCGGTGAGAGCTGCTGTGGCCCGAAATTTCAGAAAGCTAGAGGGCGGGCGCCCCAAAGGGGCGGGAGATACCTTTCGGGTTGGTGTCCCTAAGCTTTGAGGGCTTTGGGGCGCCCGCTATTTCGGAAAAATGTCGTGGTCACTCAACGCAAACCAAAACTCCAAGGACGAATTGGGTTGTAAGCATGCGCAGTACGGTGCCCTAAGCCGCTTGAGGAACCCAGAGCGTAGGGTCGCGCTATTCTATAACTTCCTGTCGAAACTTTTGCGCTAACCGTACAATTTGCGCAGTTATGGCTCTTCCGTTCTCGGTCGAGTGCCCGTTGATGTTCGATCGGACTCTAGAGAATCACAGCTCCGCTTTTTCAGCTGACTCGCTAGATGACGCACTGGCTGGAAGTGGGTTTGGATTTCTTATTGTGTTTTTGCGCCTTTTCTCCCGCACCTACCTAAGCGTAAGCGCATCAACCAAACATCGAATGTTGAGATGTGATTTCTTAGAAGTAAGATACCCTATAAAAGCTCTACTGACAGAATTCTTGAACAGCGATATCTATCGCAACTTCGTCTTGAAATTTGTCCACGAGCGTCCGACCGAGTTTCTAGTCTGTCGTCAAGGTCGCTCAGCAACAACGTCGGAAAGTAATAATTATCGGACACCATGCAAACCAATCCTTCCCGTGCACCTTGGGAAATGGTAATCCTAGTTAAGCTGAATGGTTTTAAGCGGTCCGTAATATGAATTGTAATTCTAACAAACTGCGCAGCCATGTGGGAATGTGAAGCTGGCTTCCTCACTACAGCTCGAATTGCCTTGATAAGGTAAAATGGCGTCGAACATCAAATACCCACGTACTTTCTGGTAGAGTGCAACTGTGTGACAACCGCTATCAAGTAGAAGCGGCAAAGAATTTCGTGTTGCCATCCTTGCCCTGGTTCATGTTTTCACACAGCGTTGGGACTGGAGATAACAAATATAATAAATTTGTAGTTATTTCTAGTATGGGCAACATCTCGTGCATTTTGTCGTAGCCAAATTGAAACTATTAATGGACGGCTAGCGCTTACTGCAGATAACATGCACGATAAGAAGCTAGTGGGGCACATAAGCATTCTATCACGCTGTGTCAATGCGTTAGCTTCACTTTTGGTTGAATTGTAGAACTATCTGTAGACCACGGTGTAAGAATATTCTTACACCGTGGTGTAGACGGATCAGATGACGTCGACGAAGATAACAAATACAGGAACATGCAGCCAATAGTAATTTTGTGAACAAGTTGCAAGAGTGGTGCCTACAAGCTGAGATGAGTGGTTAGTGCGAAGACCACGAGTAAACGGAGAAGGCTGCTACTTACAATGAGCATTGTAGTTGCGAGAAGAGTCGCCTTCATGTTAACGTCCAGGTCCATGGGGAAGCTGACGCCGAAGTTGTCGATGTCGGTGAAGTATTCCTTGACCAGTCCGCTCCACTTCTTGGTGATAGTACCCACAGCGACGCCGTTCAGGGAGCGCACCTTTCAAGATAGGGGGAAATATAACGGTCTCACATAAAGCTAGCTCCGTTTATGCGTATAAGCAAAAATATGCGATTTAATGTACCTTTAAAAAACCTATGTAAAGTCATGGTCTCATTTAGGCATAGCTCCCATTAGTTAAAGATGCATGCGTGATTCCAAGAACCCGGATTTTCTCCTGCCCTACCTTTCCGTTCCCCTTGCATAAACCTTACAACGAGCTCGTTTTGTTCATGAATAATGCCAGACATGCACAATGATGCAGCGTACGAGCTGGTAAAAAGTACGCCGGAAAGTGCATTCCGGTAAATTGTTTATATCGCCACTTGCACCGTGCTCAGAGTAACAGCCGCAGCGCGTAGGACAGCCCGGCATCCTGTTACACGTTTCAAATTAATGCTTTAGTTTTGCTTGGTAGCTTCGGCAGACGCACTTCGAACTTAACGTCACAGGCGCAAGGCAGGCTTTGCGTGCAGAGGGGTCCCACGATAGTCAGCGCTGGCTTGTAAAATCGATCGTACACGGTGAAGGTAGGGTAACAGAGTGAACACCGCTGAGATACGAAGCCGATAGGTGTTCCCGGGGGCGCTTGGACCTGCAACTTCTGCGAATTGAAAAAAAGAACAACATTGAGGAGCCAACAAAACGCCACGATGAGAGCTACGGGAACATGAAGTCGGTGCACGGATACCCTTCTAAGAAAGTGCGGATTTACAGCGATGCTACCAGCGATTGGCATCAGCGATGATTGTGTCGAGCACCTTACGTTTCCCAGACTCCACGCCGCAGTGATGCAGCGGCTCCAACGACGTGGGTGGAGGAATCACGGTACCCTTCTGTATAGTAGTCCGCCTTCTATAAACAAATCACCTTCCAGCTCAGCTTGAGTTAAAGCGATATCCAGTGTACACCAATGCTCGGCTGAAGCTCCCGCGCCTCGCAGAAGCAGTCGTCGCTCTGATATGAATGCCAAGTGGCGCGAGCATGCTGGCTAGACTGGTGCTAGGTAGCAAATGTTCCTACCAATAAATGCGGGTAGCGCCGTCCAGACTCAGTGGGTTGAATGCGAATGCAATGTGGCCATGCCTCATCGACGTTATCTGAACTTGCAGCAGGTACCGTCCTTCCATTCGTTGACATCTCGATCACGCCAAGGCATGCAGCGCATCTGGACATGACAGTATTCCTCCCGAGATATTCAAAAACAAGTGCCGCTGCTCCAGGCTATAAATATAGCGCGGACCACAACCACAGGCAAGATGTCTTACCGCATTTGTCACCATCTTCCCCAGCCTCTACACACACGAGTAATACGAAGGGTAACACGCCCTTTTGGTTTGAGGAGTATTTCTTGTACCTCCCCAGTTATATTGAATTCTTACCTCATCTTCATTAAATTTCACATTTTCATTGATAACATCTATATATAGAAGTCTAACTTCGGTATGTTTTCTGTGTTCCTCATCATATCCGCACTGTCCTGGTGATGAATATTCGAAAAGCTTGCGGTGCGAGCCATAAAACATTAAGAATAATGCATCAATACATTATTCTATGCGACCGCGCACCCCGTTGATTTGAATTAGGCAGAAATAATGAAGGCGCCATGATCCTGTGCCTCGTGCGTTGTCCTATTCTGATCTCTTTCCGTCGTTTTCTTCGTCCTTGTAAAATTTTACTTACACGCTCTCAGCGTACACATGATTTGTTCATTACGGATTCGGAAAGCTCAAACGGATCCTACAGGCCTCATCTCAAGTTGTAACTTTTAGAAATTACCCCTGTAAGCCTCGGCACAGTATCTGATAACAATCGTAAGTCGAAGGCCTCAACATATTCACTAGTTCCATTTTCAGTTGGCAGCACCAGGGATCGACCGTAGTAGAGCGGGTGCGTATTGAAGTCACATTCCGTAGGCCGCTAGATGAAATACAAGTCCACCGCATTCGCTTTTTTTATTCTTTCTGCACAATCGACTATACTTTAAATGGCCGCAGGGTTACGCGGAAGCGAAATTTATACGTTGTGGAGAATATTTGCTGTTGAATTGACGTTCGCTGACGCTATCAACTTGTAGCTGGCCTGTGTAGTTATTGCTAGTCAAAAACCTTTGCAATGAAAAAATTGCACTCACACTTACTATACTCCCTAATGCAAAATTTGTGAGCGACGCGAGCTGCAGTATTCTCGGTCACGGCGCATATCTGCTGCATCTCAGGAAATGAGCTCGTGATCAGAGGCCCTAGTCTCAACCACACAAATTCACATTGAACTGTGAATTTGCCGAAAGTCTTCTCTGATTTAATTTCAAGTTTGGTCGAATGCTTCTGGTCGACAAAACGGTTGTGTGGGCATTCCTCAAATGGATATGCCGTGACGTTTACTACCACCAGTTCTAAAATTTGCTTTATTTCTCTTTACTGAAAGCGCGCAATCCCTGGCCGGCAATTAAAAACTAGAGTAAATGCAGCGGACATGACAACGCAGGCCTGTCTTTACTATTCAACAGAAATACGGCTTGTGCGTCACGCCCTCTCTGTGATTGGCTGAGAATACGTGAGGTAATTTAAACAGTTCGCGGGAATGAACTCTTCAGCCTGCGTAAAAGTGAAGTAATGCTATGTAACAGCTTGAAAATGACGACTGCTGTCGCCTTGTAATACGGCGAAACATTTCACCGTACTTCGGCCCCGTGAAACCCCTGTGAATTTGCAGCACGCGCAGTTTCGCACGATGCGCTGCGGTTTAGAGCTTGTTTTCTACCGAAAGAAATAATTGTTTTGACTGTTTCCAAGTCAGCGATCACGGAGCATACAAATAACGTGCTTTAGTATTTTGTTCTTATGTTTCGCAATAAAATAAAAATAATTTTGTTGGTGTAACAGCAACATTAGAGGTCAGTACAAGCTTCTTCACGACAAAGAGTACCCAATGCATGGCATTCGTCCACACTCCTCCTAGTAAGTTGCACGGTCACATGATCGAACTGAAGAGAACAATAAAGAAAGCTGACTCTTTATTGATTACTGCGCTGATTGACGTCGAGCTTGACGAATTGGTAATTCCGTGGAATCGGTGCGCTCCGCGGTTATCAGGCGTAGGGCTTCGTTGCCCTTGAGCATCGTACAACCGATGGTCACGGCATATGCGATAAACTTGTAAGAGCAGCATACGATAGCGTGGCGGAGGTGGTGGCCTTAAGGTGATAGCGCAACAAAGCTTGCATTCAAGCAGAGAGCTCAACTATGTTACTAAAAGTGATTGAGAGAAATAAATAGACACGGTAAAAAAGATTGCTTGATGTTCTTTAGCTCAACATCCGCGTTCCGCTCGCTTTTGGATGATCGTTACTCAATCGCCTTGTGATGTTGACACCAGTTTTGACTTGCTGCAGAAATGTGTTTCCCTTCCCAGCCTCGGCTCCCGTCCCAATTGTTGTAATAAATGCCAAGTGTTTTTATCTTTTATGTAGAATATTTGATACCTTCATTGTGATCTTTATGAGTAGAGCTTGAAATTACACTGCATGTCGTTGTGCTTACGCAAAAAGCATGGCGGGTTCACTGGGAATTTATGCAGTGTAGAATAGGGCCCAGCGAATTCAGCACGGCGGCGTGCGCTACTGTGCTTTTATCTCTCTCCGCATAGCCGCCGTCGGCCGGCGTGTTGTTGCGAGTAATGTTTGAATCTCCCCCGCAAAATTCACGAGGTTCGGATTAGCCGCGCGTGGTGGGGCAGCGAGCATGCTGTTGCAAATCCTGTTTGAACCTCTTGCGTAAATGTCACTTGGTTTGGATTCCTGGCCACGGAACAGCGTCAGGGCAAGGGGGAGGGCGCTCTTTGGTGGCGACGCATGAAACAAGAGTGAGGGGACGTCTACGCAGCGAAACCCGAGTATAGCGGCTACCAAAGGGCTGCGCCCTAAAATTCACTTTGTAAGCCTAATGCGCTTTGCTTCACCCAGATATACGAAAATAATTAAGCTGTCGCATATGTTCGCCCGCTGGACTTCGACATGTTTGTGTTTGAGTTTAGGGCTCCACTGGTGAGAACTTCAAAGCAGACAATCATGTCCGCCGCTGCCACCTGCGCTCCACCAAGGCCGCCTTCTAGAGCTAGCGCTGGGTGCATGCAGAATACCTACCCCCCTACCCAGTTCCTGAACATCATACACGAAGGCAACTTTTTCGTGTGCTTTTGAACACGCTAATCTCTTATCCTACAGTGATAACTTTCAAGCAATAATTCTAGTCTGTTGTACGATTTTAAGCGTTGTACTTTTTGCACGAAAGGTCATGTTTACGTGGAAAGACATCAGCCCTAAACATGTACGCACGTCACCTGCACATCGTTGATTGATTGATTGATTGATTGATTGATTGATTGATTGATTGATTGATTGATTGATTGATTGATGGATGGATTGATTGATTGATTGATTGATTGATTGATTGATTGATTGTACGGTTTAACGCGCCGACGCAACGCAGGCGACGAGGCGCGACGTTGTGGAGGGCTTCGGGTGAATTTTGACCACCTGGGGATCTTTAACGTGCGCCGAAATCTCGTACACACGCGCGTTTTTGGTTTTCGCATCAATCAGAAGAGCGGCCGCGGCGGCCGTGAATCGAACCCGCGACCTCAGCAGCGCAACGCCTTAGCCACTGAGCCACCGCGGTGGGTTCAGCTGCACATCAACATGTTTGCTTCCTTTAGCACCGCTGTAACGTTTTAAGCTCCAAGCGGTGACATAAATAAGAAGACAACTTACGAAGGGCTGTTGAGGTGGCTGTTCCTGAATGCAGGAATGTTTTTCTAACCCAAACGTAGCCATACGATGTCGCTCTACTACGCATAGCAGAGGTACGTGTGGCTGGTGTCGCAAAGTCGCGTCCTCATTGAAACTGACCGGAGACTGTAAAAATCGAGTGTTTGCTTTAAAAAGCATTTAGGCCCGGAACGTTGTTATATGCAGGTGTAGAAACAACGATTCCTGGCAAATTTTATGGTTGCATATTTATGGAGTGCCAGCGAGGGAACCACCGCCTATATGCAGCTAAAGTTATGATGCGGTTTCGGTGCATCGTCATTATACCATCGATATTTTGGTTCATGGAAGCGGAGCAAAAGGCCCTCAACATCCATCGCAGTAAAATAGGGTTTTATTCTCTTCTAGGGTTATATGTCTTCACAATTTAACGGCATTACGCAGTTTACATCCTTACCTGCAGGCAGCAAAAGCACCAGCACTGAACGCATCTCAGCGGCCGGATGACGTGTACCACAGCTTCTCCCCGGTAGTCGAGCATATCCATCTCGAAGCACCGTCTTGGGCCGCAGCACAATTTCGCGCAGCACCTTGAACCTGAATTTGGGAATTGGTGGGGTAAATACAAGAAGCAGAAGCTGCAGAACTCCGCATGAGCAGAGAAAACGTCGGGCATTGCTCAAATGCATGTAATTCATTTCGAGGGTTCTAAAGGCCCATAGATTTGCATGCGCGCTGCACGCAGTAATTTATACCGGAATAAAAAAACGAAAAATGTTCTCTGACTGGGCGATAAACCTGGAAGAACTCGTTCAGGAGGCCGACGCGTTTTTTTTATTCTATAGTGATGATCAAACACAATATCCTGACTGCACCGCTTCAGCAAACAGCATGGCCGTGACTGCAGGCTTTCGAGAAGACCAACATTCCTTCAAAAGGACTAATAAGTGGTACAGTTGGGCCCTAGCGTGTCTAGCTTCCCCCGATGTTTCGTTATTGGAAGCGGCACAGGGGGGGGGGGGGGGGGGGGACAATCCTGTAAATTATTTGGTGTTCTTCAAGAAATGAGAATTGGTTCGCACTCACCGCATTAGAGAACAACCAATATTCAGGGCAGCTTTGCTCACATGCCTGATTAAATAAAACGCTTCGCACCCACCGAATATTTTGTGGTAGGATTTCAATGGATATTTTCCTTTTTTTTTCTCCTCGCGCTCCTGCCTGTGGTGGTGGGAGCATTTGAATATAGTAGTTCGACTAGTTCGGGGCGCATTCGCTTTGGCAGCTTATGTGTCCCGGTCACACGTAACATCGCTTTGTATGCTACGGGAGCTTAAAGAGACCATAAAAACGCTCAATGCTGTTTGTTTCAATAAAAAAAATTACATGTTCAGTAAAGCTGGGGGCTTTTGTTCGCGGGAGCGGTACCGTGTTTGTTATTGTGAATAAATAAATATTAATCAGGCATTTCGTTCTGCCGTTTTCCTCGTCGTTGTGTACAAGCACAATGGCTCTGGGGATGAAACATAGCTGTTTGTAGTAGGACGAATGTGCCTGTCTAATTGTTTTCCTCATTGTTCAGCGCAGATCCCTGAAGCACTAAACCGCCTTTCCGGTTCGCAGGCAGAAGCAAGCAACACTGAGCTTTGCGTATTACCAGAATTTCGGTAATACCAAAACAGGGTAAATACCACCGAAATCGTCACTCCTTTCATTATTGTTCATTAACGTCCTATTGGGCACTTGGTAAAAAAGCGTGATTGTTAGCGCGCGCCCGGGCATTCGCAATCGCAGTACATTTTTTGCGTGAAAGCCGATGCATCCAAATGGAGTTTCTCCTGTCTTCTATATATTTTGCCTATGATTGAGACATCTATTCCAGTATCTGCATCTGCATCTGCATCTTCCAGTATCTGTATCTACATCTACATCTTGTCCTTCTATGTTTTTAAGGAGTATTTAGACAAGTTAACGTGAAAGTATAGGACAGGCACGAAGCTATGCACGGATTCTACAGTTCATGCACGCTTCGCTTTACGCGTATGAATGCACAAATCACAATCGGGTGAAGACCCGAGTGGGCGAATGATCGATTAAACTTCAAATTACCTGACTAATTCATTAGACGCGATTATTTGTTTAACTGGTTAATCGCTTGAACTCATGTGAGCAACATAAACCAAGAGTGCCATTTTGAAATTCTGCGCAAGCCTGCCGAGGATCATACTCGGGGTTTTAGAACAGGCCCTCACAACAGGAAACGATACAAACGTGCTCACAAACGTCAAAGGTAAAAACGGCAACAAGGTAGGTAAGACAGCCGGGTATATCCATTTTAATACAAATACAAGGACCTATAGAACGCGCAAAAACCGCCGAACCGGCACTCATACCGCTCAGGCACACGATGGGATAACTGACGTAAGTAATAAGGTTCATCGATGCCGGCGCTGCCATAAACTAAGATTCATCAGCGCACCCTACAATTAGGGAGACGTCATCGATGAGTGCTAATTTTGCTCATTACAGAACTACTGTTAATGGCAACAAATACGGTGTTAAGCGCCCCGGTTGCATCAGCGCCTTGATGATGATCAGGTTACCTCATTTGGGATATCTGAGAAAAGGCCTGAATACAAGCATACTGATGCCCGAAGATGTTCACATATATTCCTTGCCAGCGAGGCCGCCCGAACTCGCCTGGAAATACTCAAACTTCACGGTGTCGGCCACGTGATAGTAAAAACAGCCGCCAAGCGTGAAATTGAGAAAGCACACAATTAATCGAGCAATCAACCGAGTAAACGCGGTCGAGAAATCTTGTTAAATTTTAAAGAGACGCCGAGCCCCAGTATACTTACGTTCTCTGATATCGTATATAATTTGGCCCACCGAGTTCTTCGCTATGTAGTGGTTGCTCGTTTCACAGCCCAGGAAAGCTGGACAAGGAAAAGTACAAAAAACATAAAAGAGAGGTTCCCACTTTTGACAGGTTATGTTATTCCGATTACACCAAAGCATTTTTTGAATAAATGAGGCTCTTTTGGCTGTTTGCATGCACGCACTTTTAAGATCCGCGTAACTTGTGCTAAAACTTTGACGAGAACTAGGATGACGAAGCGCAGACAACTGACCGGAACCATACGTTGATGATGATGACTAGGCTTAGCAATATAGTATCACGGGACAACTTTTGCCAAATATAGAAACCATTGCAATCAAAACCCTTTTGGACGCCTCCATTTTGGACGGTTTCATGCGTGCGGAGAAAAAAGTGCAAGGGAGTGACTACAGAAATCTCCTCCGCATGCTCGTAATAGCCCAGAAAGACGGTGGTAGGGCTCTGATTATGTGAAATAAAAAGGTTATATAATAATAGTATATTGGCTGTTTATCAGCGCTGGCGTCGCCCCTTGCCCTTCATGGATGTCTTTCCACGATAGAGAACAGAACATTGGTCCAGTGGACCCGCCGAGGTGGCGCAGTGGCTAAGGCGTTGCGCTGCTGAGCACGAGGTCGCGGGTTCGACTCCCGGCCGTGGCGGCCGCTTTCTGATGGAGGAGAAAAGCAGAAACGCCCGTCTGTGCGAGATTTCGGCGCACATTAAAGATCCACAGGTGGTCAAAATTAATCCAGAGCCCTTCACTACGGCGCGCCTCATCGCCTGCGTTGCGCCGGCGCGTTAAACCCTACAATCAATCGTCATGGTCGAGTGGTTGGGATTCACAGGCTCTCATTCATTCTATTTCGTTCCGATTGTACTATTCGGCTCAAAATTTGTTAAAAGTTGCTTTTGTCTTTTTTTCTACAGAAATAGCTCCTTTGGGATGCTTCTATTCTGCCCATAAAATCTGCGTTGAAGTGATCCAACCACTTGTCACTTTTCTAAACAAATTCTAAAGCATTGTCTAGCTGGCCTCAAAGCGCGGTTCCGCAAGTAATTGTTTCCAGCGGCACATTGGTTCAAGAAAGTTGGTCGGCGCTGTTCTGGAGCCTAGCTAATAAAACAGCGACATCTATGTCTCTGGTTTTGTCCAGAGTAGTCTTTTTTTGGCGATTAGGTTTCGATTGAATTCCAGAAGGATTTTCTCAACAAGCCGTGGGAAGTTCATCCGCTCCCAGGCAACCTCTCTAATTTGGGGTGAGCAATGAGGTTGAAGACCAGGTTCCGCTCTATGACTCACCTCATCGTGCCTGTGAAGTGTTTGCCTTCCACATCATGTGTCAGAACGTCCACACAGGACGAGGGAAAAGGCCGTCGTCGATAACAAGCCAATATGTTGACATTAATACAGAGAAAGGTTTTGTGCACCCACCTTGGTTCGCGTAGTCCTTCTCGCTCTCAATAATGTATGGTTCCGCGGAGATGTCTCCGCTTTGTCATCCTGGACTTCTCTCTCAAAATTTCATTTCCCGATTGCGGGTTAAAGAAGCGCGGTACAAATTCTTAAAAATGAAGCCGATGAGATAGTGGCGGCCCTTGTTTCCTTTCACAGATGCCGCACAACGATAAGCCGCGTGTATGAGCAAGTGTAATTCGTGCGAAAGTCGTGCTGCAGCCAGTCTGAATGGCTTAGTGAAAATTCGACTTACTACATAATGGAAAGCACGATCTTTTATCTCGCAGACAATCTCGCGATTTACCCTTAAGCAGTCCTAGTACCCAAGAACACGCGGCCGTTATGAAAAATTTTGTTGTGATGAAAAAATTCGTTGTTATTCGAAGCTTCGACATTTCACCTATGGGAACGAAATAGTTGATACTCCATCGTAGGTGACGGTGAAGCGCAACAAAAATATTTGATAGGAGGGGCATACAAGAACCGGAGTGCAGTTTTTCTCTTAACCGAGTGTTTTAAAATGCGTTATGCTGCTCTATCTCCACGCCTCCTACCATGACGCCGACGGAGGAAAAGGCGAAACACTGCTCAGAATGACTCGTGTTCTCACGTGTTTTGCCCTCTGGAAGCCGGTACGCCCGTGGTCAGGAATAGTAATGAAGACTGTAGAATGGTTTTGGAGATGGCAAAACAAAAAAAGCGCATGTGCAACGCACCGCTCCCCGCACCTGTGTTAATACCTTTGGGCTTCTTTTGCGTGGAGGTGAGCGATTTGTGTACAGACTGCACAACAAAAATGTGCTTCGTTTTAAAACACAACTATGTTTGTGGGTATTTGAAACCACGATCTCACCTTCAACGAGTTCCAGTTGCTGCTCTACTATGATCGTGTCAATGCTTGCCAAATACTCAAGGCCGGGCGCGCAGGCTACGTTTCCCACGCCGTTGCCTGGTCCCTGGACATATCCTGCGGTTGATTTACAACACAAGGACCGTGTAAAGAGAGTACTCAGGTGACACTGTTACGCCCGCATTCACGTTGCAAGCCGCCAAATTAATTCAAAGTGCCTTCAAGGCCCTCGGGGAATAACAGTGCCAAATTGTGGAATGCGTAAAGTGCAGTTGTTTTAAAGGGAAGCTTTTTACCTTTACCCCCCCCAAGGATTCTGCCAGGACCTTTGGTGTCAGCACAAAACTCCCGCAAACAAATAAAAGTTACTGGCACCGCCAGGAATCAAATCTTGAACGAATGGAGAAACAGAGCGAGAGCCCATTGTCTTAGCGATTGAGCTACGAGCGCATTCGGAGACGGGGGAGACAGGCAGTACTCTTACCGAGCACATCTCTGGGTTTACCCCCCTGCGTTCTCGCTGAATGCCACGTGAAAGCATCACGCGACCTCTCGCACCGCTGTGCGCTCTGCCCACGGCACCTGTAGCGGCCATGTTCGCGCCTTGCGCATGAACTAGGAGTTAGCAAAAATTACAGGAAGTTTACACCCACGCATGGCATCTCACTTCTCTGCCTCTTCCGCCAACGACGGAGTTGACGAGGTCGGCGGCCGAGACTGAGAAGTGAGGTCCTCTAACACAGAGAATATTTTATAATGAATAAATGAATGAACCTTAATTAATGGCGATTCGGCCTATGCGAGATGGTGACTCGGCCTTTACGGGAACTTTTATGAAAAAATTGTTTCAACTCATGTGCGTCACCAAAATAACCCAACCAACCACCATTTATGGATCATGCATTGATTTAACCATACAAAGAATATCTCTTTCAAGTAATTAAGAGAATGGTTAAGTGCATTTCACTTGTCTGTGTTTTCGTTCTATGTACAGCCACGTGCGTGAATTCAAGTGATATATCATGGGTCATGATTGTGGGTGTCGTTTACAGCTTCCTTACCAACCACCTTCACAGGGGGAATTTGACTATTTTTTTGCAATGATGGCAGTCAGGCAAAATAACAAATCACAAAAGAGGGGCTCAAAAAAGAGTGTTACGAATAGCTGATGTGGGCCACATCAAGGATGTCAGTTATAGTGAGAGTGAGATGGCTTGACTCTACGCTGGTTTTCCCATCAAAAGATTTGTTGTACAGTCAAAAGCTTTATGGTAGTAAACGCGGGAACGCGTGTCGCTGAATACATGCACAGTGGTATAGCGGTGGTTTGGCGCACTCCAGCAGTCCGTAGATGTATCGTGCACGCTTGTTGATAGCGCTTGATCGCATATGGTTGTCCTCTCGGGTAATTACGGCACGATACCTAGACGCTACTGCAGAAGGAGACCCAATCAGAGCATACGCTTTTCATAAAGGAGCAAGAAAAGTGGCATTATCAAACGTGTGTTTCAGGTTGCCCGATTGGGTGATGCGATGTTCTCTATATGGTATTCCCATATGCCGTGACGGAAGCACGGTATCAGACGATGGTACGATCCAGAACCTTTTAATTCGAGGCATCTTTGCCGAATACACCCACAGCCACGACAATGTAACGCTCTGCGTTTCTACAAAAACACACATACCGCAGTTGTTGCTCCACTAATTCTTACAACGGAGTAAAATAAGATAATTCATCGATAATATTTTGAAGGACAAAAATTTAGAAAAATATACAAAAATTATGGAAACTGGCGACCCGTGTAATGCCCTGCATTTCCATAATAATACAGAATTCGCTGAAGTTCCAAATGTAACCATTAAAATAGCACAAGAAAGAGGAGGGGTTTAACACAATTTGGTAAACTAAAAAATAAGCAAAGCATAAGGAAGTACTGAAAATGGCGAACCGTGTAATGCAGCCCTGCATTTTCACAACAATGCAGATTTCAGAAAACTTTCACCGGTAATCGTTATAACGGTGTATACATAATTGGATGGACAGGATTTAGAAAAAACAGAAAATCTGGCTGTAAAGAACTCACACTCTAGAAGAGCGGCTTAAGAATGCTTCGCATCACTGGACAGTTCTCTGAATTTGTGCGGAATTGTTCTTCAGTGAGTTTGTTCGCCTGACGTACGAACTTGCAGAATGCGCTAGTCTTTCACCCGAGTGATCTGCAATTACGGTGTGGCACGCGCTCCCGTGTTTACTCTTATAAAGCTTTCGACTGTACTCATAAGTGCGCCAATGCGGCACGCACTTATTGATGTAGTGGCCAGTTAGAGGTGACACGATACGGGAAAGGCGAATTGAAAAGTTTATCTTTTAATGCAGGGGTATGATGATAAGTTTTGCGGAATAAACAACGGCGAGAACATTTGCGACCGTACGAAAGTTTTAGCAGATTAAGCGTGTTTTTTCATGGATGAGGCACCGGCAAGGCGCGAGCAGGATGATATCAGACCTAAAAAGCAGAACGAATCCGGACTCATTCAAGAGCATGTGTTCTAATATGCAAAGGAAGAAGATTTCGTACGGAGTTAATTTTTAATAACTCACAACAAAAGTTTGCTGCGAGCGCCATTGTAAACTATTTGGAAGCGTTTTCACGGACCTTCAAATGCGAGTGCATATAGGTTGTATCCACTGGCATGGCAGGCATGCGGCCAGCATGTGTGTCGCCTTAGCAACGGCGACGCGAGGTCTGGGGCATGGCGGCGTACGCATAAGGCATCCCAGTGAGCTCAAAATCATTACTACAGTGAACTAGAATACTTGGGTATTCTATTGAACTATATAGCTTTACCTTGACGTTAACTACAGTTTCGCACAACGTCCTGCCGCCTACCTGTGGCAAGACACGATTGAAGTTGTTGACACAGGTCAGCTTCTACCGGCCGTGTTTTCGTATCGGCGAGCAACTGACTGCCCACCGGTCGACGGGCGCCATCTCTTTTGGTCGCTTGCCTATTGATGGCGCTGTCTCCCTGCTAACAACGCGCCTACCAACGTTAGCGCGAACTGCTACGCTGCTGCCGTACCGCGACCGGCATGCCCGTGAGCATTCATGATTACTTCGGAGGAAGTATAGCAGACCTACCCACCCTCCCTATCGACACACCAGATGGCCTACGGGCCCATGCGGATGCAGGGATGGACAATGGCGTCATCCACACGAGCCTAGTTTGCCCTGATATGTCGAATGAAACCAGGCGCAAACGTAACAGGAGCAGAAAGGAGTACACAGGACAAGCGCTGGTCTAACAACTGAAAAATTTATTAGGCAGAAAAGAAATATATAGGCAGAAGATACCACACCCCCAAACACCAAAAAACAAACAAAAAGCGCAGAACACTGCGCAAACAAGATGAAACATTCCATGCCAAAATGGAAAAAACAAACATGCGCCAAAATCAACTCACGAGCCCCTGAGATACATGATCTCTTTTGCATGAAGCATTACACTTGCTTGGCTAACGCACTTATCTTTCCTATCATTAATGTGGTACGCCTCAACGATTTCCCGTGTTATCTGGCGATTATGCTTGAACAAAATGACAGTCTCAGAAAAATTCGGAGTGCAGCCACATTTCTTGCAGTGAGAAGACAAATGCGACGAGGCTGCCCCTTTCAATGATACCTGATGCTCCCGTAAACGCACATTCAGGCACCGTCCAGTTTGTCCCACGTACGTGCGCCGACACGGGAATAGGGGAATACTGTAAACGACACCCATAGCGCATGACACATAGCGGTTATCATGTTTAACCTTACATCCTACACTTTTTCTGCCAGGACCGCCGCTTGCCCTACTAGCAACTCTGGCACAAATAGAGCGTAGTTTGTTGCGGGCGGTTATAGCAACCTGAACACCGTATCTCGAACCAACTCTCTTCAGCCTGTGCGTAATGCCATGAACATACGGAAGGACAGCAATGTTTCTTTTGGTTTCAGCCACATCTTCAGCAACCTCTTTCTTTGTTCCAGACTTAACCAGTTTCACAAGTTTTTCGCAAGCCCATGACAACACTGCTTCAGGAAATCCAGCCTGCTGCAACTTTCGCACTTGCTCTTTAAAACTGTTTTCCATCAAATGCACACAAGACTTAGTGACGGCAGATCGCAGGCATGATAAGGCAATTCCGTTCTTTACTAGCTTGGTGTGACCAGACGAAAACGGCAACAATGGCTTCACAGATCGTGGGGCGTACATCCAACAAATTTTCCCGTTCCCAAACCGCACAGACAAATCTAAATACTGAATACACCCTTCTTTCAATGCTTCAAAGGTGAATGATAGGCCAAGCCCCCTTTGTTTCAGGCGCATGAAACCAGGCGCATGAACGCACGTTGGACGCATGGTCCTCTTTACAGGCAGCTCTTGGACTCTATTGCTGAAACTGGCCTATACGGCATGCTGTAGTCCTTGATGCCACTTGCCTCTCGCCACTTTGGTTTTTTTCTTTCAATTCCTTGATGCACTGGGGCAAAATGGCGCAATAAAAAAAAAGACTCTGCCGTGGACAAGGTGCGAGCGCACACGTGTTGATCTCCGTGTTCGCAACCAACTGCGCTGCGAACACATAGCAACCGCGGCTCCATTTTCCGGTCGTGATGAGGAATTCTATAACGCTAATAGAGTATCATGAAACAATGTCACTGCTATTGTACATATCTGTTGACTTCGACGCCACGGCCGAGAGTCTCATGGTAACGGGACAGTCGAAGGACGCCGGGACCTGTTTTTTTTTATTCGATATGAAGACGCAAACCCAGACATGATTGGCACGGTCATGGCAGTTTTCAGTGTTGCCAAGAGAAGAAATCGGCCGCTAAACTTCAACGTGCATACCATTTATAGAACATAACATTTGGGCTGTCTGTGAGCGCTCGACCAAGCAAGCTTGTGTGGAGCTTAACGCGGGTATTCACCTGCTTCACTCGCCCAGCTGCGGCTCCTTTCTTAGATTCAAAAAGCCGCTAAAAATATCGATACAACAAGAAATCAGGCTTAATGGTTTAGAGCACACTTGAAGTGTGAATTCTTAATGGTTGCTCCCCTTTCGTAGCTGTGTTTTCTGCGCTCATTCGTGTGCTAGAGTTATGGAGAACTGAGGTTGGCTTAACCTAAACTGCGTGCTTATATGGAGCATCGGCAATCGCAACTGGCCTCGTATTGTGATTAACAAGCGCAAGGTTCATGCGTGAGCTCGTGTCCTTGCAAAGTGCATGAAAGTCTCAGCTCTTCCACAATTAAATAATGGCGCTACAGCTGCCTTGACCACGTCGATTTGCAACCATGAAGGTGCCACAAACTCCATCCACACGAATAAGCTACGATTTTTTTAAGCAGCCACTAACGAAACCCTATTGAAATTCATTATTTGTAAGTTTATTTTATGGTGGCAGTCTGTGGCTAGACAAGTTAATTTCTGCGGAATTCATTTTAAATTTCTATAAACGCTGTAGACGGGTTGCAAAAGATCATCAGCGTTTAGGAATAATTCAGACAGCCGCTAGGAAGCTGAGTGATTCAGATGCGCCTCGTATGGGCTCCGTAGTTATTGGCCTTTTCTAGCAGAACGCCGCCTTGCTGACTGGCTGAGTGAGTGAGTAGTATCTACGAACTGTGCTGACCACCCAGAAGCAACCATTCCTCCACACCGAGCTCATCATGTTCGAAAATCGGCCCAAGCAGCAGCACGGCGGCGGTTAGTCCTAGCACTCCGACGGCGGTTAGTCCTAGCACAGCGCACCAGCAACAGCCACTACCGTCGCTGCCGACGCAGCCGTTGGCACTGCTGTTCCTTCAACCATGGAGCACCGCGACGTCGTGGCTGGAAAGACGACTGAAGAGGGCACTTCAAAGTACACTAGAAGAATGGCTTCCAAGCTTCCTACCGAGACCCCTTTGAGCAACGGATCCAACGCGGCGTGGTCACTCGACGCGCCTCAAGACGAAGACGCCGATCTCGACCAGCAGATGAACGAGACGAACGATGACGACGGTGGGGGTGTATGGCACCGCGTCGGACCTACTAAGAAGACCAAAGCCTCGAAGACTGAAAGGGTGAGTCGGGCTGGTTTCTTACTGCAATTGAGACCACTCAACAAAGTACAAGTGCGTGATATCCCGACACAGGCCATTGCTAATGCCGTAGGTTGTAACTCCCCAAGCGCCGAGCTAGCTGAGATGGCGGCCATCAAATACGATGACGCGGCAAACAGTGTCATAATCACCCTCTACGACTCCGACCACGCAACGAAATTGGCTCGCCAAAACGCTTGACTTTTCGTAGCAATGGTAGCCTAGCAGCAATTGATGTGGAAATTGAACAAATCAATCATAATAGAAACACATCACGTGGTGTCATCCGCATCGACCCCATGGAAAGCAATGAGACCATTTTCAGTTGGTTACACTGCGAACAGGCGGAAATTATCAAAGTCCAAAAGATAGGCAAGTCCGACCTTGCTGTCCTCATCTTGACTCTGCAGTCATGCCCCGTGTTGTCAAGTACTACATGGAGTTGGTGCGTGTAGCTGAGTACAGACCCAAGCGCATGGTCTGTTTTAATTGCCACACAATCGGACACATGGCAAAATTCTGCCCATCAGCTGCTGTCTGCCGAGATTGCGGTCGACAGCATTCCCCCGAGGCAGCATGCGTAACCACGCCATACTGTGCGGCATGCAAAGAACCCGGCCACCTGGCCATCAGTCCCGTGTGCCCAAGTCGCACAGCCAAACAGGCAGAGCGTCAGACGGGATCATATAAAACAAGAACCGGTGTCACCTGGGCCGATGCAGTGGCAGGCCCTCATAACGACAGTACCGCCCTATCACAAAAAGAGGACACTAATTCAATCGTGCACGAAAACAAGGTTCTCAAACAACAGATGCAAGAACTCACAAAAAGAGGACACTAATTCGATGGTGCACGAAAACAAGGTTCTCAAACAAGAGATACAAGAACTCAGAGCCGAACTACTCAAGTTACGAGCAGAACTCCATCAGGCCAGGACACCCCCAGCAAGTGCCCAGTCAGTCACCAGGGCCACCGCCTGCCCGAGGCAGCCGCTCCAAATCAGAGAAGCGACCCCCACCCGATACTACCATAGATGTACCAAGTAAATTGGTAACCGAACAAATGCTCGCACAAAGGGAGGCGAAACGTAAATTTGAGGCGCCGCAGGAATTGAAGAGAGCCTTTAAAACGATTCAAGAACTGCATAGATATATTCATTCGCTTAAGACCGACCTTCACCATCTCACGGACCAACTCCGCTCCAACATGGCACTGCGAGTCTGGATGAAGTAAAGCTGCATAAAAAAACCATCCCAACAGTGAACCCTCCCCGGCAACGCTCAAACAGGCTCATCATTCAGTGGAACTGTCGCAGTTTGCTCCAAAATGGCCCACTCTTGAAACACCAGGTTCGCTGTTATAATCCTCTCACTACCCTCCTACAGGAAACACGCGGACCATGTAACATTCATAACTATTCTACCTTTATGGATCCCAAAATCTTGCAGCCTGGTCACAACTCACCCATTATAGAGGGTCAAGCAGCCATCTTAGTACGTAAAGATTGTGAAGCCGTCCAATACAGATGGGATCAAATGAGTAACGCCGCCCCCAAAGCAGCTCAAGGTACAAAGATGATTACGACTGGATACCCCATCTGGCAACCATCCGTTTTGATGGCCCCGTAGTTGCCGGGGGCGACTTTAACGCTCGCAGCACCCTATGGGGCTACCAAACCTCGAATGCCCGAGGAAAACTCCTGGAATCAGCACTTGAGTTTAGCAGCCTAATCCTCCGAAATGATCCTTTTTCGCCTACACGGGCTGGATTGCACTCCAAACAGGCTGACACCACTCCCAATCTTACTCTTTCAACACCTGGATTCATTAAAAATAGGAAACGTCCAGTACCATATGGGGTAGCGATCACTATCCCATTTTACTTGAAATAAACTCAAAGAAAATACGAGAACGGAGCATGGTCCAATTTCACAATTGGGACAAGTACAGGGCCTGCTTCGTGCTGCCTCCTGATGTCACTCTTTAAACCATTGTCACCAGTATTAAGGACGCTAAGTCCTCCTGTGTTGAACCGGTATCGATGACTATAGAAATAGAAACATTGGACGTGCACATGGCACAACTGCTTCGTACTGCCGAACGCCTGACGGAGCGATTCCGAAGAGATGGACGGTGATACCGGCACTTGATAAAGCTCAAAAACCATTACAAGGAAATCAATGAGTACCAACGCATGCTCCAGAACAAAAAATGGCACGACCTATGTCACCGTCTAGGGAAGGAAAAAGGCTTGTCAAAACTATGGGGCATTTTCCGCAGTCTCGCTCGGAAGTCAAAAATCAAGATTCCCATTATGGAGGAATTAATGCTGCAAGCGGAGCCCCTCATAGTGGAGGACAAAGTCATCCGTACATTCTTCCCCCACGCAACTCGCACACCGGAACACTTGCCTCTCTTAACTCGCCTCACAATCCCCAGCCCAGAAGAAAATCTGGAACAACCCTTCACTATGGGCGAACTTGTCTTAGCCCTGGGGCAAGGGAAACCACGCTCTGCCTCTGCCCATGACGGTATTACGTGGCAAGATCTACGCAATCTCCCTACAGCTGCTAAAGAAGCTCTTATTTCCACAATTAATCAATCCTGGGAACAAGGAACGGTGAACGAACACCTGAAGCTAACCATCATTCATCCCATTCCTAAGCCTGGAAAAGACTCTCGTCAACCTGAAAACCTTCGACCGATTGCCCTCACACCTACTATTTGCAAGCTCACCGAGAGACTCATCAACAACTGGCTGCAATACCATCTCGAGCAAACGGCCTGGTGACACCCATCCCAAACCTGTTTCCGCCCCAACCTGAGTACCCACGACTACATCTGGCTACTTCGCCGAGTAAATATAGAAAATCCCGAAAACACTTACCTGATTACCTTCTGGCTGTCGATATGCGCAAGGCATTTGACAACGTCAGCCAGAATGTTATTCTTCAAGAACTTGCAGCTGCGGTCCCCAGTCAGCGGGCACAGAACTGGATATGCAGCTTCCTGGAGCACCGACCAATTCGATTCCACAGCAAGATTTCCAGTGGACACCTCAAACTTTCTTTTTGATAGGGGTGTTCCCCAAGGATCAATACTCGGCCCAATTTTCTTCAACTTGGCCATAAACAGAGTGGCTCACGCATTAGAGCGAAGCACCTCAGCCTGATTTGCTATTTACACCGGTGACATTGTCGTCTGGACGGAAGCGGCTGATTACAATTGCAAAGAGCGCATGCAAACTGAGCTACAGGCAGCAGTATTAAGCCTTGAAAACCCCTCGCAGAACTTGGCTTGGAACTTTCACCCAGCAAAACAGAATTCCTGAGTATAGATGGACGGCTACTAACAAACTCGGCCGTACAACTGACACTTCAAATGGGCACCGAAACTTTAACCTCGAAAAACGGCCCTATCCGACTACTCAGCGTCCAGGTTAGTAGCTGCAACAGTCCCCACGCGTGGATTCGTACCCTACGCACAACCTGGCGACCGACAATGCACCTAATTTCCCGCATATCAAGCAAATTCGGCGGATCCAACCAACGGGCCTGCCTTACGCTTGAGCGAGCGGTGGCGGTCGGAAGAATCACTTATGGGATACCAGCATACATTCTGCCACAAAAACATATACGGGACCTGAATGTCCCGTAAAGTGCAACAATCCGGACAATCACTGGGCTCCTTAAACATACTCGCATTGATATCCTGGAACAGGCCGCTCAACTGCCACCACTCACCAGCATAGTGGAAGAAACGCAACTTAGGCACCAGCAGCGCCTTGACCTAACGCTTCAAGACCAAGCACTTAGACGATGTGATCTTCAAAACAGCGATGTCGACCCCACTGTAATACCCCCTTCAATCCCAACCTGGGATCGCCGAACAACCGGTATCGTGCGCAGGAAACCAATCCGAAGACGAAACATGGCTGTACGGGAACGATATATACACAAACTTAAGCAAGGCAAAGGTCCTGATGAATGGGACATCTTCACAGATGCCTCACCTGACGGTGCGCAAGCGGTCATTGCCTGGGTATGCCCCGAACACCTTGCCCTCAATGGCCGCCACCAAATAGCGCACATCTACGCACTTACAGCTACTCCGGAGTAACGCATCCTTACTTGGAGCAATAGGCCGATACGCACAAGAGAGTGGTCTCTACAAAGCAGTATACAGCGGGCCTGACCATGTGTTTGTTTAGGCGGCACACAAGAACGAAGACACCCTCGAGAGGACTTATGATACCACAATGAACTTTAGTGGTATCCCTCTTCATCCCCCCCCCCCCACTTCCCTCGTTCCCCCCAAACGGCTTCGTGCCTCCTTTAAATAAAGTACATTCTTTCATTCAGCGTTTAGAGCGCGGAAAGTCTCATGTTTTCTTCCTTGCGGTACCGCTTTGCCACCGGGACACATTCAAAGTGGGTAGCGCGTCGGGAGAACGCCTTCAAAGCGGCGGACTTCTGAGTTTGCGAGTTTGAAAAGTGTCCACTTCCCGTCTGTTTTATATGTGGCCTATGTGCACTTGCGGGGCCTCTGACCGATGGCGCGCTGAGAAATGCTGGTGCTGCGCCAAACCTGATGTTCTGCTCTCAGCCAATGAGTTCGTTCGAAACAGAGATCAAATGGACGAAACTAAAAGTTCCACCCCAGCTGAATGCCCTGTGTTATTTGTGCCCAGCGACGCCGATTGACAGCTGCTATTGTTGCCGCAGGCATTATAGCGCACAAGTTTACCAAGCATTGGAAGGTTACCGCAGGCAACAGTGGGCACATTAAGGTTGTAAATCCCCTGGAGGCGCGGGGGGCCGGCCTTTGGAGCTTGGAGTCCTCTGAAAGAATCCAACTGAAAGTGCGCATCATCGTTTGTATAAGAACCTCGCCACACAAAACTTCCTGTTGTTTTGGCACAAGAGTAATTTACAGGATGATCAAAGTTAAGTCAACAGGTATTTTTAAAATTAGGCGCTTAGATTTACGTAAAGGCCACCACTACAGTGAGGTTGTGCGCCCTGGGGGACACACAATTACGCGGAAAATATGGATGTAGGTGGCTCAATTAACTAACATTCATGAATTAACTTTTTAGTGGCTGCAGTAACCAGGCATGTGTGTATTGAAAAGTTAGACACAATCGTGTTTCTATGCCGTTTGATTTGGCAGAATTCTTCTAGCGCATCCTTACTGCGAGATATCGAACTGCGAAGTTTATTTGCCGCTAGTATGCTTAAACATACTAGAAGTCACGACCGGCGCAGAGTTCCTCCCTTTTGTTCTGTGTTTCGATAGCAGTTCCGAGTACTGCAGATTTCGATAACGCCAGCCATGACTGAATGGGTGCCAGTTATCACTTTTGCCTATGCTTCCACCCCATTGTCGAACTGAGCACCGTACAGAGCAAGGACGTCGCAGAAGGGAGGAGCTTTGCGCAGATACATACTGTCTTGCATGCGTAATCATGCGAACGGCAATTAAACTTCGCAGTTTCATGTCTCGGAGTACGAAAGCGCCAGACCAATTCTGCCAAATGAAACGGCGTAGAAACACGATTTCGTCTAACTTTCCAATACAAACATGCCTGGTTACTGCAGCAACTAAAATGTTATTTAACCAATTTTAGTTAATTAAGCCACCAAGCTATTTGAATACCTCCTAATTATGTGTCCCCCTGGGCACATAACCTCACTGTAAAGGTGGTGCTCACGTAAATCTCAGCGCCTAATTAAAGAAAAAACCTGTCGACTCAACTTTGATCACCCTGTATCTTCAGGTACATGTACTCTGCGAGATCAACTCGTCTGCTCTCTCCAGTGTTCAGTTCTGTAAACGTTGCATGGTGCCCTTGCGTTCACACACTGTGCGTGCGTGTTAGGCTCCAGAGTTATATTGACGAAAACGTTTCAATACTGAGGAAATGCTTCGGTATAAAGTATCTACACCTGCCTTTCCTGAACACACAAACAAAACAGATTATCGGTAACTCCGTTTCCAGATGCTTGAGAGATAGCGAAAGCCCAAAGAAACTTCTTAGCAATAACTTCTTTTGCGTTGTTCACCGTCCGTGCTTACGTTTGAATCAAGTTCTGCCCACGGATCCAAAACTGCACGACATTTTCTACCATGCCATGCCCGTGTCATTTTGATACAACGTAGAACACGGACGCAACACAGGTTAGGTTAGGTTAGGTTAGGTTAGGTTAGGTTACGCCGAAGCAACGGGCTAGGATGCGAGCCCGCGCGCGCGCTTTGAAGAGTACTTGCGCTTAACGCGTGAAATAGCATGCCTTTTCTCACATACATTGCTTGAGGTAGCTGCAGTAACATATCAGCTGGTTAAGTTCGAAAAATCACCGAAACTTCTCACGTCACGTTCAAAGTACTCGCAATAAAGCGTCCTTTGCGCCGCGCAGGGGAACAGCGGGATGCGGTGACGAGGCCCAATAGCAACTTCCGTCGTCGTTTTTCAGTTGCGCCCTCGTATAGTTGATGTCTGCCTGACGCAATTTAATTACGACGCAACAGAAACACACACAGGTAATAAAGGAGAGATAACGGTTCAGTAAGAAATTAATACCCTCTTACATGAGGACTGCTCGGTACAACTCGCAATTGTCTCATACAGAATGATATGTGAGCTGAACAATCAAGGCGTCACAACACTGAAAAAAATAAAGGCGTTCCACTTAATCTGAAAGCTGTCGAAAGTGCAGGGAGTGATTCGCCATAATGGCTGTAGCGCCGTTATCCGCCCACTGCTATCACCCAATGCATTTCAAATTTCCCGCCTTCGCAGTGCTTGCGCGCCCCCTGCCTGAAACTGCGCCAGAGGAAGTTCTATTCTTTCTGTCCTTGATTTTTCTACTGGTCGTGCAGGTGATGCACTGCCACTTCGTTCGCTTACTGTCGTGAAAAACAACCCAACAACCGTTCCTAGCTAAATGAACACGTGTGCTGTCGGTTAATTACATATACTTTGCCTCAAATGTACCGACAGTTTTCTTTGCGCAAAGAACGGGGAGATGTATGTCATGCACCAGCAGTTCAGAAGTCTCGAACGCTTATGATTATATAAACCGTTTGGCTTTCGAAGCCTCTGGGCTACGCCGCGAAAGCGGAACAACATCTAGCTCTACTTGGGTACAGCGAGCGAGCTACGACAACAACGGGAGCCCCTAAAGTGCTTTGCACTTAATGTACAATTCCACACTGCAAAAGAGTTTTAGGGGCGAAGTCCCATAGGGGCTAGCGCTGTTGGCGTCTTCTGTCATCGTCGTCGTATTGGTCGTCTCATGTAGTCAAGGTACTAAAACACCTCAAAGCTCGTTTATGCCTCCCGCTAGAACTTAACGCGTACTAAAAAATAACACCTGAACATTCGTTTACCCCTCGCTCTGGAGCGCTTCATAACGCGTACTAAATACACTGGGACACTCGTATACGCCTCGCCCTAGAGAGTTTCGTGCTTTTAAAACAACTAACAGCAAACTGGATACCTCCACCCCCCAACGGTTTCATCTTTATTGGCAAAAACGGCAAGGCACCAAAATACACTTATGCAGTACATGCTTCGCCCCTCCCCAGATTTCGCGTTGGTGGAGATGGCTGGGGGATTTTATCCAATCAGCAACCTCGTGTCCATATATTTTTTTTTTCAAAGGCTGTTTAGCAGCGGAACAGGTTTTTCATCGAAAAGCGGGTTTTACAGCACATCGCCAGTGGGAATTTTAAGGCGTGACAAAGTGCAGCTGCGCAGTCATTTTTTGCCGTTGGCGCTTCAATAAGAAAGTGACCTTCTAACAAAGGCCTTTCCGATGCTCGACGGTCGCGTTGGAAAAAGTTTGGTTTGAGTATGCTTCTACGAAAGAGGATGCGACTGCTCATGTTTGAAGAAATCTAACTGGAGAGCTCGTGGATCGTAGTCTAATGGTCACAGTGAAAATTGTGGAAAGAATAGCACAATATTACACTCTCCAGATTTTAAATGTACAATTGTGCCTCTTGCCACTGAGAATAATCGTCGCATTCTACAGGTGATAGCGGTTGTTTTCCGGGTGCTCATTGAACTAGAGGACTATGCTGAACCATATGTAGTTATTAACTATCAATGCTGCCCGATTGCATGAATAACGATCTCAAGGTGTACCCCAAAAGAGAAAATAGAGGTTAAATAGCGCTGATATAGGCGTCGATATTTAAAATAGGCATGGCGAATAGGTGTTTTAGGAATTTATGAGCATGTGGGCACAAACGCCAAAAATAGGCATTTGTAGGCACTGTAAAAACGCCATAAAAACCCCCTTTAGCCTTTAATTTGCGCTTATATATCGAAATGGCTAGATAGGAGTGCAAGGAACCGAAATAGACATTTGCCTAAATTCCGATCTCTAGTCATTACGTTACCCGGTTTTCGTTCCCTGGGCCTGCCTGAGCACACACACTCACGCTGAGGCCGACTTGGCTACCCATCCTTACCCGGCACTGTCCCCGCTCCCACTGCCGTAGTCACCGTAGGAGGACGCTCCCTCCCCTCACCACTGGGAGCAGATGTTGCGTCACCCGGGGGAGTCAGGTCAAGTCCTGACCACCTCCGAGGGTCCTGGCGGTCGCGGCGGCCTTGTGGGCCTCCTCCACCCCCAACACCTGATCCCGATGGAGGAAAGAACGTATTCCTTCCTTCCCTTCGTAAAAAATGAGCTCTTCCCCACTCCACGCATGGTTTTATCCCTTCGTGATTGACCGACTTTCGGGCGACTCAACTCGCTGTGGGAAGTCGTGCTCCGAAGACTCCGCCTGAACGCAGCCCTGACGCTTGCCGTTCGACCACCGTGGACTGCATGGTACCCATGCGGCGCGTTACTACTGCCCTGGTACTCTTCAGGAAGTGACACTAGACCATCTTATATAGAGTTGTAGCAGCATCCGCAGCAGCCCTATCGTCATAGGTAGGCTGAGGTGCTGCACGAGCGGGGAAGAGAACGATGCTGACTTCCAGGCCCGAACGCCAGCACTGCGTCTGCGTCTCCTGCCTCCGCGGCCTTGGCCCGTCGGCCACAGGTGCCGCGCAACATTTGTGGGTGCGGGCGGCCGGCCTCCTTACGCGGCGACCAGCCCAGCTTACAGAGTAAATATTGCGGGCCTCCAACCAGCCCGCACCCGGCATACGCGGACGAAAAGACATCGCACTGTTCTTCTACTACCGTTTCACCACTTGGTGCACGATTACTTTTGCCCGCATCCACTGACCTTTGTGTTAAGGAAAGTTTGACATCCACCTAAATGCAGCCATACGGCTACAAAGGATTGCTCCGGTTAAGCAGTGGTCCCGGGTCCGAATCCTGGACCAGGACGAATTTTTCTTGAACTGCGAAGTTTCTGAGAAAGCTGTATAGCTTTCCTTTGTAGCCGTATGGCTGCATTTAGGTGGATGTCAAACTTTCCTTCACAGAAACTTACTCCACCTTGGGGATTTCCCCTAAATCTGGTCGATTGACACCTGTCCTTCACCTCGAGTTCTTGATCAATTCGCTTTCGCGCTACTAACGACTAGTCTCCTGGTTAGCTCAGTTGGTAGAGCGACTGCTCCGAATAAGCAGTTGTCCCGGGTTCGAATCCTAGACCAGGACGAACTTTTCTTCGACTGCGAAGTTTCTGAGCAAGCTGTATAGCTTTCCTTTGTAGCCGTATGGCTGCATTTAGGTGGATGGCAAACTTTCCTTCACAGAAACTTACTCCACCTTGGGGATTTCATATAAATCTGGTCGATTAATCCACTGACCTTTCCGTGGGATACTGAGCTCTTCAGTTTTCTAGTGTACGAAGCAGCCTGCATCACGTTACTGAATTTGTTTCCTGCTTGTGCTTACTTTTACTTCCGGTTTTTTGTTCCTTTCTTCCTCCTTTTCTGATGCCCAGTGGCAAGAAACCATAGTAACACAATTTATTCGAACACCCAGTTATCAAAGTCTAAAAAAGTAATTTCCACCCAACCTCCAAATATTGGGTGGGTTGACTAATTAGGTCAAATCTTGCGTCCCAGCATCAGCTGGTAGTTAGGACCGGGACGGCTAGTCAAGCACAGGACTGCCACGACTAGGCGGCCCCTCATCAGACGGGTGCCCCAAGATACCGCTCGCTACAAATAATACAGTCTCTGTCCAGCTGGTAATCAAAACCCTAATTATCAACAAAAAATGTGAATCCTTTTGATCAGAAAAGCCCTATATGTGTTAAAGGTACCAGTACCACTCACCCGGAGGTGGAGGACCTGCTGGGCCCGACATGGCTGGCGGTAGGCCCCTGCTCTTCTTCTTGTTCCTCCTCCTTCGGAGTGCTGAAGCCGGCAGTGGGAGGTTGACCATCTCGTTCTGAAATCAGCAACCAATTGTCGTTACAAGACAATTCCTAAAACTCAAGATATAAAGATAGTGAGGAAAACTTTCTAAATGCAAGTGCAGAGGGCCAGGTCTTCTGGTACGTTCAGCTAAAATTAGGGTAAAGCATACGGGACTCTTATTAAAAGGTGGGGTGGAAGTGTAGGTGGAAACCCGCGCCTCTGAGTCTTTTTCTGCCCTTATTTGCTTGACTTTCTTTCTTTCACGAGTCCGAATTCAAAAGACAGTAGTAATTTAAACTGTGCCCTTCATTTCTTCTGAAGTCTCATTTGCTGTTCCCCTAATTTAATCCCAATTTTATTGCTATTCTTGTGTTATAAGGTGGTGGGAAAGACGATGAAGCCATGCAGCCTCTTCGTTACATATTGTCACTGTGTTGGACCTCTGGGTCCTCCAGCTGCGGTGCGATATTCAGAAAGTGGAGCGACAAATCTCGATGGGATGAGTCTTTAAATGAGACTACTATGCAAAGAGCGTGCGACACCTCGTGAGGAGCATAATGAAAATGATAAGGATCGACGTCGTGTGCTGCCGGTGGGAAAAGGAAGTCCCAAACGTCCCTGTCATTTATGGAACCAAAACCATTTCCAAGCGGTCTGAATTATCTGTTCTAAGCGCCTCGTAAATAAATAAAGAATTGTATTCATTTTCACTGTCTTCTGTTGATTGGCCGATCCTCTGATTGGGTATGTGTAATACCTAAGCCGAAGCAATAACAACAACACGATCAAACGTATTCGCTCTTACTATCATCAGCATCTGTTGTGTGAGAGAGAGTGAGAGAGAAAACGTTTATTCGAGCTTTCTAAAGTGGGAGTGGTTCCCTAGTCCAGGAATCCATCAAGTGAGCAGAGAGCCTTCGCTCTGGATGCCACGAGCTGCTGGTCGTCCAGATGGTCGCTGGTCACCAGGTTCTCCTACATCTCAGGGGTGGGAAGAGCGGATCGGAGAGGTGGAAGTTTGGGATTGCACACACACTGTATTATAATATTAGCTAGAGTTCCGGGTTGTGAACAAAACTGGCATACAGGAGAGTATTGAGTTGGAAACATACGATGCAGGCGAACTGGGTGAGGAAAGGTATTGGTTTGTAGTCTGCGGAGCAGCGATTCTTCTTCCTTGCATAGTGCAGGGTGAGGGGGAGGGAAGTGTTGTCTGTCGGACCGGTAATATTGCGTGATGTCTTGATACGTTAGGAGCGGGATTGACCATGTGGTCTCATCGCAAGCCAGTAGAGAAAGATCGCAGGCTTGCTGATGAGCAAAGTTGTTGCCCGTCAGGGAGGAATGGCCAGGAGTACAGATGATATTAACTTTCCGGCGGGGTTGATGTCGTAAAAGTAGCTTTAAAGTAGAAGGGGCCACCCTCCCGGCTAAGAAGCTTTGGCAGGCAGCTTGGGAATCCGTGATAATGATCGGGTACTTCGTGTGTATGAGGGCTAAGGCGATAGCTAGCTCCTCGGCAACCCAGGTTGATGATGTCTTGATTGATGCACAGGTATTGAGGGCGCCCTTTATGTTCAGTTATTAGCTGGCATGACGTGACTGTGTATTCCTGCGTCAGTTACCCCTTCGGAAGGTTTTACTGAAACGAGAAGCCGTTTAGCCTCCTTTGTCACAAATGCACAATAATGGCAAGTAATCCCTGAATTATCTCTTTCGTCGACGAAATCACCAAGGGGAGGAGAAATAAACTTTATTGAGCAAACTGTGTGGCTGTTACAACAATTTAACCTTTGGTGGAGTACTCCACTCAAAGTACACCGGTCACCTTGCCGCTATCTTGGATGGAGAGATGAGGGTTTTCTGGTTCTGGCCGGCCGCTAGTCAGTGCTCCCTCCCACTGCCTAATGGTGGGGGAAGAGCTTGACGTTTAGTGCGACGTATAAGCTACTGAAATGTGAGTAGTGCACATTTTTTGACGAAAAGGAGGATAGATGCTTACAGCACAAGTGCTGACTTGTGTGGTAACCTTGATAAGACGCATTAAGAACGTGTTCAAAAGCAAAAGCAAGGACTGCCCCTACCACTGCAGCACTTTCCCGGACCGGACGTTATGCCATTTCAGGCGACGCTTGCAAATGGCATTGCTGAAAATAAAAGTAGTGTCTAAGCCACCGGTAGCCGGGATAAACACCGCAGGGAGTTCTCCATGCTTGGCACATCACTTGTAGCGTCGATGGGCACATGTAACTCGGAACCCCGTACTGCAGGCTGCTCCCCTAATGGAGTTGTGTAGCACACCCTTTTTGAAACGGCAGACTGCGGTTAGATATCCGAATAGTTGTATTTTTCGTGGTTTTTTGGAACTTGATGAGTTTTTTGCGATAGTGCGCTTGTCACCAAGCGCTTCTTTAGGTGGGGTCTCTCCTACGATCATCACAAGATCGAGACAGCGTGCTTCTTATGGGTTGGGGTGGGTATAGGATGGGTTGTGTTCACTGTAGTCGGTCTGAGTTAGGTTCGGTTTTGCTAGGTTAGGTTACTTCAATCTCTGATAGGTAAGGGTACGTCAGTTTAGGTTGTCTTGGTAAGGTCTGTTAGGTTAAGTAAAGGTACGTTACGCTTGGCCGCGCAAGGTTACTTCTGGCCCGCACATTTGTCACTGCTGGAGATGAGGTGTGGTGCGTGAGAATAACAAAACGCTTATTTTTAACGGAAAGACACCTTTTTATAAGCCAGCGAGAGGGGAGTGCAGGCAGATTGTTGTATAGCTGTTTCTTCCGGCTGCCAGCAGATTAGACACAGCCTAAAATGAAACGTTATGATTTCACACAAGGTGTTCCTGCTGCAAAAAGACGTGGTCCTTAGCTGTGTTCTTCGCATGCAACTATCTTTGTGGTAGAGCTTATTTACTGCTAGCGTCGTTTACATCGACAGTGGCTAGATACGCTGAAAGTTTGAAATTTGGAACCTGCCATTGAATGCCTGGGTGATATAATCAAATTTTGCATCAAAATAGGGTGAACGACGTTTCACAGTATTTGCAAGTGTACGTCCGTTGATGTCTAGGTTTGTATGTCTTCGCCAAATTGTATGCCTCGCTGGTATCCTCTGTCTTGTCTATATTACTGTATTTTTCGTACCACAGCTGCCCATCGTCGTCTTTGTCTTGTTTCGCTTCGTTGCTTTCACTCGGTGGTGGAAATATTTGCTATCGTTCCCCCAGGACAACAAGTCTTCAAACCAATGAGTCTCAAAGCTATCACGCTATCTCAAAAACACAGGTAAACACAAAACAACCAATTACTCCCCGCAAAGCATTGCATCAATCAAGCATTTATGTATGTACCGCCTAAAATGAGATTACATTAAATATAAACTGTCCAGCATGTACTCGTTTTGCAAGAGAACGCACCATTGTGTTTTATCACGATGCAATCTGGTAGGACCTTTTTGTTGCCTAGAAATATAAAGAAATTATGTTATGCATGATGTTATTGCTTGAAACAAAAGGCTCTTATGGCGGGGTTAAGCAAGACCTCACCGTCGTCATATCCGTCACGGAAATGACATCTCCATAAAAAGTGCCATTGACGTGGAGCCGCTAAGATTCGAGCCCACGATCACTCTGGCTCAATCGGGAGGTGTGAAAAGCTCTGGAAACTGGGCTGTGAACACCAGCGTGCACAGCTCAACGAACGCGCCTTATATCCTTTTCTAATCAAATGGTGCTGCCCTCAAGGAGAGGTAGAGCGAAGCAGTGCGTCATGATGCTAATTAGCGCCGATAGTTGGCGCTTCGAGAGGGCAGTGTATAGCAGCCCTTTTTTTATGCTGCGGGTGTGATGCCCCGTGCACGGTGGATGAATAATTCCTACACCGTGGCCCCGTGCAAGAAAACTGTTGCACTAAGGCAGAAAGGCAACGACACCGACTGGCGAATGTCGCTCTCCTGACTGCTTTTCTGCGACGGCAGACGCGAGTGATATGCGGATCGCTTTCATGCATTCACCGTCCAATCTAGGAACTCTGCCTCCTGCGTTCCGCGATCTGCGCTCGTCGCAACGCAAGCGTCTGCCGTACACGCCGCGGAGCAATACCGAAGTGGTCTCACCTTTGCCGAAACTGCCATCTGGAAGCCCTTCGCTCGCCAAACATCCACAAGGGGACCGTGAATTCACCAAACGATTCGCTTACAACCCGTTCGGCTTGGTTCGCACGGTTTGCGTGCGCCTGGAGTTTCAATCGAATTAACGCAATGCTCCGGCGCGTGTACTCCAGTCTTTAATGTTGATGCGTCTAACAGCCCGACACCGACGAAATATAAACAGCGGTGTG
This sequence comes from Haemaphysalis longicornis, assembly GCF_048455015.1. Classification (NCBI taxonomy): domain Eukaryota; kingdom Metazoa; phylum Arthropoda; class Arachnida; order Ixodida; family Ixodidae; genus Haemaphysalis; species Haemaphysalis longicornis. The sequence goes on from NW_027526445.1 coordinate 189,124,875, forward strand.
CAAGTTCATATCGAAGCATGGTAAATATTAAAATGCTACTGCGGAGGCACATTTCACTTTCTTGTTTTGCCGATTACTATGAGAGAGGGAACAACCACATTTTTTAACTTTGCCGAACACGGTATGCTTAACATCACATTGCTTCAAGTACGGCGTTGTGCTTTAGCAGTGAATTAGAGAATAACTTGAATGGACCTTTTTCCAGTAGCGCTCTGCGCATGCACTACTCTCGCTCCCAGCGAGCGACCCGCCATTCTTGGGGGAAAAACTCCCACCTCCCCTCGCGGGAACCCCTGTGTAGATGCGACGCATAGGCGGAGCGGCGAAGGGACCGCGTTTTATAGCGTGCATAACGTTGAGGGGACTGCGTAAGCCGGTTCCAGTCGATGACGACGTTGGCGTACTTGAAAGCGGCCTGGACTCTAGGTGTTTGAGCCAAGCGTGGATGTTGCTTCGCCAGAGAACGGCACAAAGGTTATATGCGCAGGGCGCCCGAACTAGAGGAAACCGCGGGAGAGAGAGTACTGCACATGCACCGACCCCAGCGCGCCTTCCGCGGCTATGACGCAACGTGCCGTGGCTATGACGCAACACAATCCACTTTAATCCAATCCAATTCAAATCCAATCCAATCCAATCCAAGCCAAGCCAATCCAATCCAATTCCAATCGAATCCAATCCAATTCCTCTCGCGAGAGAGTGTTCGCTAACGGCGAGGAGAGGGGATGAGCGGCGGCGAGCGCAGCTGGCGCGGCGAGGAGAATGGGGTAGGGGTGGACAACGCCGACGACAACGACGACGACGCCGGAGGGACAAGGCGAGTGAATCAGATGCTCTGCATCTAATAAGATTGGGGTTAGGGAGGGGGTTGATCGGCTTTTTTGACAGAGCGAGCGCAATTGCCGCTTCCTCCGATACCAGGGTGCCCGTCTCGCCCGCGATCAGTGGTCACAAATCCCCAGCTTACCTCAACCTGCACGCGCTTATCTGAACTACTACGGACGACTTTAGGTGAGCGGTCATGGAAGCGATGCTTTGAGTGGATGCGAGTAGCCAGCAGCCGTCCAGTACCAGATTTCGCGCCTACAAGCACGCGCTGTCGCCGCTGTAGTTTTGACGCGGTTGTCGCTCGCCCACCACGATGGCTATCTCAGGTCCCGTCTTGATACTTTTCCTCAATATTTTTTCCCATATTTTTCCCCACACTTACTGTCAACAATACAAACAAACTATGCAGCTGCATTGTCTCTGAAAATTTTTGCAGGAGCTGTAAAAAATGTCGAATAAGGGCCAAAGAATGCCACATTGCTTTCCCGCAAAGCACTTCTTGAGCCACACTAACAGCTGTGAATTGGTTTTAGCAAGAAAAAGCAGTTCTTTTTCTACCAACTGGAATTTTTACCACGCTCCGTATAGAAGTTAAAATGTTTCGAAGTCACGAATTCATTCATTCATTCATTCATTCATTCATTCATTCATTCATTCATTCATTCATTCATTCATTCAGCTTTATTCCCTTTTGTTTTACATAGTGTTTTCTCTGGTGTGCCTGAGCACTGAATGCTTGTTGGCATTCCAGGCAGTTGGTGTAAACATACACAAAAGAGAATCAGCACACTCAAGTTTTGACATGACAAATACTTCTTGCTTGAAAATCACCTAGCAGAATTATGCATTGTAAGACAACATAAACAGCAAGAGCGTACTTGTGGACAACATAAATATTTACAATTCTTCACCAATGTATGCCACCTGAGACACAATATTCTCGAACTATCCTAAACATTTCCCTTCGTGTTTTTATAACACATAAATCGTTTCGCAGAGCATTAAAAATTCTGGCACGTAATGTTTCCTCATTTCTTTCCCGTAGTTAGTGTACACTCGCGGCTTCACGAACCTTTCTGTTTTAGATGCGACTGCATCTCATTCACTCGCCTTGTCCCTCCATACGGCGTTGTTGTTGCCGTCCGCACCCCTCCCCCATTCTCCTCACCGCGCGAGCTGCGCTCTCCGCCGCTCACCCCCTCTCCTCTCCGATAGCGAACACTCCCTCGCGAGGGGCATTAGATTGGATTCGATTCGATTCGATTGGATTGGCTTGGCTTGGTTTGGATTAGATTGGATTTGAATTTGATCGGATTGGATTTGAATTTGATCGGATTGGATTTGGATTGGATTGGATTAAAGTGGATTGTGCTGGATTGTGTTGCGCCATAGCCGCGCCACATTGCGTCATAGCCGTGGCAGGGGGTTCACAGCACGTTTCACGCGATGGGAGAAACAACCTAACGGAAACAACAACGGAACCCCCTATGCGTCGCATCTACACAGGGGTTCCCGCGAGTGGAGGTGGTAGTAATTTTTTCTTAGTGTTCTACGTTTCTTAACTTGAACAAGGAACTGGCTGCAGAAATAACATTGTGTTACTATCTCCTACCAAAAAAGCTGGCGCACCTGAAGTATACCTAAAAAAATACTTGTACTTAATTTTTGCATGTTGAAACTTTGTCCCATAGGCAATAAGATTTGCTATTCTGTGATAACTCGGTTTATACACTGCTTTTTGTGATCTTAGCAGCAACCATACAGGGTAATTGAATGATTCGAAATCCCTTCCGCCAGTGATTAAATATAATTTGTCATAATTCGAATGGTGCCGTCCCCCTCAAATTGTGAATCATAGCTGCTATAGCCCTTAATTTCTTACCCACAAACAACACGTTTATTCCGCATGACGTGTTGGTCAAAGAAGAGGCCTAAATATATTTCTTCGGGCTCTAATACAAGGGGTCTACATTTATAAGAGCTGCATTGAGATGTTTGCAGATATTTAAGCTCATCCAGACAAAGAACTTTATATGGGTTCCTGAAGCATACCAATTTTTTTCCCTGTAGATTTACAAAAATTGCATTTTGTTTGAACGAATCCAGGACTTTTTAAATGTCATTTTGGAAAGTGTTTGTTCCGCAAGAGGACTCAGGAATTTTCGGAGCAAGAACGGTGTCATCTGCATATTGGTATACGTTTGGCTTTAGTGGAAGTAAGCTCAGATCGGTAACGTATATACTGAAAAGTATGGGCCCTACCGTGACGCCCTGAGGCACTCCAGATTGTATTTCTTTAAGTCCGCTGTACTTTCCGTGGAGTGTTACGCATTTATATCATTGTGGGAAATAGCTCGTAAACAACTCAAGAAATTGCCCACGAAATCTAAGGAGTTAAGTTTTTGTAACATCCATTTATGATTTACTGTATCGAATGCTTTCGAAAGGTCTAAACATATCACTAAAACAGCTTCGTTATTTTCAATACAAGCGTTAACGAGGTCCGAAAATTCTTCTAAAAGCAAAATGCTGTTCCTGTTTTTTGTGAAACCAAACTGCGCAGGATTATTTAAGTTGTACTTTTCGCAAACGTATTGCATTACAGACGCTATATTCTTCTCCACTACATGAAACAACGCTGTTAATATTGCAATCTGTGTGTAGTTATCGAGTTCGCGCTTCATTCCGTGCTTGTAAATCGGTCTTAGAGTGAACACTTTCAGTTCTTTAGGTATGCTTTTGGTTTCAAATATTCCATTGATATTCCTTGAAAACCGATGTTTTTATCGACTGTAGTGGCAGAACAAGTCTCTTAGTCGAATGGTGTAGAATCTGGGAGGGTTAAACAGTTTCATTCCGCGTATGATGTTCCAAAGCTCTGGTTCGGTAATCAGCGGCAGACGCCACGAAGCAGGACTTATGTGGTTGCACGTTTGCCTAAGAAACCCGCCAGCATGACGTCGCTCGCCAAGCACACCCACAAGACCGCTGCCGACCTGCAAGTCATGCTTCTTTCGCTGGAGCGTACTGCGACTTCACCAAGTGATTCGCCGACAACCCGTTCGGTTTTGTTCGCATGGATTGCATGGCCTGGGGTTTGTATGGGATTTCGCAATGCTCTGGCGTATAGTGTCTAATGTTGATGCATCTAATGGTACAATATCGACGAAATGTAAATAGCGATGTGCAAGGTCATACCAATAGACAATAAACATTGAAATGCTCTTGTGAAGACACATTTCACTGTCGTGTTTTACCGATTTCTATGAAAGCAGGATCAACCACATTTGTTTCTCCATAACGCAACGCAGCCGAGTATTTGATCAATTTACCGAATAAATCTCTTCAATTCATCGGGTAGAAGTATTTAACCGACGCCGAGCCCTATTAAAAACAATAAAATAACCCAACGTACTCGGCTAATCATAGTGAAAACTGGCTGTAAGGAACTCACGATGTATACAAACGGCTTTAAACTGCCACGCATTACTAGACAATTTTCTGAATTTCTGCAGCTTTTACCCAACGGATGGGTGACCATAAATTCTTTAAAAGCATTTGTGTATATATTTTTCTAGTTTCTGGCACACAGGCGGATTTCCTGCTACGCGTAGAGCAAAACACATCCGGCCGTAAGTATGACACACATCGAGCTCTTGTACGACACTCAAAGCAAGATTTCAAACACGTCCCGAGTTGCTCCTTTGTCCACTGTAGGCCCAGTTCTTTCGTAGATATCTCGACGTCTATGAAGATATTCTGGTTTGTTGCTGTTTGCTGTCGAGTAAATTATTCGTTTTTTTTAGGTGAATAAAGTTAGCAATGTAAGGAATTCCTCTGTCCATCTTGCCTAGCGCGCGTACCATCCGACAGAGCAACGTCGCCCCGATGAGGTCAGCGGGTAGGGCGATAGGCGGGGGGAGGTCACGTGAAAGTCCCGCTAACTCGGTCCGAAGATTTCTACATGCCTTTACCCAGCGGAGCGAGGTCAGTCAACCTACCCCCTGCCCCCGGGTCGACGGGACTAGCCACGACGGCTCTCTGACCCAATCGCTTATACATGGGGTGTTGAGTCTAAAAAATCCCTACATTTCGACTCAATTCACCCTCTTCGGGTAAATGTGAACGGAGCTTAGGTGTTTGAATTGGGTAGTGAGAGAGAAAGAAAGGATAGTCAAAGCGAGCATTTCGTGGTCGGAGTATTCCGTCCAAAACTCCGCTCGTGCCGCTGGCTGTCTTATTATAAATGACGGTTCTACCGGTGTCAGGTGTAGGGTTCTCCGTATTGGTAGACTGAGGTGGAGAGCGCCCATCGTTTAAATTTCCCAATTTCAACGCTACCTTGTAAGGTCAGCGAATTGACTTGAATTAAAACCCCTAAATAATGTTCGGGTTATAAGGAAAGCGAAACTTCAAATTGAGGCGTGATGACGCGTAAAATGGGCCACACTTTTATGACACCTCCCGATATCTTAAGCATATCTTGTTAAGAAATTGTAGGTGCAGTAGAAGATCGTTATAGCGAATACTGATATAGCGAATTATCGTCTATGGTGAACTAAACACGAACTTCGGTTGCTCACGTTTCATTTGTGTGACCAACTAAACCGAAACCGCGAAAGGTGCGCGCGATATCAGATGTAAAGGGTATTTGGTTCGCGCGATGCTCAAACCTATAAAGCTAGCGTCAAACAGCAAAATAAAAAATTGAAAGACAATTTTTTTATTAGTTCGCAAAACTGAAGAAGTAGAAAAAGGCGCATGCATGCGTGCACACTGTGGAGAACTTCATCTTCCTCAGTGCTGTGAGGAGCCACCTGACGAAGACCACATCCTAACAAGAACACCCCCCAGTTGTATCAAATGAACTTTTATTGCAGTATTTCACGTTCCATATCCTGGTCCGCTTAGTTTGAAATGCCGCAAGGAAGAAGCTAACGGTTACCCTGTTTATAGTAGGTTCGAAGCCTAGGTGAACGCGTTTTTGTATCCGCGATGTATATGGTGACCAGATGGCCGATTTGCTTAAGCAGATTTTTAATTCAACGGTTACAATGAATATGGGATATAAAGAAGTAATTGACTGCCCCTATACTAGTTTGTTATAATGAGGTTGGACTGTATAAGAGATTTTTTTCAGTGGCTGGCGTTTTTGTAGCCTACATACTGACTCCGAAGCGTTAGCGAAAATAGCTGGAGGACTGGCTGGTTCATGGTACCCGTAAAATAAAAGATCTGGGCAGTACTAGCGCTACTTTAGCGGACCAGTTCAAATCAATTCAAGTAACTCCACTGCAGTTCGTCGCTGACGTACTGTTTCTTCACGCTACCTTAATTTTTCAATAAAAGCCATATTTCGAACCAAATAAGCAAGTTATCAGGATTGATTCGACGCTTTATTTTAATAATTTACTGACAGAACTTATGGTGCTTTCGGTTTTGCTTTATTTTTGCTCGATGACAATAACTAAAACCTAACTCCTTTCTATATTGCGCAACGGTGGGCTTTGCAAAGAAAGATATAATTATTTACCGTACAGTTACATTACAGGGCATCCTTCAGTAAGCGGCAAACCCACTTGCGTGCAGCTAGATGGGGGCTAGTCCCCCGGGTGTCATAGGTGTCAGGAACGAGCGGATCTGGCGCACACGTTATGCCAATGTCTACAGGCGACCTCAAATGGCCGCACAATCACTAAGAGTGATAAGTGGGAGACCGTGCTTCTCAGCTCCCGCCTGAAAGATCAACCGTGGGCCGTCCAGGTGGTTGAGGATGCTACCAGATCGCAAGGGCTCACGGCCGACGACAAAGCATCACAGTTGGCAAACTGAATAAAGTTTATTCTCTCTCTCTACTTAGACCGTGTAAATAGCATTCACTATCACATTTAATAAGCATGGTCCAAAACTGCCGTAAGCATTGAACGAGTTTGGGCTTTCAGAGGACGAACCTTTCTGAGCAGAACTTGTAAATTTACCATCGGTTTTTGTATAGTCTGCTGGCCCCCTCCACAGCTGGTAATTCCAATGATTACGCTTGGGCGTCCTTGTAAAGAAGGATTGGACGAAACGTTGAGTAATTGCGCTGAAAAGTGTTGAACGAAATGTAACAGCCATGTTCAATAATGCTGTGTCCGAGGCGTAGGAATGAAAACCTGTGCAAACTACTGGGAATAAGTAAGCGCTCTTTTGAGGGGATCATGAGCTTGTGTAAAGACGTTCAGCTTCTAGTTACCTATGTAACAACTCCCGCTTTTTAGCGGTAATGTGTTTGTTCGACGGGCAACTTGGATCTTCCACATGTGCTTACAGTGAATATGATTGTGATAGTCAAGTTTAGCGCCCCGACACCACGTAGGCCATTAGTCGCACCGTAGCAGAGGCCTCCCGAATAACTTTTTGCCACCTGCATAGCGATCTTTACGGTGTTACGTCTATGTCCCAGTTGTTACAGGATGAAAGTGACAATGAATACGACTTTTGTTTCACTTAATAACTGTACCTTCAGTAACTTTCACGCTTTTAAATGTTCCACTGTGAATTTTTCTTTATTCACTTTTTGTCTTTATTCCTCAATTTCAGTAGCCCAAATCTCACCGAATAAGTGCCCAGTTCAGATTCAAAATTTTCCATTAGCTGTCTCGTTTTCTGAGGTGCTTCTATTTGGTCTGAATTTATTCGCTCTATAATTTGCGTCCAATGTACTATTATAGGGTATCGTTATTATAGATAGAAATAGGTAATTATCAGAAAACACGAGCGGAAAAAAGAGAGGATGTTGGTTGCGCCCAAAATAACAAATATAGAAGAAGACACAACCCGGGTGAAAGTGTTAGATTTTGGCGATATCCGCAAAAGCGTCTCGGAAGGCAGCAGGGTACAATCTGGGAGGAAATCGTGAAAATTACTGTCTGGCCAGGTTATAATGACTGCGAGGAGGCCACCACTTCTCTCCACCAAATCATTCGCTCACATCCGCCAATCTTGGCACGCAGCCACGAATTCAGGCATGGCCATTGAGCCGATTATGCCACCATGCCAGGCATATTGTCGCCGGACCGTCCGTACGCCTGCTCGAAGAACATGTAGTCCTGCAACAAGACAAAATAAGACGAGATGTTACAAAAACACTATACGTGAAGGGACATGTCTACAGGGAGAAGTTCAACTGAGGCTACCATATCAATGCTGTGACTGAGCGATGCGAGTGAGCGCTGTAGTCGTCACTAACTGGTTTAGAAAATTCCAGAGCGGCATCTGGGCGCATTTGTGCCCACACAGACAGGAGGACAGGGCTTGTTTCCGTGTCTGATTTATCGTGCTTGATGAGCAGTTCAGTTCTGATAATTGTAAGCGCCTTTGGGGAGATCTGCACCTCGAGGAGGAGGAGGAGGAGGAAAAACTTTATTGTGAGCGAGGTGATGTGGGAGTGGCTCCTCAGTCCAGGAGACCATGGGACGACCTTGCTGTCTCAGCCCTGGACACCAGGAGTTGCTGTGCATCCAAGCTGGCGCTGGTCGTCAGGTTCTCCCACAGCTCAGGAAGGGGAAGGGAAGTGGGTAAAGGAGGGAGGGCTGGGTTGTGTGCGCACCCCAAGGTCATGTGTATGAGGCTACATGGGTTAGGGCAGAATTTACATGTGGCAGAGTATTGGGTGGGGTACATCCGATGTAGCCAAGTTGGGTGAGGAAAGCTGTTTGTTTGAAGCCTCCGGAGTATTACTTCTTCTGTTTTAGTAAGATGTGGGTGAGGAGGGGGAAAATGTTGTCTTGATGTGCGGTAATGTTGGGTGATGTCTTGAAATGTGAGCAGGGGAACGAGACTTGGTGGTTCCTCAGAGGCCTGGGAGGAGAGTTCGCAGGCTTGTCTATGGGCAAAATTATTGCCCGTTAGTGAGGAGTGTCCCGGGGTCCACACAATGTCGATCTTCCTGTTGGGGGCGTGTTGAGCCAGGAGGTTCGACGTAGTTGAGGCCACGTAACCCGATAAAAAGCTGCGACAGACGGCTTGACAGTCAGTAATTAGAATTGTGGCGGGTGTTTGAGTGATGGCGAGGGCCACAGCAAATTCTTCCGCGGCCCAGGTAGATGTGGTCTTGATTGAGGCGCAGGTGATGATCTTGTCTTTAGTGGTTGCTACGGCTAAGTAATGGGACGGATTGGAGTAAGGGCTGGCATCTGTGTACAAAACGTTAGGATTTTTTCCGTAGATTCGTTCTTGGGCTTGGCTACGGGCGTGTCGACGACCGGAGTGCAAAGTGGGATGCATATTTTTGGGAAGAGGGCGGACACGAATGGATTGACGCCAATTATGGGGAAGGGGTTTTCTGTCTGTGGTTTGAGGAATTGACATTTTGAGCTCCTGTAAAAGTGCCAGTCCTGTTGGTGTTTGAGTTAGACGGAGACGTTGACTGGAAAGATGACCTTCGATGAGTTCCGTGACCGAGTTGTGAATGCCTAATTGGAGCAGTTTAGTTGTCGCGGTGGACATAGGAAGGTTAAGAGCTTTCTTTATTGCTTTGCGGATGAGGCGATCAATGGCTTCCGTGTCACTTTTGCTGAGAGTGAGGTAGGGGGCGATGTAGATGACCCGTGATATGAGGAAGGCGCGGATAAGGCGGAGAAGGTCTTCCTCTTTCATGCCGCGATGACGATTGGAGATGCGACGAAGCATGTGGGTAATCTGAGTGAATACTGTGTTGAGCTTGAATAATGTCTGATCGTTCCGTGTATTGGCCTGGATTGTAACACCAAGAATCTTGAGTGAAGGTCTGGGACGTATAAGCTGACGATCGAGGGTAATTTGAACTGATTCTTTGTTGGATGCAGGTGGACTTTTCCGTACAATGATGAGGTCAGATTTTTGAGGGGAACACCGAAGGCCAATTGATGAGGCATATTGGTTTACAGTGTCAGTGGCTTTTTGAAGGGTATCTTGAATTTCACCTAAAGAACCCGTGTCAGTCCAAATGGTAATATCATCCGCATACAGTGCGCGATGAACACGGGGGATGGCTTTAAGCTGACGAGGGAAGTCTAGGAGAGCGATATTAAAAAGCAAAGGTGAAAGAACAGAACCTTGAGGAGTGCCTCGATCTCCTAGAGTGATGGGATCGGATTTCACATCGCCTGCTTTGAGGATCGCCTGTCGGTGGGTGAGAAAATCGGCAATGTAGGAGTAGGTACGCAAGCCGCAGCCTGTTTCGTTGAGACGGGAGAGGATGGCAGAATGAGAGACGTTATCGAAGGCTCCCTTTAAGTCCAATGCAAGAATTGCACGAGGTGAATTTCGGGAGGCTGGTATAAGAATTTCTTCCTTTATGCGAAGAAGGATGTCTTGAGTGCACAGATGTTTTCGAAAACCATACATTGTATTTGGGATGAGATCCTTGGCTTCTAGGTAGGGTTGTAGACGTCGGAGTAACATGCGCTCCACTAATTTACCCACACAAGATGTTAAAGAAATAGGACGAAGGTTGTCCAGATGGGGGGACTTGTTAGGCTTCGGGATAAAGCGGATCTCTGCTGTTTTCCATTGTGGGGGAAGTTTTCCAGATTTCCAATGGGCGTTAATATGCTGCAGAAGTTGTTCCATTGAGGCGTCATCCAAGTTGGCTAAAAGACGATAGGTAACATGATCCGGGCCCGGGGTGCTGTTTTTGTTGCATTCGGAAAAAGATGTTCGGAGTTCGTAAAATTGAAAATCTCGATCAAGGTCCGGATTTGGCTGGCCTGTGTAGGGAGGGGGAGTGAAATTTCTGGCTGTGTGGAGGTATTTATTTTCCAAGGAACGCATGAGTGCTTCAGAAGAGCCATTGAAAGAATGAAGAGTTTGGGTCAATGCTCGATGAGCAGCGCTCCTATTGGTTTGGGGGTCGATGAGATGCCGGAGCAGGTGCCAAGTTCTTTTGGTTGTCAGAGTACTTTGGAGGCTGTCACACAGGTGTAACCAATTTTCTTTGGAAAGGTGGTTGGCGTACTCTGTTGCTTGTTGATCTAGAAGAGCGATTCGGAGACGCAGTTTGCGGTTGTGCCGCTGTCGCTTCCAGCGCTTGGTGAGGCCCCGTCGTGCCTCCCAAAGCCTCAAGAGTTTCGGGTCGACATCAGGGGTGTGGTAGGTGATAGCCACGGTTTTGGTTGTTGAGTGAACAGTTTGAAGTAAATCATCAATCCATGCTGATAGGGGCTGACTGGGGTCAATAGGTTTGGAAGAATTTGCTTTTCTGAAGGCGTCCCAGTTGGTAAGGCGTGCCACCCCCAGCTGAGCATTGTACATGTGATTTTTAATTGTTATTAGTATAAGCTCGTAATAAGATCCAAGGTTTTCCTGCGGGAGAAACCAGGAGACGTCTAGGGAGCCCAAAAGAAATGAAAGATCCGGGGTAGTATCCCTCGTGACGCTTGTACCAGTGCGGGTTGGTGAATTGGGTTGGTTGAGCAGCAGTAGATTAAGGTCGTCGATAACATTGGCCAGAATGGAGCCCCGCTGGTTTTTGTAGTGGTAACCCCAGTTAGGATGAGCGGCATTGAAATCTCCTAAAATAAAAAGAGGTCTATTTCTGGCGATTTTGATGGCATCATTGATCGTGGCTTTAATGTCGGGTGACTTTTGGGTAGGACGACAATATATGTTGAGTATAAATACGCTGGACTTGGCTCTGGTGGACGGGGACAGAAGCTCCAGGAGGGTGTGGTTACATACCTCGAGTAATATGCAACTACCAGTTAGATCTGCTCACTACGGATTTCATTTTTCAGGGAGCCGTCCTTACCCAAGCAATAGCCGCCTCCGTTTCACTCACAGGACCTTGTCCAAACCTAATGAAATTGTCCGGTCGATTGACTATCGCAAGGGTCATGGCATGGCGAACTACGTAATATGCCGCTCCCACGTATACCTTGTCTTTGAACTTTCAGTACCGTTTTTGCAGGGCTTTCGGCACGGCGGGTCTGCGTTCTAGAGTAAGAGACCAAAGGTACTTTGTGCGTTCCAATTAACCGGTGTCTAATCCCGATGTGTCGAGAATAAGCCGACCCGTTTGTCTGCAGCTCGGCCGTTCTTGAGCTTCAACAAGTTCACTGAGGTTGTTTCAAAGCCCAAGAGCTTCGCGACATTCGGTCGTAGCTGTGATCAGAACGATAAAGCCCTGCTTCCACTCCCGTCTAACAAGGACGCCAATTTTAGGTTCGTGAATTTGATGACTAGTAGTGGGGTGCCGTATTTATAGTACTAACAGCGAAGGCTCGAACTATAATGGTAGGAGAGCGTGCTCCTCCATAACGTGATTTCGGCTGCAATGCGGGAAACAAGTTAGGCAGCATATATTTGTGGAATGCGCTCAGACCCCAGCCCTACCACCCCTCTCCACCTGTTCCTTTCCTGAGCTGTGGGACACACTGTTGCCCAGCTGTCAACCGGAGAACGAGACTCTCTAGGTGTCACGGGCCAAGACGGCGAGGGCAACGCATGGGTTCCCGGACTAGGGTTCCACTCTTACATTTGGGCTCATTAAAATGTTTTCTCTCTCTCTCTCTCTCTGATGCAGGCTTTTGTCGAGCTGGAGGAAAGTCTCCGGGCTGTGTCCATTAACCTGCATTCAGAGATCGAGAGCTCGTATTCCGGCCACTGTGGGGTTGTGCAATGTTCAGCTAGCAAACCTCGTCGCAACCGGCGGGTTCGGGTCTGCACATCTGGCCTTCACGCCCTACTGTAAGATGTCTTGAGTGTACACGTCCCCGCCTCCGTTGAGCAAAAGAAATGCATTAAGGCAATCAATCTCTTTTGGTGTGGCGGGAAGCCTCTTCGAGTCTAGTTGAAGAGAGACGGGGAGCGGAGAGAACCCTGCGGTGTGCCCCTGCTCCCAAGTTCTGATGTGATTGAAGGCCACCTATAGGGGCGCTTTGCGTTCGCAGAGAAAGTTTCTGAAGTAGTTGTTGAGTCGTTTTTTATGGCCCCGTCGGCCCAGGTGTTTAAGAATTGCCGAGTGTTTTACGTTGCCAAAAGCCTTTGCAAAATATAGTGGCAAAATAGATTTTCGGTCAGTTATGTATTTTCGGTCAGTTATTTCGGATATGTGTAAAGAAGCGGTTTTTAAAAACGACCATAATCTTCCCAGAAGTGGCTTCGATGTGGGTACTGCGTAAAACATGTGGCATTTGGAAGTTTCCGGGGTAATGGAAAAAGCGGCAGACGGCGCGGCCGGGATCTCGCTCTTGGTCTTGTGAGTAGCGAGTGTCGCGAGGGGCGGGATTCTCATTGCCGCACTTCAAAATATACGAACGGCTTCGTAAGGAGTGAGATTTCCGCTACCTGCATGGTTCTTGTTCCCGTCATGCGGGAACATACTTTCAAGGCCCGAAGGCATTACAGAAAGGGGTTGGTGAATAAACGCACTAAAAAGTGCAAGGTACAAAGAAATCTTTTAAAACGGCGTTTCATGAATGATAGTTTTGAACGTGTCGGTATCCAGGATGGCGGCGACGGTGGCGGGAAGGTGGTTCCATTCTTTGCTTGTGCTTGGGATGAATGAATCGCTACAAAGTTTAGTACGGGAAGACGGCACACCAACTTTGAAGCGGGGGTCAACGCGAGATGAAATGTATGACGAAGGGGTGATAAGCTGTTCTTTCAAGAAAAAGTTGTGGTGGTATATTTTATGAAAAAGAGAAAGGCGGAAGCATCTACGACGAAAAGAAAGTTCTGGCAATTTAAGTGTTGTTTTCATTGAAGTCGCGCTAGCATATCGGGAGTAGTTGCATAAGGTAAAACGTGTTGGGCGATTTTGGGTGGCTTCAAGTTAACGCTTGTTGGGTTGGTTTTTACGATAGTAACGAAAAAAATCACGCAAGGAAAAAAAACTGGGTTATTCCTCTGTCATAGGAATAAGTAAAACACAAAGGTGAAATGTGCAGCGAAATCTGCAGCTGAGGATCACACGAGAGTCGGTGGCTGTCTTGTGGGTGTGCTTGACGAGCGACGTCCTGCTGGCAGGCCGCTTCGGCAAAGGTGTACTAGCGTCATTTCCGTGATGCATATGACTTCAGTGAACGCTTCGGGTATCACGGCATAAAACACTTTCGTGTTAAACTATGAAAACCGAAAACGAACAACCCTAATGATAACGTACTCTTTAGTACTAAAGATTGCTTCACCGCAAAAAAAACCTTGTGTGCAGGGGTGCACCCTTTACAGGCCGCTTGCTTTGTTGTACTGGCATCGCTTCCGTGACGGAAATGACGTCAGCAGAATGTTGGTGTATCCGGGAATAACACATATTCGCGTTACAAATGGCCGTTCGAAATGACGCACAAATGCTCCAGCCGCGCAAGAAAAGAATGCCGCGTTCGAAATGCTGCAGAAAGCCTCCAGCCATGCAAGAAATGGCGCGTTCAAAATGCGGCAAAAAGACTCCAGCTGCGCAAGAAAAAAATACCGCGTTCGAAATCACGCAAAACAGCTCCAGCATATGAAAGGAAGCGAAGCACAACAAGAACAGACTCCCGCTGGCGCAGTTTCAGTCAGGGGGCGCGCGAGTAGTGCGAAGGCACTACCAACGATTATGATGATCAGTCCCGAAGGAGGCGAAGTGTTCCTCGAAGTGTTTGATGGTGGGGATAACGTGGAATTGAAATAAATGAATTTCCGTGCTTCGGAGCTTCGCGCTTACAATATTGCCGTCCTTCAAAGCTGAACTCGCCATTACTAAGTAGCATGAGTTCACTTTAGCTTCACACGAATCCCGACATGGAAGCCAATAAATGCATAGCCCCCATGAACTTGCGACACAACTCCGAATTTTTACTTATGAATTGACTTATGAATACGGTCATTGCCTGGTTTAAATTTGCTTCCTCAAACCCTTTTCTTTGACACCACAAGCCCTTTTGTGCTACCTTTCTAGCATCTGCGATGAATTTGTGCAGTTTATCTACTTCTAACTAGCACTGGTTAGTGGGATGCCCTTTTTATCTTCCTGAGATGATTTTATTGACCAAAACCTTTAATTTGATACACCACACCCCTTGCGGCATGTCTTTGAATTTTAACCTAATTTATGACTTACCATGACTATCGCATGAGGATAACGATGAAGCATCTTTTAGTTTTCCCAAGTAAATCCCCTCATAAAGACTTTCAATTTGATACCCCATACCCCGCGGCGGCATCCCTTTGGTTTTTAACCCAATCATTGACTCACCACGGCATGAATATGACCAGGAGAAACGTTTGTGTGTCTCACGGGATTTCCCTCATTGATATTTCAATTTGACACACCACATGCCCTAGCAGCTTATGACTTTAGATGTTAACCATATCTATGACCCACCATGGCTATGTCACACTGATAATCAAGAAGCAAATTTTTATTTGTCCCACGTGAATCCCCTCATCGAGATCTTCAATTCGATACTCAACACAACCTACCGGCACCGCTATGAATTTAAAACCATTGTATGACTAACCGTGACTGTGTCATGACTACAACCAGGATGTATTTCTTATGTGTCCAACACTAGTTCCCTAATCGAAACATTTAGTTTGAGGCCCCACACGCCTAAGGGTCATTTTATGAATTCCAACCATTATTATGACTCACCATAGCTAAGTCAGGACTATGGCCAGGAAGCCTTTTCTGTTTGTCCTACGTGATTTCCGTCCTCGAGACATTCGATTTGATACCCCACATTCCCTAGCCGCACAATATTAAAATTTTAACGTAATCTG
Organism: Haemaphysalis longicornis; assembly: GCF_048455015.1. Lineage (NCBI taxonomy): Eukaryota > Metazoa > Arthropoda > Arachnida > Ixodida > Ixodidae > Haemaphysalis > Haemaphysalis longicornis. The sequence continues at coordinate 189,140,427 of NW_027526445.1, forward strand.
TGACTATTTATGACTCCAGCATTACATGGTCCGCCATTTTTCGTAATTTTTTTATGTTCCTTTTTTTTAGCTTTTCGAAATTTTGTTTGATCAATTATCCACATTTACGCTATTATAGCGATTGCTGGGAGTTACATGGTCTGGGTGGGGTGGGGGATGGAGGGGAATGCTGGGCAAACAATGCTACTCATTAAACAGACAATGGCATATCCATGAACGCCTCGCGCTTCAGAGACTCGTGGAGACCGTTCGCTTTGACACAAGGTGTTTTTTCAGTACGCAGAGCAAGTATGCACGGGACTGTAACCCTAAGCAGCTTTGACGTAAATGAAGTGAGCAGTGCGCGCAAGTCCCCTCGCCCAATGTTTTGTTTCTCCCTTAGGACCCAGCACACCATCGAGTTTGGACCTCCTCCTGTCATGAACACGACCATGAAGCCTATATCAAGAGTTTGGTATCCACTATATACGTACAATTGCTTGCAATCAGCGCTAATTATCATGGCCAGCCGGTATAGCTGTATTAAATCTGCAGCGGAAATGGTTTCCGCCCTCACAGGAGTTCCGGTATCATGTCGCACCGAATGCGAGAGTTCGAGCGCACGAATTTGCACAAGTGTGAGTTTTACCCCAACTAAATTTTAAAACTCGGAATGCTAATGAATTCGGAGTCCATTTGAGCTCGACTATATTCTGAGCACGATTCAGTTTTGAAGCCATTTGATTTCTCAACTTATTTTGAGTCCATTTGATTTCTTAACTTATTTTGAGTTTTCAGTCCATTTTGAGTTCTGAGGTCAGTTTGAGTTTTGAGTCCGTTTTGAGTTCTGAGTACATTTTGAGTTTTCAGTCCATTTTGTGTTTGAATCCATTTTGAGTTCTGAGAACATTTTAAAGTTCTGTGTACATTTTAAGTTTTGAATCTGAGTGCATTTGGAGTTTCAGTGTATTTTCAGTTTTGAGCACACTTTGAGTTTGAGTCCATTTTGAGTTTTGAGTGCGTTTCGAGTTTTGATTACATTTTCAGTTCTGAGTACATGTTGAGTTTGAGTCCATTTTGAGTTTGAGTATATTTTGAGTATTAGTAGATTTTGAGTTTCAGTACATTTTGAGTTTGAGTACAATTTGAGTTCTGAGGAAATTTTGAGTTTTGAGTGCATTTGAGTTCTGAGTTCAATGAGGTTTGAGCCGGAGTGAGTTGAGGTATGCGCTGACGCTGAGTTTGAGTTTGAGTGAGAGAAGATGTGTTGCTCCGCAACGAGCCTTATTTTGAGTGAGTGGTGATTCCAAAACAAATTTGCAAGTAAGTTTGAGTGAGCCGCGCCATCTTTGCCGAAGTATGGATGTGGCAAGGCGTCAGCATCACTTTTGGTTAAACTGTGGGTCTATTCGTTTCGGCTGCACCACGAGAACCAGTTCAGGCGGTGCCGCACCCTGCCATTCGTTTCAGCGGTGCAGCCTAGCGCCCCCTGCACCAAGCCGTTCGTTTCAAAAAAGTTCACGAAAGGTGCAGCGCTGGTTCTTGAATTTGCGGCACCCGCTCAGACGGTGGTGCCGCGTTTGTGCAAGGGCCTTGTTGTTGTCAACCCGCCAAACAGCAGACAATCTCCCTCTTCTGTGAGCAGATGATGTCGACATCGGAAGGCCTGCGTATGCTGGTTGTTCCAGTGAATGGAACCCAGACGCCGAATACACCGATCATCGGCGAAGGTGGAAATCGAGTTCCGCTGGAAGATGGTTTTCCCTACAGGATGCCTGGTGTGTTAACTTTTGGACGCACGTGGTCAGTGCGATCGTTTTCAACCTCCGAAATTCCTGTTACTGCACCTGTACGACCTCGTTAAGTTGCAGAAGTTCGATTGTTAGTTGTTATTCCAGTACTGATAGTGCACGGTGTGAATTTTGTTCCCACGTGCTGTTCACATGTGAATATGAAAAATTTACGCGCTGTTCCTCGGAAAACGAAGTCCGCGGGCACAGCAACTGGCACCGTGAAAGAAAAACGAGCAACAAAGGCTGCGGTAGCAAATAATTACAATAATAACAACATCGTGTGCATTTATAATTCTAACGTTTGCCAGGGCTACGGCCATATCCCAACTCAATGCGTTATTTTCTGCCGCAGATGGGACGGTGATATCCGTGGTTTTTCGGGAGGCACTAAGCGCCCAGACGCTTCGCCCTTCATCATGCCCGTTGCTGCACCTGCGGGCGAACAACCTCGAGCGAACAGCCTCGCTGCACAGGTGGATGGGTGCCCCGGATCCCCCGAGGCCGATCTTTGGACCGGCCGTTGGACCCTGTTCATCATTGCCAAATATAAAAAATTCAACCCTTTGGTCGGGACCAAGGGCGGATTTCGGCAAGTTTTATTTACCTTGTCAGTGAATTGCTAAATTGTTTAGAAATAAATTTGATCCTTGTTTGCTTAGGCGTTTGTTAGCATATATTGCTTTTAATGTGCTGGGATTGTCCGCGTTGTAATCCATGACGTTTCCCTACAGGACAAAAAAGGCCATGTGGCAGAAAATGGCTGAGCTGATCTCGGCCGAGTTCTCCACTGAAATAACCGCTCTGCAGGTCCATAACAAATGGAAGAGCCTAGAGAGGTCATATAAAAAAGCCAAAGCAAACAATGGATCACGTGGTGCTGGACGAGGTGTTTGCGAGTATGAAGAGTAAGTGCTGTTGCTGACCACTGCATGCACTGACGGGTGCTCTTGAACTAGTTCTTTTTTCTTCTTAGTGAACTCAGCGACGTGCTCGAGAAGGAGCAACACATCAGCCCCACAATTGTCTTGAGGCCTGGTTCAACAATTGCAAAAACCAGCAGGTGTGACTGCCTCCCTTTGATTTCAGTGCATTATTCCTCCTCATACTGCGTTTTTTTAGCCAACCTCGAGACTCAGATGACGAAAACAGCAGCAGCTGTAGAGGAGCCACCGGCCAGCCCCGCATCAGCTGCAGCACTTGGAGAAGGCAGGAGCGCCCCAGGAAAAAAAAGAAAACGCAGCAATGGCTCCACTGTGGAAGCAATGCTTCTCGAATTCAGAAAGACGAAGAAGGAGCGCTTTGAGAAAAAAAATGTCACTGTTGGACCGCCTGGTCACCCCCGTTGAAAAAGTGGCTGCTGGCTGCGGCCAATAAAAATGTTGAAGAAACTGAAACTTGGGTATGTGAGTTATGACTACACCAAGGCGACAAATTGAGTAGCCAGGGTCCCAATACGGGTCCCCACATCTTAATCCTTTTATCTCACAGTCAAATGACATGCAATCTTCACTGCAGCATTTGAAATGCAATGGGAAGCAAGTAACGTTCTTAATGGCACAAATGAAACTACAAAATGTAGATACAAATGTACTGTGCTTCAGCACTGCGCTTCAGCAATTTTTTTTTCGCAGGCACTCGCTGTACACCGCCACACTGCGGTCAACAACTACGCCACTTCCTTCGCTGTTGCCTACTTCTTCCAGGTCTGGTAGATCCTGCAGCTGATCAAACAAGTCTCGCTCGTCATTGCACAGGTTATGTAGGACACACGCACCCATGATTATCAAGCAGCAATGCTTGATGCTGGCTGTATCTACTAAGTACAGCCTCCGGAAGCGCTGCTTCAGAAGTCCAAATACAACCTCAATGGCAACTCTTTGCTGGGAGTGGCACTTGTTGTACTTATTCTTCCAGGTGGGGAAGCTTTGTGCAGTGTCTTTATAGGGGGTCATGAGACACGGAAGCAGCAGGTAGGCACAGTCCCCTAGTATGTAGCCGTTGCTGCACTTCTGTGTTGCTTCCTCGAAAAAGGGTCCCTGACGGAGTACCCTAGCATCATAGGCCGAACTCGAGAATCAGATAAGCACGTCCGTGAATCTGTTTGCGTAGTCGCAAATCCCCTGCAGAATCAGTGACGGAAACTTCTTCCGGTTGAAGTACGACTGCGGAGATTCCTTTGGGGTGTTGATCTCCACATGGCTTCCGTCCACGCAGCCAATGGTGTTGCGTGGCCCCTTTCCAGCACTCTTTAGCAAGAAGCCAGCCTTGATGCGTTCTTGTTCTCGTTCGTCCGGCCAAGAGATCACTTCAGCACTGAGGCTGTGCAAGAGGTTGAGCACCCTCTCAATACACGCGTGCACAGATGATTCTGATATTTCAAACCTGTCGGCGATCGAGTACATGTTGCACTGGTTCCCTAGGTAGGTCAGGATGGCAAGACACGTTTTCTAAGCACTGATTCGTGGGCGCCCTCCATAGAACTCCGGGAAGAAAGGAGACGCTTGGTAGCGGTCTGCAAGATCGTTGAAGGTCTCGCGTGACAGTCGGAACATCCGCTTGAATTCGAACTCAAAATATCTGCCAACGACCTTCTCACAGTAGAGTGGAATACGATTCCTGTCAATTCTCACCAGCTTTACAGCTAGCGCTGCGACCAAGTCGTCGAACTCCTCGTCTTCACTGTCGGAGTCCACGAGCTCCATTGCTACTTGAACGACAGTTGCTCATGTGGCACAGTCCATCGTCGTCCTTCGGTGCAGCTGCGATGTACACACAAGCAAAAATATCCTTGGCAGGTGCCGCAAAGTGCGCTTAACAAGTTCTCTGGCGCGTAAACCACGTGAACAGCAAAAGAAAATGCGGCACGCACGAGAACACGAAGCAGAAGGCCTGCACAACACCTCCACTTTGGCATTCGTTTCTCCGTGGCGCTAGTGTCGCGCTGCAGCTGCACCCCTTGAATTGGCGCTGCAAAAAAACGGAACCCGTCCGTGCACCATTGTGAACTGGTGCAAGCGGTGCATCCGAAACGAATAGACCCTGTAAAACTGTGTGAAAACGGATCTGATGACGTCAATGAAATTAAAAAATGCAGCTAAGTGCAGCCAATAGTAATTTCGATGAGAACTTGCAAGTGGGTTGCTCAACATTCAAATGAGTCGTCAGGGCGAAATCCACGGTTAAAAGACGAAGGATGCTGCTTACGATGAGCATTGTAGCTGCGAGAAGAGTCGCCTTCATATTAACGTCCAGGTCCATGGGGAAGCTGACGCCGAAGTTGTCAGCATCGGTGAACAATTCCTTGACCAGTCCGCTCCACTTCTTGGTGATAGTACCCACAGCGACGCCGTTTGGGGACCGCACCTTTCAAGATAGTGGAAAAGTAACGGTCTTATATCAGGATAGCTCTGTTTGTGTGTATAAGCAAGCATGTGCGATTTAATGTACCTATAAAACGTATGTAAAGTAATGGTCTCATTTAGGCCTAGCTCCAATCAGTTCAAGATGCATGCGTGATTCATGAACCCGAATTTTTTCCTGCCCTACATTTCGGTTCCCTTAGCATAAATTTTACAACAAACTCCTTTTTGTTCATGAATGTTTCCGGTCATGTAGAATGATACCTGGTAAGCGCCGGTAGAAAGTATGCCGAAAAAATTGGCCGCGTATCTGTTCTTTCGTTGCAAATGTCGTCAAAAGACAATAGTCTTTGTAGACATTTGCCAAGGAAATGCCCCCCTTTGCTTTCCGGCTCACATCTCATGCTGTTCATGTACTGTCGCGCTCATCCCAAGGTAAACACACTAAAGGTTTGCGCAAGCTGATTTGAATTTACCGCGTTCCACTGCTACAGGACGGGTTCCTCGATGCCAGCGCTGCAGTACAGCGGAGACGCGCATGAATGGAGGCGGCCGACTAAAAGGTTTATAGAACCGCGTGGCCGTGCTCCACGTGCGTTCGAAGCAGAACGTGGAACCTATCTAGTGGAACCTTTCGTTGCTGTTGCCGCGTGATTTTTCACACGCCGCAAGGAGGCGGCGGTTTTCTGCAGTAGGTGTAGAATATCATTTGCTATCGAAAAGCCAAGCATCCATGAATTTTTTTAATGAAGGAATGCTATAATATCCCTTTTGTACTAATTTCATATCTTATATTTGCGTCATGTCTTGTTTTTGTTCAACAAAGTTGACAAGTATGAACATATAAACCGGGCTTAGGCGTTTACATTTGGCTTTGAGTGTATAAGACTATTGCGCACTATTACTTTTACTTTGGCCGGGTGGCTGAATCGAGTCACAGACAGACAGGCAAACATACGGGCAGACCAAAATTTCTGGGTTTAAGTAGCCCAAGAAAGACTACCGTCTTCAAAAAGCGTTCAGGTAAATTCTTTATATAGCCATAGCCACTTGCCCCGTGCCCAGAGTACAGCCACCGTGCGCAAAGGACAGGCTTGAATCCTGCTACATTTTTCAAATTATTTCTTTTGTTTTGCTTGGTAAACTCGGCAGAAGCACTTACTTCAAATTTAACATCACAGGCGCAAGGCAGGCTTTGCGTGCAGAAGGGTCCCGCGATAGTCAGCGTGGGCTTGTGAAATCGATCGTAGACGGTGAAGATAGGGTAGCAGAGTGACCACTTCTGAGATACGGAGCCAATAAGTGTTCCCGGGGGCGCTTGGACCTGCAACTGCTGCGAATTGACAGAAGATAACAACATTGACTAGCAAACAAAACGCCACGATGCGAGCTACGGGAGTATGAAGTTGGTGCACGGATGCCATTCGACGAAAGTGCGGATTTTACACCGATGCTACTAGCGATTGGCATCAGCAGTGATTTTGTCGAATGCTGTATCGGACCCGTTTCACAGACTCCATGTCGCCGTGATGCAGCGCCTCCTACGACGCCTTTGGAGAAAAAACGGTACTCTTCTGCACAGTAGCCCGCCTTCTATTGCTTGTATGCAATGGTAAGGCGCGCATGCAGGCAGCCATGTGAGTGCGCCGTCACTGGTTACGTCGAGCTCCGCGGGATAGCGGTAGTTGTCCGTGCTAAGCATATAACTGCTGTTGCGCGAATGGGCGTTCTTTACTCTACCTCACCAAACGCAAAGTATTGCCTCGAGTCCAATCTGAGTGCGATTAAGGACATCTCTGTTGACAGCACCATTGAGAATCGGTTTGAAACAGAGCAGAAGACGCACGGCGGTGTTCTTTCTTCGTCATGCGGGCGCAATGGCACAAGCCGAGCCATGTTCGTGGCGCATCGGCCATGTCTGTGGCCGTTTCCAGTGTTGTGAAGCGAAGAAATTGACAGCTAAACTGCTGAATGAATACCACCTATAACCAGATCACCTTCAAGCTCAGCTTGCATAAAGAGATATCGAAGCAGCGCTCACTCTTATATGAATGCCAAGTGGCGCGAGACTGCTGGCTAGACTGGTGCATGGTAGCGAGCGTTCTGAGCAATAAATTCGGGTAGCGGCGACGAGACTGAGTTGGTTGTATGCGAATACAATGTGGCCACACCTCATCCACTTCATCTCAACTTGCCAGGGATGCCAGGCCAGGGCATGCCAGGGCATGCTGTGCACCTGGACATGACAGTATCCCTTCCCAGCTATTAAAAAACAACTTTCGCTGCTCTAGGCTATAAATATACAACGGACTACAACAACCCTGCCGTGTTCCTCTGTTTTTGCTATTTGTACCACTCGGCAAGGTGTCTTATCGCATTTGTGACCATCGTCCACAGCTCCTACACACACGAGTAATAAGAATGTTACACGCCCTTTTGGTTTGAAGAGTATTTCTTGTACCTCCCCAGTTATATTGAATTCTTACCTCATCTTCACTAAATTTCACATTTTCATTGATAACATCTATATATAGAAG